>NC_088327.1:1507500-2117500 GCF_036884655.1 Musa acuminata AAA Group
GTGACGGGGTCCATCATAATGTTTATGTAACTACTTGATGATCAGCAAGTTTTCAAGGGCCTGTTACGAAGTACATGCATATATCATAGCATTTGATCTTGTATGGAATGTTTATAAATAATTTGAAGAAACTTTATGGAATGTATGCTTGTTTTGGGTCCCTAAAATTTGATCTAGTATGGGCAATTCATCTCCCACATTGCATTTGGCAGCTCACTTGCCAAGACTGCAAGGCATAGCGTGCTTCACAGTGCTATATTCGTCGAGACTTTGTGTTGTTTGTATGCCAATTTCTCATTCTGCTTCGACATTGATAGAGTGTGCCTCTTGATTTGACTACAATCTTTTTACTCATGTTCTTAGATTGGTTAGCAGTCTTTGCTACTAACTGGTCTACGTTTTGATGCAGAACTCTAACAAAATTAAAAAGGTCAATTGCCCAGTTTTTGTAATTCATGTAAGTGCTTTGTCTTAAATACATGCGTTTTGTCCTGCAAACAGCCAGTGGCTTGATTCTTTCTATTGAGAAGAATTTAAAGGCTTTTTTTTTTTTTTTGTGAAGCAGTAGTATTTGAATCCTCAACAACTCTGCTGTAGGTATTTGAATCCTCAACAAGTCTGCTGTAGGTTGATGTTTTTCCACTGCATTAGAACTTTGAACTTGCAAATTGGCCTTATTTTCTAAACCAGTAGTTCAAAGAAAAAATATCTGTTTTTCTATAAACGTAACATTGAACAGTCTCAGTATCTTTTATTTATCGATTCTTTTCAGCTGCTACGCTAAACTTCTGCATCCAGTGATTAGTTTGGAATATGGTGTCAATTTCCTCGTGCACTTTCATGAATTTAAAGTGCTATTTAACTTGTGCATTACGCTCACCAAAGTGAACACTGTAGACCTTGCTGGAACTCATTCGGTACTACAGTACTGCTGCCTAGAGACTTCGCTTATTCACCATCATATTCCAAAGTTTTGGTTTAAGATTTTCCTTATTTATGATTATTGCTGCGAAAGGTATAAGAATTCAGAATTATTAGCAGAAATCAGTCAACGACCACTTCTTGGAAGGCGATAGCTAGCATGTGAACTGAAACTACACTTTTCTCTGTGTTTCCTTCTTCTGCCTCTCATTGATTTTTCAGAAATAAGATGATATCTGACTGATCCTCTTGTCTCCTTCCGAGTCATATCAAACCCCTAGGATTTCCAAGGACTGGATTAACCATTTCATAGTGGTAAGTAAGGCATTCATTTTGGAACTGATGTCAATCTTTTCATAGGCAGCTGCAGTGACACATAAATGTATCCTCAAACATCTCTCAGCCAATGTTAGTGATCATTGAGCTTCTAACCGGGTATCTCCATTAATACTGTTTAGGCCTGTTATTTTTAGTTACTTTGTTTTACGTTCCATTATGTACATGTTGTCAATTTCTGCTGTATATTGTCAGTAATTCCTTGAGTTTTGTGAGCAATGATATCCCTTATTGAGAAGTTCAAATACGAGTATCAGAATGATCATTATAAATATTCCTGATAACGTTATGCGACTGGTTCCAATCCTTTACCATTAGATAATTTTAAAATGTTGATTCGCTGATAGTTGTTTTCAAATATAATCTTTGATCTCTCCTATAAATTAGGGATTCCTGAGTTTGGACCACGTCAAAGATAACTTTCACATGGTTTATGTGGTAGTGTTTCCGTATTTTACCTTGCTTCATCTTGATTTATCAATAGTTCTTTTTTAGAGAATCAAAATCTATAAAAGATTAGGGAGTTTAGACTTTGCACCATGTCAAGGCTTAAAAAATCTTTGCTTTGGTGTGCTTCCTGTTGTAAGAACTCCTACTAAGATCTTGATTCTTGTAAATATAATCTAGTACTTTTGTCTCATGACTAATACAATATTCATCTTATTGCACTTGTTGGTGTGTTTTATCCATACAATCGAGGAGCCCTTTTCACAGTTCTCATATCATATATGCTCTGACTTCTGGTATTGCTGCTTACACAGCGAACTCCTTTTATATGCAGCTTGAAGGGACTAACTGAGTAAGTGGATGCTTCAAGATTAATATCTGACCTTCTCATTTCTCCTAGATAATTCCACCATTCAGTTGATCTGATAGTAGACATTGCAATCTATTTTTGCATCTTGAAACTCTTGTGCTTGAACATATTTGTAAATGAAATGTTTCTATTGTCATTTAGTTGTTCTGAGTTGATTTGTGGTTTTTGAATAATGGCAAACATTAAGGTGGTACTATAGTTCAACAATTTCCATGGACTTCGTATTAAAATTTATCATGTGGGTAGCAGATATTCCTCCTCTATACATAGATATGAACAAATAAAACAAAGAGTTAAAAGCTTTGGCATACTTACATGATTTAACTTCATCTGTACCATTAATCTGATCCAATACCAAATACACTATAAATGAGGATATTAGGTACCTGAGTGGAGGACACTATGGCAATCCAAAAATTTAACATTGAGTAATTTCAAGATGAATCTCAGGAAAAAAGCAATATATAGAATAGAACTTGTGCCTTGTGAAGTCAGCCAAGGAGAAAGCCAAGAGGGCTACAATATTAGTGCTGATTTCTGTTAATATCATTTGATACTTCTGTCTCATGACCATTACAATATTCATCGTCCTTCTTGCACTTTTTGGTGTGTTTTATCCATACATCGGGGAGTCCTTTTCACAGCTCTTGTTGTCATAAATACTCTGACTTCTGGTATCGTTGGTTACATAACAACCTCCTTTTATATGCAGCTTGAAGGTAAAAGGTTATTTCAGCATTAATTTCTAGTCACCTCTTGTGGTCTCCATGGGTTGATTCTATTTGCCTCTCTTTTACCGTAGGCAAGGAATTTGTTATTGAAAACTATAAATTCTTGATTAATCTAATTCCAAGAAACTGTTCAGCCTTGAAAAATCATAATTTTTTAAAAATAATAATAATTTGAAGCATTAATTAAGATCTTATAGTGAGGTATGATTACATACATCAAGGATTGTTGTACCATCTGAAACAGTGTGGTTTGGGCGTTGTGTATACATCCAAGCAGGGTTTACCGTACCAAGTCGTACCGCCCGATACAGGCGGTACATACCGGTCTGACAGGTTTTCGGTACATGGACCGACTGTTACCGGTCCGAGGCACTATATTGTAGCAGTGTACTGTATCACTGTAGTCGTGCTACAATACTCGGTACAAGTGGGTGTACCGTTCAGTATACCGTACCGGTACTGAGCCCAGGTCGAAATACCGGTATGGTACGATATTGCGAACCTTGCGTCCAAGCATGGACCGATACACGGGCTGTCCGAATTAAAATATTAAAAAATTAAAAAGGGGTGGGTCCCAGTTCATTTGAGTATTAGAAAAAACAAAAGGCAGATTAGGGCTCTTGACGCTGCCGCTGCTTCCTAGGTATCGCTGCACTTCTTCTCTTCCTTATTTTTTCTTCATCTTCTTCCTTCTTCCTCCTCTATTCCTCCATCGGACCTTCCACTTCAACCTCATTTTCTTCCTTATCAAATCATCAGTATGCATCAATGTACCATGTGTTGGTACACCGGTACGGGGCGGCACACCAGTGTGGACCGATAAGTTAAACCTTGGTATACATTTGATATATTTTAAGATTTATGACTTTGGGAAGATCTCACCAGAGAATTAACCTCGCATCTCATCACTTGTAATGTCATATTTTTAGACACATCAGATGTTCGAAGAGACTTGTATCGATCTATAAAGATTATATGAGTCCACTATAATTAACTTGAGTTTAAGCATCAACATTGGTTTATAAAGATTCAGATGATTTTACTATAATTGATCTGTCAAGTTAATGAGACAATTAACTCATCGAGTTAGTTCTGATAAATGGCACTAAAAAATTATCTAAGAAATATTGGTTAATGCTAAATTCAGTTTTGAAGACCCTGATGGTTCTAAAAGATAAGATATGAGTAGCACAAGTGTTAACTAAAGTAATCAGATTCTTCCATGTAGCAGATTGGATTGATGCAGAATAATCACTGAGAAAGTTTATTTGACATCCATGAAACTTCTTATTTATGTTCTTGTGACCATCGCTGCTAACCACAGTGAAACATAATTTTGTGGAAGTTTCTCTAAATAAAGATGCTGAAACACTTTCGAGCTTGAAATTTTGATGACAGCTTCACAGCAGATACTTCAAGTGTGTTTAACGGCAGCAAATACTTCAAGATTGAGCAGAGTGATATCAGCAGAGAAATAGGATGGCTGGATCCAAGCAGCACTCATCAACAAGAAGGCAGCAGTATAGGGTAGCAAGGCTGCGAAACAAAACATTCTAGTTAGTGGAGAGGTCAACATTCTAGTTAGTGGAGAAGTCATCAAAAAACCGTAGTAAGTGATCTCCATTTGACAAAAGAAATAAAAGTAGGCTGTTTATTTTGTGATCTCGTTTTTCTTTCAGATTTATTGATGAACATTGATTTCTTTCAATTTAATTTTCGTTGTTTAAGAAGCTAGTTAGGGAAAAAATTGTCCTTAGTAAAACCTGTGGGCATATGTTTCCGCTCTTCCCTAATTTTAAAGAAAGAAAAGTTTTGACTTTTTCCCATTAAGAAAATTGAGTTTTTGCTTTATGGTATACTCTGTAAGTGAATCAGTATTTGTATTCTTGTCAAACGAGTGCAAGATCTTGATGAATAAAATATTTTTACCTCCAAATTTATATAAAATTAACCTTTAAGTGAGAAAATAACTTTTCACTGAAAAATAAAAAAATTCTTGCTGAAGAGTTTTACTGGCAATGGAAGCTCTTGTTGCTACAATCAATATTGGAGATGCACCATCACAACACCATTGTGCAGTTTCAGTGTAATTAACCAGTTTCTATGCTGAATTCACCCTTTTTTTCTTTGTGAAATGAAATCTGACATTGGTTGTGAACCACAAATACACTATATACCTTGTTGCTGAATTATTTCTTGAATGTAAGCTACGTGAGTTCGGTCACCAAAATTATCTTGATTACCATAGTATCAAAAGTGGAAGAATAATTGTGATGGTTCATAAGGCTCGATGAGCCCACAATCATTAACTTGATGTTAATCATTTAAGGTCACCTAATTTCATGGCTTTCAAATTTTTGGATCCGTAGTTTTATTTAGTTGAATCATAATAATTGGTATTAAACCTAGTATTATACATATTGAGAAAGATTCGAAGTAGTTGCAACTGTAGCCTTAACAACACTATTATGGATTGAATTTAGCTGATGTTTTTCCGTTGTATCAGAAACTTCGAAATTACTTTGAACAGTCGACTATCAGTTTCTTAAAGATATTGATTCCTGTAAGATGCTATGCTTAATTTCTGCATTCAGTGATCAGTCTGGTATATGTTGTCAATTCCATCATTCACTTTCATGAGTTCAATGTGTTATTTGACTTCAGGGTTGCACACACCAAAGTGAACACTGTAGACTTTGCTTATATACTAATTATTTATGATTGTTGTTATTGCTTTATAGTAGAAATACATAGGGAGGTTTCTGCCACCACCAGCGCCGCCGCAACCACTACCTTTACGACTAACTGTTGCTGTGGGATTAGATGCATGAAACCTAATTGCTGGAGGTACCCATGGGGAAGATGTCTAATGGTGCAGTGTTCCAAGGGATGTGCATACCTGTGCAACTGATGTTGTAGAGATTGGCATTGATGGTGGCCTCCTCTGTACAGACTTGCTCTGACTTCCAAACCAATCTATTGTATCGAAATGTCAACAGGGACAATCGAG
This sequence comes from Musa acuminata AAA Group, assembly GCF_036884655.1. NCBI lineage: Eukaryota > Viridiplantae > Streptophyta > Magnoliopsida > Zingiberales > Musaceae > Musa > Musa acuminata. Next base: position 1,513,316 of record NC_088327.1, read on the forward strand.
CTATCGTTTGCTTGAGCATCGAGAGAATAGATTCTAGTTTTTTTAACTGAAACTACACTGATGATCTCCATGCTGTAGAAATCTCAATTTGGTGGTGTTGTATAGTTATTGCCGATTTGACAGTGGTATGTAGATGTTGCTAAATATATGATCAGTGAGTGAGTTAGCATTAGTGGTGTGTAGATGTTGCTAAATATATGATCAGTGAGTGAATTAGCAGTGTCAAGGTTTGTGTGTACCACAGGAATTAGCACTGTAAATGCAGTAGTTGCATCTCATTTATATTCTTTTGCTCTTTGGTTGATCATTCGTGGTTTAAGACAAATGAATGAGCAATCAATTACACTAATGAAAACTAGTTATCTTTTTGGATGCATAAAAAGAACATCATCAGTTCCCAATTGTGCCTCATGTTTTTGTATTTCCAGATCAAATACCAATCATCTAAACCAGCAATTACTAACTTTGTGAGAAGTTGATGATAGAGGATGGTGGGCAAATAGAATGCTTGCCCACTATGGTATGTTGATGCATTGGGAGAACACTGTGACCTCTCTCTCTCTCTCTCAGATTGCTGGTTCATTCGTTATACCATCCTATGGAGACCAACATCGCATCAAAGGAGACAACAATACATGGGTTGGGATGAAAAATGAATCGTGTTTATTGGCCAATTTTTACATGAACATATGTTTTCTTTTCCTTCCATTATTATGATATACATGAACAAACAGTATTTTCCATACAAACAAAGCTACTGCTCCAACCACGAGATCATAGTCGAATCCATTGGGGTGTCATCGAACTTCATGAAGCATCAATCTCTTGCAGCAAGCCGTCGTCCGACGATGACGTCGAAGCCTTTTCGACCGTGGTCGAATCAGACATCAAGCAGGCTTGCAACTCCGTTTGCACCGCGGCAAGGCCGGTTGAGGATGACGGCGAGGCCCCTGGGATCGTAGTCGAGGCAATGAAGGTGTCATCGGACATCAAGAAGGCATGGACCTCTTCCAGGCTCATGAAGAAGGGACCGTCGGTGCAGTGCATCTGCTCACACACGACGAAGTCGATCGACGAGGAAACCTCTGCGACCGTGGTCGAATCAATCCGAGTGTCATCGGGCATCAAGAGAACATCGACGTGGCCTGACGGCGAGGCCTTCGGGATGGTAGTCGAGGCTGTGTCGGTGGCATCGGACATCAGGAGAGCATCGACCTCTCTGGTAAAGAAAGCATCGTCGGTGCAGTGCTGCTCACCGCCAAGATCGACCGACGACGAAGACGAAGCCAAGAATGCTTCGAGCTCCTCCGCAGTTATCCCGAGGTCAAATGCTTCGAGTTCTTCCGCAATTATCCCGAGGTCACCTCCACCAACGTCCGTTGACGATGGGGTGGCGGCTGGGACTCCGGCTTCGTTCGGTGCCACGGAGTCGATGGAGGGAAGACGACTCTCCAGGGTTGTCACGACGGGAGCCAATAAGAGCTGTTGCACCACCGCGGTCGGAGGTGGTGAGACGTCGGACTGGAATGCTCCGTTGGAATGTGCAACCAACCCCCGGCATGGCTTCTTGGGTGCTGCTGATGAGAGAGTAGAAGATTCCTCTCTATTTCTCTTCTGCCCAACGAAACTGCTGCCGCCGGTGAGCGTCTCCGTCGCGGCCTCCGTGAACGTGGACTCAACCGATTTCATGAACTTGCCGCCGGAGATGGGTTGATACGAGGTCTTCTTCACGTGACAGAGAACTCGTGTCTCGAAGGTGGATGAACACATCTCGTATTCATACATTACCCACCCGGAGTTCTTCCGCCGGCCGTCCTTGAAGGAAAGGTAGCTCCTTCTTCCCACCACGATCTCGCGCCCGTCGACGATGGACTTGACGGGTTCTTGCCTTCTGTTCAGAAGCCAAGAACCGGTGCCGGCCGTTCGATCGACGCGGGAGCAGCCGCTGGCCTTGGGCTGGCGCTCCGCAAAAAAATAACCCTCCTGCCGATCGCTGCCGAGAAGATTCCACGGCTCGGTGCCGTAGACGTCGGCGAAAGCGACAGCGCGGCCAGGGAGGGGTGTGCCGGCGACCCAGTTGGCGAGGTAGTCGACCACGAGTTCCTCCGCCGTGGGAACGAACCTGTAGCCTGACGGAACGAGGTCGACGGGATCCATGTACGACGGAAAACGATGGTTGTTTCTGGAAGAGAGGAGAGAGGAAACGAAGGCGGAAACACAGAGTGGGAGTGGGAGAGGAGAGCGCGTAGTCGTATATAGATGCAGTGGGCGGGTTTCGGATTACGGATTACGGATTTCGGATTCCGAATTAATTCGTATTATATATTTAATTAGAAACTAAATGGCTACATTGGTCTCTTGTTTCCTTCTTCTTCTTCTTCTTCTGCCTCTCATCTATGTTCCAGAAATAAGATGATATGTGGCTTATCCTCTTGTCTCCTTCCGAGTCATATCAAACCCCTTAGATTTCCAAGGACAGGATTACCCATTTCATATTGGTAAGTAAGGCAATGATTTTTGAACTGATATCAATCTTTTTATTTGCGACTGAAGTGACACATAAATGTATCCTCAAACATCTGTTAGTGATCATTGAGCTTTTAAGTGGGAATCTCCAGTAGTAATACTGTTTAGGCCTGTTATTTTTAGTTACTTTGTTTTACGTTCCCTTATGTAAGTGTATATTGTCAATAACAATTTCTGCAATATATTGTCAGTAATTCTTTGAGTTTTGTTAGCAATGATATCCCATATTGAGAAGTTAAAATATGAGTATTAGAATAATCGTTATAAATATTTGTAATAATATTATATAATTTTAAAATATTAATTTGTTGATAGTTATTTTTAAATAAAATCTTTGATCTCTCGTATATAAGTTTGGGATTTCTGAGTTTGGAACACGATAGCTTTCACATAATTTACATTTTTGTATTTTATCTTTGCTTTATCTTGATTTTGCAATAGTTCTTTTTCGAGAGAATCAAATATTAGGGAGTTTAGACTTTGCATCATGTTAGAGCTTAAAAAATCTTCGTGTGCTTCAATGTTGTAGCAGTTTCATGTTGTTAGAACTCATACTAAGATCTTTTAGTGTAAATTCTTGTTAATAGAATCTAATACAATATATATCTTATTGCACTTGTTGGTGTGTTCTTATCCATACAATCGATCGGTGAGTCATTTTCATAGTTCTCATGTCATATATGCTCTGACTTCTAGTATTACTGTTTACAAAGCAAACTCCTTTTATATACAGTTCGAAGGGACTAACTGGGTAAGTTGATGCTTCAAGATTAATATCTGACCATCTTATTTCTCCCAGAGAATTCTACCATTCAGTTGATCTGATAATAGACATTGCAATCTATTTTTGCATCTTAAAACTCTTGTGCTTGAACATATTTGTAAACGAAATGCTTCTATTGTCATTTAGTTATTATGAGTTGATTTGTGGTTTTCCAATAATTACATACATTAAAGTGGTACTTTAGTTCATCTTTTGAAGAACATCCAATCTAATGTTATTTCATTCATTTTAATTCACATAATTTTCAAGAGTTTTCATGGAGTTGGTATAAAAATTTATTATGTGGGTAGCAGATATTCCTTCTACTTTTCCTATTCCATACATACATATCCAATATCAAAAACACTATAAATGAGAATGTTAGGTACCTGAGTGGAGGATAGTATGACAATCCAAAAATTTAACATCGAGTAATTTCAATATAATCTCAAGGAAAAAATAATATATATAATAGAACTTGTGCTATGAAAGACTTACATTTATTTGACTTACATTTATTTGACTTTGTGAAGTCAGTCAAGGAAAAAGCCAAGTCGGCTACAATATTTGATTATGTTATGATTATATTCCCAGACAAAATAAGTTTTTAGATGGCATTTATCAACAATTCGTCGATACGATGCTGTTGTGACACTTCCTCTTCGTAGCTTCGCCGCTATAGCAGTGCTGCCTAATCACCGCTTCGCTGATGTGAATCAGTATTTATATTCTTGTAAGTGAATCAGTATTTATATTCCTGTCAAACAAATATAAGATCTTGATGATTAAAATACCACCAAATTACATAAATTAACCTTTAAATGAGAAAATAACTGTTTTCACTGAAAAATATAAAATTCTTGCTGAAGAGTTTTACTAGTAATTTTTGCTTCAATCAATATTGGAGATGCAATATATTTTGTTGCTAAAGGCAAATTAGTGATGAAAAGAAATATATTTTATAGCTATATCTTGATAAATAAGCAGCAAAAAAAAAAAAAACAATATTCCCCTCAAGTCATCTATGACCAAATAGGTTACATGCTAAGATTTAAAACAATATGCAAAACGGATCATCCATCCTCGCATGTATTGGTATTTATCTTGATTTTGTTCTCTCGCTAGCTAGCTATCATCGATAGTCTTTCATTAATAATACAAAAAAGAATAAAGTGAAATTAGAATTGTACAATGCAAAAGAATAAGGAATGATTTCAGAACCGTTTTTTTTTATTGAACATGCAATTCATGCTTAATTTTTACTGTTTCATTTAATCTTTGTTCGTCAGTTAAAGATAATATTCCTCTAATGTTGGCTATTTTTATCACACAAAAAAATAGAAAAAAAAAACAGGTTTTGATTACAGAGTATTAGAACAAATCTTTAAGAGCAAAAAAACCAAGAAACCATGAACACTTGATCACTAATCATTCTTCCAAGAAACTGAAGGTTTTATCACACAAAAAAAAGATAAACAAAGAAACAAAAGATTTTGGTTATAGAATATTTCCAACAAATCTTTAAGACCAAAAACCAAGAAGCCAAAAACATTTAATCACTAATCATTCTTTCAAGAAAACCAATGCAAAGAGCAAAAACCAAGAAACCATGAACATTTGATCGCTAATCATTCTTCCAAAAAAACCACTACAACAAATAAAGTGAATTAGAATAGTAACTAGATGCATTTTGAGTTTTTGAGAATCGTTTTGAATAAGGAACGGATCTCAAAAACTCACACAAACATTTATTCACTGTTTCATTTAATTTTTATTCGTCAGTTAAAGAAAATATTCCGCTAATGTTAACTACTTTTATCACACCAAAAAATAGAAAAACAAAGAAACCAAAGGTTTTGGTTATAGAGTATTAGAACAAATCATTAAAAGCAAAAAACCAAGAAACCATGAACACTTTGATCATTCTTCCAAGAAAGCCGATTCTCCTGGGTGATGGAGCTGCATGTTGAGGTGGTGCCATCGTAGGAGACCCATGGTAGTATCCTAGAACAACAAGAACATTATTTCGTATCCGAGGAAGAAGAACGACTCTTCCGGGGGTGTCACGACGGGAGCCGATAAAGGCTGTTGCACCACCGCGGTCGGAGGTGGTGAGAGGTCGGACTCGAATGCCCCGTTGGAATGTGCATCCAACCCGCGGCATGGCTTCTTAGGTGCTGCTGATGAGAGAGTAGAAGATTCCTCTCTATTTCTCTTCTGCCCAACGAAACTGCTGCCGCCGGTGAGCGTCTCCGTCGCGGCCTCCGTGAACGTGGACTCAACCGATTTCATGAACTTGCCGCCGGAGATGGGTTGATACGAGGTCTTCGTCACGTGACAGAGAACTCGCGTCTCGAAGGTGGATGAACACATCTCGTATTCATACATTACCCACCCGGAGTTCTTCCGCCGGCCGTCCTTGAAGGAAAGGTAGCTCCTTCTTCCCACCACGATCTCGCGCCCGTCGACGATGGACTTGACGGGTTCTTGCCTTCTGTTCAGAAGCCAAGAACCGGTGCCGGCCGTTCGATCGACGCGCGAGCCGCCGCTGGCCTTGGGCTGGCGCTCCGCAAAGAAATAGCCCTCCTTCCGATCGCTGCCGAGAAGATTCCACGGCTCGGTGCCGTAGACGTCGGCGAAGGCGACAGCGCGGCCAGGGAGGGGTTTGCCGGCGACCCAGTTGGCGAGGTAGTCGACCACGAGTTCATCCGCCGTGGGAAGGAATCTGTAGCCTGACGGAACGAGGTCGACGGGCTCCATGGCGGAAATGAACGAGGAGAAGAAGGAGAAGGGAGCAGAGGAGAGGCGAAAGGCGAGAAGGGGAAGACAGAGCAAGAGTCGGAGAGGAGAGAGATGGACAGAGTGATGTGTGTCTTCAAGACTGAGGATCTTGAAGATTTTGGGTGGGAGCTGATAGAAGGTACAAGATTTGGTGTTGCATTGGCAGTGCATTCGGTAGCATGCTTGCCAAGACTGCCAGGCGAAGTAGTTCACGGTGCTATGCCTCGAGGACTTGGTGTGGTTTGCCACGTCAGTTTCTCGTTCTGCTTCTACATTTATGAAGTCCGCCTCTTGTTTTGACTACAATCTTTTTACTCAGATTTTTTAAGCAATTTTAGCAATATTATTTGCTTTTTGAAATTAACATTAATAATAATAATAATAATAATAAATAATAAATAATAATAATAATAATAAATACTAATAATATAATCATTTGATCTTGACGTAATAAGTCATTCTTCGTGGTCTTAATACGAGTCTATGTGGCAAATTCATGTGTGTATATTATTATAATATGCCTCTTCGCAGCTGCAATGTTGCCCCCCTTCACCGTTGTGGGTCCCAGATCTTATGGTGAAGAGGCAGCGGCTCTCTCTACACACAACGAAACAGTAGCGTTGCCTCTTCGCCGCTGCAATGTTGCCCTTTCGGCTATATGCCGCTGTTATAACTGTTGGCTTCCCTTCGACGCTACCGCTGTTTCCGACGCACTTCTTCTCCTCCTTTTTATTTTACTTCTTCTTCTTCTTCTTCTTCTTCTTCGGCAGCACTCATCAATAAGAAAGCAGCAGCATAGGGCAGCAACGGAACACTCTAGTGAGTGGAGAAATCATAACAAAAACCATAGTAAGTGATCTCCATTTCACCGAAGAAATACAAGTCTGCAGTTTATTTTGTGATATCATTTTTTCATGCAGATTTATTGTTAAACGTTATTTTCTTTCAATTAAACTTGCCTTGTTTCAGAAGCTAATTAGGGAAAAAATTGTCCTTAGCAAAACCTGTGGCCATATATTTCCACTCTTCCCTAATTATTATTTTTTTTTTTTGACTTTTTCCTATCAATAAAATTGTCTTTTTTCAGTGTCTCTTAAATATGACAGTCCTTTCCTTTTTGCATCTGCAGTGAGACACATGCTTGCTATGACTTTGCCATTCTGCTCGTTCTTGACTATCCTTACTGTTCCACTGACTACCAAGCTGCATGAGTCTGTTAGGAATACTAACTTTGCTGATTTATTAGATCAAAAGAAGCTATTGGGGAAGTTCTAATTGGTGATCGTTTGGTCAATGCTCCATATAGTTAAATTTTCTGGAGGAAAAGCAGTCAAAGTCTCTTTGTAACAAAAACTTATCAATTTGGTCACTGCTCCATATGAGTTCAATTTTATGGAGGAAAAGCAGTCAAAGTCTCTTTGTAACAAAAACTCATCAAAAGAAGATGTTGCAAAGTACAGACATCATGCTGTATTCAAGGGACTACTACTTTGAAATGTATTATGATGATATGCCTCTATGGGGATTCTTGGGCAAGACTTAGTGGGACAACGACTGATTCGGGCAAACAAAATCACTTGTTCTTTAAACACATCCATTTCAATATTCTTTACAATGATGATAGGGTCATATAGATCAATGTCCAACATTATTATCGATATCTCAGAGGATAAGGAATTAGATGTAGAGTTTTTATATTCTGTTTTATGGAAAAAGACTGACATATCTTTTAAAGAAAGGACATTGATCATCTGCTTTCTGCTTGATTACCTGATAGCATATCGGACTAACGAAGATGGAGATATCTGCACTGGTGTTGGCTTGTGGTTTGAGGGTTGGAGCTGACGGAACCTATCATTAGTGCAAGATTTGATCGTGTATGGGCTATCCATTGGCATTGCATTTCGTGAAGTGCTTCACGGTTCTGTCTTCGGGACTTTGTGTCGTTTGCCATGTCAATTTCTCGTTCTGCTTTGACATGTATGAAGTCTGCCTCTTTCTTTGACTACAATATTTTTTACTCATCTTCTTGAATTTTTTAGCAATTTTAGTTACATTGATCTTTCTTGGATGCAGAAACACTTTCAAGCCTGAAATTTTGATTGCAGCTTCCGAGCAGATACTTCAAGTGTGTTCAAAGGCAGAAAATACTTCAAGATCGAGCACTGATATCTGCCGCCAAATAGGATGGCTGGATCCAAGCAGCACTCATCAGTAGGAAACCAGCAGCAAGGGCAGCAAGGCTGCAAAACAAAGCTTTCTAATTAGTGGAGAAATCATCACAAAAACCATAGTAAGTGATCTCCATTTCACAAAATGAATAAAACTAGGCAGTTTATTTTGTGATCTCATTTTTGGTGCAGTTTTATTTATTAACATTGTTTTCTTTCAATTAAATTTGTATTGTTTTAAAAGCTAGTTAGGGAAAAATTTGTCCATGGTAAAACCTGTGGGCATAAGTTTCTAGTCTTCTCTAATTAAAAAAAAAGAAAAAGTTTTGACTTTTCCTATTAAGAAAATTGACTTTCTGCTCTAAAGTATACTCTGTAAGTGAATCACTATTTATATTCCTGTTAAACAAGTACAAGATCTTGATGATTAAAATACCTCCAAATTACATAAAGTTAACCTTTAAATGAGAAAATAACTTTTTCACTGAAAAATACAAAATTCCTGCTGAAGAGTTTTTCAGTAATGGAAGCTCTTATTGCTACAATCAATATTGGAGATGAAATATATTTTGTTGCTAAAGGCAAAATTAGTGATGAAAAGAAATACATTTTGTAGCTATATCTTGATAAATAAGCAGCAAAAAATATTCAAATTTTCCCCAATCCCTGAAGTCATCTGTTAATATTATGAAACCATAAGAGAAACATATCGCACAACATAAAAAATAACAGGAATTGATGTTTAGCTAACAATTATACTAATGCAATAAAATAAAAATTTTATTTATAAGTTTGTTTTAGCAGCACCAACAACATTATTTAAATTTTCTATAGTTAAAAAATATATTTTAGACGGTCATTTATAGTTTATTTAGCAACTTCATCTCAAGCTAACTCTTCAAAATAATATATGTTTTACAAATTGAAGTTTCTCTTCTACATAAAATCTCTACAGTAAGAACTGACCAAATAGGTTACATGCTGAGATGTGAAACAAGATGCAAAACAGATCATCCATCCAAGATGCAAATCATGTCTAATTTTCACAGTTCCATTAATCTTTGTTCATCGGTTAAAGATAATATTCCTCTAATATTGAGTACTTTTATTACACAAAAAATAGACAAACACAGAAACATAAGCTTTTTTGTCCAAGAGTATTATAACAAATCTTTAAAAGCAGAAACGAAGAAGTCATGAACACTTGATCACTAATTATCCTTCCAAAAAGCCACCTCTCTTGGGTGGCGGAGTTGCATGATGAGGTGGTGCCATCATAGGAGACCCATGGTAGTATCCTATAACAACTGCATATGTATATATGTATATGTATATGTATATGTATATATATACATATACATATATATATATATATATATATATATATATATATACATATACATATATACATTATATATATATATACATATATACATAAAATATATATATATATATATTTGTATCATAATAAAGTTGTAAAGGCATATTTTTGTTGAAGCAAGAATACATGATATCTAAATATGGGTGTCCATTATTTAGTTTTTTGGTTATTGGGGCCTCTTCTAGATTTTTGTGGCCTCACTTGTTACTGAATATACATATATACTGTGTGGATTTTAGTTATAAAATGCTATTCTGATCTTGATTCAATGTGTTTTTTTCAATTGTGTCATAATCAAAACTTTTAGTGCATTATCCATCATAGTGTAATTCTTTTTCTTTGATAATATCCGACAGGCTTTAGTTTGATTGAATTTGGTAAATGAAGGTATAGATGCTTGCTATAAATCATATTAATGTTGATTACCGATGCCACAAAAATTGTGTTTGAATATGTAAGACAGATCTATCAAAATTATGTGGGACACATCACAACATCATTCAGTACTTTCATTGCAATTAACCAATTTCTGTGCCGAATTCTTTTCTTTTTTTTTTGTGAAATGAAATCAGATATTGGTTGTGAACCGTGAATACACTATATGCATTGTTGCTGAATTATTTCTTGAATGTAAGCTAAGTAAGTTCAGTCACCAAAATTATCTCGATTAGCATCGTATCAGAAGTGGAAGAATAATTGTGATGGTTTATAGGGCTAGATAAGCCCACAATCATTAACTTGATGTTTTGAGTCCTCTAAAATTTTCTTTCGAAGCAATGCAAGCTGAACTTTTATCTTGTTCCATTTAACCATCCTCATTTAACATGCTTTTCACTTGTATATTGATTTATACTTTGCATTTGACTTGCTTTGGAGGTGTTATATATTGATTCATTTAAGCTTTTGATGCAGAACATTAACAAAATGAAAACGGTCAATTGCCCAGTTTTTGTAATTCATGCAAGTGCTTTGTCTTAAATTCATCACGTTTTATGCTGCAAACAATCGTTCGTTTGATTCTTTCTGTTGAGAAGGATTGAAACGCTTTCTTTGTAAAGTAGTGGCAATTGTATCCTTAACAATGGATCGAATTTGGTTAATGTTTTTCCATTGTATCAGAAACTTTGAACTTACAATAAATAGTCGATCAGTTTCTTAAATTTATTGATTCCTGTCAGATGCTATGCTTAATTTCTGCATTCACTGATCTGTTTGGAATATATTGTCAATTCCTTATTCACTTTCATGAATTCAAAGTGTCATTTGACTTCTTCTTTGCACTCACCAAAGTGAATACCGTAGACTTTGCTGGATAAGAAAATTTTTATTGGAACTGATCTGATTTTACGATAGTGTTGTTTACAGACTCTGCTTATATACTAATAATTTATGATTGTTGTTATCGCTTTAGAGAAGACATACATAGGGAGGCTACTGCCACCACAAGCACCACATTCACGACCAACTGTTGCTGTGGGATTAGACGCAGGAAACCTAATTGCTGGAGGTACCCATGGGGAAGATGTCTAATGGTGCAGTGCTCCAAGGGATGTGCATACCTGTGCAACTGATGTTGTAGAGATTGGCATTGATGGTGGCCTCCTCTGTACAGACTTGCTCTAACTTTCAAACCTATCTATTGTATCGAAATGTCAACAGGGACAATCGAGCTATCGTTTGCTTGAGCATCGAGAGAATAGATTCTAGTTTTTGTAACTGAAACTGCACTGATGATCTCCATGCTGTAGTAATCTCAATTTGGTGTTGTATAGTTATTGCCCATTTGACAGTGGTGTGTAGATGTTGCTAAATATATGATCAGTGAGTGAATTAGCAGTGTCAAGGTTTGTGTGTACCACAGGAATTAGCACTGTAAATGCAGTAGTTGCATCTCATTTCTATTCTTTTGCTCAATGGCTGATCATTCATGGTTTAAGACAAATGAATGAGCAATCAATTACACTAATGAAAAATAGTTTTCTTTTTGGATGCATAAAAAGAACATCATCAGTTCCCAATTGTGCCTCATGTTTTTGTATTTCCAGATCAAATACCAATCATCTAAACCAGCAATTACTAACTTTGAGAGAAGTTGATGATAGAGGATGGTGGGCAAATAGGATGCTTGCCCACTATGGTATGTTGATGCATTGGGAGAACACTGTGACCTCTCTCTCTCTCTCAGATTGCTGGTTCATTCGTTATACCATCCTATGGAGACAAACATCGCATCAAAGGAGACAACAATACATGGGTTGGGATGAAAAATGAATCGTGTTTATTGGCCAATTTTTACATGAACATATGTTTTCTTTTCCTTCCATTATTATGATATACATGAACAAACAGTGTTTTCCATACAAACAAAGCTACTGCTCCAACCACGACATCATAGTCGAATCCATTGGGGTGGGGGTGTCATCGAACTTCATGAAGGCTTCAATCTCTTGCAGCAAGCCGTCGTCCGACGATGACGTCGAAGCCTTTTCTACCGTGGTCGAATCAGACATCAAACAGGCTTGCAACTCCGTTTGCTCTGCGGCAAGGCCGGTTGAGGATGACAGCGAGGCCCCTGGGATCGTAGTGGAGGCAATGAAGGTGTCATCGGACATCGAGAAGGCATGGACCTCTTCCAGGCTCGGGAAGAAGGGACCGTCGGTGCAGTACATCTGCTCACACACGACGAAGTCGATCGACGAGGAAGCCTCTGCGACCGTGGTCGAATCAATCCGAGTGTCATCGGGCATCAAGAGAACATCGACGAGCCCTGACGGCAAGGCCTTGGGGATGGTAGTCGAGGCTGTGTCGGTGGCATCGGACATCAGGAGAGCATCAACCTCTCTGGTAAAGAAAGCATCGTCGGTGCAGTGCTGCTCACCGCCAAGATCGACCGACGACGAAGACGAAGCCAGGAATGCTTCGAGCTCCTCCGCAGTTATCCCGATGTCAAATGCTTCGAGTTCTTCCGCAGTTATCCCGACGTCACCTCCACCAACGTCCGTTGACGATGGGGTGGCGGCTGGGACTCCGGCTTCGTTCGGTGCCACGGAGTCGATGGAGGAAAGATGACTCTCCAGGGTTGTCACGACGGGAGCCAATAAGAGCTGTTGCACCACCGCGGTCGGAGGTGGTGAGACGTCGGACTGGAATGCTCCGTTGGAATGTGCAACCAACCCCCGGCATGGCTTCTTGGGTGCTGCTGATGAGAGAGTAGAAGATTCCTCTCTATTTCTCTTCTGCCCAACGAAACTGCTGCCGCCGGTGAGCGTCTCCGTCGCGGCCTCCGTGAACGTGGACTCAACCGATTTCATGAACTTGCCGCCGGAGATGGGTTGATACGAGGTCTTCTTCACGTGACAGAGAACTCGTGTCTCGAAGGTGGATGAACACATCTCGTATTCATACATTACCCACCCGGAGTTCTTCCGCCGGCCGTCCTTGAAGGAAAGGTAGCTCCTTCTTCCCACCACGATCTCGCGCCCGTCGACGATGGACTTGACGGGTTCTTGCCTTCTGTTCAGAAGCCAAGAACCGGTGCCGGCCGTTCGATCGACGCGGGAGCAGCCGCTGGCCTTGGGCTGGCGCTCCGCAAAGAAATAGCCCTCCTGCCGATCGCTGCCGAGAAGATTCCACGGCTCGGTGCCGTAGACGTCGGCGAAGGCGACAGCGCGGCCAGGGAGGGGTTTGCCGGCGACCCAGTTGGCGAGGTAGTCGACCACGAGTTCCTCCGCCGTGGGAACGAACCTGTAGCCTGACGGAACGAGGTCGACGGGATCCATGTACGACGGAAAACGATGGTTGTTTCTGGAAGAGAGGAGAGAGGAAACGAAGGCGGAGACACAGAGTTGGAGTGGGAGAGGAGAGCGCGTAGACGTATATAGATGCAGTGGGCGGGTTTCGGATTTCGGATTTCGGATTCCGAATTAATTCGTATTATATATTTAATTAGAAACTAAATGGCTACATAGATCTATTGTTTCCTTCTTCTTCTTCGTCTGCCTCTCATCTATGTTCCAGAAATAAGATGATATGTTCCAGAAATAAGATTACCCATTTCATATTGGTAAGTAAGGCAATGATTTTTGAACTGATATCAATCTTTTTATTGGCGGCTGAAGTGACACATAAATGTATCCTCAAACATCTCTCAACTGATGTTACTGATCATCGAGCTTTTAATCTATTAATACTGTTTAGTCCTTTTATTTTTACTTACTTTTGTTTTACGTTCCCTTATGTACACATATGTTGTCATTTTCTGCTCTATAGGATTACCCATTTCATACTTTTGTTTTACTTTCCCTTATGTACATGTTGTCATGTCAAGACTTAAAAAGAAAATCTTCATGTGTTCTTTAATGTCGTAGCGGTTTCATGTTCTAAGAACCCCCTTCTAAGATCTTTTTGTGCCATATTCTTGCTAATAGAGGAATCTAATATTTTTATCTCATGACCAGTACAATATTTATCTTATTGTACTTTATTGGTGCGTTCTATCCTTTGGGAGTCATTTTCATATTTCTCATGTCATATATGTTCTGACTTTTCTTATTACTGTTTACACAACGAACTCCTTTTTTATATTAGATGATAGCATCTGACTTTCTCATCTCTCCTAAATAATTTTAAATTTAGTTGAACATATTTGTAAATCAAATGCTTCTATTGTCACTTAGTTGTTCTGAGTTGATTTGTGATTTTTGAATAATGGCATACATTAAGGTGGTACTTTAACAACATCCTATGTTATTTCATTTATTTTAATTCACACAATTTCCAAGAGTTTCCATGGACTTAGTATAAAAATTGATCATGTGGGTAGCAATATTCCTTCTACCTTTCCTCTCCTTTGTTTTATCCTTTATAGATATCGATAAATAAACCAAAGAGTTAAAAGCTTCTGCATACTTACATGATTTAACCTCACCCATACTATTAATATGATCCAATACCAAAAACACTATAAACGAGGATATTAGGTACCTTAGTGGAGGGCACTATGGCTATCCAAAAATTTTTATTAAGTTTTCGGTTTTCAATAATTTTTTTTAAAAATTTTAACTTTTCCTATTAAGAAAATCAACTTTTTTACTTTAAAGTATACTATGTAAGTGAATCACCATTTATATATTTCTATCAAACAAGTACAAGATCTTGATTAATAATATATCTTCAAATTTATATAAAATTAACCTTTAAATGAGAAAATAATTGTTTCACTAAAAAATATAAAATTCTTATTGAGGAATTTTACTAACATTGTTTTCTTTAAATTAAATTTATGTTGTTTTAAAAGCTAGTTAGGGAAAATTTTATCCTTATTAAAACTTGTGGGCATAAGTTTATGGTCTTCTCTAATTTTAAAAAAAGAAAAAAGTTTTGACTTTTCGTATTAAAAAAATTGACTTTTTGCTCTGAAGTATACTCTGTAAGTGAATCACCATTTATATATTCCTGTCAAACAAGTATAAGATCCTGATGAATAACATACCTTCAATTTTTTATAAAATTAATTTTTAAATGATAAAAAAATTGTTTTCACTGAAAAAGGTAATATTACTTACTGAGGATTTTTACTAACATTGTTTTCTTTCAATTAAATTTTCATTGTTTTAAAAGCTAGTTAGGGAAAAATTTGTCCTAATTAAAACTTGTGGGCAAAAGTTTCTTTTCTTCTCTAATTTAAAAGAAAATTTAACTTTTCTTGTTAAGAAAATCGACTTTCTACTCTAAAGTATACTCTATAAGTGAATAACCATTTATATATTCCTGTCAAATAAATACAAGATCGAATAACAAACCATCAAATTTAAATAGAATTAACCTTTAAATGAGAAAACAAATTTTGCACTGAAAAAAGAAAATTCTTACTGAAGAGTTTTAATGGAAGCTCTTGTTGCTCCAATCAATATTGGAGATGCAATATATTTTGTTGCTAAAGGCAAACTATTGATGAAAAGAAATATATTTTATAGTTATATCTTGATAAATAAGTAGCAAAAAAGAATATTTAATTTTTCCCCCCAATCCTTGAAGTCGTCTACATTAGCAACTGACCAAATAGGTTACATGTTAAGATGCAAAATAAAATACGAAACCGATCATCCATCCTAATACATATTGGTATTTATCTTGAAGTTGTTCTCTTGCTATCAAGTGATGAGGGGCAAGCTATTATATCTAATTACTTTCATCGATAGTCTTTCATTAATAATACAAAAATAATTTTTTTTGTCTTTGATTTTAAGATTTTTAAAATCATTCACTATACAATGCAAAAGAATAAAATGAATTAGAATTATAATAAGATGCATTTTGAGTTTTTGAGGACCGAATAAGAAATGATTCAAATGGTTCACAAAAAATCATACAAACAAGAAGCTTTATTTTATATAAGATGCAAATCATGTTTAATTTTCACTGCTCCACTTAATCTTTATTCATCAGTTAAAGATAATATATCTCTTATGTTGGCTACTTTTATCACACAAAAAAAAACAGATAAATAAAGAAACACAAGGTTTTGGTTACAAAGTATTAGAAAAAATCTTTAAGAGCAAAAATCAAAAAGCCATGAATACTTGATCACTAATCATTCTTCCAAGAAAGCCAATGCAAAATAATAAATTTGTAATGAGATACATTTTAAGTTTATAAGAATAGTTTTGAATAAGGAATGATTCAAACGATTTTCAAAAACTCATACAAACAAGAAGTTTTTTTATATAAGATGTAAATCATGTTTAATTATCACTGTTCCACTTAATCTTTATTCATCGGTTAAAGATAATATACCTCTAATGTTGGCTACTTTTATCACAAAAAAAAAAACAGATAAACAAAGAAACACAAGGTTTTGGTTACAAAGGATTAGAAAAAATCTTTAAGAGCAAAAATCAAGAAGCCATGAATACTTGATCACTAATCATTCTTCTAAGAAAGCCAATACAAAAGAATAAATTTGTAATGAGATACATTTTAAGTTTTTGAGAAACGTTTTGAATAAGGAATGATTCAAACGATTTTCCAAAACTCATACAAACAAGAAGCTTTTTATATAAGATGTAAATCATGTTTAATTATCACCGTTCCACTTAATCTTTGTTCATCAATTAAAGATAATATTCCTCTAATGTTGGCTACTTTTATCACATAAAAGAAAAGATAAACAAAGAAACACAAAGTTTTAGTTACATAGTAGTAGTACAAATCTTTAAGAGCAAAAATCAAGAAGTCAGTGAACACTTTGGTCGCTACTTATTCTTCCAAAAAAAATCAATGCAAAAGAATAAAGTTGTAATGAGATGAATTTTGAGTTTTTGAGGACCGTTTTGAATAAGGAATGATTCAAACGGTTCTAAAAAACTCACACAAACTAGTAGCTTTTTTATATAAGATGCAAATCATGTTTAATTTTTACTATTCCACTTAATCTTTATTCGTTAGTCAAAGATAATATTCCTCTAATGTTGGCTACTTTTATCATTAAAAAAAATAGATAAACAAAGAAACACAAGATTTTGGTTATAGAGTATTAGAACAAATCTTTAAGAGCAAAAATCAAAAAGCCATGTACACTTGATAACTAATAATTCTTCCAAGAAAAGCCAATGCAAAATTATAAAGTTGTAATTAGATGCATTTTACATTTTTGAGAACCTTTTTGAATAAGGAATGATTCAAATAGTTCTAAAAAACTCACACAAATATGAAGATTTTTTATATAAGATAAAAAACATGTTTAATTTTTACTATTCCAGTTAATCTTTGTTCGTCAGTTAGATAATATTCCTCTAATGTTGGATACATTTATCAAAAAAAAAAAAAAGATAAACAAATAAACACAAGGTTTTGGTTTTAAAGTCTTTAAGAGTAAAAATCAAGAAGCCATGAATACTTGATCACTAATCATTCTTCCAAGAAAAGCCAATGCAAAAGAATACAATTATACTGAGATGCATTTTAAGTATTTGAGAGCCGTTTTGAATCAGGAATGATTCAAATGGTTTTCAAAAACTCATACAAAGAAGAAATTTTTTTATATACGATGCAAATTATGTTTAATTTTCACTATTTCACTTAATCTTTATTCGTTAGTTAAAGATAATATTCCTCTAATATTGGCTACTTTTATCACATAAAAAAAATAGATAAACAAAAAAACACAAAGTTTTGGTTACAGAGTATTAGAACAAATTTTTAAGAGCAAAAATCAAGAAGTCATAAATACTTGATCACTAATCATTCTTCCGAGAAGAGCCAATGCAAAAGAATAAAGTTGAAATAAGATGAATTTTGAGTTTTTGAGGACCGTTTTGAATAACGAATGATTCAAACGGTTCTAAAAAACTCACATAAACCAAAAGCTTTTTTTATATAAGATGTAAATCATGTTTAATTTTCACTCTTCCACTATAATCTTTGTTCGTTAAAGATAATATTCCTCTAATATTAGCTACTTTTATAATAAAGAAAACAAATAAACAAAAAACACAAGGTTTCAATTACTAAGTATTAGAATAAATCTTTAAGAGCAAAAATCAAGAAGCCATGAACACTTGATCACTAATCATTCTTCCAAGAAAGACAATGCAAAAAAATAAAGTTGTAATGAGATGCATTTTAAGTTTTTGAGAACCGTTTTGAATAAGAAATGATTTTAATGGTTCTAAAAAACTCACACAAAAAAGAAGCTTTTTTATATAAGATGCAAATCATGTTTAATTTTCACTGTTCTGCTTAATCTTTGTTCTTCAGTTAAAAATAATATTTCTCTAATGTTGGCTACTTTTATCATAAAAAAATAGATAAACAAAGAAATAAAATGTTTTGGTTATAGAGTATTAGAACAAATTTTTAAGATGCAAATCATATTTAATTTTTATTGTTTCACTTAACCTTTGTTCATCAGTTAAAGATAATATTTCTCTAATGTTAGCTACTTTTATCACAAAAGAAAACAGATAAAAAAAAACACAAGATTATAGTTACTAAGTATTAGAATAAATCTTTAAAAGCAAAAATCAAGAAACCATGAACACTTGATCACTAATCATTCTTCCACGAAAGCCAATGCAAAAAATTAAATTTGTAATGAGATGCATTTTGAGTTTTTGAGAACCGTTTTGAATAAGGAATGATTCAAATGGTTCTCAAAAACTCACACAAACAAGAAGCTTTTTTATATAAGATTCAAATCATGTTTAATTTTCATTGTTCCACTTAATCTTTATTCGTCGGTTAAAGATAATATTCCTCTAATGTTAGCTACTTTTATCTTAAAAAAAAATAGATAAACAAATAAACACAAGGTTTTGGTTATAGAGTATTAGAACAAATCTTTAAGATAAAAAATCAAGAGGTCATGAACACTTGATCACTAATCGTTCTTCTAATAAAAGCCAATGCAAAATAATAAAGTTGCAATGAGATGCATTTTACATTTTTTATAATCGTTTTGAACAAGGAATGATTTAAACGGTTCTAAAAAACTCACACAAACAAGAAGATTTTTTATATAACATGAAAATCATGTTTAATTGTCACTGTTCTACTTAATCTTTGTTCGTCAGATAATATTCCTCTAACGTTGGCTAATTTTATCATAAAAATAAATAAATAAACAAAAAAACAAGGTTTTGGTTATAGAGTATTAGAACAAATTTTTAAGATAAAAAATCAAGAAGACATGAACACTTGATCACTAATCATTCTTTCAAAAAAAGCTAATGCAAAAGAATAAAGATGTAATGAGATGCATTTTATGTTTTTGAGGACCAGTTTGAATAAGGAATGATTTAAATGATTCTAAAAAACTCACACAAACAAGAAGATTTTTTTATATAAGATGCAAATCATGTTAAATTTTTACTATTCCACTTAATCTTTGTTCATCAGTTAAAGATAATATTCCTCTAATGTTGGCTACTTTTATCACAAAAAAAATATATAAATAAAGAAACACAAGGTTTTGTTTACATAGTATTATAACAATTTTTTAGGAGCAAAAATCAAGAAGCCTCACTAATCATTCTTTCAAGAAAAGCTAATGCAAAAGAATAAAGTTGCAATAAGATGCATATTAAGTTTTTGAGAACCGTTTTGAATTATGAATGATTCAAACGATGCTCAAAAACTCATACAAACAAGAAGCTTTTTTATATAAGATGCAAATCATGTTTAATTTTTACTATTCCACTTAATCTTTATTTATCAGTTAAAGATCATATTCCTCTATTGTTGGCTACTTTTATCACTAAAAAAAATAGATAAACAAAGAAACACAAGGTTTTGGTTACAGAGTATTAGAACAAATCTTTAAGAGTAAAAATCAAGAAGCCATGAACACTTAATCACTAATCATTCTTCCAAGAAAAGCTAATGCAAAAGAATAAAGTTGTAATGAGATAAATTTTGAGTTTTTGAGTATCGTTTTGAATAAGGAATGATTCAAATGGTTATACAAAACTCACACAAACCAAAAGTTTTTTTATATAAAATGCAAATAATGTTTAATTTTTACTATTCCACTTAATCTTTGTTCGTCAATTAAATATAATATTCCTCTAATGTTAACTACTTTTATCACAAAAAAAAATAGATAAACAAAAAATATAAGGTTTTGGTTATAGAAGTTTAGAACAAATCTTTAAGAGCAAAAATCAAGAAGCCATGAACATCACTAATCATTCTTCCAAGAAAATCCAATGCAAAAGAATAAAGTTGTAATAAGATGCATTTTAAGTTTTTGAGAACCATTTTGAATAATGAATGATTAAAATAGTTCTAAAACACTCATACAAACAAGAAGTTTTTTTATATAAGATGCAAATTATGTTTAATTTTCATTGTTCCACTTAATCTTTGTTCATCAATCAAAGATAATATTCCTCTAATGTTGACTACTTTTATAAAAAAAAATAATAAATAAAGAAACACAAGGTTTTGATTACAGAGTATTAGAATAATTCTTTAAGAGCAAAAATCAAGAAGCCATAAACACTTGATCGCTAATCATTCTTCGAAGAAAAGCTAATGCAAAAAAATAAAGTTGTAATGAGATGCATTTTGAGTTTTTGAGGACCGGTTTAAATAAAGAATGATTCAAACGGTTCTCAAAAACTAGTACAAATAAGAAGCTTTTTGTATAAGATGCAAATAATATTTATTTTTCACTATTCCACTTAATCTTTATTCGTCCGTTAAAGATAATATTCCTCTAATATTGGCTACTTTTATCATTAAAAAAATAGATAAATAAAGAAACACAAGGTTTCGATTATAGAGTAATAGAACAAATTTTTAAGAGCAAAAATCAAGAAGTCATGTACACTTGATCACTGGTCATTCTTTTGAGAAAAGCAAATTCTCTTGGGTGGTGGAGCTACATGTTGAGGTGGTGCTATCACATAAGACCCTTGGTAGTATCCTATAACAACAAGAACATTATTTCATACACGAGGAAAGACAACTCTATGGGGGTGTCACAACGGGAGTCAATAAAGGTTGTTGCACCACCGTGGTTGGAGGTGGTGAGATGTCGGACTGCAATGCTCCGTTGGAATGTGCAACCAACCCTCGGCATGGCTTCTTCGGAGTTGCTGATAAGAGAGTAGAATATTTCTCTCTATTTCTCTTTTGCCTAATGAAATTGTCGTCGATGAGCGTCTCTGTCGTGGCCTCCGTGAACACAGACTCAACTGTTTTCATGAACTTGCCTCCAAAGATGAGTCGATGCCAGCTCTTCTTCATGTGACAGAGAACTTTGTAAGAAATCTTTGATACCAAAATGTGTTTCTAAATCATTATAAAAGAAACACAATAAAAATTGATACAGAAACGAAATAGTATACCTCCGACCATTGTTGTCAAGAATTTCTGCAAATATTTCTTCTTGAACTTTGACACATCTCGGCACAGAACTCTCGCTTTAGATGGTGTAAGAAATCCTTTTGCTTCAAAGAGATGTTGAGCCTAGGAACCAAAATCCTTGTTTATATAGATGTTCTCCTATCAAGAATATTTATTATCACCAACTCATAACGTTCAAGAATAAATTCAAATTTATAACGTTTGGACCAAAATTAAGAATTTTAATAATATTAAATATTTAATTTAATAATAATAATTTTATTTTTAATGAATAAAAAACTGAAATCATTTAGACCATAATAAATGAAGAAATTCGTGATAATGAATTATGAATCATAATGAGAACTATTACATAATTATTAAATAAGATATTTAATAATAATGGTTACATTCTCTCACTTAGTCCATGTGTTTAGCTTAATAATTTGAATTAATCTTTCTTGAACAACTTTCTTAAAAAATAAATACATGAATCATAGCAATAAGTCCTCTAAGAGCAAGTATTATCATCTATATATTATGATATATTTAGTTTCTTAATCTTAATGTGGTAATATTACTTAATGAATAAACCTTATGTTTTTTCTTTGTTCAGTAACAATATATTTTTTTAAAATAATATGCACATGAATGCGAAAATATCACAATATATAAAAGTTTCAATATCATTACAAAGTAGAACCAATTCCCATTTTCTCTACATGATCCTTGAATTTCAGAGGTGGCATGTCTTTAGTCAAATGATCAGTAATCATCTATTCAGTACTAATATGCTCTGATACCAAATGTAATGTGGAAGGGTGTTCAGAATATAGTGTCCTAGGAAAGATTCTGACATATTAATCTCAAGTTTCTTAAGTCGTAATATCTCGCATTTGTATTATATGTTCACGCACACCCTTTATGTCGATGAGTCTAAGTGATGAAAATTTCATTATAAGAGTACTTGCTAGTGCTTTTTCCGAAGTGATGAATTGCTTATCAAAAGCTTGATCATTAGTCATTCTTCCGAGAAAAGCCAATTCTCTTGGGTGGTGGAGCTACATGTTGAGGTGGTGCTATAACAGAAGACCCTTGGTAGTATCCTATAACAACAAGAATATTATTTCATACATGAGGAAAGACAACTCTCCAGGGGTGTCACAACGGGAGTCGATAAAGGTTGTTGCACCACCGTGGTTGGAGGTGGTGAGATGTCGGACTGCAATGCTCCGCTGGAATGTGCAACCAACCCTCGGCATGGCTTCTTTGGAGCTGTTGATGAGATAGTAGAATATTTCTCTCTATTTCTCTTCTGCCTAACGAAATTGTCGTTGATGAGCGTCTCTGTCGTGGCCTCCGTGAATGCAGACTCAATTGTTTTCATGAACTTGCCTCCAAAGATGGGTTGATGCCAGCTCTTCTTAATGTGAGAGAGAACTTTGTAAGAAATCTTTGATACCAAAATGTGTTTCTAAACCATTATAATAGAAATACAATAAAAATTGATACAGAAATGAAATAGTATACCTCCGGCCATTGTTGTCAAGAATTTCTTCTAGAACTTTGGCATATCTCGGCACAGAACTCTCGCTTTAGATTGTGTAAGAAATCCTTTTGCTTCAAAGAGATGTTGAGCCCAGGGATCAAAATCCTTGTTTATATAGATGTTCTAGCATCAAGAATATTTATTATCACAAACTCATTCAAGAATTAATTCAAATTTATAACGTTTGGACCATAATAAAGAATTTTAATGATATTAAATATTTAATTTAATAATAATAATTTTATTTATAATGAATAAAAAATTGAAATCATTTAGACCATAATAAATGAAGAAATTCATGATAATGAATTATAAATCATAATGAGAACAATTACATAATTATTAAATAAGATATTTAATAATAATGGTTACATTCTCTCACTTGATCCATGCGTCTAGCTTAATAATTTGAATTAATATTTTTTAACAACTTTTTTAATAAACAAATACATGAATCATAGCGATAAATCCTCTAAGAGCAAGTATTATCATCCATATATTACGATATATTTAGTTTCTTAATCTTAATATGGTAATATTACTTAATGAATAAACCTTATATTTATTCTTGGTTTGTAACAATATATTTTCTTAAAATAATGTGCACATGAATGAGAAAATATCATAATATATAAAAGTTTCAATATCATTACAAAATGGAACCAACTCCCATTTTCTCTACATGATCCTTGAATTTCAAATGTGGCATGTCTTTAGTCAAAGGATCAGTAATCATCTATTCAGTGCTAATTTGCTCTGATACCAAATGTAATGTGGAAGGATGTTCAGAATATATTCTGACTTATTAATCTCGAGTTGAGTCGTAATATCTCGCATTTGTATTATATGTTCACGCACACCCTTTATGTCGGTGAATCTAAGGGATGAAAATTTCATTATAAGGGTACTTGCTAGTGCTTTTTCCGAAGTGATGAATTGCTCATCAAAAGCTTGATCACTAGTCATTCTTCTGAGAAAAGCCAATTCTCTTGGGTGGTGGAGCTACATGTTGAGGTGGTGCTATCACAGAAGACCCTTGGTAGTATCCTATAACAACAAGAACATTATTTCATACATGAGGAAAGACAACTCTCTGGGGGTGTCACAACAGGAGTCGATAAAGGTTGTTGCACCACCGTGGTTGGAGGTGGTGAGATGTCGGACTGCAATGCTCCGCTGGAATGTGCAACCAACCCTCGGCATGGCTTCTTCGGAGCTGCTGATGAGATAGTAGAATATTTCTCTCTATTTCTCTTCTGCCTAACGAAATTGTCGTTGATGAGCGTCTCTGTCGTGGCCTCCGTGAACGCAGACTCAATTGTTTTCATGAACTTGCCTCCAAAGATGGGTTGATGCCAGCTCTTCTTAATGTGACAGAGAACTTTGTAAGAAATCTTTGATACCAAAATGTGTTTCTAAACCATTATAATAGAAACACAATAAAAATTGATACAGAAATGAAATAGTATACCTCCGGCCATTGTTGTCAAGAATTTCTTCTAGAACTTTGGCATATCTCGGCACAGAACTCTAGCTTTAGATTGTGTAAGAAATCCTTTTGCTTCAAAGAGATGTTGAGCCCAGGGATCAAAATCCTTGTTTATATAGATGTTCTCGCATCAAGAATATTTATTATCACAAACTCATCCAAGAATTAATTCAAATTTATAACGTTTGGACCATATTAAAGAATTTTAATGATATTAAATATTTAATTTAATAATAATAATTTTATTTTTAATGAATAAAAAACTGAAATCATTTAGACCATAATAAATGAAGAAATTCATGTTAATGAATTATAAATCATAATGAGAACAATTACATAATTATTAAATAAGATATTTAATAATAATGGTTACATTCTCTCACTTATCCATGCGTCTAGCTTAATAATTTGAATTAATTTTTTTTAACAACTTTCTTAATAAATAAATATTTGAATCATAGCGATAAGTCTTTTAAGAGCAAGTATTATCATCCATATATTACGATATATTTAGTTTCTTAATCTTAATGTGGTAATATTACTTAATGAATAAACCTTATATTTATTCTTGGTTCGGTAACAATATATTTTCTTAAAATAATATGCACGTGAATGAAAAAATATCATAATATATAAAAATTTTAATACCATTACAAAATGATCTCATTTTCTCTACATGCTCCTTGAATTTCAAAGGTGGCATTTCTTTAGTCAAAGGATCAGTAATTATCTATTTAGTGCTAATATGCTCTGTTACCAATTGTAGTCATTGACTATTGTATTTATTCCCATATCAAGAAACTCACATGAAAATGCTGCTATGTGTTGATGATTCATTTTGTATTGTTAAACTGTCATATATTGGAATAATGTAAGTCATCAATATGTTCTTCTTGCAGACTTACCATACAGGTATATACGGTATATAAATCAACAAGTAATTATCAGATAGAATGATTCTCATGAAGAAATGGAGATGCAAAGATTTATTTAGCTCATGAAGATTAGTACATAGGACTTTTACCAGTTCATATACACTGGAGAGATGTTTGCTCCAGAAAGACGGATCATGAAAGCATCATATTATTGGAGAAACTGAAGGATGTTTCACCAATCATTCATTCATAGAGAATGATCATGTATCTTTGCAGAAAACAAGTAACTAAAGTGAACACAGCTGCAGGTTCTTCTCTAAGCTGGTAGCAAGATGTACATCCTCAGCTGCAGTGTGTGTCTGTTTATGATGCTTTTGGAGGAGAATTTAGATGACTATTGGTAACTATACAACTTAAAAAGTTTATGATGATTGTGTCAAAGTCGTATGAAACAACTAAAACAGATTAGCATATCAGAACAATAAGCTAAAAAATTGAAGAAACGGAGAACCTCATGTAGAACTTAACATTACTTGTATGTTCTATCACACAGCAATTTAGTGCACTCCACAAGCAGCACATCCTTTTGGCATATACATCATATAACTGACTTCTCAAAGACTCGGCCATTGAAAATTTTGATCCTCAATAATTAACAAGAAGGCATGAATTCATATAAGTGACATCTCAAAGACACATACAAATTTTAGGTATAGTTCACCAGAAAATCTGTAAAATACATCCATAACCCACACAAGAATAAACATACATGTTTTTAATCAAGTCAAGAAAAAAAAAAACATTTACGAACCCTGGATAAGTCAAATGATCTCTCAACCTGAAAGAAGATGCATAAATTCATGTCATCACATGGAAGTACATCACTGAATGAAATGTTAAAACGAACCACAAGTTCCATGTTGTGGGGTGAGGGAGATAGTGAATGCAGAACTCTGATTGCCATGATGAATTCGATAACTAATAATCTAAAGAAATAAAACATTTACTTAATAAGCTAGTACCCAGCAATGCTCCAGCAAAATAAATCTGGCACTACAGTGAAGATGCACAGAGGGCCACTCTAGCTGTCTGCTTGTAAGTATTCGGCTATATGGGTGTTGCAGCACTATTCTCTGCAAAAGAATGCAATTAAAAAAGATGTAATATCTCCAGATTATCGACTGCAGAAAACCAAATTCTTAGCTTGGGAGGAAAAATTCATTTCTCTCAAGAAATAAAATCAAGGGCAGGAAAATATGCCAAAAGGTCTTGCAAAGGATAATCTTTTTGCAGAATAGGTTCTCAAAAAGGGCAAATTAAATTGAAAGAAAATAAGTTTAATCAGTAAAACTGCATAAAAAAATGAGATCGAAAAATAAATTGGTTGCATATATGTCTTTTGAGAAATGGAGTTCACTTACTATGATTTTTGTGATGATTTTGCCTCTTTTCATATTGATGAGTGTTGCTGTGATCCATCTATCCTATTTGTATGATAATATTGCTACTTAATCTTGAAGTATATGCTAAGAAGCTACCCAAGCTTGACAGTGTACTTCCGGATCTTTAGTTTAGAGAAACTTCTACATAATTATGATTCATTGTGGTTGGTAGTGAGAGTCCCAACGAAGAACATTAATAAGAAGTTGCATGGACGTCAAAGAAACTTTCTCAAATATCATTCTGCATCAATCCAGACTGCTACTTTGAAGAATCTCTTTGATAAACACATTTGCGAAGCATATTCGATCGTTTAGAACCATTAGGATTTTCAAAACTGAAATTAACATTATTGAACAATTTTTAGTACCATTTATCTCGACTAATTAACTGTCTCATTAACTAACTGATAGATCAACTATAGAAGAATCATTTAGCCATTATTTAACTAACTGTCTCATTAAACTCGACTTACCAAAACGATGGTGTGGTAAGAATCGAAAAGAAATCACTTGGGGTCGTGGAAAGGTCCGACCTTGATGGCATACAGGGACCTATTATTGGTTCCATCAGTTCCAACCCTCTGGTGAAGACGGCACTGTGAAGCACTTGGCCTCGGAAGCATGCCGCCTAATGCAATGCCAACGGATTGCCAATACAACACCAAATATTGTACCTTCCATCAGTTCCCACCCTCACGCCACAAGCCAACACCAGGGCAGATACCTCCATCTTCAAGATCCTCGAACCTAAAATACATCAAGGAAAGCTCCAAATCAACCATAAAATTCATGCATTTCGCTGACAGAAGAGGCCTTTCGAACCAAAAATGCTCACCTTTGTTTCCGAGTCGAGCAAGACCGAACGGGGCGATGGGATTCAAAGAAGATGAAGGCACTTTGTCTTCTCTCCTCTTCAAGAAACAACCGTCGCCCATGGAGTCCGTCGGCCTCGTTCCGAGAGGCTACAACGGCGGAGGAACTGTGGTCGACTACCTCGCCAACTAGGTCATCGGCACACCCTTCCCTGTCCACGTTGTCGCCTTCGCTGACGTCTACAGGACCGAGCGAGCGGTAGAATCTTCTTGGCAGCGATCGGCAGGAGGGATACTTCTTTGCGGAGCGAAAGCTCAAGAACAGAACAGCAACGGCTCGCGCGTGGATCGAAAGGCCAGCACCGGTTCTTAAGACTCTGGACAAAAAGCAAGAACTAGTCAACAAAGGCGCGAGATAGTGGTGAGGTGAAAGAGCAGCCTCGAGATAGTGGTGAGGTGAAAGAGCAGCCTTTCCTTCAACGACTACCGGCAGAAGAACTCCGGGTGGACGATGTACGAATACGAGATGTGTTCTTCATAGAACTCGTGTTTTGATGGTGGTTTATAAGGTGGACTCAACTGTTTTGATGGTGGTACCGTCGGAGATAGCCTGATGCAAGATCTTCATAGAACTCGTGTCTCTCGAAGCCGAAGAACAGATCTCATGTTCGTCCATCGTCCACCCTCTTTCGCCGACCGTCGTTAAAGGAAAGTCTGCTCTTTCGCCCCCCACCCACGATCTCGCGGCAGCCGACGGTTTTCTCACCGACTCTTGCTTTTTTACAGAGCGGAAGAACCCATTCGTAACCTTAGGGTTTGGAAAACCTAAGAGACTCGGTTTTTCCTGGGCCGCGATGGGCCGCCGGGACGGACTCAACCCAAGTTCTGGCTTTTTGAACGTGGACTCAACCGTTTTGATAGAACCGGTGCCGGCCTTTCGATCCATGCGCGAGCCATCGCTGTTCTCGAACTTGCCCTCCACAAAGAATCCCTCCTGCCGATCGTTGCCAATAAGATTCAACGGCTCGGTGCCGTAGACCGAAAGCGTGGCCAGGGAAGGAGGGCGATCCAGTAGTCGACCACGAGTTCCTCCGTCGTGGGAAGGAACCCGTCCAATTTGGATGGTAAACCGATATGCGGAGACTTCCCTGCTACGGATAGTTTGAATTATAATAATAAAAAATAGGTCCCAACCTATTTTGATATTAAATAATAATAATAATAATAATAATAATAATAATTCCTTTGCAAAAACGTGTGGCCATACAAATTTGTCCTTAGCAAAACCTATGGGCATATAAATTATCCGTAGCAAAGATTTGCTTATAAATTTCACAACGTAGCATATTACAGCGATAGAAATAATAAATTAATTAATGCCATGCCAAGCAATAGCGTTGCCTCTTAGCCACTTTAATACCGCCTCTTCATCATTTTTATAATTTTTTTAACATAAATTAATTACTATAAATAATATATTACTTTATTATTAACTTTTATATTTATATATTATATTTTAAAAATAATTAAATTTAATTTTCGTAATCATGTGGATAAGTTAGGAATTATACTAATCAATTAGATTATTAATTGATTTATTTCCTAATAAATGATGTGATTTTTAGGAAGTAAATGATATGCATTCCATTTTTATATTTGAATCGTTATAAATAAATATTATATTTTTGTCTTCGTGTAAAAGTAAAAGAAAAATTAAATTATTACTTACCTTTTTAAGAAGATCTCATCTTCTCCTATATAAAGGGGGCTCCTCCTCTCTCACCCCACACCAAGCCTGAAAATGAGAAGATTGGCGAGAGAACTTCTCGATGAGATGATCTCGAGGAAAAGATAGTCAAGGAGAGGTAAGATCATTTTTTTTCTAATAAACATTGATTTATATTTTAAAATCTTGATATTGTGATTGTTAGATGCATAATAATGTTTTAATTTCGAAATTTTATAATTAATAAATAATGATAATTGATTTGTGATGTTAGAATAATTATTTGATGTATATTGATTTCTTAAGCTTAAGTGAATTTTAATATTAATTTAATTATTAAAATTTTTATTTTTAGATTAATATAATAGTTTTAATTTATTTAATTAGATATATCTATGTTTTAAGAATTATGTATGAATTTTTATGATTTAATTAGTTTTAAATTTAAGATCATGAATTTATTGGTAAGGCATGACCCATCCCATGTGGCTAAGTATGATCCAGTCCATGTGACCATGTATATTCCAACCTATGTGTGGTAAGGTACGACCCAACCCATATTGCCAAGCATGACCCAGCCAATATAGCTAAGTACGATCCAACCTATGTGGTCATGTACGTCCCAACCTATGTGACAAGGTACGATTCAACCTATATGGCCAAGTATGACCCAACCCATTTGGTAAGGTATAACCCAATCATGTAGTCAAACATGTGCAAGCTCATATGACTAGGTACGACCCAGTCCATGTGGCCAGAACAACTCCAACTCAACCTATTACTTGAACAAGCATGTGCAACGCAAATGACTCATCCAAGACTCAGGTGGGTTGGTTTAGTTTAGGCTAGCACTATATGACATAATCCAATTTTCTTTTCCTTTATTGGTTTGAGCTCATCAATTAACTAAATCAAACATGGGTTAATGCGAGGTCTTCCTGACGTGATGGAGAAGTCATCTCTTGAAGTCAAAGGAACACATCTCGTACTCATAAATCATCCACCCGGAGTTCTTCCACCGGCCATCGTTGCATGAAATGAAGCTCTTTCATCCCACCACCATCTCGCGCCCGACAATGGACTTAGACAGGTTCTTGTTTTTTTTTAGAGTCCAAGAATCGATGCCGACCTTTTGATCCACGCACGAGTCACCGTTGTTCTTGGGCTTGCACTTTATAAAGAAATAGCCCTCATGCCGATCGCTGTCGAGAAGATTCAGTGCCGTAGAGTTTGTGAAGGAGATAGTGCAGCCAGGGAGGGGTGTGCTAGTGACTCAATGGGCGAGGTAGTCGACCACAAGTTCTTCTGCCATGGGAAGTAACCTGTAGCCTCTCGGAATGAGGTCGACAGGCTCCATGGATGACGGAAAGACTGTAATTGTTTTTCGAAGCGGAGAGGAAATAAAGGAGAAGGGAGGAGAGGTGAGAAGACACTGAGTGAGAGTGAGAGTGACATAGGAGAGCGATACACGTATACGTATACAGAGGCAGGCAGTGGGTGGGTTTCGAATTCCATATTTCGGATTCCAAATTAATTAGATTAACTTGTATTATATATTTAATTAGAAATTAAGGTGCCTACATACATCTCTCAATCAATGTTAATGATCATACAACTTGCAACTTGCGGTATTGCTTCTCACTTAGATCATTGTCATATATATCATTATAGATCATATAGATCATTATCATTATCAAGGATATGCAACTTTTCAAAAGCAAATAACAAGTAAAATTGCACATAGGGAGACAACATTATGTACCACATGCAAATGCAACCTTTATTTTGAAATTAAATTGCAATGTATGTTGTATTAGATCAATTGAATGGGAGGAGAAATGAGAATATCATATACTAATGTTTAGGAGTCGCTACTTAAGAAGCAATACGGCAGGTAAGTTGTATGATCACTAACATTGATTGAGAGATGTATCTAGGCACCTTAATTTCTAATTAAATATATAATATGAGTTAATCTAATTAATTTGGAATCCGGAATCTGTAATCCAAAACCCGCCCACTGCCTCTATATATGTATATGCGTATCGCCCTCCTCTTCCACTCTCACTCTCTCTTCTCGCCTCTCCTCCCTTCTCCTCCATTTCCTATCATCTTCGAGAAACAACCATCGTCTTCTGTCATCCATGGAGCCCGTCGACCTCATTCCGAGAGGCTACAAGTTCCTTCCCAGAACTCATGGTCAACTACCTTGCAACTGGGTCGTTGGCACTCCCCTCCCTGGTTGCACTATCGCCTTCGCCGACGTCTACGGCACCGAGTCGTAGAATCTTCTCAGCAGCGATCGACAGGAGAGCTATTTCTTTACGGAGCGCAAGCCCAAGAACAATGACGACTCGCGTGTGGATCAAAAGGTTGGCATCGGTTCTTGGACTCTAAACAAAAAATAAGAACCCATCTAAGTCCATCGTCGACGGGTGCTCGATGGTGGTGGGATGAAAGAGCTTCCTTTCTTCAACGAGGACTGTTGGGAGAACTCTGGGCGGACGATGTACGAGTACGAGATGTGTTCCTCTAGCGTCGAGAGACGAATTCTCCGTCACGTCAGAAAGAGCTTGCATCAACCCATCTATGGCGACATGGAGGCTACGCCGGGGGTTGGTTGCACATTCCATCATAGCATTGTAGTCCGACGTCTCACCACCTCCGACCGCGATGGTGCAATAGCCCTTATTGGTAGCAACATCACATCGGCGAAGCAATGATGAATCAGCATTACTGCAACGATGAATCTACGAAGAGGTAGCACCGCTGTACCATCGCAGCGGCAAAGAGGCAATGCGACGCGACGCCATTGTACGCTAGAAGAGCCCTAATCCGAAATGAACTGAGATCCACCCCATTTTTATTTATTTATTTATTTATTTTAATTCGAACAGCCCAAAAAGGGGCGGTCTATGTATCGATCTATGCCTGCCTATATGTACTACCCAAACTACACCATTTTGGGCGGTACAATAATCAAAATGTATCATTTTGGGCAGTACAACAATCGTTGATGTATGCAATCATATCTCACTATAAGATCCTAATTAATGCTTTAAATTATTATTATTAAAAAAAATTCATATTTTACGAGGCTAATATTAAAAGACAGCAAAAGCTATAAAACGGACTCATCGATTCATGGATGATAGAACATACCAAAAAGTGCAAGGACGATGAATATCATAATAATCATGGAGAAATATCAGATGATATTAACAGAAATCAGCACTAGAAGAGTTTAGTGAGAGCTCTAACAGCACCAAGAGCTGAGTTCCAGAATCAAAGGATAGCCGAAAACAAAGACTTGTTTCTTCAGAAATCAAAAGACATCTCCATATCAAGAAAAAATTAAACGTAAAGAAATATGTTTCAAAAGGAAAACCATCGAGTTTATATATCTTATTTTACAAAATCATTTTTTAGCATACCAATGAGAAATATGCTACAAAAGAAAATAAGCACCATTTAGGACATCTTTTCCATTTTACGGCTTTGGTTAGAGACAGGAAACTTTAATTTCATATATACACCACACTCGAGCTCCCAGATAACACATCATACATAAGTAAGACAAGAAGATCTAAAAGCTGAATTATCTATCAAATTATTTTGTATAGGATGATAACCATAAGAGAATCAAATATTGTAGCCTTCTTGGCTTTGTCTTTGGCTGACTTCATAAAGTTAAATAAATGTAAGTCTTTCATAGCACAAGTTTTATTCTATATGTTGCTTTTTCCTTGAGATTCATACTGAAATTACTCATGCTAAATTTTTGGATTGCCATATTTATAGTGTTTTTGGTATTGATCAGATTAATGGTACAGTATGCCAAATCTTTTAACTCTTTTAACTCAAGGAATTACTAACAATATACAGCAGAAATTGACAACATGTACATAAGGGAACGTAAAACAAAGTAACTAAAAATAACTGGCCTAAATAGTATTAATGGAGATACTATGAAATGGTCAATTTCTGCTTTGTGCACAACTAAAAACATGTACATAACCAAGAAGTGGTCGTCGACTGATTTGTGCTAATAATTCTGAATTCTTATACCTTCCGCAGCAATAATCACAAATAAGGAAAATCTTAAACCAAAACTTTGCAATATTATGGTAAATAAGCCAAGTCTCTAGGCAGCAGTACTGTAGTACCGAATGAGTTCCAGCAAGGTCTACAGTGTACACTTTGGTGAGCTTAATGCATAAGTTAAACAGCACTTTAAATTCATGAAAGTGCACGAGAAAATTGACACCATATTCCAAACTAATCACTGACTGCAGAAGTTTAGCATAGCAGCTGAAAAGAATCGATAAATAAAAGAAACTGAGACTGTTCAATGTTGCGTTTATAGAAAAACATATCTTTTTCTTTTTTCTTTGAACTACTGGTATAGAAAATAAAGCCAATTTGCAAGTTCAAAGTTCTAATGCAGTGGAAAAACATCAACCTACAGCAGAGTTGTTGAGGATTCAAATACTACTACTTCAAAAACATTAAAAAAAAAAAAGCCTTTAAATTCCTCTCGAGAGAAAGAATCAAACCACTGGTTGTTTGCAGGACAAAACGCATATATTTAAAACAAAGCACTTACATGAATTACAAAAACTGGGCACTTGACCTTTTAAATTTTATGAATGATCTGCTTCAAAGATAGACTAATGTAGCTAAAATTTCTAACAAATCCAAGAAGATGAGTAAAAAGATTGTAGTCAAAGCAAGAGGCGGACTTCGTAAATGTCAAAGCAGAACGAGAAACTGACATGGCAAACCACACGAAGTCCTGAAGATATGGCACTGCGAAGCACTTCGCCAAATGCAATGCAGATATCACCATCTTCGTAATCGTCCAATACGCTATCAGGCAATCAAGCAGAAAGCAGATGGTCAATATCCTTTCTTCAAAAGATATGTCAATCTTTTTCCATGTAACAGAATATAAAAACTCTACATCCAATTCCTTATCCTCCAAGATATCCACAATAATGTTGGACATTGATCTATATAACCCTATCATCATTGTAAAGAATATTCAAGTGGATGTGTTTAAAGAACAAGTGATTGTCTTTGCCCGAATCAGTATTGTCCCTCTAAGTCTTGCCCAAGAATCACCATAGAGGCATATCATCATAATACATTTCAAAGTAGCAGTCCCTTGATACAGCATGTCTGAACTTTGCAACATCTTCTTTTGATAAGTTTTTCTCACAAAGAGACTTTAACTGCTTTTCCTCCAGAAAATGTAACTCATATGGAGCATCGACCCGATCACCATTTAGTACTTCCCCAAGAGCTTCTTTTCAGTAACACGATCTAAATAAGCAAAGTTAGTATTGCTAACAGACTTATGCAGCTTAGTAGTCAATGGAGCAGTAAGGGTAGTCGATGGAACAGTAAGGATAGTCAAAGGAACCTGGTGAGCAAAATGGCAAGTCATAGTCAGCATATGTCTCACTGCAGATGCAAAAGGGAAAGGACTGTCATATTTAAGAGACACTGAAATGTTAAGTAAATAATAAATATCCTAAAACAAGAGCATCACTAAGAAGGGTCAATGAGAGGATCAAAGGCAGCAGAATAATAGGACATGGTAATATTTAAGGCTATAAACAAGCGAGTTGAAAATAACCCTCACGATCCACAACAAGCAGCATAAACATAGTCATGTCAAAATGATAAAGAACTAAAACCACTACAACATGGATTTTTTAAGACTTGACATGGTGTAAGGTCTAAAATCCCTTATCTTTTATAGATTTTGGTTTGCTATAAAATAAATATTGACAAATCAAGATAAAACAATGGTAAAGGATTGGAAACACTACCCTTTGATGTGAACCAAACTTAGGAATCCCCCATTTATGGGAGAGATCAGAGATTATATTTAAAAACAACTATCAGGTAAAGGATCATGCATCTTGGATCAGAGATTATATTTAAAAACAACTATCAGGAAATCAACATAAATTTATCTAATGGTAAAGGATGATGCATCTTGGATGGATAATCTGTTTTGCATCTTGTTTTACATCTTATCAGGCAACCTACTTGGTCAGTTCACATTGTAGAGCTTTTATGTAGAAGAGGAATTTTGATTTGTAAAACATATTATATTTTGAAGAGTTCACTTGAGTTAAAGTTGCTTAATGTTGCATTGATATAATTGTTAGCTAAACACCAATTCCTGTTATTTTTATGTTGTGCTATATGTTGCTCTTTTGGTTGCATAATACTAACAGATGACTTCGGGGATCGGAATGTTTTTTTATGCTTATTTATCAAGATATAGCTACAAAATATATTTCTTTTCATCACTAATTGTGCCTTTAACAACAAAATATATTTCATCTCCAATATGGATTGTAGCAACAAGAACTTGTATTACTAAAACTCTTCAGCAAGAATTTTTATTTTTCAGTGAATGGTTCTTTTCTCATTTAAAGGTTAATTTTATATAATTTTGAGGTATTTTAATCACCAAGATCTTATGCTTGTTTGACAGGAATCTAAATACTCATTCATTTATATGCTTTAGAGAAAAAAAGCCAATTTTCTTGATAGGAAAAAGCCAAAACGTTTTCTTTTTTTTTTTAATTAGGGAAGAGTGGAAATATATGGCCTCAGGATTTGCTAAGGACAATTTTTCCCCTAATTAGCTTCTGAAACAAGGCAAGTTTAATTAAAAGAAAATAACGTTTATCAATAAATCTGCATGAAAAAAAAGAGATCACAAAATAAACTGCCTACTTTTACTTCTTTTGTGAAATGGATACCACTTACTACGGTTTGTTGATGACTTCTCCACTAACTAGAATGTTTTGTTTCGCAGCCTTGCCGCCCTATTCTGCTGCTGATTTCTTGTTGATGAGTGCTGTTTGGATCCAGCCATCCTATTTCTTTGCTGATATCACTCTGATCCATCTTGAAGTATCTGCTCCATCGGCACACCCTTCCCTGTCCACGCTGTCGCTTTCGCTGATGTCTTCTTGGCAGCGATCGGCAGGAGGGATACTTCTTTGCGGACGGCTCGCGCGTGGATCGAAAGGCCGGCACCGGTTCTTAAACTCTGGACAAAAAGCAAGAACTAGTCAACAAAACCGTCGCCGGGCGCGAGATGGTGGTGAGGTGAAAGAGCAGCCTTTCCTTCAACGACTACCGGCAGAAGAACTCCGGGTGGACGATGTACGAATATGAGATGTGATCTTCCGACTTATTTGGCATTTGTTTTGATGGTGGTGCCGTTGGAGATGGCCTGATGCAAGATCTTCATAGAACTCGTCTCTCGAAACCGGAAGAACACATCTCATCTCGTCCATCGTCGACCCTCTTTCGCCGGCCGTCGTTAAAGGAAAGTCAGCTCTTTCGTCCCACCCACGACCTCGCACCAGCGGACGGTTTTCTCGCCGATTTCTTGCTTTTTTACAGAGTGGAAAAACCCATTCGTAACCTTAGGGTTTGAAAAACCTAAGAGGCTCGGTTCTTCCGGGGCCGAGATGGGCTGCCGGGATGGACTCGACCCAAGTTCTTGCTTTTTTAACGTGGACTCAACCGTTTTGATAGAACTGGTTCCGGCCTTTCGATCCATGCGCGAGCCGTCGCTATTCTCGGATCCCTCTTGCCGATCGCTGCCAAGAAGATTCCACAGCTCGGTGCCGTAGATGTTGGCGACGGCGAAAGCGCGGCCAGGGCAGGAGGGATACTTCTTTGCGGACGGCTCGCGCGTGGATCGAAAGGCCGGCACCGGTTCTTAGACTCTGGACAAAAAGCAAGAACTAGTCAACAAAACCGTCGCCGGGCGCGAGATGGTGGTGAGGTGAAAGAGCAGTCTTTCCTTCAACGACTACCGGCAGAAGAACTCCGGGTGGACGATGTACGAATATGAGATGTGATCTTCCGACTTATTTGACATTTGTTTTGATGGTGGTGCCGTCGGAGATGGCCTGATGCAAGATCTTCATAGAACTCGTCTCTCGAAACCGGAAGAACACATCTCATCTCGTCCATCGTCGACCCTCTTTCGCCGGCCGTCGTTAAAGGAAAGTCAGCTCTTTCGTCCCACCCACGACCTCGCACCAGCCGACGGTTTTCTCGCCGATTTCTTGCTTTTTTACAGAGTGGGAGAACCCATTCGTAACCATAGGGTTTGAAAAACCTAAGAGGCTCGGTTCTTCCGGGCCGAGATGGTCTGCCGGGATGGACTCGACCCAAGTTCTTGCTTTTTGAACGTGGACTCAACCGTTTTGATAGAACCGGTTCCGGCCTTTCGATCCATGCGCGAGCCGTCGCTATTCTCGGATCCCTCTTGCCGATCGCTGCCAAGAAGATTCCACAGCTCGGTGCCGTAGATGTTGGCGACGGCGAAAGCGCGGCCAGGGCAGGAGGGATACTTCTTTGCGGACGGCTCGCGCGTGGATCGAAAGGCCGACACCGGTTCTTAGACTCTGGACAAAAAGCAAGAACTAGTCAACAAAACCGTCGCCGGGCGGGAGATGGTGGTGAGGTGAAAGAGCAGCCTTTCCTTCAACGACTACCAGCAGAAGAACTCCGGGTGGACGATGTACGAATACGAGATGTGTTCTTCCGGCTTATTTGACATTTGTTTTGACGGTGGTCTATAACGTGGACTCAACTGTTTTGATGGTGGTGCCGTCGGAGATAGCCTGATGCAAGATCTTCAGAGAACTCATCTCTCGAAGCTGGAAGAACACATCTCGTCTCGTCCAACGTCCACTCTCTTTCGCCGACCGGCCGTCGTTAAAGGAAAGTAAGTCAGCTCTTTCGCCCCCACCCACGATCTCGCGGCAGCTGATGGTTTTCTCGCCGACTTCTTGAGTGGAATAACCCATTCGTAACTCAACCGTTTGAAAGAATCGGTGCCGGCCTTTCGATCCATGCGCGAGCCAGTCACTGTTCTCGGGATTGCGCTCCGGAAAGAATCCCTCCGATCGCTGCCAAGAAGATTCCACGCGGCCACGAAGGGAGGGGTGTGTCGGCGACCCAGTTACCGAGGTAGTCGACCACAAGTTCCTCCGCCGTGGGTAGGAACCTGTAGCCTCTTGTCGATGGGCTACATCGATGGTTGTTTCTCGAAGAGGAACTCCAAGTAATTTGCAACTCCAAGGAACTTTATCAAGTATGTTCTACATGTTCATCTACTTTATATGCTACTATCATGCAAATAATGTTCTACATATTCATCTACTTTATATGCTACTATCATGCAAATATGTTCTACATATTCATCTACTTTGTATGCCTCTTTGATATTCGCAAGAATAAAAATTTGCCTATAAATTTTACAACCTATCGTATTGCAACGACAGCAACCATATCATCTTGGAAAGGATTGGAAACACTACCCTTTGATGTGAACCAAAGTTAGGAATCCTCCATTTATGGGAGAGATCAGAGATTATATTTAAAAATAACTATTAGGAAATCAACATAAATTTATCTAATGGTAAAGGATCATGCATCTTGATCCACTTAACTCATATTATATATTTAATTAGAAATTAAGGTGCCTAGATACATCTCTCAATCAATGTTAGTGATCATACAACTTACCTGCCGTATTTCTTCTTAAGTAGCGACTCCAAAACATTAGTATATGATATTCTCATTTCTCCTCCCATTCAATTGATCTAATATAGCAGACATTGCAATTTAATTTCAAAATAAAGTTTGCATTTGCATGTGGTACATAATGTTGTCTCCACATATTGCTATGTGCAATTTTACTTGTTATTTGCTTTTGAAAAGTTGCATATCCTTGATGATGTAATGATCTATATGATCTATAATGATCTATATGATAATGATCTAAGTGAGAAGCAATACCGCAAGTTACAAGTTGTATGATCATTAACATTGATTGAGAGATGTATGTAGGCACCTTAATTTCTAATTAAATATATAATACAAGTTAATCTAATTAATTTGGAATCCAAAATATGGAATCCGAAACCCACCTACTGCCTGCCTCCTTTGTATACGTATACGTGTATCGCTCTCCTCTCCCACTCTCACTCTCACTCTCACTCAGTGTCTTCTCGCCTCTCCTTCTTTCTCCTTTATTTTCTCTCCTCTTCGAAAAACAACTATCGTCTTCCGTCATCCATGGAGCATGTCGATCTCATTCCGAGAGTATACAGGTTACTTCCCATGGCAGAAGAACTTGTGTCGACTACCTCGTCCACTGGGTCGCTAGCACACCCCTCCCTGGCTACACTATCGCCTTCACGGACTCTACGGCACCGAACCATAGAATCTTCTCGACAGCGATCGACATGAGGGTTATTTCTTTATAAAACGCAAGCCCAAGAACAACGGTGACTCGCGCATGGATCGAAAGGTCGGCATCGATTCTTGGACTCTAAAAAAAAACAAGAACCTGTCTAAGTCCATTGTCGACGGGCGTGAGATGGTGGTGGGATGAAAGAGCTTCATTTCCTTCAACGATGGCCGGTGGAAGAACTCCGAGTGGATGATTTATGAGTACGAGATGTGTTCCTCTAGCTTCGAGAGATGAATTCTCCATCACGTCAGGAAGACCTCGCATTAACCCATGTTTGATTTAGTCAATTGATGAGCTCAAACCAATAATGGAAGAGGAAATTGGATTATGTCATATAGTGCTAGCTCAAACTAAACCAACCCACCTGAGTCTTGGATGAGTCATTTGCGTTGCACATGCTTGTCCAAGTAATAGGTTGAGTTGAGGTACAACAGGGTAAATAGATGAGCGATATGTCCAACATCAATCGCATAGTTGGGTAGGCTTAACTTTATAGACTAGGATAAGCCTCACTTATAAGTTGGGTTGAGCCTTACCACTGAACTGGGCCATACTTGGCTCGTGGGTTAGGTCAAGCCTAGACACATGAGTTGGAGTTGTTTTGGCCACATGGGCTGGGTCGTACCTAGCCATATGAGCTTGCACATGTTTGACCACATGATTGGGTTATACCTTGCCAAATGGGTTGGGTCATACCTGGCTACATAGATTGGATCGTACATTGTCACATGGGTTGGAACGTACATGGCCTCATAGGTTAGATCGTACTTAGCCATATTGGTTGGGTCATGATTGGCAATATGGGTTGGGTCGTACCTTGCCACACATGGGTTGGAATATACATGGTCACATGAACTGGATCATACTTGGCCACATGGGATGGATCATACCTGACCAATAAATTCATGATCTTAAATTTAAAACTAATTAAATCATAAAAATTCATACATAATTCTTAAAACACAAATATATCTAATTAAATAAATTTAATTTATTATATTAATCTAAAAATAAGAATTTTAATAAATAAATCAATATTAAAATTTACTTAAGCTTAAGAAATCAATATAAATCAAATAAACATTCTAACATCACAAATCAATTATCATTATTTATTAATTATAAAATTTTAAAATTAAAAACATTATTATGCATCTAATAATCATAATATCAATATTTTAAATTATAAATCAATATTTATTAGAAAAGAAATGATCTTACCTCTCCTTGGCTATCTTTTCCTCGAGATCATCTCATCGAGAAGTTCTCTCTCATTTTCAGGCTTGGTGTGTAGTGAGAGAGGAGGAGCCCCTTTATACAAGAGAAGATAGATCTTCCCAAAAAGGTAAGTAATAATTTAATTGTTTATTTTAAATTTAATTTTTATTTTACTTTTACACAAAGACAAAATATAATATTTATTATAATGATTCACATATACAAATGGAATGCATATCATTTACTTCCTAAAAATCACATCACTTATTAGGAAATAAATCAATTAATAATCTAATTGATTTGTATAATCAATTAGTATAACCTAACTTATCCACATGATTAAGAAAATTAAATTTAATTATTTTTAAAACTATAATATACAAACATAAAAGTTAATAATAAAATAATATATTATTTATAGTAATTAATTTATGTTAAGAAAAAAATTATAAAAACGATGAAGAGGCAGCATTAAAGTGGCGAAGAGGCAACGCCATTGCTTGGCATGGGATTTGAGCCCTAACCTTCGCTTTTTTTTTTTAATTTAATGCTGAAATAAATTGTGACCCATTATTTTTTTTTATTTTTTTTTATT
Organism: Musa acuminata AAA Group; assembly: GCF_036884655.1. Taxonomy (NCBI): domain Eukaryota; kingdom Viridiplantae; phylum Streptophyta; class Magnoliopsida; order Zingiberales; family Musaceae; genus Musa; species Musa acuminata. The sequence continues at coordinate 1,554,803 of NC_088327.1, forward strand.
ATAATTCAAACCATTCGAAACGTATAGTCTTTGTATATCGGTCTATGCCACAAAATCGTCATCATAAGATCTTAATTAATGCTTCAATCTATTATTATCTTCTATCATTTTCATGATTTTGATATAATTGAATAGTTTCTTCAAATCAAATTAATTAAGAAATATTTGAAGGATTTTCATCTTTTTATAGTTGACTGACGGCTTCTTGGAGAGGTTATATAGAGTGATCATTTACTGTTTTTCAAAGATGACTAGCAATAATAAACACGAAATTGAAAAAAATATTAGAACAGTTAATCTCTGATACAAAACAAATTGCAAACTGGTTGAACGTTATAGATAATTTTAATTTTGCTTCAAGCGATCATATGTGAAAATAATTATGCTCATTTAACTTGTGCTAATAAATATTTATGATTAGAAAGTAGATTGCTTGATATCATTTCTATCACTGTAATATGCTACGTTGTGAAATTTATAAGCAAATCTTTGCTAAGGACAATTTATATGTCCACAGGTTTTGCTAAGGACAAATTTATATGCCCAAAGGTTTTTGCAAAGGAATTATTATTATTATTATTATTATTATAATTCAGACCATTGAAAAGCATATCGCTAGTTGATCGTTATAGATAATTTTAATTTTGCTTCAAACGATCATATGTGAAAATAATTATGCTCATTTAACTTGTGCTAATAAATATTTATGATTAGACAATCAAGCAGAAAGTAGATGACTTGATATCATTTCTATCACTGTAATATGCTACGTTGTGAAATTTATAAACAAATCTTTGCTAAGGACAATTTATATGCCCACAGGTTTTGCTAAGGACAAATTTATATGCCCACAGGTTTTTGCAAAGGAATTATTATTATTATTATTATTATTATTATTATTATTATTATTATTATTATTATTATTATTATTATTATTATTCAGACCATTGAAAAGCATATCGCTAGTTGATCGTTATAGATAATTTTAATTTTGCTTCAAATGATCATATGTGAAAATAATTATGCTCATTTAACTTGTGCTAATAAATATTTATGATTAGACAATCAAGCAGAAAGTAGATGGCTTGATATCATTTCTATCACTGTAATATGCTACGTTGTGAAATTTATAAGCAAATCTTTGCAAAGGACAATTTATATGCCCACAGGTTTTTGTAAAGGAATTATTATTATTATTATTATTATTATTATTATTATTATTATTATTTAATATCGAAATGGATTGGGACCTATTTTTTATTATTATAATTCAGACTATCCGTAGCAGGGAAGTCTCCGCATATCGGTTTACCATCCAAATTGGACGGGTTCCTTCCTACGACGGAGGAACTCGTGGTTGACTACCTCACCAACTGGATCGCCGGCACACCCCCTCCTTCCCTGGCCACGCTTTCGGTCTACGGCACCGAGCCGTTGAATCTTATTGGCAACGATCGGCAGGAGGGATTCTTTGTCGAGAGCAAGTTCGAGAACAGCGATGGCTCGCGCGTGGATCGAAAGGCCGGCACCGGTTCTATCAAAACGGTTAGTCCACGTTCGAAAAGCAAGAACTTGGGTTGAGTCCGTCCCGGCAGCCCATCGCGGCCCAGGAAAAACCAAGCCTCTTAGGGTTTTCAAACCCTAAGGTTACGAATGGGTTCTTCCACTCTGTAAAACAGCAAGAAGTCGGCGAGAAAACCGTCGGCTGCCGCGAGATCGTGGGTGGGGCGAAAGAGCTGACTTTCCTTTAACGACGGTCGGCGAAACCTTTAACGACGGTCGGCGAAAGAGGGTGGACGATGGACGAACATGAGATCTGTTCTTCGGCTTCGAGAGACGAGTTCTATGAAGATCTTGCATCAGGCCATCTCCGACGGCACCACCATCAAAACAGTTGAGTCCACCTTATAAACCACCATCAAAACAAATGTCAAATAAGCCGGAAGAACACATCTCATATTCGTACATCGTCCACCCGGAGTTCTTCTGCCGGTAGTCGTTGAAGGAAAGGCTGCTCTTTCACCTCACCACCATCTCGCGCCTGGCGACGGTTTTGTTGACTAGTTCTTGCTTTTTGTCCAGAGTCTAAGAACCGATGTCGATCCACGCGCGAGCCGGTGTGCCCCTGTAGCCTCTCGGAACAAGGTCGACGGGCTCCATGGACGACGGTTGTTTCTTGAAGAGGAGAAGGGAGCACAGAGGCGAGGGGCGAGAAGACAAAGTGCCTTCATCTTCTTTGAATCCCATCGCCCCGTTCGGACTTACTCGACTCGGAAACAAAGGTGAGCATTTTTGGTTCGAAAGGTCTCTTCTGACAGCGAAATGCATGAATTTTACAGCTGACTTGGAGCTTTCCTTGTTGGATTTTAGGTTTGAGGATCTTGAAGATGGAGGTATCTGCGCTGGTGTTGGCTTGTGGCTTGAGGGTGGGAGCTGATGAAAGGTACAAGATTTGGTGTTGTATTGGCAATCCGTTGGCATTGCATTATGCTTCCGAGGCTAAGTGCTTCACAGTGCCGTCTTCAGCAGAGGGCTGGAGCTGATGGAACCAATAATAGGTCCCTGTATGTCATCAAGGTCGGACCTGTCCACAATGCCAAGTGATTTCTTTTCGATTCTTACCACACCATCGCTTTGGTAAGTCGAGTAGTTTACTAAGAGTTGAGTTTAATGAGACAGTTAGTTAAATAATGTCTAAATGATTCTACTATAGTTGATCTATCAGTTAGTTAATGAGACAGTTAATTAGTCGAGATAAATGGCACTAAAAATTGTTCAATAATGTTAATTTCAGTTTTGAAAATCCTAATGGTTCTAAACTATCAAATATGAGTCGCAAACGTGTTTATCAAAGAGATTCTTCAAAGTAGCAGTCTGGATTGATGCATAATGATATTTGAGAAAGTTTCTTTGACATCCATGCAACTTCTTATTAATGTTCTTCGTTGGGGCTCTCACTACCAACCACAATGAATCATAATTATGTAGAAGTTTCTCTAAAATAAAGATCCGGAAGTACACTGTCAAGCTTGGGTAGCTTCTTAGCATATACTTCAAGACTGAGTAGCGATATTATCAGACAAATAGGATGGATGGATCACAGCAACACTCATCAATATGAAAAGAGGCAAAATCATCACAAAAACCATAGTAAGTGAACTCCATTTCTCAAAAGACACAAATGCAACCAATTTATTTTGCGATCTCATTTTTTATGCAGATTTACTGATTAAACTTATTTTCTTTCAATTTAATTTGCCCTTTTTGAGAACCTATTCTGGAAAAAAGATTATCCTTTGCAAGACCTTTTGGCATATTTTCCCGCTCTTGATTTTATTTCTTGAGAGAAATGAATTTTTCCTCCCAAGCTAAGAATTTGGTTTTCTGCAGTCGATAATCTGGAGATATTACATCTTTTTTAATTGCATTCTTTTGCAGAGAACATAGTGCTGCAACACCCATGTAGCCGAATACTTGCAAGCAGACAGCTAGAGTGGCCCTATGTGAATCTTCACTGTAGTGCCAGATTTACTTTGCCGGAGCATTGTTAGGAACTAGCTTATTAAGTAAATGTTTTTATTTCTTTAGATTATTAGTTATCGAATTCATCATTGCAATCAGAGTTCTGCATTCACTATCTCCCTCACCCCACAACATGGAACTTGTGGTTCGTTTTAACATTTCATTCAGTGATGTACTTCCATGTGATGACATGAATTTATGCATCTTCTTTCAGGTTGAGAGATCATTTGACTTATCCAGGGTTCGTAAATGTTTTTGTTTCTCGACTTGATTGAAAACATGTATGTTTATTCTGTGGGTTATGGATGTATTTTACAGATTTTCTGGTGAACTATACCTAAAGTTTGTATGTGTCTTTGAGATGTCACTTATATGAATTCATGCCTTCTTGTTAATTATTGAGGATCAAAATTTTCAATGGCCGAGTCTTTGAGAAGTCAGTTATATGATGTATATGCCAAAAGGATGTGTTGCTTGTGGAGTGCACTAAATTGCTGTGTGATAGAACATACAAGTAATGTTAAGTTCTACATGAGGTTCTCTGTTTCTTCAATTTTTTAGCTATTGTTCTGATATGCTAATCTGTTTTAGTTGTTTCATACGACTTTGACACAGTCATCATAAACTTTTTTAAGTTCTATAGTTACCAATAGTCATCCAAAGTCTCCTCCAAAAGTTATCATAAACTTTGATGCACACTGCAACTGAGGATGTACATCTTGCTACCAGCTTAGATAAGAACCTGCAGCTGTGTTCACTTTAGTTACTTGTTTTCTGCAAATATACATGATCATTCTCTATGAATGAATGATTGGTGAAACATCCTTCAGTTTCTCCATTCATATGATGCTTTCATGATCCATCTTTCTGGAGCAAACATCTCTCCATTGTATATGAACTGGTATAAGTCCTATGTACAAATCTTCATGAGCTAAATAAATCTTTGCATCTCAATGTCTTCATGAGAATCATTCTATCTGACAAGTTCTTGTTGATTTATGTACCGTATATACCTGTATGGTAAGACTGCAAGAAGAACATATTGATGACTAACATTATTCCAATATATGACAGTTTAACAATACAAAATGAATCATCAACACCTAGCAGCATTTTCATGTGAGTTTCTCGATATGGGAATAAATACAATAGTCAATTACTACAATTTGGTAGCATGTTGGCAATTGCTCCATGAACGTATTACACAAGTTTAGACCGTTTGACATTCACATCCAAATCAACTTCCACGATTAAGGATGATAAAAGTGTACATTCGATACACTAAAGAATCAGTATCTTGACAGTACATCACTGGAATCACATTGTTTGATCCTTCTGGTTGTCAAACTATAACTTTGAAAGAGATCAGCAACTTGCAGTGCCACTGGTAACAAGTTCAAATTCGGAACATTGACCAAACAGTGTTGAATAGATCAATTCTCATTGTGAGAAAAAAAATCAAAGCCAAGTGATGGAGAGAGCTAACCAAGTTGTCAAAACCATGCTTAACCAGTATATCAATAACAGTTCTTGTCTATGCTGTCAAAAGCATGCTTAACCAGTATATCAATAACAGTTTGAGCCCTGAGAAAACCAAAGGCATGATATCAGTGCACAACTTTGAATGCTTGTATAGAAGCAATAAACACATAAACAGCGTATCATGTGATATACATGAACAAACAGTATTTTCCATACAAACAAAGCTACTGCTCCAACCACGAGATCATAGTCGAATCCATTGGGGTGTCATCGAACTTCACGAAGGCTTCAATCTCTTGCAGCAAGCCGTCGTCGTCATCTATGTTCTCCGTCTGCGCACACCAAACCGTGGAATCTTCTCGGCAGCGATCGGCAGGAGGCTTATTTCTTTGCGGAGCGCAAGCCCAAGAAGAGCGGCGGCTCGCGCGTGGATCGGAAGGCCGGTACCGGTTCTTGGACTCTGAACAAAAAGCAAGAACCCGTTAAGTCCATCGTCAACGGGCGCGAGATGGAGGTTGGACGAAAGAGCTTCCTTTCCTTCAACGACGGCCGGCGGAGGAACTCCGGGTAGACGATGTACGAATATGAGATATGTTCTTCCGGCGGCTTCGAGAGACGAGTTCTCTGTCACGTCAAGAGAAGCTCGCATCAGGCTAACTCCAGCGGCACCACCATAAAAACAGTTGAGTCCACCTTCACGGAGGCCGCGACAGACACGGTCACCGGCGACAGCTTCGTTGGGCAGAAGAAACAGAGAGGAATCTTCTACTCTCACAGCAAACCACCTCTCTCAAAGAAGCCATGCCGGGGGTTGGTTGCACATTCCCATTCCGACGTCTCACCACCTCCAACCGCGGTGGTGCAACGGCCCTTATTGGCTCCCGTCATGACACCACCGAAGAGTCATCTTTCCTCGGTCGATTCCGTGGCACCGAACGAAGCCGGAGTCCCAACCGCCTCTCCATCGTCAACGGATGTTGGTGGAAACGAGCTTGAGATAACTGCGGAAGAACTCGAAGCATTCCTCCCAAGGTGCGAGCAGATGGACTGCACCGACTGTCCCTTCTTCACGAGCCTGGAACAGGTCGATGCCTTCTTGATGTCCGATGACACCATCACTACCTCGACTACGATCCCAGGGGCCTCGCTGTCATCCTCAACCGGCCTTGCCGTGGAGCAAATGGAGTGCGTGGACAATGCCGGCTCGACAACCCCGAAAGAGTTGCAAGCCTCCTTGGATGTAGCGAGGCCCCTGGGATCGTAGTCGAGGTAGTGATGGTGTCATCGGACATCAAGAAGGCATCGACCTGTTCCAGGCTCGTGAAGAAGGGACAGTCGGTGTAGTCCATCTGCTCGCACCTTCGGAGGAATGCTTCGAGTTCTTCCGCAGTTATCTCAAGCTCGTTTCCACCAACGTCCGTTGTCGATGGAGAGGCGGCTCGGACTCCGGCTTCGTTCGGTGCCACGGAGTCGACCGAGGAAAGACGACTCTCTGGGAGTGTCACGACGGGAGCCAATAAGGGCTGTTGCACCACCGCGGTCGGAGGTGGTGAGACGTCGGACTGCAATGCTCCGATGGAATGTGCAACCAACCCCCGGCAAGGCTTCTTCGGTGCTGCTGATGAGAGTGTAGAAGATTCCTCTCTATTTCTCTTCTGCCCAACGAAACGGCTGCCGCTGGTGACCATCTCCGTCGCATCCTCTATGAACGTGGACTCAACCTTTTTGATGAAGTTATCGCCATAGATGGGTTGATGCGAGCTCTTTCTGACTGTGACGGAGAATTCGTCTCTCAGAGGAACAAATCTCGTACTCGTACATCGTCCACCCGTAGCTCTCCCAACGATCCTCGTTGAAGAAAGAAAGCTCTTTAATCCCACCACCATCTTGCACCCGTCGACGATGGACTTAGATGGGTTCTTGTTTTTTGTTTAGAGTCCAAGAATCGATGCCAGCCTTTCAATCTACACACGAGTCGTCGTTGTTCTTGGGCTTGCGCTCCACAAAGAAATAGCTCTCATGTCGATCGCTGTCGAGAAGATTCCACGACTCGGTGTCGTAGACGTCGGCAAAGGCGACAATGCAACCAGGGAGGGGTGTGCCAACGACCCAGTTGGCAAGATAGTCGACCACGAGTTCTGGGAAGGAACCTGTAGCCTCTCGGAATGAGGTCGACGGGCTCCATGGATGATGGTAGACGGTGGTTGTTTCTCGAAGAGAGGAAATGAAGGAGGAGAGGGGAGAAGACAGAGAGTGACAGTGGGAGTAGGACAATGGGCGGGTTTCGGATTACAGATTTCGGATTCAAAATTAATTAGCTTAAATCGTATTATATATTTAATAAGAAATTAAGGTGCTACATACATCTCTCAATCAATGTTAGTATCATACAACTTACCTGTGGTATTGCTTCTTAAGTTGCGACTCTAAAACATTAGTATATGATATTATCATTTCTCCTCCCATTCAGTTGATCTAATATAGCAGACATTGCAATTTAATTTCAAAATAAAAGTGTTGCATTTGCATGCGGTACATAATGTTGTCTCCACATATTGCTATGTGCAATTTTACTTGTTATTTGCTTTTGAAAAGTTCGTTGATAATGATAATGATCTATATGATATATAATGATCTATATGATAATGATCTAAGTGAGAAGCAATACCGCAAGTTACAAGTTGTATGATCATCAACATTGATTGAGAGATGTATGTAGGCACCTTAATTTATAATTAAATATATAATACAAGTTAATCTAATTAATTTGGAATCCGAAACCCACCCACTGCTTGCCTCTATATAGGTCGTATAGCTCTCGTACTCTCTCTTCTCGCCTCTCCTCCTTTCTCCTCTTTTATTTCCTCTCCTCCTCGAGAAACAACCACCGTCTCGAGGAACCCGTGGTCGATTACCTCGCCAATTGGGTTGCTAGCACTCCCCTCCCTCGCTGCATTGTCGCCTTCACCAATTCTATGGCACTAAGCCGTCCAATCTTCTTGGCAGCGATCGACACGAGGGCTATTTCTTTACGGAGCCCAAGCTCAAGAATAGCGGTGACTCACACGTGGATCGAAAAGCCGACATGGACTCTAAAAAAAATAAAAACCCATCTAAATCTATTGTCGACGGGTGCGAGATGGCGGGACGAAAGAGCTTCATTTCCTTCAACGATGACCGACGGACAAACTCCGGGTGGACGATGTACGAGTACGAGATATGTTCCTCCGGCTTCGAGAGACGAATTCTCCATCACGTCAGGAAGACCTCGCATCAACCCATGTCTGATTTAGTTAATTAATGAGCTCAAACCAATAAATGAAGATAAAATTGGATTATGTCATATAGTACTAGCCCAAGCTAAACCAATCGATTTGAGTTTTGGATGAGTCACTTGCGTTGCACATGCCTGTCCAAATAATAGGTTGAGTTGAGGTACAACAGGCTAAATAGATGAGCGACGATGTATCCAACGCCAATCGGCAGGCTTAATTTCATAGACTAGGATAAGCCTCACTTATAAGTTGGGCTGAGCCATACCACTGAACTGGGTCATGCTTGGCTCGCAGGTTGGGTCAAGCCTAGACACCTAAGTTGGAGTTGTTCTGACCACATGGACTGGGTTGTATCTAGCCACATGAGCTTGCACATATTTGCTCACATGGGTTGTACCTTGTCAAATGAGTTGGGTCATGCCTGGCCACATAGGTTGGGTCGTACCTTGTCACATGGGCTAGGACGTACATGGCCACATAAGTTGGATTGTACTTAGCCACATTAGTTGGGTCATGCTTGGCAATATGGGTTGAGTCGTACCTTGCCACAAGGGCTGGAACATACATGGTCACATGGACTAGATCATACCTGGCCATATGGGATAGGTCATTTCTGACCAATAAATTCATGATCTTAAATTTTAAACTAATTAAATCATAGAAATTCACACATAATTCTTAAAACACAGATATATCTAATTAAATAAATTAAAACTATTATATTAATCTAAAAATAAGAATTTTAATAATTAAATCAATATTAAAATTCATATAAGCTTAAGAAATCAATATAAATCAAATAATTATTCTAATATCACAAATCAATTATTATTATTTATTAATTATAAAAATTTTAAAATTAAAACATTATTATGCATCTAACAACTACAATATCAAGATTTCAAAATATAAATCAATGTTTATTAGAAAAGAAAGGATCTTACCTCTCTTTGACTATCTTTTCCTCGAGATCATCTCATCCGGAAGTTCTCTCATCAATCCTCTCATTTTGAGGCTTGGTGTGGAGTGAGGAAGGAGGAGCCCCCTTTATATAGGAGAAGATTAGATCTTCCAAAAAAGGTAAGTAATAATTTAATTTTTATTTTAAAATTAATTTTTATTTTACTTTTACACAAAGATAATAATATAATATTTATTTATATTTATAAGCAAATCTTTGCTAAGGACAATTTATATGCCCACAGGTTTTGGTAAGGACAAATTTATATGTCCACGGGTTTTGCAAAGGAATTATTATTATTATTATTATTATTATTATTATTTAATGTTGAAATAGATTGGGATCTATTTTTTATTATTATAATTCAGACTATCCGTAGCATATCGGTTTACCATCCAAATTGGACGGGTTCCTTCCCACGGAGGAACTCGTGGTCGACTACCTCACCAACAGGAGGGATTCTTTGTGGAGCGCAAGTTCGAGAAGTGATGGCTCGCGCATGGATCGAAAGGCCGGCACCGGTTCTATCAAAACGGTCTAAGTCCACGTTCAAAAAGCAATAATTTGGTTTGAGTCCGTCCTGGCAGCCCATCGCGGCCCAAGAAGAACCGAGCCTCTTAGGTTTTTCGAACCCTAAGGTTATGAATGGGTTCCTCCACTCTGTAAAACAACAAGAAGTCGGCGACGAAACCGTCGGCTGCCGCGAGATCGTGGGTGGGGCGAAAGAGCTGACTTTTCTTTAACGACGGCCGGCGAAAGAGGGTGGACGATGGACGAGATGAGATGTGTTCTTCCGGCTTCGAGAGACGAGTTCTATGAGGATCTTGCATCAGGCCATCTCCGACGGCACCACCATCAAAACAGTTGAGTCCACCTTATAAATCACCATCAAAACAAATGTCAAATAAGCCGGAAGAACACATCTCATATTCGTACATCGTCCACCCGGAGTTCTTCTGCCGGTAGTCGTTGAAGGAAAGGCTGCTCTTTCACCTCACCACCATCTCGCGCCTGGCGACGGTTTTGTTGACTAGTTCTTGCTTTTTGTCCAGAGTCTAAGAACCGGTGCCGGCCTTTCGATCCACGCGCGAGCCGTTGCTGTTCTTGGGCTTGCGCTCCGCAAAGAAGTATCCCTCCTGTCGATCGCTCGGTCCTGTAGACGTCAGCGAAGGCGACAGCGTGGACAGACTTCATGGACGACGGTTGTTTCTTGAAGAGGAGAGGAGAGGAAATGAACGAAGAGGCGGAGAAGGGAGCAGAGAGGCGAGGGGCGAGAAGATAAAGTGCCTTCATCTTCTTTGAATCCCATCGCCCCGTTCGGTCTTGTTCGACTCAGAAACAAAGATTTCACCTTTGTTTGCATGAATTTTACGGCTGATTTGGAGCTTTCCTTGATGAATTTTAGGTTCGATCTTGAAGATGGAGGTATCTGCGCTGGTGTTGGCTTGTGGCGTGAGGGTGGGAGCTGATGGAAGGTACAAGATTTGGTGTTGTATTGGCAATCCGTTGGCATTGCATTCGGCAGCATGCTTCCGAGGCCAAGTGCTTCACAGTGCCGTCTTCACCAGAGTGTTGGAACTGATGGAACCAATAATAGGTCCCTGTATGCCATCAAGGTCGGACCTTTCCACGACCCCAAGTGATATCTTTTCGATTCTTACCACACCATCGCTTTGGTAAGTCGAGTAGTTTACTAAGAGTTGAGTTTAATGAGACAGTTAGTTAAATAATGTCTAAATGATTCTACTATAGTTGATCTATCAGTTAGTTAATGAGACAGTTAATTAGTCGAGATAAATGGCACTAAAAATTGTTCAATAATGTTAATTTCAGTTTTGAAAATCCTAATGGTTCTAAACTATCAAATATGAGTTGCAAACGTGTTTATCAAAGAGATTCTTCAAAGTAGCAGTCTGGATTGATGCATAATGATATTTGAGAAAGTTTCTTTGACGTCCATGCAACTTCTTATTAATGTTCTTCGTTGGGACTCTCACTACCAACCACAATGAATCATAATTATGTAGAAGTTTCTCTAAAATAAAGATCCGGAAGTACACTGTCAAGCTTGGGTAGCTTCTTAGCATATACTTCAAGATTGAGTAGCGATATTATCAGACAAATAGGATGGATGGATCACAGCAACACTCATCAATATGGAAAGAGGCAAAATCATCACAAAAACCATAGTAAGTGAACTCCATTTCTCAAAAGACATAAATGCAACCAACTTAATTTGCGATCTCATTTTTTTATGCAGATTTACTGATTAAACTTATTTTATTTCAATTTAATTTGCCCTTTTTGAGAACCTATTCTGCATAAAGATTATCCTTTGCAAGACCTTTTGGCATATTTTCCCGCTCTTGATTTTATTTCTTGAGAGAAATGAATTTTTCCTCCCAAGCTAAGAATTTGGTTTTCTGCAGTTGATAATCTGGAGATATTACGTCTTTTTTAATTGCATTCTTTTGCAGAGAATAGTGTTGCAACACCCGTATAGCCGAATACTTACAAGCAGACAGCTAGAGTGGCCCTCTGTGCATCTTCACTGTAGTGCCAGATTTATTTTGCTGGAGCATTGCTGGGAACTAGCTTATTAAGTAAATGTTTTATTTCTTTAGATTATTAGTTATCGAATTCATCATGGCAATCAGAGTTCTGCATTCACTATCTCCCTCACCCCACAACATGGAACTTGTGGTTCGTTTTAACATTTCATTCAGTGATGTACTTCCATGCGATGACATGAATTTATGCATCTTCTTTCAGGTTGAGAGATCATTTGACTTATCCAGGGTTCGTAAATGTTTTTGTTTCTCGACTTGATTGAAAACATGTATGTTTATTCTGTGGGTTATGGATGTATTTTACAGATTTTCTGGTGAACTATACCTAAAGTTTGTATGTGTCTTTGAGATGTCACTTATATGAATTCATGCCTTCTTGTTAATTATTGAGGATCAAAATTTTCAATGGCCGAGTCTTTGAGAAGTCAGTTATATGATGTATATGCCAAAAGGATGTGTTGCTTGTGGAGTGCACTAAATTGCTGTGTGATAGAACATACAAGTAATGTTAAGTTCTACATGAGGTTCTCTGTTTCTTCAATTTTTTAGCTATTGTTCTGATATGCTAATCTGTTTTAGTTGTTTCATACGACTTTGACACAGTCATCATAAACTTTTTTAAGTTCTATAGTTACCAATAGTCATCCAAAGTCTCCTCCAAAAGTTATCATAAACTTTGATGCACACTGCAACTGAGGATGTACATCTTGCTACCAGCTTAGATAAGAACCTGCAGCTGTGTTCACTTTAGTTACTTGTTTTCTGCAAATATACATGATCATTCTCTATGAACGAATGATTGGTGAAACATCCTTCAGTTTCTCCAATCATATGATGCTTTCATGATCTATCTTTATGGAGCAAACATCTCTACAGTGTATATGAACTGGTAAAAGTCCTATCTACTAATCTTCATGAGCTAAATAAATCTTTGCATCTCCATCCTTCCAGCGATCTGATCTTTGACTAATAATTTCTTCATGAGAATCATTCTATCTGACAAGTTCTTGTTGATTTATGTACCGTATATACCTGTATGGTAAGACTGCAAGAAGAACATATTGATGACTAACATTATTCCAATATATGACAGTTTAACAATACAAAATGAATCATCAACACCTAGCAGCATTTTCATGTGAGTTTCTCGATATGGGAATAAATACAATAGTCAATTACTACAATTTGGTAGCATGTTGGCAATTGCTCCATGAACGTATTACACAAGTTTAGACCGTTTGACATTCACATCCAAATCAACTTCCACGATTAAGGATGATAAAAGTGTACATTCGATACACTAAAGAATCAGTATCTTGACTGTACATCGCTGGAATCACATTGTTTGATCCTTCTGGATGTCGAACTATAACTTTGAAAGAGATCAGCAACTTGCAGTGCCATCGGTAACAAGTTCAAATTCGGTACATTGACCGAACAGTGTTGAATAGATCAATTCTCATCGTGAGAAAAATAAAAATCAAAGCCAAGTGATGGAGAGAGCTAACCAAGCCACTGTTCAGCACGGCGTTCACCACCACCTCCGACAGCATGACGGATGCTAATCTTCTCACGTGCGTACTTCTCCTGAAGATATTCAAATGCATTCATGTCAAGTTTACCGGTCACGGACTTCCCTTGTTTTCTTCTGATATGTTGTTCCCTAATTGAAGCCCATAGCTTCTCAATCGCATCTCTTTGTCGAGCCGTGAACTTGTCTATGTTGTCAAAAGCATGCTTAACCAGTATATCAACAACAGTTCTTGTCTATGTTGTCAAAAGCATGCTTAACCAGTATATCAATAACAGTTCATGTCTATGTTGTCAAAAGCATGCTTAACCAGTATATCAACAACAGTTCTTGTCTATGTTGTCAAAAGCATGCTTAACCAGTATATCAATAACAGTTCATGTCTATGTTGTCAAAAGCATGCTTAACCAGTATATCAATAACAGTTCTTGTCTATGTTGTCAAAAGCATGCTTAACCAGTATATCAATAACAGTTTGAGCCCTGAGAAAACCAAAGGCATGATATCAGTGCACAACTTTGAATGCTTGTATAGAAGCAATAAACACATAAACAGTGTATCATGTGATATACATGAACAAACAGTATTTTCCATACAAACAAAGCTACTGCTCCAACCACGAGATCATACTCGAATCCATTGGGGTGTCATCGAACTTCATGAAGGCTTCAATCTCTTGCAGCAATGACGTCGTCGTCATCTTTGTTCTCCGTCTGCGCACACCAAACCGTGGAATCTTCTCGGCATCGATCGGCAGGAGGCTTATTTCTTTGCGGAGCGCAAGCCCAAGAAGAGCGGCGGCTCGCGCGTGGATCGGAAGGCCTGTACCGGTTCTTGGACTCTGAACAAAAAGCAAGAACCCGTAAAGTCCATCGTCAACGGGCGCGAGATGGAGGTTGGACGAAAGAGCTTCCTTTCCTTCAACGACGGCCGACGGAGGAACTCCGGGTGGACGATGTACGAATACGAGATATGTTCTTCCGGCGGCTTCGAGAGACGAGTTCTCTGTCACGTCAGGAGAAGCTCGCATCAGGCTAACTCCAGCGGCACCACCATAAAAACAGTTGAATCCACCTTCACGGAGGCCGCGACAGGTCACCGGCGACAGCTTCGTTGGGCAGAAGAAACAACGAGCAATCTTCTACTCTCACAGCAAACCACCTCTCTCAAAGAAGCCATGCCGGGGGTTGGTTGCACATTCCCATTCCGACGTCTCACCACCTCCAACCGCGGTGGTGCAACGGCCCTTATTGGCAGCAACATCACATCGGCGAAGCGGTGATGAATCAGCACTATTGCATGGTGGACTCAACTGTTTTTATGGTGGTGCCGCTGGAGTTAGCCAGATGCGAGCTTCTCTTGACGTGACAGAGAACTCGTCTCTCGAAGCCGCCGGAAGAACATATCTCATATTCGTACATCGTCCACCCGGAGTTCCTCCGCCGGCCGTCGTTGAAGGAAAGGAAGCTCTTTCGTCCAACCTCCATCTCGCGCCAGTTGACGATGGACTTTACGGGTTCTTGCTTTTTGTTCAGAGTCCAAGAACCGGTACCGGCCTTCCGATCCACGCGCGAGCCGCCGCTGGCTTGCGCTCCACAAAGAAATAAGCCTCCTGCCGATCGCTGCCGAGAAGATTCCACGGTTTGGTATGCGCAGACGGAGAACATAGATGACGACGACGCTCATTGCTGCAAGAGATTGAAGCCTTCATGAAGTTCGATGACACCCCAATGGATTCGACTATGATCTCGTGGTTGGAGCAGTAGCTTTGTTTGTATGGAAAATACTGTTTGTTCATGTATATCACATGATACACTGTTTATGTGTTTATTGCTTCTATACAAGCATTCAAAGTTGTGCACTGATATCATGCCTTTGGTTTTCTCAGGGCTCAAACTGTTATTGATATACTGGTTAAGCATGCTTTTGACAACATAGACAAGAACTGTTATTGATATACTGGTTAAGCATGCTTTTGACAACATAGACATGAACTGTTATTGATATACTGGTTAAGCATGCTTTTGACAACATAGACAAGAACTGTTATTGATATACTGGTTAAGCATGCTTTTGACAACATAGACATGAACTGTTATTGATATACTGGTTAAGCATGCTTTTGACAACATAGACAAGAACTGTTATTGATATACTGGTTAAGCATGCTTTTGACAACATAGACAAGTTCACGGCTCGACAAAGAGATGCGATTGAGGAAGCTATGGGATTCGATTAGGGAACAACTTATATCAGAAGAAAACAAGGGAAGTCCGTGACCGGTAAACTTGACATGAATGCATTTGAATATCTTCGAACGACTCTGTTGGGTGTGCGCAGACGGAGAACATAGATGACGACGACGGCTTGCTGCAAGAGTTCGACGATGACGTCGAAGCCTTTTCGACCGTGGTCGAATCAGACATCAAGCAGGCTTGCAACTCTTTTGGGGTTGTCGAGCGGGCATTGTCTGAGAGACGAATTCTCCATCACGTCAGGAAGACCTCGCATCAACCCATGTCTGATTTAGTTAATTGATGAGCTCAAACGGAAGAGGAAATTAGATTATGTCATATAGTGCTAGTCCAAACTAAACCAACCCACCTGAGTCTTGGATGAGTCACTTGCGTTGTACATGCCTGTCCAAATAATAGGTTGAGTTGAGGTATAACAGGCTAAATAGATTAGCGACGATGTGTCCAACGCCAATCGGTAGGCTTAATTTCATAGACTAGGATAAGCCTCACTTATAAGTTAGGTTGAGCAATACCACTGAACTGGGCCATGCTTGGCTCGTAGGTTGGGTCATGCCTAGACACCTAAGTTGGAGTTGTTCTGACCATATGGATTGAGTTGTATCTAGCCACATGAGCTTGCACATATTTGACCATATTATTGGGTTGTACCTTGTCAAATGAGTTGGGTCATGCCTGGCCACATAGGTTGGGTCGTACATTGTCACATGGGCTAGGATGTATATGGCCACATAGGTTGGATCGTACTTAGCCACATTAGCTGGGTCATGCTTGGCAATATGGGTTAGGTCGTACCTTGTCACAGGGGCTGGAACATATATGATCATATGGACGGGATCATATCTAGCCATATGGGATGGGTCATCTTTGACCAATAAATTCATGATCTTAAATTTAAAACTAATTAAATCATAAAAATTCACACATAATTCTTAAAACACAGATATATCTAATTAAATAAATTAAAATTATTATATTAATCTAAAAATAAGAATTTTAATAATTAAATCAATATTAAAATTCATATAAGCTTAACAAATCAATATAAATCAAATAATCATTCTAATATCACAAATCAATTATTATTATTTATTAATTATAAAATTTTAAATTTAAAACATTATTTTACATCTAACAATCACAATATCAAGATTTCAAAATATAAATCAATATTTATTAGAAAAGAAAGGATCTTACCTCTTTTTGACTATCTTTTTCTCGAGATTATCTCGGAAGTTCTCTCGTCAATCCTCTCATTTTGAGGCTTGGTATGAAATGAAGAAGGAGGAGCCCCCTTTATATAAGAGAAGATTAGATCTTCCCAAAAAGATAAGTAATAATTTAATTTTTATTTTACTTTTATACAAAGACAACAATATAATATTTATTTATATTTATAAGCAAATCTTTGCTAAGGACAATTTATATGCCCACAGGTTTTGCTGAGGACAAATTTATATGCCAACAGGTTTTGCTAAGGACAAATTTATATACCAACAGGTTTTGCAAAGAAATTATTATTATTATTATTATTATTATTATTATTATTATTATTTAATGTTGAAATAGATTGGGATCTGTTTTTTATTATTATAATTCAGACTATCCGTAGCAGGGTAGTCTCTACATATCGGTTTACCATCCAAATTGGACGGGTTCCTTCCCGCGGAGGAACTCGTGGTCGACTACCTCGCGAACAGGAGGGATTCTTTGTGGAGCGCAAGTTCGAGAAGTGATGGCTCGCGCATGGATCGAAAGGCCGGCACCGGTTCTATCAAAACGGCGAAGTCCACGTTCAAAAAGCAATAATTTGGGTTGAGTCCGTCCCGGCAGCCCATCGCGGCCCAAGAAGAACTGAGCCTCTTAGGTTTTCCAAACCCTAAGGTTACGAATGGGTTCTTCCACTCTGTAAAACAACAAGAAGTCGGCGAGAAAACTGTCGGCTGCCGCGAGATCGTGGGTGAGGCGAAAGAGCTGACTTTCCTTTAACGATGGCCGGCCAAAGAGGGTGGACGATGGACGATATGAGATGTGTTCTTCCGGCTTCGAGAGACGAGTTCTATGAAGATCTTGCATCAGGCCATCTCCGACGGCACCACCATCAAAACAGTTGAGTCCACCTTATAAACCACCATCAAAACAAATGCCAAATAAGTCGGAAGAGCACATCTCATATTCGTACATTGTCCACCCGGAATTCTTCTGCCGCTAGTCGTTGAAGGAAAGGCTGCTCTTTCACCTCATCATCATCTCGCGCCTGGCGACGGTTTTGTTGACTAGTTATTGCTTTTTTGTCCAGAGTCTAAGAACCGGTGCCGGCCCTTCGATCCACGCGCGAGCCGTTGCTGTTCTTGGGCTTGCGCTCCGCAAAGAAGTATCAATCCTGTCGATCGCTCGGTCCTGTAGACGTCAGCGAAGGCGACAGCGTGGACAGACTTCATGGACGACGGTTGTTTCTTGAAGAGGAGAGGAGAGGAAATGAACGAAGAGGCGGAGAAGGGAGCAGAGAGGCGAGGGGCGAGAAGATAAAGTGCCTTCATCTTCTTTGAATCCCATCGCCCCGTTCGGTCTTGTTCGACTCAGAAACAAAGATTTCACCTTTGTTTGCATGAATTTTACGGCTGATTTGGAGCTTTCCTTGATGGATTTTAGGTTCGATCTTGAAGATGGAGGTATCTGCGCTGGTGTTGGCTTGTGGCGTGAGGGTGGGAGCTGATGGAAGGTACAAGATTTGGTGTTGTATTGGCAATCCGTTGGCATTGCATTCGGCAGCATGCTTCCGAGGCCAAGTGCTTCACAGTGCCGTCTTCACCAGAGGGTTGGAACTGATGGAACCAATAATAGGTCCCTGTATGCCATCAAGGTCGGACCTTTCCACGACCCCAAGTGATTTCTTTTCGATTCTTACCACACCATCGCATTGGTAAGTCGAGTTTACTAAGAGTTGAGTTTAATGAGACGGTTAGTTAAATAATGTCTAAATGATTCTTCTATAGTTGATCTATCAGTTAGTTAATGAGACAGTTAATTAGTGGAGATAAATGGTACTAAAAATTGTTCAATAATGTTAATTTCAGTTTTGAAAATCCTAATGGTTCTAAACGATCAAATATGAGTCGCAAACGTGTTTATCAAAGAGATTCTTCAAAGTAGCAGTCTGGATTGATGCAGAATGATATTTGAGAAAGTTTCTTTGACATCCATGCAACTTCTTATTAATGTTCTTCGTTGGGGCTCTCACTACCAACCACAATGAATCATAATTATGTAGAAGTTTCTCTAAAATAAAGATCCGGAAGTACACTGTCAAGCTTGGGTAGCTTCTTATCATATACTTCAAGATTTTCTAACGATATTAGCAGACAAATAGGATGGATGGATCACAGCAACATTCATCAATATGAGCAAGGCCGCAAAATAAGAGGCAAAATCATCACAAAAACCATAGTAAGTGAACTCCATTTCACAAAAGACATAAATGCAACCAATTTATTTTGCGATCTCATTTTTTTAATGCAGATTTACTGATTAAACTTATTTTCTTTCAATTTAATTTGCCCTGTTTGAGAACCCATTCTGGAAAAAGATTATCCTTTGCAACACCTTTTGGCATATTTTCCTGCTCTTGATTTTATTTCTTGAGAGAAATGATTTTTTCCTCCCAAGCTAAGAATTTGGTTTTCTGCAGTCGATAATCTGGAGATATTACATCTTTTTAATTGCATTCTTTTGCAGAGAGCATAGTGCTGCAACGCCCATATAGCCGAATACTTACAAGCAGACAGCTAGAGTGGCTCTCTGTGCATCATCACTGTAGTGCCAGATTTATTTTGCCGGAGCGTTGTTAGGAACTAGCTTATTAAGTAAATGTTTTTATTTCTTTAGATTATTAGTTATCGAAATCATGGCAATCAGAGTTTTGCATTCACTATCTCCCTCACCTCACAACATGGAGCTTGTGGTTCATTTTAACATTTCATTCAGTGATGTACTTCCATGTGATGACATGAATTTATGCATCTTCTTTCAGGTTGAGAAATCATTTGACTTATCCGGGGTTCGTAAATTTTTTTTTTTCTCGACTTGATTAAAAACATGTATGTTTATTCTGTGGATTATGGATGTATTTTACAGATTTTCTGGTGAACTAGACCTAAAGTTTGTCTGTTTTTGAGAAGTCACTTATATGAATTCATGCCTTGTTAATTATTGAGGGTCAAAATTTTGAATGGCCGAGTCTTTGAGAAGTCAGTTATATGATGTATATGCGAAAAGGATGTGTTGCTTGTGGAGTACACTAAATTGCTGTGTGATAGATAGATCATACCAAGTAATGTTAAGTTCTACATGAGGTTCTCTGTTTCTTCAATTTTTTAGTTTATTGTTCTGATATCCTCATCAGTTTTAGTTGTTTCATACGACTTTGACACAGTCATCATAAACTTTTTTAAGTTCTATAGTTACCAATAGTCATCCAAAGTCTCCTCCAAAAGTTATCATAAACTTTGATGCACACTGCAACTGAGGATGTACATCTTGCTACCAGCTTAGATAAGAACCTGCAGCTGTGTTCACTTTAGTTACTTGTTTTCTGCAAATATACATGATCATTCCCTATGAATGAATGATTGGTGAAACATCCTTCAGTTTCTCCAATCATATGATGCTTTCATGATCTATCTTTCTGGAGCAAACATCTCTACAGTGTATATGAACTGGTAAAAGTCCTATGTACTAATCTTCATGAGCTAAATAATTCTTTGCATCTCCATCCTTCCAGCGATCTGATCTTTGACTAATAATTTCTTCATGAGAATCATTCTATCTGACAAGTTCTTGTTGATTTTTGTACCGTATATACCTGTATGGTAAGACTGCAAGAAGAACATATTGATGACTAACATTATTCCAATATATGACAGTTTAACAATACAAAATGAATCATAAACACCTAGCAGCATTTTCATGTGAGTTTCTCGATATGGGAATAAATACAATAGTCAATGACTAAAATTTGGTAGGATGTTGACAATTACTCCATGAACGTATTACACCGAGTTTAGACCGTTTTACATTCACATCCAAATCAACTTCCACGATTAAGGGTGATAAAAGTGTACATTCGAAACACTAAAGAACCATTATCTTGATAGTACATCACTGGAATCACATTGTTTGATCCTTCTGGATGTCCAACTATAACTTTGAAAGAGATCAGCAACTTGCAGTGCCATTGCTAACAAGTTCAAATTCGGTACATTGACCGAACAGTGTTGAATAGATCAATTCTCATTGTGAGAAAAATAAAAATCAAAGCCAAGTGATGGAGAGAGCTAACCAAGCCACTGTTCAGCACGGCGTTCACCACCACCTCCGACAGCATGACGGATGCTAATCTTCTCACGTGCGTACTTCTCCTGAAGATATTCAAATGCATTCATGTCAAGTTTACCGGTCACGGACTTCCCTTGTTTTCTTCTGATATGTTGTTCCCTAATTGAAGCCCATAGCTTCTCAATCGCATCTCTTTGTCGAGCCGTGAACTTGTCTATGTTGTCAAAAGCATGCTTAACCAGTATATCAATAACAGTTTGAGCCCTGAGAAAACCAAAGGCACGACATCAGTGCACAACGTTGAATGCTTGTATAGAAGCAATAAAAGCATAAACAGTGTATCATGTGACAAATTTCGATGATCTTACCATGGCACTTTATAACGACGTGCAGCTATTTCCAAACATAATAGTAAAACCTCTCTTTGAGATTTGATAAATCTCTTAGGTTCTTCTGCTTCTTCTTCCTTTTGGTTTGAAGTTGTCACATCCTTTCCTCTCGCTCTTTCATCTTTCTTGGATTTGCTTGGAAGCAAAACATCTAACCCAAATGGATCAGAAACATGGATCTTCGTTTCGGACAAAGTAGCTGATGTAGTAGTACCCAGTTCAGCAGTGTCTTTGCCTACTGCTTTGTTTTCAGCTAGTGCCAGTGCTGCAGCTTCTTCTTTGTCATCATCTACTGTAGCATGAGGGAGGCTAGATATTGCATCTTTGATCTTTCCTGCTGCTTTTGAGTACTAAAGAATAACAATTGTCAGTTACAAAGTAGGTACAAAAACTAAAAAGAAAAAGATTGCTATAACAATTCATTATGTTTATACTATATCATCACCAAAACCATTTAATAAACATATCTTGATGTTTATTATCGATATAATTGCAAGCATTAAGTTACTGCAATTGTCAGGAAACACATTTCTGCAGGGTTCCAAAGCAAACAATCACTAATTAGTAAAAACATGTTAACATGTTACTGCTAAAAGGTCTAATAGCCCATCAGAAGAATTATATGATATTTTATGAGTTCAAAAATGCATACCACAAAGCTGTCATCAGTATAAAGATCATTTGCAACCACCGCCTGCAAAATCCACGTTGCCAGCTGATTTTTCTGCTGCTTACTGAAACACTGCATCTCATGAGAAAACCAAGAATAGGTAAGGACAATCTTTTTTTCAACAGTATATCAACTGAATCAGAGAGAATGTATTTTGGAACAAGGAAACATTAGGTAGAGTAGAAAAATGGTATTAGAATAAACACAAGATTCCGTCAAAGTTCTGAAGCATCAAAAGCTCTCTACATTCTGTCAAATACTAGTGACATGTTGAAAGCCCGTCCTGCAGATATTACCACAATCAAGCGGATAAATATATGTAAAGACTCTGAAAAGCTAACCTCTGCAACATCTTGAACTGCTGAAAATAAGGCTTGATAATCCATTCTCAGTGAAGCCTCATTACAAACTGATGGCGAAGCCATTGCAGCTTCCAGAATATCAAAAAACTGACTGCTAGTTCCCGACTTGACACTTCCAGCTTGGATTAGTTGCACAGCAAGTTTTGATGCTTTGCTGAACTTTGCAGGATTCTTTATGTGTGATGCTATCTTTTGCATTGCTTCTATAACTTGTGCCTCTGTAGCATCAACACTTGTTCTGAACCTTAGGCGCTTCTGAGGTGCTGCAAAAGTATGTCAAGTTGTTTAGTTTTACAAAATGCAACAAATTGAAATCCTAAAAATAGTCCCAGTGCAAAAGAAGATAATTACCATAACCACAACCATCAAGCCTTAACCCAACTAATTGGGTGGCTTTTAGTGATTCTCATTCATCAATCCTTCCTAGTAAGGCAGCAAAAGAGAATATTACATGAAACTAACCAAATTTTTTAAAAATATCATGTTTCTAGCACAAACATGGTCTAGTATTCACAAATATTCATAAGACACAACTCAAAATTCCAAGAGACTTCTAGTACCTCAACTTGGATCTGCTTGAGATGTAACTAAACCATATATAAGAAGAAAGTTAGAAACATATGCTCAGAACCTAGAACATTTATCTTTGCAAGTAGTATGAAGCTCTATGGGTTTGACCCAAAAAAGCAAGTCACAGTACAGATTTTACTGCAACAGCAACTGCATGAAAAAATTTTACCTAGCTCCATTCGGAGTTTATCCAGATGATTCCACTTGGTTTGCTACAAGGAAGCTGCTTAGTCAAGTTCCACAGTCAGTTGAAGATTCTTCATAAAGTACTAAAATAATAAGCGTCCTTATCACTAATATTAAGAAGTTCAAGCGGGGAAAATTAGTAATTTCGGTTAAAATCCTTATTAGTTTCATATCAATTTCAAGCAAAAAGCTGAACTATAATTGTCATATTATATGAGCATATTCCATCTCATCTTTTACAGTCACCACTGCAGACTTTCTTTAAATTGTTCCAATATTTCATTCACAAAAACAAAAATCTCATCCAGCAAGCAGTCAAAAAAAGTAATCAAACATTAATTTAACCACTCAGATACATCTTGCAATACAAGGAATTTTACTTGGATTCTCTTCCTCTTTGAAAGATTGATCAGGCCTAACACCATCTGACATGACGTGGGATCTCATGTCCAGATATCATACCACCGAGGAAGGTCCAACCCACTCAAGTCAAAATAAGATCTTATGTACGCCCGCTACAATTTTAGCGCAGATGAACTAGGTTGAAAAGGGAGAGGGGAAAAAAGGATGAGAAACAAGGAAATTAAGTCAGAAAGACCAAAGACAAGAGTGAAAACCAGTGAACCGCAGACCTAAAGAAAGCATCAAGTTGGAGGTCATAAAAAAAGTTATGAATACCTCTACCAAAGGAAACCCTACCACGAACCCTAAGGACGCACCAAGAACAATTACCACTAGAATTGGACATAATAAACACAACCAAGTAAGACAAAGAGACGACTCAGACCCACATATAGAGGCACATAAAAGATGCTATCTTTATCGAGCAGAATCGCGCACCTGCGTCTTGAGGGTCCGAGGGCTTGTCTCGCTTGAGGGCGCTCTTGAGGATGGGCACCGGAGCCGGCGGCGGGGGCGAATCCCTCTTGGAAGAGGAGGCCGCAGGCTGCTCCGGGAGCTGCGGCGGGGACGCCGTCGAGGGAGGAGGCAAGCCCTGGAACAGGTCGTCCGCCATTGATAGGGAGATTGGGGGAGAAGCACGCGTGCGAAGCCCTCTATGAAAGCTAGTTCGTTCCCTTCAACATAATAATCCCTGTACTATGCAATATTTTTATACTTTCCTAACATTTTTATATTTACATATAAGTCCCATCCAATATGAGATTTGCATTTTTATTTTTATTTTACTGTATTAGATGCTTGTATTGTTTTGGATAAATTTTCAAAAAAATCCTAAATTTCATTTTTTTTCCATAGCAACCCCTTCCTTTTATCTTTATTATCTTTTATTTTTAAAAAATAAAATAAAATTATTATGGCATTCGTCCTGTAGATCATCACGTATCTGCCCTATCGATTATTGCTTTTATCCCTCGCCTTCACCGTGTTCCGAGGCCTCATCACCTTCACATTGTCTTCTTTTTCTCTAATCTCGATGAAGATGATTGTTAATAGTCATATAAAAATAGAGATTTTGCTACATCCTAAAATAACCATCATACAATTCTTATCCTCCAACATCTAATGCTTAGCATCGATGTGTTCGATCAAAAGACGAGTAAGCATCTTGCTGAGATTTCAACCGGCATACTTCAACTCATCGAGACAAGTGAAGACGATCGAAGGAAGGGTCACTTTATCGAGGACATTAGTCTTGATGAGGAGTCTATAGTCGTGGAAATTGATATCTAACTTATTGATGAGAGCGTTGAAGGTGCTCTACATCCGCGGTTTGTTGGTAAATGCGACAATGTCAATATGACATCAGTTATCTAATTCAATAACCTTGAAGAGGATGACAATAACAAATTGAAGGAGCTTGCGGCATAATGCATATCCGACAAAGCAAGAATGCTCGAAGAAATCGAAGGGACATGGTGTTAAGTGCTCGAGTTTGGAAACGATGGACACCCATCAAATTCCTCAACCTAGCCTTTTCGATGATCAACGAGACGAATGCTAATGATAATTTTATTTTTTTTAGAAAAATAAGGACTTTAAGTAGAAATAAAGTAAAAAGATATATTTTGCCCGAAAAAAGTGAAAACTGAAAGAAATATTTTTTAAAAATTTGCTCTAATGTTTCTCAAATATGTATATCGATACTTGTACCTATATACACTAAAAGAATTACATTTGAATGAATATGTATGTATATATATATATATATGTATGTATATATATGTTTATTTTATTTAAATGAATATGAATGTTCACATAAGGCATTTGAACCGTTACGTGTCGACATCTTTGCGTCTATCTCGCTTCAAGAGGCGTGAAGAGACTTACAGGTCGCATTAAGATCCGCGCTTGATACTACGAACGGTAAGATTTCGATCCCTCTATGTCGTATAAGTTCAACAATGCTTTTTTGTACATAAATACACATACACAAACGTTTTCATTTAACTTCCGTCAGTAATGCATCAATTGTCAAGATTCACGCTGTCATGATAGGGAACTCATATCCTCTTTGCGTCGCACATCCAAGGCGCTTCAAGATACGTGCAGTCTTGCAGGTTGCATCAAGATCCACGATATTCATCAAAACCGTAGAAAAGAAAGCATCGCTTGACACTACGAATGGTGAGATTTCGATCCCTATCGTATAAGTTCGACAATGCTTTTTTATACATAAATACACATACACAAACGTTTTCATTTAACTTCCGTCACGCATCAATTGTCAAGATTCACGCTGCCATGATAGGGAACTCGGATCCTCTTTGCGCCGCACATCCAAGGCGCTTCAAGATACGCGCAGTGTTGCATCAAGATCCGCGATATTCATCAAAACCGTAGAAAAGAAAGCATCGTTCTCTCTCCCTCCCGATCCGACGCCGTGCGCAAAAGAAACCCGACGCCAGATTTGGGCTACGCGATCGGAGTAAGGTTGTTATGTTGCAGCCGATTCTTTCTCCTTATTTTGATGTGTTGATGGATCGATATGCTTTTGGATCGACGAACCGGCCTAGGGCTTCTGATTGTTGCAGGAAGATCCCAAGAGTTATCCTGCATTCTTCAATTTAATCTTGTTAGACAGTGTTACTTTATGCCGACAGGTACGGGAAAGATGTATCAGGATTCTATCAGGTTGTAATGATTCGATTGTGTTTCCGATTCATTTATATTCGTTGCTATAGATTTCAGTATTGGGTTTGATTTTATGTGCTCGTTAAAATTCATTTTATCTAGTGGCTTAGATTGTATTATTTGTCGTACGATTATGTACATTGAATCCATCTGTGCAACTGCACTGAAACTTGACAAAATTGACAGAGAAAAGAATTTTGAAGAAGGCAGAGGAAGTAGAAATTTCTAAGTTTTTTTTTTTTCCTTAAGAGAAGGTTAGTTCTGATCTTTCCCTTACCCCGGAAATGATGGACATGAGAATGATAGGAACGTAGGTCTTTCTTTATCATGCTTTGTCTTTTTATTTGTGAAAACGTGTTAGGATGTTGCTTATAGTGAGTTCAAGAAAGAGGAAAAGTCTCCTAAAGCTAACTGACTGAAAGACTCAATTGCAATAGAAGTACTGAGATAATCTAGCCATAACCTCTTGGTTAGTGTAAAAGGTTACATGGTAGTAGGAGTTGTGGGAGACAGGGTAATGTTGTTCCCATATAAAATCTTAGCAAGAAAGACAACTAGACCTCTCGTAGGTAAACAACTTGCTTAACCTAATCATAGTAGGACCCTTTGAGACCAGATAGACATTTTATAGGTTATAATTTACGGTGGTTAGTTTATGATTTTGCATTTTATTCACAGGAAATAAACTGGTATTTTGAACTGACAGATAGTATTAACTTTCTGCCAAAAATTCTCTCCTAAATGGAGTAGCTTTTCAGCCAAGCATCCCTTTTGCTAACACCTCAAGCGAGCTAAGTTTCATAGATCCTCTGACTCCTAAAGTGGATCCATATAACACCTGTTGATATTTGGCCATTTAGAACTCTTGACCAAAAAGTTGATAAACCTATTTGTCTATCAGAAATTTCACTTAAACAGGAACTAGTCACTATCAAAATGCCTGCCTGACACTAACAAAACCTAATTAAAAGTGATCCATTTGCAACTAAAGTCACATTACAGCTAAGTTCTTCTGAACCGTGAGGGCAAGTTGGCCACATCTAGGCCCAAAATGTTTCTTTGCTGCATTAGATAGATTTTCTGTTATCTTTTCTTTTTATGATAATTTGCTTTCCATTGAGATACATTTTCTACTAAGAAGCTTGTGGTTAGACTTTCTAGCACAAGCTATTTTATTTTTCAGCTTTTTTTCAATTACTTGTACAAGTTTTCATGTGACAATTGTTCTAGAAACTTCCTCTGTTGTACCAGTTATTAACTGTACTTATGAACTTGTGTGTATATATATCTTAGTTGTGGTCATGCTGCATCAGCTAGTTGGCAAAACAAGAAGTGATATGTTGGTTGCTACTCATTTTCCACTCTTTTACAGATTGTGTCTGTTTTAAGAATACAATGGAGAAGATTTCTGTAGGTGAAATTTGGTTTAATGTCATGCATGCCGAACTGAATCCATGCACGAATGCAAGACCAGTAGGATGTTTCATACCTTCTGGGTTTGCTAGTAATGACAAAATGCTGAATATCAAGCCCCATGGGTCCCAACTGTTGTTTGTTCATTGCTGGCGTGTCTTGGCTCATGGAAGGGCATCTGGCTGGAAGACTATTGCACGACCTGCTATCATGCCAGTTGAGCATTCATCCATGTCAGGCTCATGGAGTGATAGTATTTATGGGATATCCATATAGTCTTATGCTGGAAAATAGGAAAAGGTATGGTCTTTACTTATTATCTGAGTTTGACTTTGTCTAATGCATCTTGGCAATGTCACTAGATGGTATCAAAGAACTTTTGGGTCTTCTCTCCATGTGAGCCAACATGTGCGATATGGTGTACCTCTTTCATGCCTAGCTGGTTCACCTCACATTAGTCCAACATTGTGATTTCAAAGGACGATTTTGAGCTACTCTTCATAATGAAGATTTCATGAATTTGAGTGGGATAAATTGTCAAATCCCAGTTAGTTCTGAAAAACCAATTGATTTGGTATATATGACACTAGTACCCTAATGCTAATAATCAGGAATTAAGCATTTTTAGTCATGTTGGCTAAGGATCACTTCAAACAAGTTATTGGCTTATGAATTATGATGCGACTTAAATTGACACCTTATATGTGACATTTGATTGTCAAGTTTTGGGTTCAGGAAAGAAGTTTGGTTGTCAAACCAAAGATTGGTAATATGTGATTTCTCATGAGATAAGATCTTTTTTTTTATAGCAAACTTGGTTACAGGCCACTGCATTTGTTCAGATGGGTTGGATTTTTGCCTTAAATGAAGCAGGTCTAATTATCTAGTTTGATGCTCTAGAAGTTGGACTATAATTATTGGAACTTATCTTAGTTTTCCTCAAATCAAAATTATCTCAATGTTAGTTTCTTTATGCTCTCTTTATCGTGTATTTCATATGGTAACCTCTATTTGTTAGCTCCAGCTACATGTAGTGTGGCGAATAATCATTCAAGATGTGGATCAGAAGCAGAGTGAGATTTCATCCAGATCAGTTAGGGACTGAATCTACCCCATCTTTAGCTATATCTATAAGTGGAAAAAAAAAGTTTCAATTGAATCAAGTAAAATGGCTTGTGTTGGAGTTTGTTACTGGCTGGTCGAATATGGAGCTAGCCCTGACTTATTAAATGGTCAGCTCCCCCTTGGCCCTTAAACACTTGAGGCTCTTAATTTTTTGAGAAGTCCAAATTATCCATTTTTTTCTGATCAAATAATTTAGAAAAGTGAGCACAGATCCCTTGTGTTCTAAACCTCCTTTTGTTGGTTGATATATCCCACTCTTCATGTGTTCTTGATCAAATAATTTGGAAATTGAAGGCGAATTTACTTTATGTGTGTTTAGAATCTTTAGATAAATATACATAAGAATATTTAGTACTAGCAAATGAAAAATGTCTAATATTTTGGTCCTCTGAGGAGATGCTTCACTTTTTTATGCTCCATATTAACTCAATGAGTTGATTTGTTTTGACCTTATGTATGTTTATATACTTATATGCATATTACATTTAAGTGAATGAACAATGAATGAACTCTGGCCTATGAGGTGCCATGAATTGAGGCACATGGAGAAGCTTTATTCTTTAGCAATCTGGCAATTAGCAAAATGGACTAAACCCATAAAACACACCATAATTTTTTTGTTTTTGAGATATAGGAATTCTATTTGCCCTGATTTTATAGTAACTTCATTTTGCTATCTCTTCATGCCTTAAAACTCGTAACGTTCTGAATTCATCAACCACAAGCATTGACATGGAGTTACTCCTGATGATCTCATATTCTGATGTGTAGCATAATTTATTCCCCTGTTTTTGTTATTTTCCAAAAAATATATACTAAAATCATTATAAGTCTGAACTTCTTAGTATTTGACACCAAAAGCACGAGACTTAATTCAGTACTGATAAGATTTTTGGAATGTAGGCTCCAATTACTGCCTGAAAACAAAAGCAAATGCAATAGGCACTATGCTCTAGCAATTGTAAGATTAGTTATTTGATGACTTTACCAAATATAGGCATCTCAAGCATGTCTTTATATGCCTTTAACTAGATTTTATACTGGAAATAGGAAATGGATCTCTTTAATTAAAGCATATCTTTAATTATCAGATGGAACCAGAAAGGGAATCTTGGAAATTCTTTTCTGCTCATGGTGTGAAAATTTAGTCTTTGTATATTTTGCACAGGCGCCAGTGCAATGTCTTCACAGATCTGTGTGTGGATGTGTGTGAGGATATGTGCTTTTGTCTGATGGTTTCCTTTTGTCTTTCTACTTTGGTTGCAACATATATAGCCCACCAAGGCTGGACACACCTAACAGCCAAAGGCAGTTGATCTTGCAGACTGGGTATATTATAATTATGAAATGAAGAACTTTACAAGCCATATCAGTTGGATTGTTTTTCTCAAGCAGTCTTTTAGGCTTCTGGTTGATGAAGAAATTGAAGTATTGTAAAACCTTCAAAATGGAAGTAGTTCATCTTTGGATGGTCAAGTTAGTTCTTGTTCTGACCTAAGGAGTCCTTTTTCTCCATCTCCATATTCCCTGTATCTCATGCAGCTTGTGCTCTTTCACCTTGATGATCAACTATATCAAAATTCTTCCCCTTGGTGTTTGAGCTTCACTTTTTTCTGCTAGTTCACTAAATAGTTTTCTCTTGATGTCTAGACCAAACACGTTACAACTTCTGATATGCTTCAATGCTCTTTTACAGTTGACGATGTCATACATGAAGTGATTGAGGGTCACAATGGTATGTTGGTACATATGGTATTATGGTTTTACATGTATTTTCCCTTGTTCCTTTCCTCCATATCCTCCAACCCCTTTTTCAATCATGGCTGTTATACATCAACCTTTTTATGTTTGGTTTTAGGGAAATGATATGGATTCATCAAAGGGCATTTTTACTGGAACAATTCAGGAAGATGGTAAATAGTTTAAAACTCATGAATTACCGTAATCCTTATATCTGGACTGCTGAACTTATTGAGCTTTCTGGTATCAGGTTTTCGAGACCAAATCGAGTCGTAGAATGGCCACCCTTGTGGCGTCCTTTATGACCCTCTTCTTACTTGCTTATTCTTGAGAAAGGAGCAGTCATAGTGTTCTTTAGATTTTTATCATTTCAAGATATCAGAGCGCATGCTTTTGGTTCTGCCTATGTTCTGATGCTGGTGCTTTGTGCAATGTCTTCCCTGAAGGCATGTTTTCAATATATAAGATTTTAGGTGCTCTTGGCTAGTCTTTCTGAAACGCATACAGTTCATGGATTGTGATTACTGTTAGTTGTATTTGTAAGGAACTGTGTGCTTCTTTGTTGTCACATGATAAGTGAACTTTCGAAATGTAAATTGCAACTTTCTTTCACTTTGCAAACTTGCAACCATCTCTCTCTCTATCAATAATATATGCATCTTTCCAAGGGAGGGGTAGGGCATCTGAATCCTGGAGCACCACCAGGTCAGTAAAAAAGACCCTCACTTCCCTGAATAGGGAAATAAATGATTTGTTGTACGGAGCTCTTAAACTGTGCAGTGACAATGTCATTTAACCTTGTACTTTCTTTTGTGATGCATCCTTGCAGGGGTACATACCATGAACTGGATAACTTGCTGCTTGGATAAGGGACAAATGTTTCGGTTCTTTTCATCACCCTTCATCATTTCTGATGCTGCCAACTCATGTGACCCTGAGCTACCAGTGGCAAACATGTGTTCTACCTTAAGACCTGAGAAACTTTGGTTTAGGTATGATTGATCTCATACAGTAAAAAAAGTTGGGTCTTCGGTACATGCATGGGAAAGATTGATTTTAAAACAAGGGTTTACATCTCACAAGATTTAGTGTGTATCATCTTTTGGTTCACATCTGCCCTTTTCATGTGCTCCTTACCTGTACTCCACATAAACTACTGCTCTTGCCTGGCCCAGGTTGGAAGGTCACGCACACACCACCATCATTTATGTTTGACAAATGTAGGTTATCCATTTCATGAAAGCTGTGCCACTGTTTTGTTAATCTATCATTCTTAGTATTTTATTGCTAGAACAGTGCAATTGGATTCTTTATAGCATAGCATGACAGGATCTCATTAGGTGGGGAGCCGTTGTACTTGCAAATTGTGCCCTGGACCACCATTTTGGGACTCTTAAAAGTTGATACTATTATATTAGGTAATCATGAAACCCTTACTTGTTTCATGTGATTTGATAAATTAGGAGGTAGGTTATCTCTCCATGTTTGTTTTAGGAAGTTTAATCTTCCCTATAGTTGGTAAGTCACATAAAAATTGGATCATAGGAATCATTCATAAGAGAAATTTTTATTCGAATTCAGAAGTCACTCATGTTCTTTCTTATCGGGCATGAAGGAGTGAAATTATTCATAGACTGCTATGGCTATAATGTACAGTTTTGCTTTCATAAATTAGAGTAGCTTCTATTACAGAACACATATGGTTGGCAAGTTGGTTAAGGGGTACTTTTTTAATGGCTCATGTCTAGGGGTTCCAGCCTGATGTGATGCAGCACTTTGGTCAAGAGTCTGGAATGTGAAGGTGAGGTGCTTCAGATTTTGGATGTATTTAATTAATGAAATTTCATCACCCAACATTTCTTCCTGTGATCCATGAAAGACTAGCAAATGATAGTTTTGCAGTTTGGTCTCAATCTAGTCCAAAATTCTGCTGGAGACACTTCCACCTCTGCATCCTGATACACTAGAAGAATTATATATGTAGACATATCCACATACACACACACCTAGCTTCTCATAGGCGGCTTTGACCCATCAAGCTGGTTCACCCCTTTTGCTTATAAAAGGTAGAAAGAAACATGCAAGAGAAACAATAAAGATAGCACTGACCAATTTGTTCATGTTGCAGTCGTAAAGTAGTTGTAGATTTATAGTCTTTTTGTTTAGCTGGGTAAGATGGTGGATGCTGATCTTTCTTGGATCTCATATAGATGGAACCAAAGGAAGCTATTGGAATGAATTTACATGTTCGTGTTCAAGTTTGTAGACCAAGCATCACTTTTGTGATTTTGCAGATGTTTTTGCCTGACTGGATCAAGGTTCTGATGTAGCTTCAGAGAGGCTCTTGGTTTCATTGACCAAGCCATCTGTCAAACTGAGGTTGCTTTCCCCTTGTCTCTTGTCAGTGGTCAGCTCAAAAGCAGATGCTTCGATAGAGGTTGACTTATTGCTTGGATAGTTATTAAGTTTTCTGAAAATAATATTTTTGGTTAAGTTAAGAACATTTAAATTTCTATTTATATTAATGTTTCATCTTTTCTGGTAATAGTTGTGGTACATATTTGCATCAATTTAAATGATTTTTTTGTCATTCTATCTTCTATCATCAGAGAAGATAAGTTGTCTAACTGAGCTGCAGGTTTAGTAGCACTGTAGATGTAAATAAGATTGCAGATGACAAATCTGAGCTTGACATATGGTCCTACTACATTGGAAACTCTAATTTTCATCTCTCTCTTTCTCTCTCTACTGCGTCACCTATTTCAGTACCAAACCAATCACTGCTTACACCTAAAGAAGCAATGGATTAGAAAAGTCTTCCCTCTTATATCAATCAGGTCATGCCCATCTGCTTGCATTCCTAAGTTTGAACAAAGAGGATGGAAGAGAATGCATCTTCTACCCTAAACATTATAATAAACATATTCCTCAGCTCTTTATCTCTCCATCGTGGACCAGTGCACATCATATCGCCTCTTTCCTTCCGCCTTCCCCTACTCTCCTCCCTCATCCCTCTTCCCTCTTCAATCCTTCTCTGTTTTGGAGATTGCAGCAACTGAGTGCGAGCAGAAGAAGAGGAACAAAGCTCTGTAAGAATAAGAAGGAACGAGAGACAGAGAAGCTGGCGGCTAATCCTTGGTGGGCGGGGCAGCCGGGCCTTCCCGGAGGAGAGATGGGATCCTCCGATCCCAAGAGCCACGAGCAGGAGATGGGGGTGAAGGAATCCGACACCACCGGGAGCGGCGGCGGAGGCAGCGGTGCCGCCGAGGACGAGAAGGACAACGACAGCGAGCCGAGGGAGGGTGCGATCGTCGCCAGCACCCGCCGCCCCCGTGGCCGCCCCCCGGGGTCCAAGAACAAACCCAAGCCCCCCATCTTCGTCACCCGCGACAGCCCCAACGCCCTCCGTAGCCACGTCATGGAGGTCGCGGGCGGCGCCGACATCGCCGAGTCCATCGCCCACTTCGCCCGCCGCAAGCAGCGCGGCGTCTGCGTGCTCAGCGGCTCCGGCACGGTCGCCAACGTCACGCTCCGCCAGCCCGCCGCGCCCGGCGCGGTCGTCGCCCTCCACGGCCGCTTCGAGATCCTGTCCCTCACCGGGACCTTCCTCCCCGGCCCCTCTCCGCCCGGGACCACCGGACTGACGGTTTACCTGGCCGGTGGGCAGGGCCAGGTGGTGGGCGGCAGCGTCGTGGGGTCGCTCATCGCCGCGGGGACGGTGATGGTCCTGGCTTCCACGTTCGCCAACGCTACCTACGAGAGGTTGCCGCTCGAGGAAGCTGAGGAGAGCGTCGGTGGCGGCCTCCCGGTGCAGCTGCATGGTGGGGTGGCGTCACTGATGCCCGGGGCCGGAGGGCTGCCGGACCCCTCGGCGCTGCCCATCTACAACTTGCCGCCGAATCTGGCACATAACGGCGGCGGCCAGATGGGGCACGACGCCTTCGAATGGGCTCATGCGCGGGCTCCATTCTAACAGGTGAAGCATCACAAGAGTACGTAGCCTCTTTACGTAGAAGTCAATGGAGCTCACACAGGTTGAGCTCTCAGTTATTTCTGCCTACCATGTAGTTGTAGCAGTAGCAGTAGCAGCAGTGTGTTGTCTTTGGACTCCTGACAAATTAAACCACTAATAAACAGTATGATGATGATGTTATTACGATTACAAGTAGTGATTCCTTGTGATGGTTCATTGGATTATGATTACAAGCACATGAATTCTTCTGCACCCTATAGAATTGGTCAGATACTTTCATTCGAGTCAATCCATTGCTAGCCTTCTGGTACTGATGATTGCTGTGAGCTAAGCCTTCATTCATCAAAGAAGCTGATGCCAAAAAAGTAGGCATAATTATCATGGCATATTAATTCCACTTCTTTGATCACACATCAAGTAGTGATGCCAATATTCCACCTATGTCGATTGATTTCGGATTTCTTCTTCCTCCTCTCAACCCCCAGCATGTTAGTCTCCCAAGTGCTTTCTCCATCGAAGACCAGTGTAGACCCAGGAAGAACTAAGGCACACGATGGACATGAAATGAACATTAATCTGCTGTGGTAGAAGGGCAAGTCTTCCTCTGACAAACATCAACCGGATCTCATAATCTATTCCTCGAACCACCTATGTTTTTGTTCACTGACTTGATGATTAGTTTATCATGGTAGTGCTAGCAGTGAAACTTGATACAATTTAATAATGTTGATATCATCCCAGCTAATCTCTACCATTTTCATTATGATGAGTTTGTTCTTCCTTCTTAATCCGAGGTTTCGACTACAGATCCATCAGTAGCTTTTGATTCGAACCACTCTTTTGCTTGTGTCGATCACTATAAACTACTTGAAAGTACTAAGAGCAGACCTAATTTTCAGCAGGTTAGGTTAACATTTGCATCTTAGAACTGTTGATCGCCGTGCCACTACCTGTTTAGTTACTGGCATAGTTCTCAACTCCAGAGATTTCGTTGACAAACCGCAGCTGAAGAAAAGTCTTTGGCATCAAGATGACATGACCAGGCAACTCGACAGTGTTTCCACGATCACAAAATGCTGTAGCAACAGTTCCTCGTGTTTTCAGTTTGTTCAAACTTGACGATGGTTTTCTGTTTTGATTCGTAACATCTAAATCTTCCTGTAACGAAGAGGAACAGGAAGCAGAAAAAGATTTGACTCAGAATTGAAACCAAGGAAAGCCTAATAGCTAAGCAAAGGAAAAGATTGCATGTGGAGATCATGTCACTGTCTTTCTCTTTCAAGATCTTGTTTGTGGATGGATAGACTAGACATCACTTCACAATTGTCGCATGGCATTGCATCAAAGTCCATCCATGGCTCGTATACATGATGTAAGGACTCGATCCAATAAAGACTAGATTGAAACAGCCAACATCAGTCATGATGAAATCGTAAGCTGCTGCTTTCAAGTCTCATGCAATAGCCGCAGTTAAAGACTCGTTTAGTTTAGTTAGATTGACTGCTACTTTGTCGTTTATTTTCCCAACATTATACTCATATTCACACTGATTTGGTCGAAACAGTGAGATCGATGCCGACGTTATAAACATAGTTTTATGGAGAGGAAGTTTGATCCGAACAGGTTTTAACCATGGCAAGAGCTTCCTCGTTTGGTGATGATGGATGAACTTGGCACTGAGCTTGAGAGAGAATCCACTGATCAACATGCACAAACAATTGCTGTCAGTGGCAACAGGAAGGGGGACCATGCATACATAGTAAGATCAAGTGAGATTTCAAGTTAAATATGTCTGCTTCATGGCCATATTCCTTTGGTAGTTTGATTACGATCGTTGATGGAGCATCATCTGCTCCATGAAAGTGGACCACTTTAAGGTGTCATTCATTGTTTAGTGAGTGCAAACAAACATTTCCAGATCTCAAAGCCATGCTATGTATGCCCTCCTCCTGTCTTCTCATTTGAAGTAAACCCAGGATAATATTCTCACAAACCTTGTGGTTTAGTTCGATAGGATAATAGACAGAGAGAATCTGCAAGATCATGAGGATTGGTAAAGTTTATTAGTGGTGTAAGCATGTAATCAAACAGTGGAGTCGAAGACTGATGCGAAACCAAGGGAAAGAAAAGTCCAGTTAATGCGCTTCTTTTGACTAGCTAATCTTGCTTGCATGCATGAGAACAAGAAGATGGTCCTCACCTCTCGATTGCACATAGTTTGACCAGGAAAGTGCAGCACTAACGACAAAAGGTGGGCAGGATGTTTCATGCAGAAAATTCTACTGTGAATGATAAGCTGTGCTTCATGTGTCCAAACGTATGTCAAAGAAGATGGTCACAGTCATCTCCTCTTACCACAAGTCGAAAGATGCGCATCCATGCTGAATGATGACCGAGTTAGATAAATGAAAGTGAAGGATACAAACTGAGATAAAGTCCTACTAACAAATTTAGACGGCCAATGAATGACATATGTATATATATATTGCTACTACTTCTATGATTCACAACTAATCCACGAAGGGAATCATCCAACCAATATATAAGATAAATTATTAGGGAGGAAGAGAGAACACTCAAGACAAAAAAAAAAAAAAAAAATAGAGATTAATAATTAAAAATATTATCACTTTTCGTATTAACAAAGGCATAACGATTTTATCAACTCAAGATTAATACATGAAAAATAATTCTTATAAGGAATGCATAATCAATCAACCATGCAAACACCGTATAAGATCTGTGAGAAAAAAAGATTTAGACGACTTGACTTGACATTCGCTTGCTCGTATAAATAAAAGTCTAATAAGTAACTCAAGTCAGTTATCAATCGTCTTTCTATATGAAATATTTATAAAAATATTCGCAAAAGTCCAATGATAGTTGGGTTGATTATCAACTGTATTCCCTAAGAATATTCACAAGAATATTTTTGAAATTTCAGGGGATAGCTCGGGTCGATTATAAACCAACTGCCTCCCCTACAGAATATTCACAAAAATATTTTTAAAAATCTAGGAGTAGCTCATATCGATTATAAACTGCCTCTCTGGTAAAATCTTTACAAAATATTTTATTTTTTCAAGGTCAGATGTAAAAATATACTGTCAACTATAAGTAAAGAGACACAAATCGAGAACTTAGATAAGTTGACTTAAGCGTCGGACGGACTAGCTCAGGTAACCTCTCCTGACTTCGATCTTTATGCAAGTTAGGTCAAGAGAAGATGTTTGTCATCTTGAACGTTCGTCCATATGGATCAAGGCTATATTGATGTCGATGATATTTTTTTCCTAATAATATCATAATTTGATAATAAATTAGATGAAATAAGTTGTCTAAAATGTTATTCGACTAGTAAATCAGTGTAAATATCCGATCTGATCCAAATCAAATCAAATATAAACCAAAACAGGCTCGATCCTTCATGAGAGCGGGAGCTTGACATACCCAAAGGCCACGAATCGTTACGCTTCCCAATTAGGCCGGAGCTTACTGAACCAACGTGAACCGGCCCGCCCAGCTTACTGCGCCGCATCTAGATGGGTTCGGTCTGCCCACATTTGAGCCGCTCAATAGCAGAACCGTCTTGGATCGGGATGAGTCTTGGGCTGGTCCAATTGAATCGGGCCTTCATGGGCTTCCAATGTGGCTCGCGTGGGACGCTTATCGGGCCGACACGTGGAAGAGAAAAAGGCACCCGTAGGATGCGCACAGCTACCCCGACGTCACCCCATCCGTCGCTAAACTCCAAAGTCAAAAAGCCAACTCCCGACACCGCAGCGTGCGAAGGCAGAAGATGACGACAGCCCCCACCATAAACAAAAGATTAGTATCTAATGACTCCACTAATCACTTTCTCTCCTCGCGTCCCCGTGTTTAACCCAGCACGAACCCGTCTGCTTACCGCCAGCCGTCCGTCCCCCACCTTCTCGGGCCCACCGGGGTGGAGCTCACGCGGTTTCCCGGCGGGCCCCCCGAGGGCGCACGTGGGGTGAGCTGCCCGAGCTACGAAACGAACAGCTGAGAAAACGCTTTCACCGATATCATGTC
Source organism: Musa acuminata AAA Group (assembly GCF_036884655.1). NCBI lineage: Eukaryota > Viridiplantae > Streptophyta > Magnoliopsida > Zingiberales > Musaceae > Musa > Musa acuminata. The sequence goes on from NC_088327.1 coordinate 1,593,307, forward strand.
AAGTCGTCGAGGCACACGTGATGTTGGCGGGTAAAGTTACTTAATTACCCTCACCATTCTACACCATTCACTATCGCGGAGTCGAACAATCTTGACCGTTCGTTTCGCGTTGGATGCGTTGAAGAGGAGTCTGCAATGGGAGAGTGGCGGGTAGGTAAAGTAGTAAATAGATGCAGATTTAGTGTCAAGAGTTTGGTGCCGTGTTTGACCTTCGTAGCTTTTTATTTTTATTTTTTTCTGCAGGAAATTTAAGATTCTTTTTCTTTAAAATGGTTCGGCTCATTCAACCCCCACTTTAATCTCGACTTCTTCTCCGCACTGCCCCCATCTCTCTCGCTCGGTCTCTCCGATTCCAATTCCCTTCCGTAGGGGATTCGGCTCTCGAATCCCAGCGATTTTTCTCGGTGATTAGGTGATTCTTGTCGGGAATTTTGGTCTCGCGGTGGCAAATTCACGTTCGACGACGGGATTTGAGCTGTTCTTGCCGGAACTGTGGTACGTGATTGGGGGGATTTGGGGGACTTGGGGGTAGATTTTGGGAAAGTCTTCCTCTTTCTTATCGGGAAGGGGAAGAGATGAGGGGGATTCATAGTAGCGTGGAGACCGTGAATGCCGCGGCGGCGGCCATCGTCTCTGCTGAAAGCCGGGTTCAGCAGGTCGCCGTTCCGGTTAGTTGTCATTCTCTCTTCCTTGTTCTTGTGCCCTAAGTTTTTAATTTGGTTGTTAATGTTGTTAATTTTTTTTCACCTTAATCAGTTCAGATCTACAAGGAATTGTTGTATGGAACGGTTTTTTTTGGGGTGTAGAATTGCTAGGGTATCTTAAAGGAGGAATTTTTCGGATCAGCTTAATTTGGCAGGGAGCTTATAACTGCTCAGGGATTTGATTATGCTAGATTTCAATTGCTTCTTCGTAGGATTACGTTGTTTAGAGGTTGTATAATTTTTAGTCAACTGTTTATGAACTGATATCAGTGATCGGAGATGAATATAGAGTGTGTCTAATATGTAGATTATGTGGCCTTTTGTAAGGATGCCTTAAGCTTAATACTTATGTAAATGCTTATCATCAAAAAGGTCTTGTTCCATTAAATTGATCTAAACAATCGACTATGCTCTCTAATACTGAGAACAGGATCTCGGGGTTTATAAATTCGAACACTAGGAGGAGATGGTGAACCATATCTTCACTTTTCGAGATACTGCTTCAGAAAATAGCTTATCTTGTAGGTTTGATGACAGTTAAGATAACACTTATTGTATTTTTTTCCAATCAGCACAACACTTTACTACTCAAGTTAATTAAGCAAGGATTTTAATATTTTGATTATTTAAGTGACAGGAAATGGTTAGTGCACCTTGTTCTTTATTATTTGTCTTATGGTTGTTTACCGGTATGTTTTCATACTAAATGTGTTTCACTTCACCAAGGTTTTTGTTTTGGCATGTGTTTTGTGCCTCTCTCTTGGGTGCAAGAACTTTGCATCTTAGTACGTCTGAACCCTTAAACAATTGGAATGAAGCAATTGAAGGATCATGAAAAACAATATGTTAGCAAAGGGATATAACATGGAGGAACATAATCAATCATTTTGATGCAAATTCCTGGGCACTGCCTTTACAAGGATGAGTACCCCCAGACCTCTTCAAGAAGAGGAGGGAAGCCAACCTCTGAACTAGTCAAACATGGAAAAGTTTGTGTCACCAATGTGTCCAAGCCTTGCAAAGTTTCTATATGTTCATTGTAACTGGGCTTCCATATCGAATTTCAGAAGCATATGATTTGTTATTCTCTTTATATTAGAATAATAATAATGTCTTTCATGTTTGCTATACGTAATTACTATTTAGCATCAAGATTAGACCACATGCATTGGCTCTTCCTAAATCTCGCATAAACGGAAGCCTCACCACTAGGCAGCCCTTTTTAACTTTTAGCATCATAAATTATGAGATACCTGGCCTCTGCCCATTACTGGGTGGGTTAATATGAATGCATTAATGGCACAACATCTTAAAATATTTAGGTCTGTGTTATCCTGCGAATTATGTTGAGTCACTCTGTCTCTGCAATCTGCGAGGAACTTCTATTTGTTCCATCTGCATGTTAAAGTTCATGGGCTTTTCAGACTATGCTAGTAATGCTTTACAAATATATACTTTTTTGGATTCCATCAATATTAATTTGTCTTTTAACTGCCAGAGGAAAAGATGGACTGCCTGGCTCAGTGTGTATTGGTGCTGTGGTTCTCATGGAAATGGCAGGCGCATCAGCCACGCAGTCCTTGTTCCTGAACCAGCATTTTCTGTGTCAGATGCCTCTGCACGTAGTAATCCAAGCCATCCACCTGAAGTGAGACTTCCATTTATTGCACCTCCTTCTTCTCCAGCATCCTTTCTGCCATCAGGTATCCCATCTGCAACACAATCACCTGCAGGTCCTGTATCTCTTTCTGCTTTGTCACGAAGTTCCTATTCTCCAAGTGGCCCAGCTTCCATCTTTGCTATTGGGCCCTATGCAAATGAGACCCAATTAGTTTCACCCCCTGTCTTTTCCACCTTCACAACTGAACCTTCGACTGCTCCACTTACTCCCCCACCAGAACCTTTCCATCTCACAACCCCTTCATCGCCTGAGGTACCATTTGCCAAACTGTTGACTTCTTCCATCGATGCTAACTGTAAGAAGAGTGAAGCGTATGAGTTTCAATCCTACCAGTTTTATCCTGGAAGCCCGATAGGTTGCCTCATATCACCAAGTTCGGCTTGCTCGGGTACTTCATCGCCTTTCCCTGATCCTGAATTCTATTCCTCTGCTGCTGGCTCCTTCCAATCATTCCTTATTGGTGAACCACCAAAAATCTTAAGTGCTGAAGGAATTGCTGCACGGAAACTTATACCCCGACATGCTCGAAATGATGGATCACTTTTGGATGGTCAGATATCAGCAGCTGCATCAGTAGTGGACCCTGCTATTGTGCCTAAGATTAATGAACACACAATGGATCACAGGGTATCATTTGAGTTAACCGCAGAAGAGTTTGCACGGCGCTTGGAAAAGAAAGTAGCAATGTCAGGTGAAGGTAAATTAGAAATATTGACTGCAAGAAATGACAAAGCCAATCCTTCTTTAGGAACCGATAACAGCAGCAGAATCAGCATTGATGATACCTACCATGACTTGCCCGAGAAAGCTCAGCCTCTTGTTACTCCAGCTAAAGAATTCAAATTTGATAATTCAGATGGTGTTGCTTCGGAGCCTAATGTTGGTTCAGACTGGTGGGCCAATGAGAAGGTCGCTGGCACGGCAACTGAACATCGGAAGAGCTGGGCATTTTTCCCAATGATACAACCAGGGGTAAGCTGATTGGTAATTTTGCTTTGCTTCATGTACATCAGGGAAGGATCGTCAACTGTTAATTAGGTCCATTATCAGTCACGAGAGACAGACATGTTGGGGATCATGATCCACCTGTGAATATCTTTGTTTGGGTAAACAGTGAAGCATGATAATTGGCTATATGAACTTGATTCGAGACAATACTGATGGTCTTATCTCACCTGCATCGGACAGAAATAAAGAGAGGATTTCACGCTCTTGATCTGTATTAACCGTTGTTACACTTAAATAGTCTACTTGCCTTCTTGCTGACTAATAATCAGAAACAAAAGTCCTTTGTAACATATTTCATGAACTCATATAGTATGTTCAAAACCTTTTTTTAAGTGCCTTTATGTATCTTAATCAATTTATCTTCAGTGATATGTCTTGCTATCCTCAGGTTCATGCCCCTTCCAGTGTAACTTTGAGGTCTTCATCGTCCGAGTATGCTTACCTGGACACATTCACTTCCATTCAACGCATTTGAGTGCTTTTAGATTATCTAAATATATTTATTTGTAGGTTTAAAACATAAGAGACAGCATGCAATATGGTATTCTTATGGTATTTGGTCGTGTAGCCTATATTTGTTGTCCTCTTGGTTGATTTGTAGTTGTGATGAGAACAGGAACTCCATCCCGGTTTTACATCAAGGAAAACAATTAAGCATGTCTCTGTCTTCATCTTTTAGGGGAGAATTGACTTCTCCCCATGTTTTCTAGCCCTCCAAATCTTCAACATAATACATAAACACCATCATATCCATGTCCAACCACAGTATTTGGATTAATGCTCATTCAGAACTACAAAAACATCATCAACAAGTATGTCAGGCAATCCAATTAGCCTTTTCCTAGCTAATCTTCTCCTCTGTGGTTGGACATGCCTTTCACATTCATTCTGTTGCCTCAGAAAGCATTTGCCACAATGGTAGCATCGGAAACAAGGGAGTGGTTGTCCACTAAGAGCTGCAAAGTTCTCACTGGATGCTGAAGGGAGAGTCCACCTGAAGTTGGGAAGGTGAGTGGTTATGGGGTCATTATCTTTCGATGGTTCCTCTGTCACGGCGACACCTCTCAATTCCCAACTTACAAACTTCATGTGGCGCTCCACAGCAACTGGTCACACGATTGGTCCATTGCTGTTGTTGCTGCTCGGCATCTGCATTTAGTGCCAGTGATAGCGTTGGAGCTTGTGGCCATGACATCATTTGTAGCTCCCACCATGATATTTAACTCCGAAAGCTGCTGTTCTGCAGCTGTCTGTTGGATTGTTGGTAGAATTAAGCTTTTAGCTTAATGGTGAAAGGTCGACAGTCGGTGAAACAAGTTTGACTCTCCAGCTGCAAGCCAGCAAGAAACAGTAGCACAGACGAAGGATGGATGAAATGATTTGGAGTCTAATTTGCCTCGTCCCAAGGCATTCACTCTCTTCCTAGTTAATGCTCATCAGAATCTGGAGCAATCTTCTCTGACTCTTTTGTTTCTCCAGCATATTTATTGGCCACCGAATTCATCTCTGTTGGAAATGTGTGTGTGTGTGTGTGTGTGTGCAGCTCTGTTTCTGGACTGCATTGCAGCAATCAGATGCCACACAATTCCCTTTAATCTCTACCTCTCTCTCTTCATCTTCTCTCTCTGTCTGATGTGAGATGTGCTGCCAAGTTGCCAATTATTGTATAAGAGATTGCCGTGCTCTCCGGCAAACTACCGGTGTTGTTCCAGTCCACTTCCCACTCATGCAGCTTCTGAAGCGAAGGGCAAGTTGTCTGTGGTTGGATCTAAGATGCAATTTTGCTCCTGGCTCACCAAGATTCAGCAACATGATGCCATCATCATCCATGCCATTACAATAAGACCAGTAGAACAAGTGTGAGAGAGCTGTGCATGTTTTAGATCGGAGAAGTATTCGTTTCTTGCACCTTTCGTGACTCACACGACCAGAAAGAGAGCCACTTGGTTGGCCATGAATCTGTCCTGCTCTGGTGCCCAGAAATGTCCTAAGATCATCTCAATCCAAAGTATGGCTTATGCTTATCTGGCTTCGATCTTAAATCAAAACACTTGGAATAAGAAGGCCTAAACAAATCCAAGTCAATTGCTTCTCAATCATGTAAGCATTAGCAGCAGCTCAGCTGTATCCTTCTTCAGAACTGTGGAAACAGGAGGGGGGTGAGAGAGACAGGGGCAGAGGGAGACGCTTTTAATGAATGCTGAGATATGTGGATGTCTGCTTACACTTCCACCACTACTGCCAGTCCCCACTGTTCTCAGCACTAGCAGTTTTTAGTAGTTGGAAACCAGCAAACCACAAACAGCACACCACACACTGTCTCCACTCCTTCAATTAAGTACACGGCAAAGAGAAAGCAAGCAGAGCAGGAAATTAGAAGGCTGTGGAGGAGTCCAGTCTAGCAGGCTGATCTTGTCATCAACAATCCTTGGTTTCCTTCAAAGCTAACCCTCTCTCTCTCTCTCTCTCTCTCTCTCTCTTGTGGAGGAGGCAGCAGCCTCTCCAGTTGTCTTTTTGAGGCTTTAACTCCTATTAACGAAGCTTAGGTAACAGTCAAGTGTTCACTGCTCTCTCTCTCTCTCTCGGCCCATCTACAAAGTATGCCTTTCTTGATCGTTGGTCTCCCTAGCGTTTCTGTTGTGGTTCTGTGTGAGCTGCGTGGAAGTGAGATTGGAAATGGAAGGACAGGCCGGACTTGCTCTCGGTTACTGTTCATGGTGGTCACATAAATACAAAGCCTAGTCACAATCCACTCACTCTATATATATATCGACAGCCCTCCCTCTTTCTTCCCACTCTCTTCTTCTAATTCTCTTCTCCGTCTTTGTTTTCTCTCTTTCGTCTGTGTTGGAAATCTTGAGACGTGGGGATGGATGCTGTGGAGGATCAGAACATTCATAGCGTGAGCAGTGACAACAGCCACAGCAATGGCCGGTTCGCCACCGCCATCGTCAAAGGCAAGAGGACGAAGCGGCAGAGGGCGGCCGCAGCAACCGCCGTGTCCCCGGCTTCGTCTACCTCGTCCTCTGAGCTCTCCAGCAGCGTTACAGAGGAAGAGGAGGACATGGCCAATTGCCTTATCCTCCTCGCTCAGGGCCGTTCGTTAGTTGCAGGTGCAGAGAATGAAACCGCGGTGGAGAACGCCAGCCAGGCCGAGAAGTCCACCGTTCGCAAGCTCACCGAGACGGCCACGACCACGAACGGGAAGCCCGGCGTCTATGTGTATCAGTGCAAGACCTGCGACAAATGCTTTCCTTCCTTCCAAGCGCTCGGCGGGCACCGCACGAGCCACAAGAAGCCGAAGCTGGCACCGGTGGACGACGGAGACGGCCCACAAATAACCATGAATTCTCCGATCGCAAAGCCTTCCGTGGCGTCACACATCATCAACATCAACAAGCCCAGGGTGCACGAGTGCTCGATCTGTGGATCGGAGTTCTCCTCGGGGCAGGCTCTCGGCGGCCACATGCGGCGGCACCGCCCCATAACCGAGTCATCGGAGGCCAAGAAGGAGAAGATCGTCCTCCCCTTGGATCTCAATCTCCCCGCACCATCAGATGATGACTCCCAAGACCTACCCAAGTTGCCACCTCCAGCCGCGGCCTTCCCCTTTGAAACTCAGCAGCCGCTTGTTTTCTCAGCCTCGGCTTTGGTGGATTGCCATTACTGAGCAATCAATACATCGAAGCAAACCTCTCCTCCTTCTTTCTTGTCTTTATTTCTTTGTTCTGAACTATGGCATATCAAATGAATTGTATTTAACTGAACATATATAATTGATTCTTTTCATTCGTCTTTGATGTGATGAGAGAAGGAAGGAAGCCACTGAGCTGATGAAAGCGGAGTGAGTGCAAAGGGTACTCTTTGAGTTTTAGTTCTAGTAGCTTTCCTCTCTCTCTCTCTCTCTCTCTCTCTCGTGTAGTTGTGACACAGTGTACACTTGCAGAAGAAACAAGTAAAAGCAAAACCAGGGGAAGTTGTGTGGGAATGCATGGGAGAGTTAGATTGGCTTTTGGTTTCTCCACCACCAAGGAAAAGCTATGGATCAGGTTCTCATCTATCTCACTGAGATTTGAGAGTTCTCTGCAAGCCAACAGCTAGCCAACCTCCCCTCATATCAAATGCCAAAGGAATAAAAACAAAGAGTTGTGGAAAAGACAAGTAGGTGACTCCCCTTCCCTACCAAGGAAACAATCACGCACTTGCGCCAGATAGAAGTGCAAGTATCCACAGGCTGCTGCTGATGCTTATCTCCTCAACACATCACTGCCCACATCACATGTTAGGGAGTGTCAAACCTTAGTCAGCACTCGCATGCCGAAGGTTGAGATTGCACCATCAGAGAGCAAAGAGTTGGGGACAGTCCTTGAGGAGCAAGTCAGCGGAAGCACCTCCATATAATAATTAATCCAAGAACTTTGATGCTTAATGTTGGCGTCAGTTGAGTGCACGTTATAGCAGTGCAGCACAAGCAGAAGAAGGTGGAGACTTTGCTTGAAGCGACCAAAAACATGGAGGAAGATGAAGCGGAAGAGGAGGAGGAGGAGGAGAAGAAGAAGCTTGACATCGTCACATGGAGGTGGGGGGCGGTTACCTTCTCTTCATAATTCATCCTCTACTTTAATGCTCTAAGCTAAGTGGGTTGCCTTCTCTTCTTTGATTATTTGGTGGCTGTGTTGCTTGCATGTGGTCTGCTAACGCACTCTTTTAGGAGTGGAGTTCTCTGCATTCAGTGCAGTGAATGATATATCTTGTGATATCAACTTGAAGACCACACAATCTTCTGTAGGCTTTTAATGCATAATGGTATGTTCAGTGGCAAGCAACCGAATGTACATGAACGGATGTGAATGCTGAGATCAACCGAAGCTTGGTCCAACCTTTTCTAGCTTTACCTCTCGCCGGAGCTGCATGAACAGTGGCTGGCGTGTCATAGTTGACCAATGGGGATCGGGGAGGATGGGGATCAGAGTGGGCATCGTTGACATCACCAACTTTCAATGATTTGGACTCACATGGAATTGAATGGTATGCCGACAGATGAGCTCTGGGATTAGGTCAGCAAAGGCCAACAATGTGTACTTGGACTGATCGATATACCCACCATGCTGTTGTTCTTGCAGGTCAAACCCATGGCTTTCAGAAGCCTTACCTTCTCTGATTTGGACTCGTCAGGAGAGGAGAGCAATGACCGCAAGAAATCTCACTGCTCTTCCCAAAGATTTTGTTTCCGAGAAGTGGATGGAGTCCAGAAGTGAATCAACGTTTTGGTCAAAGGTAATGTTCTAAAACCAGCTTCTTTCTGTCTTCTTTCTCAGCCTAGCTTTTACCTCATGTCTCAATCGGATATCTGATTTCTTACATAGTAAAACCATGTGAGACAATGGATTCAGTAATAGAATAGAGCTCTTCAGTGGACTCCAATGGTGTGGATCATGTTAGTAGTTGGTGGACTCTGTAATGAGGTCAGCTCTTGCAGCCCATCACCCACTCGAGGAAATGTCAAAGTGATCTGCACCTGACAAGGCTTAGTAGTTGTCTTCAGAAGAAGAAAAAGAAAGAAGATAATCTTTCTTATGAGTCTACTTTTAAGCGTTAGATCAAGCTTAAACTCTGGAGAGAGAGAGTCCAAAGCCAGAGAAGAGTCTAGGCATGAGATGCTACAGGAATCCTCAACTGCATCTGTGATCATGAGCTTAGTACTTTAATCTGTGACCTTTGGCCATGGCTCCAAAGTACAAGACACTGCACACCTAATAAAACTGTGAAACAAAGTAGATGTCTACAGTGGCACAGCTCATCCTCTTGGTAGACTCCTGTGCCAAGTCCAAAGCCAAAACCAAGCAGCAGCAGCAGCAGCAGCCTGTGACCTTCCCTGGAAAGGGAGCTTCCACTTTCCTCCTCTGAGAGAAATAAGCCCACTTCATGTTGCTGCTGCTGCTTGTTTTACTCATGCCTTACCTCATGGAAGGCACCAAGAAATCTGCACATTTCATCAAAAATGAACTTGACTATTAGATGAACTATGAGCCTCCCATGCTCCATTAATCATCAACTGTAGCACTCAAGACAATCACACAATGCAAGAACAGTGATGCATGAGCTTCACATGATGATGTAGTCCTCAAGACTTTTACCAAAAGAAGATGTAGGTGTTAACACTAGAAAAGAAAAAGAGTTCCCTGTGGGTGTTCATCTCATGGCCTCCTCTGGTCAAAATTCTGTTTTCACTACATTGGTGTGTGGGTCTCTCTCTCTCTCTCTCTCTCTCTCTCTATCTCTCTCTCTCTGATCCTTTCTGTAGGTGGAAGTACAGGTCTGGTCCAACTGCAGATCGGTTCTGCAATATTCATCTCAGTACTTCTAATTGTCCAGTGAGATTAAACAAGAAATACAAAGGAAAATTTGTCTTGACAGTGATCTCCAAACCCAAAAAACAATCAGTCTGTTTTCTGATTTCTTGATTATTGTTGTTTGGTTCTCTGAAACAAGGAACCAAAAACTCATCTTTCTTGATTGACTTAGGTGTCTGTAAGAGTCTGAAACATCAGCGGATTTGTCCTCAGTAGTGCAAGCAATCAAAGCTGTCCAAATTCTATTTCTTCTGATAAGAATTGGTCACCGGTAAGAGGAAAAAGTGAGCCTAAATCACTTGGCCGACTGCTCACACCATCCTCTCAAAGCAAAACGCCATTAAAAGCGGGTAAAGGCTGTTAAAGCCTAAAGAGACAGGTGATCTAAAGAAACAATCCTGCATTTAATGAGGCGTGGGGAGCAATGCTCCTCCTCCTCCTCCTCCTCCTCGAATAATTGCCAAAGCTAAAGCTTACGGGGAGAGGCGAAGACAGTAAGAGCGGCCAAATCATCCATCAACACCACCTCCGCGTGTCCGCTGCGGTGCCAATGAGTGCGTTGCCACTCGAGTCCTTTTCCGCTTGCTTTCCTTTTAGCTTTTCCTTTCGTTGTTTGCAGGAGCAGATGAGGCACTGCTGCTGCCTCTCTTTGCTTCACATGAGTACAAGAATTCCACTCGCTCTTCCTGTTGATGTTAATGATTAAGAGAGAAAATTAGTAGCATTTCTTTAACACCACTTTGATGAACAGTTGGTCAAACACTGATGAAAAGTTGATGCCATCAAACCTTTCTAGCATTATTCTATCATCATATGTCTATAATGAATGCCCATCAAGAATACAAAGAGGGGGTGGAAGTAATAAACTTGATATTATAAGTTTTATTTGTACAAATATATATATATATATATATATATATGTATATATGTGTGTGTACATTTTTACTTATAATTATTACCATATTATCATTTATATGTGAGGTAATTGCAACATGCACTGTTATGGAGTAGATGGGTGTGGGAGATGTACTCCATATGATGGTGATGGAGCCCTTCACAATGGCTTCTTTGTCTGCTGGACTCCATACTCCACAAGGAGATGACACTGGCAACATTCATCCGCCCCTTCCAGTGATGCGCACGTCGTGCAGCATCCCACCTGTGTTGACAGCGAGCGGCTGCCCACCTCCTCCTCCTCCTCCTCCTCCTCTTCCTCTTCTCCTCGGCAGTAGCTCATGTATGCCTCAATAATTGCCGCAACACTTCTCCCCTCTTAATTAGTTGTCCGCTTCTTCATCGTTGTTGGACACCACTTGCTCGGCATTCTCCTCCTCCCTCCTTGTGGTAGGAATTGCTAGCCACCTCCGATCACCTCTTTGAATTCCTTCGAATCCAGAAACATGATGAGAAAAAAGCTTCCTTTTTTGACATAAACCAAGCCTCGAGCTGAAGATAGGAGATGGATGCGAGGATGAGAAGATATGCGCCGCAAACCAGCCCGGAGAGGACCAAAGTGTGGACCGAGCCTCCTCCCAAGCACCCACTGCAGCAGCAGCAGCAAGGGAGAAAAGTTCCGGTGGTGTATTACCTCTGCAGGAATCGACATCTGGAACACCCGCACTTCATCGAAGTCCCCCTCTCCTCTCCCGAAGGACTCTACCTCAGAGGTAGATGGCTTGATCTTGAGTAACAAAAAAGAGTCTCTTTTTAGTCTGTGTTGTGTTTGATTCGTTGTGGATCTTCCTTCTTTTTATCTCCCTTCTTCGTTGGGTTGGTGTAGATGTGATTGATAGGCTTAATGTGCTGAGAGGCAGGAAAATGGCCGCCATGTACTCCTGGTCTTGCAAGAGGTAATCTTGGACGAACTTGAGATTGGAAGAACCCTAGATTCTTGGTTTTTTGGTTGACTGATGATGTAATGGTAATGCAGGAGCTACAAGAATGGATTCGTGTGGCATGACCTTTCCGAGGACGATTTGATCCTGCCGGCGCAGGGCAATGAGTTTGTGCTCAAAGGTTCGGAGCTCTTGGATCAAACCCCTCCAGGTACATTGGGGATTCACATCCCTCCTTAATCATTGCTAGTTGAGTGTGGGAAACAAAATTATATGATCAGATTGAATGATGCTTTGGTTGGATATAGATCGGAACAATAACGGCACAAGCAATGTGAAGGTCCAGAATCCGAAACACCCTCTGCAAGACTCACCACCAGTTTGTTTTAAAGGCCAAGAAGCTTCTTGTTCTTCCTCTTCGGCAACAGTGGTAATTAAGGAGGCAAAACTTCCCCTGACGTCGACAATGCAACCAAATCCTCCTGCAATGCAAGAAGATGAGCTGTCACCCTCTACTCGTAGATCGGGCTCCTCAGGGAACTTTTCGCCGGAGCCTTGTGGTAGAACTGCCCCATCGTCAGCACTGGGTTCCCCTGACCCAGCGGACTACAGGATCTGCAAGCCCATCGGAGCTCAGGATGCCTCGACTCAAACTGATGATGGAGGAGGAAGGAGGACTTGTGGAACAAACACACGAGTTGTCGGTGTCTCCACCGATGATAGGCCTCCACATCTTGAATACAGCGAGAGCCAAAACGAGCAGACAATGTGCGTAAAGGAGGAGACTGAGATCGTTAAAGTAGAGCGATCACCACCGCCAACATTTTCAAGTATTCCTTTTTCTTGTGGGAAGATGAATACATTGGAGTCCTTGATCAGAGATGAAGTAAACAAAAGGAACAACTTCAGGGTTGTGGAGGAGGAGGATGTTTTCCTGCCAACTGGGCCAAAATTTAAAGCCACAAATATGCTCATGAACGTGATAACATGTGGGTCAATCTCTGTGAAAGACCACTATGGCTTCGGATTTGTGCCAACCTATAGGCCAAGGTTCACTGATATGAAGTTCAGCTCACCAATGTTTTCCAATCCAATAGTTTTGGGGGAAATTAACTGCTTGCCAGAGAGCCAAAGAGGAATGGGCTTAAAGATGAAAAAGAAGGAATATATCAATGGGAGCATGATTGAACCAAACAAGTACAAGGAAGAAACAGGGGAAGGAGCTGCTGATCTAAAACAGTCATCTTTATTTGATGAGGACAGGTAGTGCAGAATTTTAATGCTTAAGTTAATTTTTGGTATAGAATTATTTCTATGAAGTGCTAATATTCTTCACATAGCCCAATTGATTGGCTCTCATTTACATAAATTTGAATTATCTGAAAATCACCACATAATTATGTTTACTTGGGAAGTCTCTCCGCGTTTGCTGAATAGAATGTCTCATCCTCACTTGATGATAGTGTTATCTGTACCGTCATTTCGTATTCGTATTCTTTCTCTTACTTTTTGCAGCTTGGAAATTTAATTGATTATCAGGTATCAAAGGAGAAAAAGGAAAGTTTATAGAAGAAAATTTTTCCTTTTCTTGATTAGCTACACTAATAAAGATGTTGAAAATACTTAACCTTCTTTTAAGTTTATCAAAGTATATTTTTATCAGCTCCCTGCCTTTTTTTTTACATAAAACATGGGGTGTGCCTCTTGGAGAACATATCAACCTTTTTTCCTAGAGTATGTATAACTAACTTTATTTTTAGAAATTGAATTGTAACGGACCTCCTCAAACATCGAATATCTCTAGAGACATTAAAAGACCTCTTAAGTGATGGTAAAGCAAGGACTTGAGTATGTTGGATCTTCCTGGAATGAGCGGTAACCAAATATTTCTTGATGTATAATGCAGCACAGATATTCTTTTCCACAAATTCCGCACAGCACACCCTATATTTCTCTTCCTTCAGCAAGTGTACTGAAGCTTTTTTTTTTCTTTTCCAGCTGCTTAACCTAGATAATATTTTCTTGGGGAATATAAATTACTCACTTGAGTTAAATTGTTTAATATGAATTGTGGATGAAATCATTACATTAGAATGGAAATGTCTAGGGGTGATATATTTCATATGGCACTGAATGTTTGCTATATATGTGATAGATGATCATAACAAAATACAGAGTTGTGTTGTTTCTGCAATTATCTTTCTTAAGAGTTGAAGAACATTCAGAAATTTTGCAATGGTAGAGAGGAAGGATATAATTGTCCCTCGATGAATGGATGAAGGATCCAAGATTTTTGGTCCCAATGAGTTCATTTGGATTTCTGTCAACATACTATTGACATAGGTCCATGCCCACTGATAGTGTGTTGATTTATAGTTACAAGGTGCAGGATCACCATATTCCCATTTTTCCTTTCATTTCTGCACTTGTACCATGACCTGGAACATTCCAATGTTTAAGTGATTGTGCTGATACACCATTCTTTCTTATGTTTTCTCATGCCGATAAGCATAAAACCTGTAGTGTAATGTTTTGACTGTACCATTACCATGTTAGGATGTCATTGTTATAGTGTGTACAGGACAATATGGCATCGAGGTGAATTTGAGTTTTGACCATGCCATAACCGGCTGATTTGTCATCACCATTAGCATACATATAAAAACTTTGACCTTTTTTGTTTTCTAATCGATATTTCCTTGTGAATCAGTCTTCCTATTTTCACATCTGTTTTTGTCATTTTCGTAATTTCAGTTTTCAGTGGTTCTTGGTGCCATAGCCTTTTTGGTTTTGATATTTCTTGTATGCTGACAGAAATATTGATGATGCAGGAGCTTCAACATTCCTTTCATGAAAAAGGACAAAGAAAAGGCAGTGGATTCAGCTCAATCGAAGTGTCTCCCTAGGACTATCAAAATTACATCCAGCAAACATTCCAGGAATGACCAGAATGAAACAATGATGTCCCCAGTTTCAGATAAAAGGAATTCTTCTGCTGGACCAGATATATTCAAATCTTCACCAATCAGTTCGTCAAATGGTGGAAGTAAAAGAATAGTAGATGATTCTTCAGTCAAAGGATTATCCATGAGGTTAGAATCTTTCAGAGAAGAAAAAGAGAAGGTGATCAAGATCGAAGAAAGTTGAGTTATATTGCCTACATCACCTGAAACTGAATTATAAAGGTTATTGGTATTTTGCCCCTAAAAGTTTGTTTCACTTTATTCTTTCAGGCTTACTTCTGGAGCTCGGGTTATAATCCAGTCTAGATCTCGATGTGATGATAGTGAAGGTAGCTCTGATTGATTACAGTAACCCAGTGTTCCCACATCATGTCTTTCATTTCACTTTCAGCTGCTTTCTTCACAGCTGCGCTTGAAGGGGATGTCTGTCAGCAACGTTTAAAGTGCCCGTGAGTGCCATTGGTTCATTTTTTCAACTTGTTCTATTAGTTCTAAGTTGTTCTCTCTAGCAACCCTTGAAAGAACCTTTTAGGTTTCCTACCTGCAAAAAAAGTGCCATTGTTTTATTAATATCTTGGGGCTGTTAAGCCATCCTGAAGTTGCATTGTTACTTTGAAAAGAAATGTTGTCTTCCTTGCACTATGTAAGCTAAGTCTTCTCAGTTTTTATGGCCTAATAACAAGCCTGCATGACATTGTATCTACAATCTATAGATGAAGGAGAGCTGTGCATAGCAATTAGCTACTTTCGACAAGAAACCCTGTATATGATATGTCGCCTTGTGATGTAGAACATATTTCCATTTGATTGGAACACTATGAAGTTCTGGGTGTAATATTCTCGTTGGCTATGTGAAGTTTTGTTCGGATTGACTATTATATTTCAGAACATTCTAGAATCTAGCTTGACATGTGCCAAAGGTGAACTATGATGGTTGAAATATTGTTTTCCAACGATATATGTAGGCATTTTTTTTTTCATAATGATGCCGTGGATGTCTGATGTCGGTCATGAAACGCTGTTTTCATCCTTGAAATACCCATTTTCTTCAGCTTATCGGTAGCTTGTGAAATAAATAAACAAGTTTGATAGCATTTTCTTCTGCCTCTCTCTTGTTGGCTTCAGTCAATCTTGTGAGTTGTAATGGTGCAGCTGCATTGATGATGGGTTTACAATGTCCTCTTATGTTGCAAGAAAAATATTTGGAATAATGCCTTATACTGGTGGCTTTCCCAAATAAATTGTCTCAGGTCCCAAACTCATCATACCTTTATAATGCATTCATACCTTGATGGGATCATTGTGTTGCTCACTATGTTGAACCCTCACACCCATGTTAGGGTTCCTTCTTATTGGGAATATGGCCTGCAACTATATCAGAAGAAACTATTCCAAACTTAGTCATAACTTCAACTAATTCTTTTGATATAGTTGAAGCTTTAAGTATCATCCACCACCTGTTAAAATT
This sequence comes from Musa acuminata AAA Group, assembly GCF_036884655.1. Lineage (NCBI taxonomy): Eukaryota > Viridiplantae > Streptophyta > Magnoliopsida > Zingiberales > Musaceae > Musa > Musa acuminata. The sequence continues at coordinate 1,609,319 of NC_088327.1, forward strand.
GGATGAAGCCAGGACAGGATCAAACACAAGAACAGGTTTGGTTTTTGATGCTGTGTGTGTGCAAAAGTGACTGATAAATCTTGCATTATCTTTGCAGAAACAAGCAGAGTCATGGGTGATGGCCCCTCTTTCATTCACCCATCAACATCTTTCATTCCATCAAGTGTGAGCTTGAGTTAAGATAAGATCAAGCTTAGAGAAGTCAATGTATCAGTACATCTTTCTTAAGAGAAGCTCAGGGGGTTAAGGAATCCAAATTATCTGTCTTACTTGATTCTAGATTTTTTTATCAATGTCATTGCATCTAAAAGCTTAGGTAAGGAGAGGAGACATGATATGTTGATTTATGGACTCTAACACTTGATTATGTCTGTGTCATCAAATTGGAAGTTGTTCTTCTTAGAGGGACAACCATCCTTTTCTCTCATATGCAAGGAAAAATACCATAGTTAAAAGACAAGACAGAGGCTCAGATCCTTGTTTGCAAGCTTCCAAGCAGTAGAAGTGGACAGCAGTAGCAGACAAATACTAAGGCAAACCTCAAACTAAATCTCAGCAGAATAGCAACACTAAGCATGTCTCTTCTTCCCTTTTCTTCTTACAGCAGCAGTTTTCCCCTAAGCGAAAGCTCAAAGGATTCGAGTGAGCATAATGTAAGGCTGCTGCTCTTTCATGGTAGCACAAAGGAGCTCCTCATCAGACACTCTCTGAGGTTGTTGATGGCAGGAGTGGCTGCTTCAGAGAGGAAGCCTTGAAGGAAGCAGCAGCTCTGACAGCATCGTGCTCGGGGTTGGAGGAGGCAGCGATGGCCGCTTCCATGGCAGCAAAGCCTCTTTCTTCACTCTTCCCCCATAGCACCAGATAGAGCCCAGCTATGATGAAGATGGCTCCAATTATGCTGCAAGAATGGTTGAATCCCATTACACAAAGTGGAAGTTTAGAATGGGCACAGAGATTAGAAAGACGAAAGAGAGGAATTGAGTACCCGCCGAGGTAGAACTCCTCGCCCAAGGCGATGGCGGCCATGATGGCGACGACCAGAGTCTGGACCGGCTGGTAGACGGCCACGAACACGGGGCCGCCCCTGTCGATGCACCAGATTTGCACCGCGAAGGCGATGCCGGACGCCACAAATCCCTGCATTCATATCCGATTCGTTAGTAGCATGAAACTTGGTCGAACACCTTCGCTGCATTGGCCTGCCTATTTGTTGCCATCAGCGAATGTGACGAATCATCAAGTATGTCGAGCTGCTCTCTGCTCCATTTCCTGTGTCTGCTAAACCATTACAGGCATGATGAGAGGACCTTTGTCTCCCTCTCTCGATTCATGTAATGATTTCTACATGGAACCTACAGAACTCTCTGCAACGATGAACAGAGGGTGCTGTTGTTGGTTCGTGCATTACGCTGCGCATGCATGCATGCATTTATGAGCACCTAAAAAGAACCGAAAAGAATGGAGAGGGAGCAGCCTACCGCGTACAGAATGGTGAAGAACTCGCCGCCGGAGTGGAACTTCCAGGCCTCGGCATCCCGCTCGATGAAGGCGGCGATGACCAAGAACTGGATCACCCCGAAGAAGCATGTGTAGGAGGTGACGGACAGCCGGGCCGGGTACTTCTTCAGCAACGGCGCCTGGAGCACGAGCCAGCCCGACCAGGAGAGGCAGTGGCCGATGAGGTACAAGCAGCCCAGCGTCCAGTCCTTGCCCATGGTTGGCGCCATGAACTGGTCTGCTCCGTTGAGAGCGCGCGAGGGGCCGAAGATGGTCGGGCCTTTGTACAAGGTGATGACGGTGGCGCCGCCGACGCAGGCCAGGGTTCCCACCAGCTTCGCGATCCCGTCGCGTCGGTCGATCCGCACCTTCTCTATCCTGTTCATCAGCACCTCACGCCATCATATATACCGTGGGTGAGGACCGCAAAGGTGACTGAATCTTGCCTGAGAACGGCGGCCATGAGGAAGGTGATGGCCGGGACAGAGTTCTGGATGGCGGAGGCGAAGGTCGGTGAGGTGTACTCGAGGCCGAGTAGATAGAAACCCTGGTTCGCGGTAATACTACCATGAAAACAACACAGAGAATTCAAGATTGCTTCGAAGCAGGGGCTGTAGATGTAGACATGACAGATGAATCTTACCCACACAAAGCTAGGAGGAAGAACTGGACGGTGAAGGAGAGCGTCATAGCCGGCCTGTCCTTCCTGCACAGCAAACACCATGGTCAAATGCCGTTTCCTTCTGATACCTACTCATGGACATCGCAAGTCTTCTTACTTTTCCAGGAAGTAGGCAAACGGGACGAGGAGGATCAAGGCGATGATGTTGCGGTAGACGGGGAAGACCACCTTACTGATCCCCATATTAAGGGCCGCCCGGGAGACGACATGGAAGCCGGCGTAGCCAAACTGCAGGGCCAGCATGGCCACGTGCAGCTGCACCCTCTCCGGCACGCCACACACTTTCCTCGCGTCCACGTCCGCCATCTCAGCCACCACCTGAGACGAAGGAATGAAGAGGTGGAGCGAGCGGTGCGAAGAGTAGAGCAGCGGTGAGGGGGGTTTATATACAAGTGGAGAGGAGGGAGGAGGGTACAGATCGGTGTGGTGGTGTCGCCTTAGAGAGGCTCTAAAAAGAAGCTACATATACTGATGTTGTCTTCGGGTTGTCTCCCACCTTCTCTCTCCTCCATCCACACTGGAATCTGCGGCGAGGCGCTTTGTAACGCTTGCCATGGATTCCTGTGGGTTTGGGATTTATATATATATATTCGTTCCAAGCGAAACTCTCAACGGCAACATCTCTCTCTCTCTCTCTCTCTCTGTAGTGTTTACTGTGCTGATTCAGTCAACCCTGGGTGGGGCAAGATGATGATGATGATAACACCATCTCACTTTGGTCGACCTGAATCCGGCGAGCTCAACTTTTAGCACTGCATTCCACTCGCCTGCCACTCCCAAAGTCCTCCTGCAATGCGATCCAGGCGTGCAGCCCTTTTCCTCGCAGCAGACCCTTCAGGTTCCTCCCGCTTCCTCCTTTAAAGAAACATCCTGCCCTCCCCCTCCCGGACAAGCCATCATTCCATCACCTTCACAGCTCTCCTCTTCGCCATGGCACCTGAATCGGGCGATGCGCCTCCCTCTGTTGCCACCTTGCCCTTGCTCTCCCTTCGCAAAGCAGTCCGTGCTCGCTACCTGGTGCAGGCTGCTAAGGAGAAGCTTTTTGCCTTGTGTGCTTCTGCTAGTTCCAACTGGTGGTGTTCTATGTTGTTGTCTATACGTTGCCGTCATCGATGGCATCTACTACGGTGTCTCATCTTCTCTTCGGTGTAGCTTCGTGGTCACATCGCTTGCTTTCCCCACAAGAGCAGCGTGCGGCAACTTCACATTTCTTAAGCTGCATGCCGGCAAGAATCTTTAGCAGTGGCTGCGTAAGGAATTCTGATCGAGAAGTAGAATCTTAATTTCCAGAGTTATTTATGTAAACTAAGCATGTTGATCGTGGTTCGATTCGAAATCAGGATCTAATCAATCAGAATTAGATTGAATCCGGTCAACGATTCCATAGTTTTGAATCAAATCCAAACCAATAATTCCAAAACGACTAAATATAAATAAATTACATGATATAATGGTTAGTATTTTAAATTTAAAATTTAATGACATGAGTTTGAATTGATATTTTGATTTTTTAAAACTAATAAGGGATAATTTGGTCGGTCGTTAGTAGTACAACCCGTAGACTCGTGAGAAATTATTTACTTTAAACAACATACTCGTATAATTTTATCTTTTCGAAACACGTGAGCTCTAAAAAATATCTCAAAGGATAAGGGAGACCTGACGGACTTATAAACCTCTGGTTCTCAATACTCCTCAATTAATATGAAATTAAATAACCTTATCAAAAACTGAAATCGTTTGGAATCGCATCCGTTTGAACACCCCTATAATAGAATATCCAAGCAAGTTTTTTTACGGAATAAATCAAGTGTTGCTTTATCTTAATATATAATCAGAAAAATATTTGTATTTGGACTTAAATGATTTTGTTTTTGAAAGAATAAGATGAGAATAACTTTTAATTTAAATTAAATTTCAAAAGACAGACATCTTTTCCTTCCTAAATACCACATTTGGAACATCCTTGTATCGACTGGACGTGGAATGCACTGCAGGGTCCCGTGACATGACTCTTGCTTGCCCACTTCCTGAGGCAAACAAAATCTCTCACTGATTCTGTGGAAAGAGAGAGAGAGAGAGAGGGAAGGCACGCCTCGTCCTTGTCTTCCACCCTCGACGCATGCTCTCAGCGACTTTGAGACATGAAGTGACTGCAAATGCTCACTCGGCAGTCCTTGGAACCCTGGAGATGTTACAGCATCTGCCTTTGTTTCCTCTCCTCATCGAGAGCATGGAAGTTCTTGTTCCCAAGATTAGGTTATCGGTTCATCGTCAACCTCCAGCAACACACTCCTGCTTATTATCTCCATAATATCTGATCCTTGATGTGTTCGAGCAAACTGAAGTCAGATTTAAGACACAAATGATATTTGCCGGTATCTATTCTCTTGGTAAGTGAAATGGTCAAATGAAGATGGTCTAAGCAGCATCTCCGGGTAATGTACGTGCATGTCGTCCGACAAATCACGTCCCATGTCGCTTCATGAACTGATGGGAAATTGCTGCTTTCTTTTCGATGACTCGGCAGCAAGTCCAAAGCAGATGCATGGATTTCCAGCCTGCACAGATGCACTATCTCATCCTCTCTCCCTTCCCCTTCTCTTCCCTAGAGGAACACACACATCACTCTCTCTCTCTGCAAAGGCTTGCTTTAGTGCGCCTGCCTGAACTCCATACCATCGATTCCACCACCCACCGAATAAATGGGAAGCAAAAGCCGGCACATCCCACTTAGGATGACTGATTGAGAAGATGGCATCCGCCGGAGAGGGAGGCTCAGATTCCTCGTCGGTCATGAGCCACGAATGGTTGCTCCGGGGCGGGTGGTATTGGAGGAGCTTCATGATTCCTATTCGTATCAGAAGTAGTCAGATTGGAATGATGTTGGAATCCTCCCTTGGGACCAGTCCGTCCTTTGAGTTGATGGTTTCATGTCACGGGGAGCACAATGCTGGTACTGGCAAGTCTCAGACCAGCACTGATGGGTAGTGTCGGCCGGCGTGGGGCTCGGAGAGGAACCAAGCGATCGATGGGGTGCCCGAGGAGAGCTTGGACTCTTAGTCGTCACCTCGCTCCAGCTCCTCCTCCGACCAAATTCTTATAGCTAGAATCCAATTCCTCTGCCGTTGATATTTGAGGGTCGGGTGGTGGAAGACTCCCTTCCTCTGCCGTTGATATTTGATGGGGGCAGGGAAGAAGTAGGCGTGTCCAAATGCACCATCTATTCTGTGGGAGCAGCCGCAAGTGGCCGTAGTCAACGCCCACCATAGATAAGCTCACGTTCGATGACCGCCGATTCACCCAGGGAACCCAAAAACGAGATATTTCGGTGGCCGAGCTTAATCACCCCCGCAGACTTCTCAGCGGGTGACGTGCTCTCAGTTTGGGCCTCTTCCAAGTGGGTCCCACCTAAAAATCTACAATTAACTAATGGAAAATGTCTACCGACATTTTAGACAATTATATACATTTTAGAAACCTGGCAAATGTATATTGACTGCATACATTTATATGCAATTTAGAGAACCAAACTTCATATTGGATGATCCAATATAACAGGCCTTAATGCCTGTGGAATTGGACAGGCTGGATCTCGTAAATCCCTTATCGGATTCGGGTGCAAATCCTGTCACACGCAGTGTGAATTCGAATTGGGCTGGGCCGATTGATTTGCTGGGTGGACTCAAATCAGGCCCAATAACCTTATCGGTCCACTACATTTTGACCCGACTTCATTGACTTACATATCCCCTACTCCAATAAATTCAGATGTTGATGGCCGAGTTGACATATAAACTGATGGAATGCCACAGATTTCGAACATGAAATTGAGCTGCTTGCCGATCGATCGAGATGAATGTGATCGGTCAACTGACTGCCAATTAAATTTGGAATTAACATTGCTAACACTGGAAGCATATACAGATGCTAATAATGTTAGGGAAAACTTGAGTTCATAGTAGTTTGAAGAGACAGAGTAAAAAGCTACAGAGGATGCGCAGGAGATTGAAAACTCGGGGAGGGGGAGCAGAGAGGGGTGTCGGTGCCTTCAACGTCGTTGTCATGGCGTCTGCAGGTGTTGTTGACCTGAGGGGTCTCTTCACGCAGCGTTTTACAGTACGGAGAACACCGGATGCCCTTCCGGGCATTTGATTGGCCGGGTGAAGTGGGCGCCGATGATGATGGTGATGATTGATGGCACCTGAAGCAAGAACCAGCCGACAGCCTCCTCAGTTCTGTAAACCACCTTTGGGATGCAGTAAGAAGAAGAAGCGACGACGACGGTGGTCTGGGTAATTTTTTTTCTTTTCTTTTTAATATTATATGGAGTCTTTTCATTTTTTTATTACCTGAATTGATTTTTTTTTGATAAAAAATAAAGGATCAATATCCAAATTGATCCATTTTATAATATTTTTTATTATTATCAAAATATTATAATATAGTATAAAAATATTATGATTATTTATAAATTATTTTCTGTAATTAGTTTCCTTTTAGTATCCCGATCTCTATACTTTTAAAAGCTACATTGAGATTTCTATATTTACGAAAATGAAACGAAGATATCTATACAAGGTTAAAAAGATAAATTTATATTATTAAAAATTAATAAATAAATTTTGTTGAAGTAATAAGTTAAAGATTTTAATTTCGTAAGTATAGGAATCGTAATACAATATGTAAAAGTATAGAGATCGAGACGGTAAAAATAACTAATTACATGAGATAATATATAATTAACTCAAAATATTATAATATAATATTTTTTATATAGATTTATAAATATTATGTTTATAGTATTTTCTATTACTGAAAACACTATATTATATTATACCATGTATTTTTTATTGCTGAAAACACTGTAATATTATATGAAAATACTATAAATACTATATATATATATATATATAATTGATTTTAACTCGATCTTGAAGACGATGTTGAAGACAAAAAAGGGAAGTGAAGTCGTTCCCCATATGCATAGAAATGGAGACCTCCAACGTTAAACTGGATGGAGGTGGAGAAGAAGAAGAAGAGGAGGAGGAAGGCTGACGTCCCCACGGCTACCTGCGTCCTCCAAACAAGCACGCACTGTCGGCAGAAGGAAGCCAAGCAACGGGCCTTTTCCCAACGTCAAGTCGCCCAACGGCACTCTCCCCCTCCTCTGTCCTCACGTCGGGCTTTGCATGGGATTCGCTACACGTGAAGGTAAACAAACAGTCTTCCCATGATTACCTCACCTACTCCTCCACTGCTCGCCCAACATCTCACCGTAATCGCATTTCTTTCCTTTCGATCATCGATCCATCGTTCCCCGTCGTCTGTCTCATAAATAAATCATGCCCATGAACTGTTCGTCAGAATGCCAAGTCTAAACTACTATGATGTTGTCCTTTGATTGGCAGCTTAAAGGTCCTCGCTAATAAGAGCGTCCTTTTGCTTGTAATCATGCTCCATATGAACCTCTAGCTTCTTGAGGTCTGACAGACAAAAGTGAAACCAGTACAAGGAATTAGTTGGCACAAAACCTAATTAATCGATCTGCCTCACATCACTCACATCGCACTCGTTCGGACTTTACAGTAGAAAGTATGGGCTCCAAATGCTTCTAGCCTTAGTTAATTTGCATGCTGTAGAGTGGCCATGCAGTTTGCTGATGTTCTTCTTCTTTAGCTCAGCGAAATGGTTCACATAGATTCGGACATGACAACCAATGAAGAAGAAAGATATGCCTTCCTGAATGTCGAACAGTGTACAAATATATTAGACTGCTGGAGAAACACCAGCAGATGAGCTGCTGCTATGCTAATCTTTTGTTGTGGCAGTGCAACCAAATGAATCCGATCTCCTTCCTCAAATCAGTACAAGGCAAGAGAGAAAAATGGGGTGAGGGTGTGTGCGATGGGTCAAGGAGGGCAGACATCAATGATTGGACTGGAGCCAAGATGCATGAAAATGGGAGGACTTCTCCACAAGCTTACAACCCAGTGCTGAGCAGCTGCAGGTACGAAACACTACCTTTTCCTTTCACCATCCATCCTTGGCCTCCTCTCGCCAGCCAAGTTACAAATGAGAGAGTGATGGGGGGAGTAGTAGGAGCACAATAGTGGTACTCCCTCTTTAACTTCATCGTTCACCAAACTCCCCTCGGAGCCCTTAGATCTCATTTACTCTCTTCGTTTCTGCCCAACCCATTAAGTTCTTTGTCCCAACCTCCTCCTGCACATTGCCACTCCCCCTCCCATTATTGCTCTTCTTCCGGTGGGAGCTGCAAGCCTTCTATTTATTTCATCTGTGGTGCCACACCTTTCCTGCACATCAGCATTAATCACAGTGCCTCCAACCATGGATCTCTTTCTACACTGCCTTCTTTTTGTTATGCTGCATTGGAGCAATGCTCAACCTTCCCCTGGTTACTACCCGAGCTACAGGTTCAGGCCTCTGAGAGGCTTCGACCGTGGCTTTAACAACCTCTGGGGTCCTGAGCACCAATCAGTCTCAGGAGACCAGTCGTCGGTGACAATTTGGCTCGACAGGAACTCGGGTCTCTTTACTTGCTTGCTTTCATGCTTTGCGTCTTTCTCTGATGTCTCCATCGCTAATGGCCTGCTGCTCAAATGCCTGACAGGAAGTGGATTCAAATCGATTCGCCCATTTCGAAATGGGTATTTTGGCGCATCAATCAAGCTCCAACCTGGCTACACGGCAGGAGTGATCACTGCTTTTTATGTGAGGAACCTCGATCTCTTTCGCTCAAGAGTTCGCCTTTCTTAACTCTGCTTCTGGCTCGATGATGTTGGATATATCTTGCGAATCTCGATCAGGCATTTGCCAAACATTTTTTTGATACTTGTGGCGATTCGTAGCGTAGATTTAGGAGCCAGGAAGCGTTTAATGGATCGGCAAATGCCTTGCAGCTATCGAACAACCAAGCGCATCCTGGGTTCCATGATGAGGTGGATATCGAGTTCCTCGGAACCACGCCTGGGAAGCCATACACACTGCAAACAAACGTGTACGTGAGAGGAAGCGGCGATGGAAACATCATCGGCAGGGAGATGAAGTTCCACCTATGGTTTGATCCGACTGCTGGATTCCATAACTACGGCATACTTTGGAATCCAAATGAGATCATGTAAGTAACCGAAGCTTTAACTGGAGCCCATTCTATTTTCCTTTATCTTGTGTTGCCTTTGATTCGACTTTTGCACGGTCATCACTGAATTGGACAAGGCTGAAGCCAAAGAGAAAGAGGCTCTCTTTCTAAAGAACTAGTAGAGAGAGGAGGGGGGAATAAAGTAGGCAGCCATCATAATACCTAAACAGCAGACGAGTGTGATACAGACTTACATGGAGTCCTCCTAACTATTTAACTTGTGTTAGCATCCATTTTTGAACTACCTAAGATTAAAGGTCCTGTAGGCAAAGAAATTGCAGCCATCATAATTGTTAGAACAGTGAAGACAAAAGCAGATTACAATATGGTATAGGTAGAACAGGTAAGCTTCAAAGTAGTGATTCTAGCTATTTATGTTTCGTGTTGGTTTTGCTTCATGTGTTGGCACAACCATCTATGAACTAAACAAGGTTGAAGACAAAGACAAAAGGTCCTTTTTCTAGAGAAACTATAGTAAAGAGAAGGATACAAGATAGACAGACATCAAAATAGTTCAGTCAAGATAAAAAAAAATAACATACAGGCAAATTTTGCGAGGTTAATGTGTTGTTGAGGAGGTTAAAAAGCCATCTTTCAAAGTAAAAAACTACAGGAAGTAGGAGAAAGTTAAAAAGAAGGCATCCACCATACTAGTTCAGTCAAGGTGAGGTCATATAGTGGAAGGAATAACCCAAATGTCCAATGTAGCAATACCTTTTCCTACTTGTTTTCAGCAATGTTTGCTACATTACACCTCAGTCATTGGATTGTGTCAATCACTGTGGCAGGAAGGAAGTACATGGTGTAGCCATCCATGATACTTGCAGATGAGAACAGTAGGCATGCAATTTCATGGGTTTTTCTAGTCAACTTGCAGATTTAGGAAAGAGGAGGAGTGCCTCTACCACCTATCAAACAAAAACAGAGTGCTTATGGGTCCCAGCACTCCTGTAGTGGACTCCAATGCTGCACAAGAACCTCTATGGACCATTGCGGCTGGTGCTCCACTCTTGACTTCAATTTGTGATGCATGCCAATCCCCTTTGTGGTAGGGTGTCAAGTTCAAGAAATGGCCACACAGCCCAGTGCTCAATTTAGCTTGTTGGATATGCAGAATCATTTTCATTCAACTAGTGTTACCTACTACACTACTAGTAATGGATGGAGAAGAATATTTCTCTACACTCAGTTGATGTAGGAGTCCACAGTAATGATATGTAGTCAACTTGTTCAACAGTAGTGATATAGTACTTCTGGTGGAGAAATTTTGATCAGATAAGTGATGGAGATTTAACTAAGAAATTAATTTTTATAAATGGATGGTTTTCATCCCTGGGCATTTGGGAGCATTCAGGAGGTACATGATTTTGTACTTGAATATAATTTATTTATATTTTTTTCCTCATTTAATCAAGTTTATTACTTTATGTAGAATTTTGATGTAATTGATCTCAAATAGTTAGGATCTTACGGCTTATCGTTGTTAGTCTTTAGAAATATCAAAAGAGTTATTAATTTTAGAAATTACCAATATTTTTGTCTTCAAGCTTTCACACTTTGTTTAGGTAATTTTAGGAAGTGTAAGTTATTCATGAAAATTTATCCTCTTGTTATTATGAATCAAATAAAAATAAAATTATATGTATGCACAAACTTTAGCTTGAAAACAGTAATTAAGGACACTGTCATTAATGGTATTTTGGATTCTCATATAAATAAAACATTAATTACACTGCTGGATATTAATCACAGAGAGAGAGAGATAGAGTGATTTAAGACATAAATTAGATAAACAAATATTTTTAGGGATGATTAATTAATTTAGGGTATTAGGCAGTCAACAGGATAAGTAAGTAATTGTGAAGGGGTGACTCGGAGAGCAAAAGGTGAGTCATGCATGACTTGACTGTGTGTGCAGATTCTTCGTGGACGACGTACCGATACGGCAATACCCGAGGAAGAGCGCCGGCACGTTCCCGCAGCGGCCGATGTGGCTCTACGGCTCCATATGGGACGCGTCGTCGTGGGCGACCGAGGACGGCAAGTACCGGGCGGACTACCGGTACCAGCCGTTCGTGGCGCGGTTCACCCGGTTCATCGTCCGCGGATGCGCGCCGTCGGCGCCGCCGCGCTGCCGCCCCGCGCCCTCCTCCAGCTACGGCGCCGGGCTCAGCCGCCGGCAGTTCGCCGCCATGGGATGGGCGCAGAGGCACTTCATGGTCTACAACTACTGCAGGGATCCCAAGCGGGACCATTCGCTGACGCCCGAGTGCCGCAGCTGAATGGGGGGGGGACTCTGTTCCCCAGGGGAAAGGGTCTGTTTGTGTTACGTAGTGGTTCTCGATGACACTTGTGGAAGAGGGGGAAATGTGTGTGGCCTTTACGAGGTTGGAGGTGGTTCCGAAAACGATGGTGTTTGCATCATTCCAGTTTGTACGAGGACAAATAAAGGGAATCAGATGGAGTAAGCTGCCTACACGTCGATCGATTCTTTTAGGATTATTCGATGAAATTATATTTAATTTCATATTGGTTAAAATATTCAAAGATTAAAGTTTAATATAATAAAATTAGGGTTTACAATTTAGAATCTCTTTTTTTTTTACTATTGACAACCTATTTATCATTCATAATCTCTTAAAAAATTAATAAAATATTATTATTATTATTATTATTTATAACCTTTAAATTTTAATTTTATCCCTTTTTTTTTTCTTATCCACATCATTTTTCGTCGCCCCCTTATCATCATTATCTTTCGAGGAGGAGAAAGATAAAGAAAGGAAGGAAAAAAATGAATATTTATATTTATTTATAAAAGAATAATTTTAAGATATTAATTTTTTTAAATAAAAATTATAAATAATAAAGAGGAGATTGTAAATAGTAATCTTCTAAAAAAATTAGACTACAATCCATCCATCCGAAAAGGATAAAACCATATAGAATCCATCAATTCCTTTTATATGTTTCATAATATTAATATACATAAATATTATTGTAAATCTTATCAGAAGGCATCCACCATGATTTCTTTAACAAAAGATCACATATTCTTAGAGGACCCACCCATTTTCTTAATATTTTTCACTTGAAACAATGCCCTAACTTCAAAATCAAATGTATCTTGGAACTGAATTTTCAACAATGAAATAATTATGTAACTTAGAGCTATGGTTTACTGTTGGATGATGTTGCTGAGAGATTGATAACACAGTTGGTAAGATAAAATGCTTATGGAAATAGATGATTGGCTTACCCCTCTAAATGCCATAAATAGATATCTATGACTTGTATTGAACACCTATGCAAGGAGCCAAAGGAGAAAGGCAAAGACATAAAGCCTTTCCTGCTGTTCTTTTCTCCTCTTTCTGTCAGACACAGAGAGAGATTGAATAAAGAACCCAAAGACAGCTCCAAGATCATAAAGCTTCTTGGTTACAATGATGATGTTACTGGGCGTTAATGTGCCAATTGGGGCCATGTAGTAGTAACCCGTGCATGATGCTGTTTGACAGGCTAAAAATGGCTCTTGTGGCTACATCTTTGGAGTACTGTCAGTAGTAGCCTTAGAGAATGGTACATTTGCTTTGGGCTTCTCAAATAATGATGCATTTGCTTCTAATCTCTATACCTTCACCGAATCACTTTCTTTGTATCGATAGTAGCTGAATCATCTTCTGGTTGTCTTTGTTTTTAGTCAAGAATTTTCTCGCCGGTGGAAAAGATGTTCCAAACCAGGGTGCCAATAATGTACAAGACGACAGATACCTTGAAAACATCATCCCAAGAACCTGCCAATTTATAAGATTCATAGAAAGAAAAATAATTTGAAAAAGAAACTTAAAAGTTGAAAGTTCGACAAGTTATAATGGAAATGAAGAAGAATAAACTTTCATCAAAAAAAAGGGAAAAAAGAAGAAGAATAAATGATTACCTCGTTGTAGGATGAATCCAGTTACAGCAGTACCAAAAACTCCTGCAAGAACTCCTGCTGTGTTTGATAGTCCCAACAAAACTCCCTATGTTTTCCAAAGATATATAAGTATATGTGTTGCAAGAAATAAAAGTAGCTTACCAGATAGATAAGCATTTTAACATGTCTATAAACCTTAGTTGGCTAGTGCTATGTGGTCTCCTCAGGGTTTTTCCTATTAGGCACAGAATCAAATTCATTTTTTGATAAGCAAAGCATTAATCACATAGCTTTTTCTTATCATTTATGCCATAGAAGTGGGACACGGTATTGTTAAGTTATTTCTGGTCCATTATTTCACAACAACGTTGACTTTCCAAGATGATCATTTAATCTTCCATAACTCTTTAGTAAATGCCTCAGTGATGATAAAGCAGAACATACCGCATAACGTGGCCCAATGTCTTGGTGATTGGAATATAGACCGGACTGGGAAAAGGCATCACTACCCTGAAAAGGAAAGAGAGAGTGACATGATTAATACAGGTAGACACAGTAAGAAACTTAGTAAAGAGTACATAAAAGGTGATATTGTGCATTTTAACATAGTTAAGACCGGCTGGGACTTGCAATGTGTCAGCCAGTCGTGATGTCTGGTTCTTACACCCAATCAAAATTTTCTAGTGGACATTCAATATTGCAGAAAGAAAATGGATGGGGAAGGAAAAGCCAATAGTGCTTTAGAGAAAATAAGATGCAAAGATGGAGTAAAAGTATAGAAATTCAGATCTTCTTTTTCATTTTGAAACAAGCGTGGCGTATTCTTCACCTGGCTCCATTTACCAATAGAAAGAGTAACTTGAATTAAGTTAAGATTTCTTTTCTTTTTTGTAATGAAACAGACCTGACTGCATGCCATGCATAGCACAGCTAAGGCTGGAGTGCGCACATGGCTCAACTGTGTGAGAAAGAAAGCAGGCCCAAGAAAGCCAATTGACTGCATTATCTGCAAGATGTACAAAAGAATCATTAAATGAACCTGTGTATAGTACTGGATCTGCAAACTTATCTCAACAGCCCTTCTTTTGACAAGTAAGATCTCATCAAGAAAGAAGTTTCTTAAGATACATAGATGAAACATTATAGAGCCACTGTGGACAGAAAGTAAAACATGGTAAAGAGTGACAAAGGGAAGAAGGAGAGAGACCAAGGGATTAGCAAGAAGAAGAATCATCGTAGTGCTTCAACAAAAACCATGAGATGATTAAGAGGATTTGTTGCAGAGTAAATTATGAATGGAGCAGAACAATGATATTCTGCATTCGGGTCAGATAGTCAAGGTGAGTACTTACTTTACGGACAGTGGTTATAGAAAGTCCTTTGGCCACAAGAGTATCTGCAATCCATCCTCCTATATTTGCAAACACAGCCATGGTTAACCATGGCAAGACACAGAAGAGACCAGATTCTGTGAGATTAAATTTCAACACCTGCAGAAAACCAATCAAATACCCGATACATCAGATGCAAGTTATAATATATTGATAAACCATAAGTGGTTAAGCAGTTGATATGAGAAAGTATTTAAATAGTCATCATCATCTAAGCTCTGTACTATGATCATGCATGAGCAAGAAATATCTTAATATGGTAAAAATCACAGTTATCATCTTCAAAGATAACAAATGCTGATACTGCACCTTAAATATCATATTCACTATCAAACTTAATAGGCATGTACAGGTGCATTTTTGGATTTTTACCAACATTAAAGTAAGAGTTAATAGACTTGGCATTTTTGATAGGTTTCATTTCAATACAGTTCCTCATGCATTTTGTTTTGAAGCATTATGGAGTCCTCTATAAGATAACAGAGAGAAGATGTGTGACAGTGATTAGCACGAAGCAAATTGATAGCTACAACTACCATTGAAAAAAAAAGAATTTCTTTTGGCTTTTGTAAGGTATTCAGCATGTAAAAATGAGATAAAATAACAAGCCTTTGGTTCCAGCTTTTGTGTTCAGGTAAAAATTGTAATATTCATCAATAGCTCATGCTCATTTTTAAAGAAATTGTCACACACTCCAGAATACATTGATTGTGAGAATATCCTATCAACAATTCCAGTATGCAAACTGTGTAATCAAGACAATTGGCATGTGTTGAGAAGAAAAGAAACTAAGAGTACCTGATTATAGTATGTAGGCATCCAGGTTAAGAGAATAAAGGTGCCCCAGTTATGACAGAAATGGGATATTATCAGAGCCCAGACTGGAGCCTTTGACAGGATTAATCTCCATGGAATGGAAGTAACAGGCTCCTTTGATACACTTCCCCCTAGAATAAGCTTCTTTTCTTCTGCACTAAGTGCTGGATCTTCTTTTGGAGAGCTATACGCCTGAGGGGAGACGAAAGAAACAAATGAGAGAAGGAAACAAACATGATAAACTGACGTCACCAAGGAAACATGGATACACTCAGTAAGCTACTAATAGGTCACCAATCAACTAGAAATACATTTTCATAGAGTCATATTTTGTGTGCCTACATATAATTGCAAATACTAGCTTCAAATATGTATGTACATGTCGTCTTTTTTCCTTTTTCTTTTTGTTAGATTCATTTGGCATGTAGCACATGTACATAGTCATACAATATGCACATACGGAGTAACACATTGTATATTGTGTGGTCCCAAAATTAACATCATCAATTTTGCTCTATATATTAAATTAGTAAAAGTACATACAGCAGATGTTATACATCATTTCATCAACTTGAAATAAGTCCAGAATGACTTCCATCATAACAAATCACCACAACTACCAGAAACCCTCCTAAATCCAGACCACGTGGAATGAACAGAAAGGGAATGGAATAAAAGTGGAAGAACATAGCTTACTTTGCTTTGCCACAGTGTAAACCAAACACTTCCAAGGGATCCAAATGCGTAGAAAACCGAAGGCCAGCCAAATTTGTGAATTAAAATCGGTGAAAAAGCCAAGCCAGTGACAGAGCCAAGATACATTCCACTGTATACCAGTGCAAGAGATCTGCTTCTCTCAGATACAGGGATCCATTTGGAGAGTATATTATTCATAGCAGGCATAGCAACACCCTGTGAAGATAATAAGAGAGACTTTCATATAGATGACAATGGCTCTAAAGAAAGAAGAAAAATATAGACAGCAAATCAGAATTATTGAGATTCGAATGAAAACAAAGACTAACTAGTAATGAAGTCTCAAATTACTCCAAGTTCATTCTCACACTGGACTTGCATTCTGTGCTATGTCATTATCTGCTCCTTTCTGACAAAACTCTAGATCCTCCAAACTTGCAGTTATTCTTACTTTCATGTCATCCATCGCTTATACAAATGATACATTCCAATAGATGGGTTCCAGAATATCAAAACGTGCACTGAGCTTACAGTACAATAATAAATTAATGATGGTATTGTAATAAACATTGTTCATGCAATGTGACTGAGATTGAATAACAATCTCAGTATCCTAGTCATGGAAAGATACGTAGCCACATTGAAATAAATAGCACTATTGATGTAGACAATTCTTAGTGTCCAGCTAATTGCAATTTATTATAACAATGACATAATCTTTTTCCAAGTTAATAACCACAAACTTTTATGGTAGTGAAGCAGCTCTATTCAGCAGGCCAGCAAAAACTAGAAAGTCAATACTACTTAGCAAGACATACAGCGGCTCATTGTTATTGCAGCCATACCTTGTTTCTTGCAACCAGGAACCAAGAGAATCAAGGACCGAAGCTGTGACTGCAGCTTATAATGATCTGGAAACTTACTCTTTTTAGTCATTTTTAAATTATTAATTTTGCTCCTTTCTTTATTTGAATGAATGTAGTAATAATCATCCAGCCATGCACATGGATTGCCATGATAGTCAAAGAACCAATATTAACAGTCCCGCTGGTACAGTGTTGCGTGTAAAATAAAGTGTTAAGATGGCCTAAGCTAGTTTAGCTCAAAGGCTGGATAAATCCAGAGCGAGGTATGGGCTGTTAGCAGTTTAATCAACAACAAGACCATCCTCTGAAAATGCAGACCTAGAGTATGAAGTTCATCACAGTGCAATTTTCCTGTCATAAGCATAAAAAATAGTCCTTCCAAGAGCAACGGAAAAGTAAATGGCATTATATAAGAAACTGACCTCACCAATCCCCATAAAAGCACGCATAACTAGTAAAAATGGGAGTCCAATCTTAGCAGCAATTGGAGTAAGAATTGTTGCCATTGACCACCAGACAACACCAAAGCCCAATACCAGTTTACCGCCAATCTTATCTGCCCAGATACCTCCAACAATCTGCAGATTTCAAAAAGCACATGTCTCATCAACAACACATGGAAAACATCAAATGTAACATGGTTGGATTAGGCACTAATGTTACTCTGGATGTTACAACATACTCAACCGTATTCCAGATAACTATGCCAACAAAGAATAAATATGAAACAGTTTGCATTATCACAACACACCTGGGTGAGTAGATAGCCCCAGAAAAAAGATGACTGAATTAGGCCCATAGTTGCTGGATTCCAATTAAATTCTGCTGCCATTGGAAGGATAGCAATGCTCATATTTACCTGATTTAAACTCAGATTAATAAACACAAAATGATCATAATCAGTACCTATATGCATCAAGAGAACAGTATGTGATTACAATGGAAGGTCAGAATTTTGTTGGTAGAAATAGAAAAATAACATACTCGGTCCATATTACAAAGTAGAAATGAAAAGAAGCATAATAGCACAATCAACCATCGCTTAGGAAACTGCTCCCACCAAGGAGACACTTCTGTCGTATTTGCACCAATCAAAACGGCTTCACTAGGCATTTCTGAAGAATTTAACGAATCAAGCTGTGTTTCTGGTACTTCATACTGCTCAGATTTAAAGTTTGCACGTGTTCTAATTGGCAAATGATACACAGTTTGATCATGAGGAACATCTGAAATTCCAGAACTATCCAATTTTCTCCTCTGCAGCCTGGGGAAACCATCTGAAGAAAGAAAGCAATTTGTTCTCGCAGGAGATCTCTGCTTGAGATTGATATTGCTCGGCCTTAGACTTGAACAATTCCCTAAGAATCTTGCTTGGGGGTGTTCCAATTCTCCAAGGAAACTGTCTCTCTTCATCATGGCATTTTTGTCTGAAGTACTGGTAGAAGAAACAGGGAACAAGATAGGCCTAGACAAATAATAACTTTCTCTTCGGCTGAACAAGACAAAATTTCCAACCCATGCAGCTCGTTCGCCGCGAAACTTGAAATGAATCTTTTTATCATGTGCACTAGTACACTCTGCTTGATACACTTTTCCTGCAGAATAGGAGGCAATTTTTTTGTTATTCCTTCCTAAAAAGTTTACTTTACATGAGCAAAAAACAATCCTAGTGTACTTTTCTTTATCTAAATCGAGTGAAAATTAGCATGCAATTCTTACTGCAAAAGTCATATAAGTTCGATATTATGAGGCCAACATTTATATCACTTTTGCTCCTCCCATTACAATATGTTTTTTTTCTCAATCGACCCAAAACATTTAATCAGCACCAGATAAAACATCTGCTTTGCTGAACTCTTCAGGTTATGGAAACATTAAATTTAAGGTTGAATTAGGAACATCACTTTCCAATTCCAATACTTTGTTCAAACGAAGTGCCTAGCATTAAAATGATGGCGCATGTCAGTGAATCACGTTGGTGTTGGTAATGATACTTGAAAGCACGACACACAATAAAAGCGTCCTCTTTGCTCGAACTGTCAAACAAATAACACTAAAAACTACAACCCTTCCATGAGTAGCAACAACGATTCTACCAAAAAACAAGATTTTGAACTTGCATTGCTCAACAAATCAAGTCTCCGCAAGCAAAAACACGTATCCCGCAAAACTTTGGTTCCACCAGTACTTAGCATCATCTTCAGAGTAAAATTGCAAGCATCACAAGTCGGGAAACACCGTACAGCACACTTCTTCGAAGTAGAAATAGAAACGGGGTCACGAATCATACTTCGTACAAGAAAACGAAAAAGGACCTGGTATTAAAGGGGAGGCGAATCCTCTGCCGGAGACCAGAGTTCCCATCGCCATTCCGACCCGATTCGAGCTCTCAAACAGTGGGCGGAAATCCCAAACCAGGTGCCACGCAAGAGATCTAGGTAAAAGGTACCGAGACCAAAGAAGAAATCGACCGCATCAACGAAAAGAAGAAGAAGGAAGGAAGGAAAGAAAGACGACGAGCAGAAGTTTCGATTTCGTCGATGTGGAAAAGGGCGAGAGGATAAGTGGGAGTGATTGGCTTCAGAAGCGGGAAAAAAAGAGGAGGAGGAGCGACCGCCGACGTGTTTCTACCTTTTATGGACTAGCCCACTTCCGGCTCGCTTTCTGCCACGCGGCGCCCTTTGGTTCTCGGATAAGGTTTGATCGTCCGATTGATCGATCATGGACCGTTGGATCGGAGGCAGCACGAGGATGGATGGAATCCAGTTTCGTGACGGGATCCGCCGATGCCAACCACTCGTCGTGTGGATCAAGAAGCAATTCTGACCGTCCGATCTGCGAACTTTTCCCCGATTCTTAATGAAATGAAACGAAACGAAACGTATTCAATTCAGTTTTAGTACATGCACAGTATTGTTGCAGACTACTGAGGAGCTTGTGTTGTTGTTCTACGACTCAATCGTTCTTGAAGGACGACGACAGCGATCGGATGTCGCCGTCGTTCCCGCCGAGCTTCATGTACTTGTCCTTCCTTGTGAGGGCGGTGCACTCGAAGCCGAGCGCCCCGGCGATCACCTTCTGCACGTGGTTCGCCACCTCCACCGGGCTCCTCCCGCCCTTGCACGTCTGCTCCTCCCGCAGCGGCTCCAGGAAGGTCACCTCGTACGTCGGCCTCGGGTTCATGAAGAAGAAGTAGGGGTCCATGAACTTGAATCCCCTCACCGTTGTCGCGTGGAACATGCTGAGCCTCGTGTTGATCGCCACCGGCACGATCCTGTCGCTCAGCTCAGCGAACAGCGAGCTGAACCGCAGCAGGAACGGCTCTCGGCAGGTGGTCCCCTCGGGGCAGATGACGAGGTCGCCCTCCTTGAGGAGAGCTGCGATGCGGGCGGCGTCGACGGCGCGGTCGCGGGAGAGGGCGATGGCGGGGATGGGGGATAGGGTGGTGGAGAAGCGGCTGACGCTGTAGGTGACGCAGGAGACGAGGCGGCCGAGGGCGACGCTGACGAGGATGGGGTCGAGGGCGGTGCGGTGATTGCAGACGAAGAGGGAACCGGGGGAGCCCGGGGAGGGCGGCGGGGGCGGGGAGCCGCGGATGGAGAGGCGGATGCCAGTGCGGCGGTAGGTGTGGCGGACGAAGGGGCCGGGAACGAGAAGGTTGAAGAAGACGCGGAACAGCGCGAGGGCGAAGCCGAGGGGGAGCCAGAGCAGGACGAGGAGGGCGACGGGGGGGTCGGGCCTCTGGACCAGGCGGCCGTCGTGGAAGACGATGAGCGAGTCGAGCTGCTCCGGCGGGACACGAGCGGCCTTCGGGTCCGGGGGAACCATGTAAGCTTCCTGCACGCACAAATGAGGAGCTCCCTCAAACATTGGCAGCGCTATATAGGCTTGTCACAAAGTGTTCGACGTAAAGCACGGTGTTTCGAACTTACGCTCGAAACACAGCGAATTGTTGTCCACACGATGTTTCTGCTGTGAACACAATATATCATAAAAGCTGTTAATTTTCGTAAATATAAACAAAACTACTGTTTTTGTTTTTACAATTCAATGCCTAATTTCTTCCAAATCCAAATTCTGCTTTAATTATAAGTGATCAAAACCACGGAGAGGGAATGTTGGATTACAATAAAGCACGATTTGGTGCTTTTAAAGCATGACATCTTCTTAATTATTTTTAGAAACAGGAAGCATTTCTAAATAATAATAAATTAGAAAAAATCTTCCCCAATTAGTTTGATCTTTCTCCCCAAATTAGTTTTATCTAATTTGAGAAAATAAATGTGAAGATGAGATCAGTTAATACAGTTGCAAAAGCAGTTAAAGAGCAAGAAACTCCCAACGCCGTTAATAAAGTTGCGGAACGAATTAAACCGACCTTGCAGAGAGCCATGAAGTCGTGGTCGGACTCCCGGTCGCCGAGGCCCAAGTCCGGCGGCGCCGCCCCGAACTCCCTCTCCACCGCCTCCTTCTTCCGCGGACCCACGAGCACGCCGCCCTCCGCCACCCTCCCCGTGGCTCTCCCCGTCCTCTCGTCCACCTCCAATTCCGTCCCCAGCACCTTGTCCGCCCCCAGACACTCCCTCGCGAACGCCTCCACCATCACCCTCGGGTTCGCCGTCACCAGCACCCGCCGCCGCCCGCACGCCCGGAACGCCCGCCAGCTGTCCGCCCGCACGTCAGCAGCGTAGAACCGCGGCAGCACCGCCCGCGCCGCCAGCTCCACGTCCCGGGCCCGCAGCCCCGCCACCGCCACGTAGATGAGCATCTGGATGCCGGCCGCCTCGGAGAAGAGCTTGTACACGAGGAGGATCAGCGGCGAGAGGAGGAGCAGGGCGGCGCCGCGGAGGAGGCTGCCGGCCTCCACCGCGAGAAGGAAGAAGTAAGGGAAGGAGCTCCTGGAGACGAGAAGGGTACCGTCAAGGTCGGCCGCGGCGACGTGCGCCTCGCGGCCAGAAAGATCGCACCGTGACACATAGGGGAAGCTCTTGCGACCCTCCGCAGGCATGGCGGAAATGGAATATGGGGTGTCTTGTGTGTGAGGGCAGTGTATAAAGGTGAGGCTCTCATGAAGCTTGTGAGAGGTTGGTGTTAGTTGAGAATCAATCCTTTACTTTCTTTGTTAGATAAGCAGCAGCAGATATGGTGGATGATGCTGATTAGTAGACCATCTTTCTCGTGTTATACATGTAATCAACATCAGCAATCCAAATCCCCTTCTTGACATATTAGATCAAAACAGGCTTGCGCATATCTTGAGAATGGAGTTGTAGATAAGAGTTTGGAGAGTTGTACGACCCACAATAAATCAAGCTAGAAACTTGATGATTCTAGTTGGAGTAGTTGATTGGTTTAATGCATTCTTCTTGCTGAGTCTACATCAGTAGACAGCAGTAGTTGTGATGGATGAACCAACTTGAGCTTTCAGCTTACTTTTCCTTCCTTTATTTAATTAGATCATAATTGTATTAAATAGTATTATAATAATGGCTTCATACATAAGACTGCAACGTCGATAGCTTCATACGTAATTGTGGAGCAGCAGCTAAAAGTTCACTGCTGCATTTATGATGTTGCCGCAATCGAAGCAGAAGGGATTGGTTTCTGCACCTGAGATGCCGGCAGTGCAGTAGACCGAGGCAAACATCGAGCCAGCCGGCGAAAGGCCCATGCAATCCCATGGGTGCCAACCGTGGTGGAGCAGCGAGGAGAGGGCAAGGCAGAGGAGGAAGAAGAAGGTGGCCGGTTTAATAGGCAGATTCAATGGGTAATAGAACGAGAAAACCGGGCCGGAACATGGTTCGGAAAATTCAACCAAGAACCGGTTCAAAGCCGGTCTATCGTACCATTTGACGGGCGGTTCGAGAGAGCTATGGAAACTGGAACCGACCGACGTCGAGGCAATCGTTCGTCGTCGTCTCCGTCTCCTTTTTCCTCCTGCGTATCTCCGTGATTCTGGATACTTCGTCTTCTACTCCGCCGCCGTTTTCCTACCGCAGCGTTGAAGCTCTATAAGACTTCCATGTGAGTAGTAGACAAAACCCCTATCCGAAGAAATTGCAGGCATCGAACAATCATGTGGTGAAGATCTTTGTATGCCCATTAATTGTTCGCTATATTGCCTCTTTGATGTGAGTAGTAGACAAACACCTATCATATCCGAAGAAATTGCAGGCATCAAACAAGGCCGTGGTGAAAGATCTTTGTATGCCCATTAATTGTTTGCAATATTGCCTCTTTGATGTGAGTAGTAGACAAAACACCTATCATATCCGAAGAAATTGCAGGCATCAAACAAGGCCGTGGTGAAAGATCTTTGTATGCCCATTAATTGTTTGCTATATTGCCTCTTTGATGTGAGTAAGTAGGCAAACACCTATCATATCCGAAGAAATTGCAGGCATCAAACAAGGCCGTGGTGAAAGATCTTTGT
The DNA here is from genome assembly GCF_036884655.1 of Musa acuminata AAA Group. Classification (NCBI taxonomy): domain Eukaryota; kingdom Viridiplantae; phylum Streptophyta; class Magnoliopsida; order Zingiberales; family Musaceae; genus Musa; species Musa acuminata. Next base: position 1,632,778 of record NC_088327.1, read on the forward strand.
ATGCCCATTAATTGTTTGCAATATTGCCTCTTTGATGTGAGTAGTAGACAAAAGCCCTATCGGAAGAAACTGCAGGCATCAAACAAGCCTGTGGTGAAAGATCTTTATATGCCCATTAATTGTTTGATATATTGCCTCTTCGATGTCCAGTAAAGAGGTTCAACGTTCTTCCAAATAATTCGGGTATATCCTTTGACACGTAGAGGTCAGTTCAAGAGTAATTGAAATTGACTCCTCTTGAGTTGAACCCAAATGTTACACTCGGGTCAACCATGCCGATAATTTAACTTAACATCCACCCAAATCCCCCCCACGCTACCGCTGGCGATGGAAACCTAGCGATCGCTCGTCCGCTCGTCTTCGTCCCTGCCGCCGCCTCAGAAACGCTTCCCGAGAAGCCGTCGCCCTTCAGCAGTGCCGGTATGTCTCTCCTCTCTATGCTGGCGACCCGCTTCCCGCCTCTCTTTCCCTCTCGCTGTCTTTCTCCTCCTCCTTCACCGTCGTCCCCGCCGAGCCTCCCCGATATCCCCCCTCCCTCCTCCTTCACCCCCTCCCCCCTCGTCTTCGCTCTCCCTCCTCCTCCTTTCCGTGCTTTTCCCCATCCCCACTTTCCTTCTCTCCTGCTGTCGCTATCCCTCCTCCTCTGCCGCCGTCGCCCCCTGCTGAGAGTCCCCGACAGCCCCCCTTCCCCTTCCGCTTCCCTACTACTCCTCTGCCGTAACGACGCCGCCCCCATCCGAACCTTCCCCCCCTCTCTCTCCTCCTTCGTGCTTCTATCCCCGCCACTCTCTGCTGCAATCAGACCATTGTTGGGATCCTCACGCCCTTTCTCTGGTTCTCCCCAGCAGAGCCGCCGAACCTCCTTGCTCTGCTTTGGCCTTCGATAGCGCATCTCCTGCTTCTGACCTTACAGTTCCTCAGTTTTTTTTTTTTTTCTTCTCCCCGACAGCTCCATTCGACCTTACCTCCTCTTGAATTTAATAGTAAAGTTAATTATTAATTATAATAGTTCTTATTTGTTAATAATAACTTATGAATTGTATAAAATGATTGAATTTATCATTGCCAGTATTTTGGAGTGTTGCTGCAGCTTTAGGATCTTGAATCATGACAAATATAGTTTTAGGGTTATTATTCTTTCTATTAGATTTGGGCAATGTAGTACTTTAGTGTTTTATAGATGGTTAAAAGAATTTAATTTGATGTTTTAGTGACGATGTTTTGAACATAAAATACTATGAAACTCATGTATTACCTAATTTTTTTTATAGTGATTATTTCCTCCTTAATTATATCTTTTATAATTTTTATTTCAGTGGGCGCTTCATTTCGCTCCTCAGTCATTTTTGAACATTGGCGTTTTTTAATACCTAGCATCTTTGACAACATCGGGTTTTTTTTGCAAGCTATAGCACTTTATCATTTAAAATGACCTGAAGTCCAGATAGAGCAACCACAGAACTGAATCGTCATGCGAAAAATGGTTATGCTCATTAATTACATGGTGATCTGTGGAATTGACAAATTTGCAATTTGGCCTATGTAGATGGGCAGGACAAAAAAGCAGGGTGTCTTACGAGCCAACCAAGCAATATATCAAGGGGCAACACTTCGTGAGGAGAACACTGGTGTAAAACAAGTGGACGTGAGTTCTATCTTGAGGATGCAGCATCTTCAGCGTTTGGCAACATGGGCTAGTAAAGAAGCTAGAGTGGCTCCTCTTGCTGCATTTTTGGGAGAACGGTTGGCTTCTAAGGCAGAAGCTTCAGGGATTCCTCTGGACCCATCAACTCTTCTTTGTGAGAGGTAATCCTCCCCCCCTATCACTATTACATGCCTATGGAAGATCTTGTGTTGGAAATAAAAGTAGTTAATTAATATATTGGCAAATATGTACTTTTGGGGAGATACAAATGAATGTGAGGCTTTAGAGGGGTTAAGATTATTATTAATTTATTGTACTCACATATAATGAATTAGCATTGCCAATCACCTACTTTGTAGGTTTAATCAAAGTAAACTGCTAGTTTAAATGAACATTAGTCTCATGAAACATTTAAGTATGATGAGATTGCATCTTCTATTCCCTTTTGTATAAATCATGTACTCAAAACTTTCTTTTAAAATGATGGAGCCTTTTTTCATGGATGTCATATGAGCTTATGTCAAATACAAGCTAAACTATGGGTTCTGCATATATTTTATTTATTTGAGGTCAGCTATTTAAAAAGCGTCAAGCGTTAAAAGACGTCTAAAAACGCTCGAGGCGCTAGGCGCTCGCCCGAGCTAAGCAAGACGCTAAAATATAAAAATATATAATATAATTAATAAATATAATTATTTAAATAAAAATATGATATTAAATTAAAAAATCTTACAAAATCATAATATCACATTAACAAAAAATCTCAAAATTCAAAACAATAACAATAATTTCAAATAAATAAATATTAGTAGTATTAAAATTAAAATTATATATTATTAATCTAATAAATAAAAATTATTGTTACTAGTGTATAGTTAACAGTATACTATTAATATACTATTAACAGTATACTATCGAGTCGATGTGAGAAGAGGTAGCAGCGAGCAACGGCAACAGGAGTGGGAGCGGGAGAGGCGAGAGGCGAGCGTCGATAGTGGCAGTGGCAACGAGAAGCGGCAGCGGGAGAGGGAGCGGTGAGCGACGACAGTGGCAACTGCTGCGATAGTAGAGAGCAGCGGGAGCGAGAACGACGAATGGTGATAGTGGCAGCGGCGGCGAGCAGCGACAGCGGGAGCGGGAGAGGCGAGCGTCGATAGTGGCAGTGGCAGCGAGAAGCGTCAGCGGGAGAGGGAGTGGTGAGCGACGACAATGGCAACTGCTGCGGTAGTAGAGAGCAGCGGGAGCGGGAAAGACGAACGGTGATAGTGGCAGCGGTGGCGAGCAGCGACAGCGGGAGCGGGAGAGGCGAGCGTCGATAGTGGCAGTGGCAGCGAGAAGCGTCAGCGGGAGAGGGAGTGGTGAGCGACGACAATGGCAACTGCTGCGGTAGTAGAGAGCAGCGGGAGCGGGAAAGACGAACGGTGATAGTGGCAGCGGTGGCGAGCAGCGACAGCGGGAGCGGGAGCCACAAGCGGCGATAGTGACAGCGGGAGCGACAGCGACGAGTAGGGTTAGGGTTGGGAAGTCGCGAGAGGAAGGCTGATATCGGTGCTTTAGTTGGTTCGATTGAACCAACTAAAGCACTGAAGACCGAACCATACCTAAAATGCTGGTTCGGTCGCCTGGTTTAACCCAGGTGCTTGCCCGAAGCGCCCGACGCCTGGGCTCGAGCGAGCGCCCAAGTGACGCCTCTTTGAATCGCACTGCCTGAAATGAAGCGAGGAGCTCGGGCTTCGTCTCGCCCGAGTGCCTATTGAAATCATTGTTTGTGGTAGCATTTCACTAGAATTTAGCGAACTAACCATGTGACTATTGCTTCTTGCATCAATCATAAAAGTTCAAATGTGCATATTGGATTCATGTAGAACCTATTTGGTTAGAGAGCACCTAAAACATCAGAATTGATTGTACTCATCAAATTTCTTCTTAATAATAGATAGTTTGTCAAGGTCTGGTGTGCAATGATTTGGGGCGTCAGACCTTAAATTATACCTAGAGTAATGGATTCTGAAAAGTCTGCAATGTATCTGAAAGTGCATCCCGCTCATATAGTACTTATTTTATAATCTGAGTTAAGTTACTGTCCAATAGCTATACCTTTTGCTATTCCTAATAAGTTGAAGGTTGTATTGGTCACCGATATTTGATGGTTCAGATGATAGTCTGTTAAATCTTCCCTGTTGGTTCTTGTTTACTAATGAGTTACCTGCAATATGGATTATCTGTTCCGCAATATCATACGTTCATAATTGAGCACCAATGCAGCTGTATATGATCTTTAATTTTTCTTTTGTGATTACTATATTCTGATGCTGTACTGTGATAAAATTAGTTTTGTCTATGCTAAATTGCTTCGGCTATAAGTTCTGCAGATGTGAAACCATCTTGCAGCCTGGGAACAGCTGCAGTGTACGAATAGAAAAAGTTACCAACAAGAGAAGACGACGGGTTAATAAGTCACGATTTCCCCGACAGAACAATGTAATCTACACATGTCATTTCTGTTCTCACCGTAACCTAAAACCAGGCACTGCAAAAGGCCATGTCCATGCTCTATTGGATGCACATCCAGGTCATACCTCTTCAAGATCAAATTCCTATGGCCCCATGAGTGAGATAAAAGGCGACTCTGGTGTGGCCACCAAGGTGCTTCAACATGATGCTGCAGCAGGATCTGTTGAACCGGAACTCAACTCTGGGTTGAACTCTAGCGGTCCTGATACTAATGCTGCAGCTGGATCTGTTGCTACCAAGAGCCCCGTTACTCCACTAATGAAGCTGATCAATAAATCCAACAAGAAGAGGAAGAAGGCTGATGACTCGACAACCAACAACAGTTTGGCGACTGCTGATTCGGGACGAGCGATTGGAGGCTCTAGCAAGCGGCGAAGAAAAGGATGGTCTAGCTTGAAGGAGATCGTTGAGAGCAGCGAGTCAAAGAACGACAGAAGTATTAGTAATCTTGCTATTCCATTTCTTCTCGCTTAATCGGTGCTGCTCTCTAACTTTTCTTTAATCAAACAAGCAAGAAAAACAATTAAAATGTAGATATGCTGTCAGTCTCTTGTATATAGTTTCTAATTGTAGACAAGCAAGAAAATCATTCTGACATCCCATCAGAGATTTGTAACATGTTTTCTAACTGCAGCTTTCTTTTTCTCAATCTCTTGTATATAGTTTATAATTCTAAGAACACTTGGTTTTTTCCTATGATCTGTACACCATTCTGACATAGCATTCATCCGATAAAACATTTGTTTGTTACACATTGGTGACATACTGAAGCCCACAGTAGTTAAAAGTTTCGATGTTTTCGTTTACTGTGACAGACGGTACGACTCGTCCGAGAATCAAAGCAAGGAAGCCATTGAAACCGTGTAGTCCTTTTTAAGAGGTATGACTTCGCTGTACTCTTTCACGATAGGTTAAAAAACATGATATAACTAGTTTTCTCGTTAAGATTCTTCGTCTTAGGAGCAATTGGTAGGGTTAAATGATGCTATATGAATTGTTCCAGAAACAAAGATAGGAAAAGATGATATATCTGAGATTCTGGAAAGATGAAACGATGATATATATATTATATATCTGAGATCCTTTTTCCTTCTCGAGATAGGTTCAAAGATTGATGGCATATGACGAACTCGGTGACACCTGATAAATCACTAACTAGTTTTCTGTGTTCGAGGAGCAAAGATAGATTGGAAGATGGTATATGATAAATGATAGTGTTAAAAATAAATACGACATAATATACGATAAATTTCTAAATTTGTTCTGTTAATAATATCATTAAAAATAAAATTATTATTAGGGCCCAACCGGGTTCGAACCGGTGACCTCTTGATCTGCAGTCAAATGCTCTACCACTGAGCTATGGACCCATTTTGATTTAATTTTAAGGATCATAAATAACATCGTTAGGACATAAATTATAAATCACGAGACAGTTTATAATATTGAAAGCAAACAACCAGAAAATTTATAAACGAAAAATGTACAGGGCCCAACCGGGTTCGAACCGGTGACCTCTTGATCTGCAGTCAAATGCTCTACCACTGAGCTATGGACCCTTATTGAACAGTGATTGATTGAGATTTTTAATATAGGAATCTTTTATCAACGAAAGGCCCAAAACTTCATTGTGAGCTCCCCCCTCCCTTGTTGCCCACGTGGATAAAAGGTCAAGGGGAGCTACTGAAAGCGATTAGAGGTTGTCTCCCCGTAGAATATTCTATGAATTATTTTACTCTTTTACAACTAAGTATAAAAGCTTATGTTTAACATAATGAGTGGGGGTACTTACCTTTTTTTGACTACTTATATCTATGGTCATACATCTTCGGATTACTAACTTGGGGGTCGGAGAGACCAAATCCAAAAACATCTCTCGAATTTAGTCTTCATACAAGTGGCACCTCGAGAGTTTAGTGTTTTTACCTTGGAAACATCTCAGACAACTCTACTCATATGGGTTCATATCACATCGGGCTACCCATGACGTCAATGACTTCTTCCCTCAATATTTTTAGCGTTAGAAGGAAGACTCAACGTCACAGGGATGCACACCTGTCGACCCTCTCAATGAACACACGAGTGAGGATGCTTTGCTCCTAACCCATATTACTTTCATTCGATGAGGTAATAATCACTTTTTTTTCATATAAACGTATTTACGTCGATGTAAACGATATAATAGTTAGTAGCCACGTTGGAATGTATCCATATTCCTTTGATAGAGGGAGGACTTTTCCTTTTTAAATAATTTGATATTTCAGATGGACAATAATATGTTGGCAATAGAATCCTCAAGCTTGAAAAAATGATTAGCATGAATTTTTATTGATAGTGGATATTTACTTATAAAGAATACAAAATATGATAATTATATATTTTTAAATTAATATAAAATATTTATCTAAATCATTTAGTAACAGAGGAGATCATGTTGAGATGATGATCCTCATTATTTGATAGAAACATAATAACATATCATCATAATTTTGTATCATTTAGAATCATAATAATATATCATGAAAAAAATATGATTTATCTTTTCAATAATATAATTTATTTTTTTTGGGCCCAATTATCCTCACCCCATGAGCTCATGAACCCAAAAGATTGACAACATAAGTAGGGAGAAATAAATGGCACTCATAGAATGAGGTGACATGAAGCAATTTCGAAGAAAGTATCTCATAGATACATGAAATAAATGGCACTCATAGAATGAGGTGACAAATCTTAGTTGTTCCGGTCTCCTCGATAACCAAAAAATGGAATTCAAGAAAGTTTAATGGATCACTCGCAGTGTTCATCAACCGAAAACATAGATGGAAATATTGATCACAAGGTAAAAGAATAATGATAACAACAACAATAAAAGCAACAACGACTGGCTTAAAGCGGAACAAATAAGGCCATCTAATTCTAGATCATGCTGTCCGCCCTCGTCGGCAATCTCACGAAAAAGTTAACGGGTGCAGGAGGAACCCTACCTCGAAATTTGGGATGGCGCATGAGATAGAGGCCTGCAAAGGTAGCCAACACCTGCAACGAGGTAGTATACAGCACAAGTGCTGCCACCAAGCAGAACACCACAAACATGGCCGTCGCCCGTGGATCCCTCCAGCTGAGCAACGCCTGCACCCTCTCCCCTTGACTCGCCAGTTCTCCCAACACCGTTTGCACGTTTGCAGCGACTCCCCTTAACCTGTCGTACCTCATTCGAACGGCCTCTGGCTTCCCGCCGCTAGGATACGTGTCGAACTCCTCCTCGATCTCATCCGGAATCGCCGCCTCCGCATAAGAAAGCTGGGTGTTCATGTGCGGAGGATGCCGTGGCCGATACCTGTAGTTACAAATGCCCACCAAGAACAGGTACATGAACATCGCCGTCAGTATCAGCTCCGGGAAGCACACCAGCAGTAAGAACAGCAGGTGCACCACCGAGGTGGTGATGGGGTTCTTCCACGCGCAAACATCCCCAAACCATTTGATCCCGTCGGCCGCAGCCGCGACCACCGACAGAAGCCTGTGGTAATTTGCTTTGCTCCGTCGCATGCTCCATTTGTGAGAGTCCACATCGCACATGTACTCCACCACTTCCTTCCTCAGGGGTGGCTCCGTCCTGCTGAGTCGTGCGGCCACGACTTGGATGGCCTGGCGCCGCAGAAACTCCCGCTGCATCCCGGTCAGCGGCCGTACGTAATGCATACTTGGCAGCAGAGGCTGTGCGTACATGCACATCATGCTGACCAACGATGTGGTCGAGAACCGTATGGCGAGTTGGAGCTCGCCCATCTTCTTAAGCCCCGAGGGTTGCAGAACCAGGAGCGGGTACGAGTGTGTGTACACACGGCCTGTTTCGAGGGTCGACAGACGTATCCTTATCTTGCCGACCATCGCGTCCTTGTTGTTGCCATTGGAACCCTTCTCCCCCAGGTGGCAATTGTCGAAGACACCAATCGTGAGAACCGTGTCTGGATCGAACACCTCCCACATGTACTGCTCGTTGTATCTGGGGAACAGGCTGTTGAGTACGGTACGAGTACGCACCCATATGTGGCCGTACTTTGCTACGCAGTAGGTATCCGACGTCCCCTTCCCTTCTCGGGTCTTCATGGGATGAATCCCCATTGCGTTAAGTATGCCGAGCTCGAGTAACCCCACCGATGGCTTCCACAGCTGCTTGGCCGTCGGTCTGAGATCGCTACTGCAGCTGGCGGACTCATCGAGCACATGATATCCACCTTCCAGGCAGAGACGAAGGTGAATCCGGCAAGAAATCTTGTCCTTGTCCTTGTTCTTCTTCTGCTGAGGCTTCTCTAGGTTGAACCACCGGCCATGGATGATGCCGTCGTCGAGCCGCCTCTCGACGGACCCCAGAGGGACGATGGCGCTGCCTATCACCTCGTCCTTGTTTGGTGCCACGCTGTCTCGGACAGAAAGGATGAGGTCGTCGTCGAAGGGTTCCGCCGCCACGAACATGAGGTCTTCGTTCCAGATGGGGTTGTGTGCCCGCGTCGCGACCGTCCTCGTCCTCGACTCCTGGTTGCCGACTTGAGCCTTGACGTAGACATCGGGAAACCGGGACTTGTCGGCCATCACGATATCCTGTGCCTCGATCACGTTGACTCGGACGTACCATAGCCTCGGCGCATGGTAGACTTTTGACCTGATGTGAGAGGCATCGACGGGAGCCGTTGCGTCCGGAAGCCCTGCCTCCGGGAACGACTCATCCGCTTGGGTCCCGAACCAGACCGCGAGCATGAGCTCGCCCTTCGTCTTCTCCCCCTTCTTGTCATCCAGCCGGTACCACTCTGGAGCCAGTGGACCATTCGGGGGAACACGTGTCGGGACGTCGGTCAGGTCAAAGCGTACGACCCCTACAGGGTCATCCTTTCCGTTGACCACCACCACCACCTCAAGAACCGGTGCCTCCATCCGCTCCTTGGAGAACGCGAACACCTCATTCCATGCCGGGTTCTGCTGCTTCTCGAATTGCTTCGTAGTCCCCTTGTAGTCACCCACTCTCACTTCAACACTTCCTTTAGCGTCCCCGGACGGAAGATCTCGTGCCTTCACGACGCGCACAAAGAGGTACTGCATCTGCTCCACGAGATCATACGTGGTGGCCGGTTTGTCAGCACCACGACCGAGTAAAGGGCGAGTTTCTTTCAGTGCATAGTCCAGTGGCTGCTGAGAGGGAGCCGATGAGGAGAACATGACCACCTTGGGGTTCTGTTGCTCTTTGGCCGGAGCAGAAGATTGTTTCTTCTGGTCGACCTCTTTGGCAGCTGTTTGAGAAGCTTGACTCGGAGTATCAGCTTTGGGAACAGGGTCGGAAGAATTCGGTGAGGGATCAACGGTGAGGAACACTTTGAGGCGGAGCTCTCCCTTTACACGCGAAAACATTCCACGTTTCTCCAGTGGGTGCTGCGTGACCACAGCATCTGCGTAGGGGACGAAAGTGGTTCCGGATATGCTAACCTTGCCGAGGAACGACCGGGGTTGTGAAGCTTTGCTCATGCTGTAGACGGAAGCTTCGAGGGCGAGCTGAGGGAGAGAACCAAGGTTCGGGATGTTGAAGTGGAAGCGCTCGTTCCAGACCGGATTAAGGTTTCTCTCCTTGGTGGTGGTACGAAATCTCTGGCCACTGAATTGAAGCTCCACGAACGGGCTGGAAGAACCTTGCGCGTCCTTGGGCATCAGGTCATGGGCGCTCACAACTTCCACACCCAACTTGTAGCTGCTCATTGTCGTCAAGCTTTATGTCCTCCTCCTCTGTGAGATCTGCATGGTTGAAGCCAATATGAAATGGTATAAGTGGTTGCATCTGCATATTCTAATCAGATTCAGTGACGAATCCCACCTTCGTCACTGAATAAAGCTATGAAAAGAAAACCCACACATGGAACTGATTATTATTGTTGTTGCAATAGGACGGAATCCATTTTAGTCCTATGAACCTTCCATTTCAACAACCATTCTTGGTAGCAATATGTCGAACGAGATCGGCGCATTTAATCTTGCAAGCCGAATGAGTAAAGAAATTTCATGAAACAACAAATCTTTTATCATTGTAATTAAGGAATAGTTGACGGATCTATTGAGTTCCAAAGGTGGGAAGACTCAAGATCTTAGCAACCGAAGGAACTACTGATTACCACTTACTTTGTGATCGAATGAAAGGAACAACTTCGCCAAATTATGGCTGGAACTAGAAGATGCTAAAAGCGTAGAAACCACGACCATCAAAAGATATTCCACAAAGGGTAGCACCGATCTTCTCCGTCTAGAGATGAACAATGGATCGATGATTCCATCAAAAGATATTTCATGAGCTACATCCTCTGCACCCCACTCTAATCGGCAAACTCCTATTCCATTCCGAACCATCACCAATAGCGACAAGGACAACAACACCAACAGAATCGGATGAAGAAGCAAGTATCCTTACCTTCCGGGCAGAACGGCTTCGACTGGAATCGCGACTGGATGTGGAGCTGTTGGATGGGTTCCCACGGTCTCAAATCCCTAACAGAGGAGGAGGAGGAGGAGGAGGAGGGAAGGACGGAGCGGGAAAGAATGGAGGTGAGGAAGAGTGGTATGTCCTTTTAGTTGGGCGCGTCACGTAGACATGCATTGTATTTAACGGCGCAGAACAGCAAATCAAATCAAATCAAATCAAATCAAGATTGAATTAATAAATGGAACGGTCTAATTTCTTATTTGGGGTCGTTTCGGCAGAAAAACTTGGATTACTCGCCTCGTTGCCCTGAAGGCCAATGCTCCGATGGTGGGTCCCCAGAGGACTTCTGAGCTGTTCACAGTCGTCACGCGGGTGGAAAATTCGGGTGCTCGATGGGATGGGGGAACGAGTGCGTCTCTGATAGGAAAGTAAATAATGTTGACGTGGATTACCGTGACACCGTGGAATTGATGTTGTGATAATTTTCAAACCTATAAACATTTTTTTATTTAAATATTTACTTTATTTAGGTTCAAAGTCCGAACTTTGAATCCGAGACTTATCATTTTTACTATGATGTGCTAATTAATTTAGATGTCTTAACAAACACAAATATGAAAACTTTAGTCTGATTTATTATTAGAACCTCATCTTTTAATTTCTTAAGATATCAACTATTATTACGTTATTTTAAATATTCATCCTTTCAAACTTATATTCTTACAATATCTTTTATATTATATTTATATATATAGATTAACAATGATTAGAATTAATTAGTAAAATTTAAAATATATTTAAATCTCTAAAATGATTCTAATAATTTACAATAATAACAATTTCGAATTTCAATTAAATATTAGACAACAGTTAACTAATGGAGATTAACCACAATAGTATATATTACTTATTCAATTTTAAAAAAAATTCTGCCTTAGAGTATTTTGCGGAAGAACATTTATTTGAAAGAAATAGATACGTCAATTATTTGGACTCAGACTACATGCCAGTTTTATAGTCATTGTGAAAAACATAATATACTTAGCTAAATTAAAACCTGACCTGGCAAGATGCTACATGGGAATGATAGAATAGTTGCAATACAAAGCCAATCACATTTACTGCACTACAAGAATCAGAAAAGAATACAGTAAATGTTCATGTTCTTTAACAAGAAAATATATCCTTAGGGCTTCTGAAGATCTCGTGGCATTAATTATGCATTCATATAGTTCTCCATTTCTCATAATTCTCGAGCATTTGACATCTTATAGAGAAAATATCGAGGATGAGGGTGTGAGCTGCGGTCCCCTCAGATCCATTTGCTTCAACAAAAAAACACTCTGTGCTCAAGTTACTAGTCAGTTAGCTTAACCCTAATCATCCTCAAGTGTTTTGCACCCACATCTCCACCTGCTTTACAGCATTAGCCTTGTTCTCATGCAGCTGCTGCAGCTCTTCTGGAGTGAAGGGCGGAGACAATTTGCAAGGTTCAGCATCATGAGTTGATTTCTCCATTGAATCCAACAGGAACTTCTTTACGTCGCCTGGGGCAGGGCAGGCCATGGACTCCAAGCAGAACTCTGTGGCTTTCTCCGGTATTGTAGGCTTGTATCTCAAAAGCTTGGCGTATTCGGTCAGTACATGTAACATGTAGTCATACACAAAATCCATCTTCACTTCTTCTTGAAAGAAGTCACTGCTCGCCTTTCCCATAGTTTGTGCCTGTTAGATTAACAACAATTAGGATCTGCCCATTTTAATTTGTGAGCAAATAGGCATGTAATTGATCAGCCACTTGTGCAAAGACTAAACGTGTACCTCCTGCTGGTGCTCATTGCCCCAGTCCACAGCCAACTTGATCGCTCGACACATATTGTTCTCTGGTATAGGCCAGTAATGACGTCCCGGGATGAGGCCTCTTTGGAAGAACTCGTACCAAGGAGTGTTCACAAATAATGTAGGCGAGTTACATGCCATAATGTACTTCTGGCTCACTGACCATGCAAGACCATCCACATAAATCCTATATCTGTCCATCAAAACCTTTCCCCAGAGTGAGATATGTCGATTAAAGTTTGTTTTTTTAATTATAAAACACAAGTAACTTGCCTGTGACTGCATTGCCTAGCCAGGTTTGAGTGCTGGAAACCTTGCTTTTCCTCTTGTTTCCAATCCTGTAGAGAAGTTGTATTATCAATCAGAACGAAAAAAATGAGATACAAGTAATATGGTGGCACATTTAACGCTGCTAGAACTAACATGTAATCAGTGTTTCCTGCAATAAATTTCCGTTCTGCTCTCTGTGGAGCATGATTTAGGAATCACCTACTCATGAACCGAATGAGAATCCAATTCAAAGAAAGATGCCTGGCACATACGAGCCATCCAGCTGTGACAAAAAGGATGACCATGGCAGCTCCATGACTTAAAACATGGCAAATAGCTAGTAATACTCAGAACAAGTGAAATACACAGGATCGACAATAGAGCTGATGTCATGCATCCTTATCGGTTCAGATGGTTATTGAAATTATAGCCAAGTCTATCAATTAAAGTCTCATGCTGCCAATAAGGGACCTCCATGGGTTTTAAAGTAAGCAAACTTCTTCCCATTGTTAGACCAATTTATGCCATACCTGGGTATAGATCCGAGCATTCCAGTCCTGTTCATTGGTCATGTTGCACTTGAGAAGTTCATGCCTGTTCCGGCCCATCAATGGATTGCCCTTCCAAAAGGCATATGGTTCTCTGTCTGTCCACTTAATCTCTTCATTGGCTTCTTTCATCTCCTTCATCAGTGGCACCCATGGCTTTATATTCGTCTCCGGCCTTCCAATAACCATTACAACCAGTTAGCAGGAAACAGCTTGAAGGGCATCCAATAATGTAAAATCTCAAACAAAAAGAAGCAACAGGACTATTGAATCTGAATATTCACTACCATCCCCAGAAGGACCAGTCAGGGAAAAGAATATCTGATGTCTGGTCATTATTGCAGTAATGGAAAACCGGTGGCAGAGTCGATGACCTGTACTCAGCAGACTTAATAGCTGGCTGGTCCATGCAGTTAAACATGAGATCAAGGTCGGGGACACGCCCAGGATAACGATTAACAAGCTGGAGGATGCCCCAGAGGGTGAATACATTCCTCGCCATGAGATGTCCAAAGTATTCTTCGACATAAACCCGACCATCAAGCACCACCAAACGGAAGGTGGCAAATTTTTTAGCACTCTCAACCGTCTCCTTCGTGATTCCTGTGGACTTCCAATGACGTAAATCCTCATGAATCCATCTGAAATATTCAGGACAGGTAGCGGAGTGTTGGGAAGTGGCGAGGGAGAGAGCAGATGCCAGTGTAGATCTTTGACAGACGGCTGCATTTTGGTTTGGGCAGGATAAGGTAATATGTACTGATTGTGCTTTAGAGGGCTGGGAATTAAGAGACTGTGGATCTACTCCTTGTTCATCTTGTTTATTAGGAGACTTTGGATCTACCCCTTGTTCATTCTGTTTATTAAGAGATTGTGGATCTACTCCTTGTTCACCCTTTGTTTTAAGAGACAGTGAATCAACTCCTTGTTCACTCCAATTAACGGTCTGCAAACCCAAAATATGAATGTTTTTTAGCATTAAAGAAAGGATAGATTGAGTAATACTAAATAGCTAAAAAAGGTACTCTAGTACACCAAAAAAGGAAAAAAAAAAACAAATGTCATTTGCATAGTCATTTTATCCATAGCAGATATGAGTGATTGATACAACAGTCTAGTCAGGCATTATTGTGGGATCTACTATAAGAAAATAAGAATAATAAATGTAAGGCTTTGTCTCAACCACATCAACCATGTAAGGATGGAGAATTTCCAAACATAGAAAGAAAAGTGTTCTCTTAAAAAAATATGTATGAAATTTTGTTTGCTACCAGAGGTAATGCTTTAATATGATTGTTCATGAATTAGAAATAACCATACCTGCATAAACAAACCTGAAATTGTTATCTTAACATTTGCATAGATGTGCCCTTAAATAATACTTTCACGTACTACCTCTTCACATGGTAAAAGAATCTTACAAGAATGGTCACGACTTTTACAAGTCTATAAGGGTCAAGAAAATTCGCATTAAGACCAAAGATAACAGTTGTCTTGTTGTCATTGTTCTCTATTTCTCGTATGCTCATATACTCGATTCAAAACTGCTAGAATTACTTGAACAGTTTCTACCTTTTACAGGATCAGCTCAAAGTTTAAAGGCTAGTTCAAATCAAATAGCAGAAAGTTAATCTGTATTGCTGCCCACATTAAATTTATTGGTCGACCTAGTGCTCTCAGTTGAAATGTGTCCAAGGATCTGAAAAGTGCATAAGGTAATTCTGAGAACTAACATTCATGATTTGTTAATGACTGATTCCATGTGAAGATTTCATTCACTAGGTACATGCTTTGCTCCTCTTCTATTGCCAAGAAGTTCTATATTAACTATTACTATTTTTCATACCCTTGACTGTCTTGGACTCTTCTCTGGAGACATGAAAGAAAAGTCTGATAGGGAAACCATACCAATCATCGGCAACTATGAATGATGGTATGTTCCTAAATACATTGGTTCATCCCATCAGATGCACTGTGATCTAGAGCACATTTGGTCTTTGGAACCTTGGTAACATGTAGCATGTGCTTATTTGGTATATTCTTCTCTTGCAGGTTAAATTAATGCTATAAATATGATGGACTTGGTAAAACAATGTTCACTATATGAGAGATGCCGACATGCTTGCCTTTGTCTACTATCATCAACACATCACTTTAGTTGAAATCGATAGAAGGAGTGTGACAAATAAAATAAGAAAAAGGTTACTATTCAAACATCTTATTATTATCTCTCTTTTTTTTCCAGAAGGAGTCCTAACACTATGTTATATTAACCAAGAAAAATAAAGCTCTACTATAGCATTTGAATATGATTATACTAAAAAAAACTCATTCTCATGTTTTGAACATGATTTGGTAGAAGTGGTCTCAATTTGTGAATATAAAGAAGAAAATGCGAATAGACAAATTGAACTGAAAACTCAATAAATTTTGATCACTATTATGGAATCTACCAAAAGGGTCAGAAAATTGGCTACACCAATTCAATTCAATTTCCTGAAAAATTGGGCTTCAATCCAAGTCCTAAATGTTCCTATAATTGAAGGAAAAGTGTGAATGAACTATGTGCACATAAAACAGTAAGGAGATCCCTTTCTCCAGCCAAAATAGCACAACAAACTGAGGAGATCTACCAGAAAAATCCTTCAAACAGGAACCACAGTTCTTGAATCGAAAACGATACAAAAAGAGGAAGAAGACAAAATCCAAGGTGACGCTTACGGTGCTGTTGGAGATGAAGAAAACGAGAACAAGGAGGGCAACGAAAAGGGCGACGACCAGCTTGATCGGGGAACTCTTCGAGGCCACGCCGCTCCTCCCTTTGCTCTCCGACGACTCGGACCTCACTTGAGATCCGTCCCACAACCTGCCCAATCGTGCCCTCATCGCCATATCGCCGCACAGCTGAATCTATCAGCGGCAGCAGCAGTCAACGAGAGCCTCCGAATCAGCAGAGTCACAGAGTGAGTCCAGGCCTCAATAATTGCATGTGGAGCTGTTCCCGGAGGTCGGCGACATGTCCGATTCCATCATGTCCCTCTCGTGCTCACCACTGCACTGCCCCTTCTCTCCCCCCACTTCCTCGTTTCCCCTCTTCAAGAAGAAAGCTCAGTAGACTTTTCGTCGTTGAAGGTCAACGTGGCGGCCTCCTATTTGGTCACGTCGCTTTGTTCGGTACACCCATCACTAATTCCACAGCGTAGTAGTTCGGTGGGCCCCGCTGCCCGTGTCTTTTGCGACTTCCTCTTTTATGACAGCTGGATCAAAATACCATTGCAGTTTGATGTCATTATATGCTGCTTTGTCATGAGTTAATAACACACACGCACACAAACACTCTCTCTCACAAAAAAGAAATAAAATTAATAATAATTATTAGAGATAAAATGTGATTTTAATACATTAAAAATGATGCAAAGAATAACTCAAAAAGTTACAGCCTTCGTTCCTTTGCTTTGACATTGATCTCATCATGTGCTCTCGTTCCCCTGTTCTTGTTCCCAAGCTTTCTGCTCCCACATCTCCACTTGCTTCACCGCGTTAGCCCTCTTCTCGAGCACCTGGTGGAGCTCCTCTGGAGTGAAAGGTGGAGGCAGAGTGCAGGGCTCCGCATCGTGAGTCCACTTCTCCATTGATTCCAACAGGAAGCTCTTGGTCTTCTCCGAGGCAGGGCAAGCCAATGACTCCATGCAGATCTCGGTGAACCCTTCCGGCACCGTGGGCTTGTACTTCAGAAGCTTGGCGTATTCTGTCAGTGCGTGTAACATGTAGTCGTAGACGTGATCCATCTTCACTTCCTGTTGGAAGAAGTCGCTGCTCGCCTTCCCGATCGCCTGTGCCTGTTAGAGTTTTAAGAGATGTGTCGTGAACTGTGTCGCCGTAGGTTGAATCTTAGTGCGTAGCTAAAATGCTGACCTCCTCTTGGTGAGCGTTGCCCCAGTCGACGGCGAACTTGATGCCTCTGCACTTGTTGTCGGCTGCTATGGGCCAGTAATGGTGGCCGGGCATGAGACCTCGTTGGAAGAACTCGACGAAGCGCGTGTCGACGAACAACGTCGGCGAGTTGCACGCCAAGATGTACTTCTGGCTCACCGACCACGCGAGTCCCTCCACGTACATCCTATACCTGCTCATCAAACCTCTTCCCCATGTCAATCTACGTGCATGCATCGCTGCAGACAGGAGACGGAAGCAGACTTGCCTGTGATAGCATTGCCTGGCCAGGTTTGAGCGGTGATACCCCTGCTTGGCCTCACTGTTCCAATCCTGTGGAAAGGGGACAGTAAGAGTTCATCCGAGGGATTCTGGTTCTCATGTTATAGGCAAATTGAAGATATACCTGGGCGTAGATCCGAGCATTCCAGTCTCGTTCTTTGGTGACATTGCACTTCACAAGGTCTTGCCTGCTGCCGCCCATGAATGGACTGCCCTTCCAGTACGCATATGGCTCTCTCTTCGGCCATTCCACCTCTGCGTTCCCTTCGTTCATCTCCTTCATCAGTGGCACCCATGGCTTTATATTTGTCTCAGGCCTTCCAAAAGATCAATGCATTCGATCAGCTCAAAGCTTACAGAAACGAAGAAAACAGGGACTCAGATTACCAGCCCCAGAAGGACCAGTCGGGGAAGAGAATATCCAGGGTTTGATCGTCCTTGCAGTAATGGAACAGCGGCGGAGGCGGTGCCGACGAGTTGTAGTCGGCAGACTTCACAGACGGCATGTCCATGCAGTTGAATATGAGCTCGAAGTCAGGGACGCGGCCGGGGTACCGGCTGATGAGCTGCAGGATACCCCAGAAGGTGAAGACGTTCCTCGACAGGGAGTGGCCGAAGTACTCCTGGACGTAGACCCGGCCGTCGAGCACCACCATGTGGAAGGTAGCGAACTTGCGCGCGCGCTGGACCATCTCCTTCGTGATGCCGGTGGACTTCCATGGCCGCAGGTCCTCGTGAATCCACCTGAAGTATTCGGGGCAGGTGGGGGACGGTTGGTTGGCGGTGAGGTGCAGGGGAGTAGGCGCCGCCGCGTTGGGAGATCGTTGGCAGACGGCCGACGCTCCTGTATGGTTTGGGCAGCTCAAGGTGATGAGTTTTGGTTGAGGTTTCGATTGAGCTTTCGAGATTTGTGTGTTGAGAGACTGTCGATCTATTCCTTGCTCGCTCCAACCGAAGGTCTGCAATTATAAAACAGATTATAATACAACACTATATATATATATATATATATATATATATATATATATATATATATATATATATATATATATATATATATATATATATGTATTCTTTGATTTTTTCCACTTGCTTTCAAGGTCATGACTTTTTCTCTGAAAGAAAGTCAAAGTGAATAGTCAAACCACCATCATCCATCACCAACTTAGACACATTCACATTCACAATACATTAACTTAGAAATAACAATTAAATTAACTTAGAAACTCCACTCTATTTGGTCTTACGGACAAAAAATATTTAATTATGTAATTATCTATGAGTAATTTTTTATTAACAACAACAATAATAAAACTGTAATAACTCTCAAATAAATGATACAAGTGGGTGGACTTGAGATTAAACAATGCTCATCATGATGAGGGAGACCTTATACTTTTAATTCTTGGATCTTTGGGTTTTGGACATGTTTGGATTCAAAAATTCTCTCAAATCCCCATAATTCAAGGAAAATGATCCTTTTCAATAAAGAAGAAGAAAAAGAAAAAGGTGATATCAATATAAAGATTGGATTTCATGTCTTTTTCCACAGAAAAAGAGAGAGAGAGAGAGAGAGAAATTTGCGCATCAATTTATTAGATAAATGACAAGAAGAAAAGTCAAAATGATGAATCCCCAAAAAAAAAAGTGACCTCCCATTCGTACAATTGAGTTCTTCCAAAATGAAGAAGGAAGAGGGAAAAGAAGGATCCGACATCTAAACCAAAAGTCAAAGACAGAGACTAAATTGCAAGACGATTAAACTTGGGGCAGTGCAAAACCTACGATTATAGCCATCGAATCCATGAAACTCGATCGGTTCTATAAATGCTTTCGAATCCATGGTGTTCTAACACCGAGAACACAGACACAGAACCCCACTTACAGCGCTGTTAGAGATGAAGAAGACGAGGACGACGAGGGCAACGAAGACGGCGATGACCAGTTTGACGGCGTAGGACGTCGAGGCCGGGACGCTCCTCCCTTTGCTTTCCTCTCCATTCCATGACCTGCTCATCTGGGCGTTCATCTTCTTCATATGCTGCAGCCAAATCACGAGGGGCACAGGGACTGCATCACGGAAGTGGTTGGACCTTAAAAACTGGAAGCGGAGTTGCCTCTGGAGGCGGCGAAGATTTCTGATGCATGTTCTTCTCCTGCACTACTTTGCATGTTTAGGTTTTGCACAAGTCCATCTCCAGCCTCCCATTGGGCGATCATTTGTCGTGTTTGGTATCCGACATTATTCTACTATAGAAATAGCTCGGCAGCAGTGATCCCCCCTCCCCTATGAACTGGTCAACACCTAATAAAGTAGAGAAGATGGTGATATTTAATGGGGAAGATGAACTGGGGGCAGTTGGTAGGAATCATGCAAGGTTTGGTTTGACTTGTCAAAGGATCGACATGTTCTAGTTTTATTACCATGAGTCAAAATAATAATAATCCAATTTTCCCATAACAACAATGATCGAAGTTGTGTCCATACTCGTCAATTTCTTATGATCCATTATCATGACTTCAAAGGTTTGATGTCGGAAAAATATAACCCACTATCAATAATAAAATATTTTTTTTTAAATGAAAGAATTAGGTGATTTAATACTTTTTATCCACATCCATAAATTAAATATATATTTTTATTATATAATAATATAAACTTTTAACCTTCCACTCCCTCTCATAAAAATCTGAATAAATTTTTTTAACTGTTCTATATTTATCAATACAAAAATTCTCAAAAACACATAAAATAATTTTTTTAACCTTCCATCATCAAAAGTTTGTGATACATATAATATCCATAAAACAATTAGATCTTAGCCAATGATTCTTGATTATTTAATATAATCGATGTTTTACGGAGAGCTTTACATAATTTAGAGAAAAAAATATTTTTAAATCTTACTTTTGATTCTCACGTACTACTTTGAACTAATTTGACAATCGAAGCAATCATGCATATCATGAGATTTCGATTTAAATTGATCATCGAAGTGATTATATTATGCATGCATCCGACTTTAGTTTTACTCTTAAAAGAATGCTAATCTTATCAAAAATCTGATGGCATGAAATTTTGATAAAAAAAATTTATTTTTTAAAATAATTTATTTTTATTTACTAAATTAGAAAAACATTTATCATACCTAATAATATAAAAAATATATGTAATTTCAACATCACCTAAAAATGAGTGGACCCACAATTGGAATCAAGCTTTTGCTTTCGAACACCAAAACTCCAAATCCCACCACAGACTGCTTCCTCCCTTTGCAGCAATGAGAGGATGCCACGATTGCAATAAAGCCCTATGAAACAACACCCAAGACTCCAAATCCCACAACAGATTGCTTCGTCTTCCACAGTATCTTGCGCTGTCAGCCGTCGTGGGTTGGACAGCGTTATGGCTGGAAGCCAGCCACGCCTGTGTGAAGCCTCGCCGTCCTTGAGCCCGCCACAGGCACCCGAACGGACACGGTCCTCCCACATCCATTGGTTTCTGGATAACGCGGAGGCTCACCGGTACCAGGAACGTGCGGCGCCTGCATCTTCCCGGTTCACTTCAAGGTTTCCGTCAGGCTAAGCGCTCAAGTTCAACTCCAGATGCCCATGGCAGATGTTGATGTGGTGCTCATCTCGATTGGCGTTTGTCAGTTGTGGAGAACAGACTGCTATTTATGCTGCAACCACTGAACTGGCAATGGCCTCATTAGCCTCCTTGTAGTACATGTACTCTCTCTTCTGCAGCAGAGAGAACGACAGAGAGAGGAGCCAAGTAGTGAAAGATGGGAGGGCCGGTGAGGTCGAAATCGAAGGCTTTCATGTGCATAGCGCACCTACTGGCGGCGACGGCGGCCGTGATGGTTCTGGTGTGGTGCATCCACTTTCGTGGTGGCTTGGCCTTTGAGTCTGCCAACAAATCGCTCATCTTTAACGTAACTACGATCTCTTCCTCTTCCTCGTTCGTTCTTTTGCTGTAACTATCAAGCAACCTGTTTCTTTAGATTTAGTGGAAACACGTTTGATCCTCTTGGAGTGTGCTTTCATGAAAGAAGCCCTGTTCTATGTGGATGCCGATGAACAATTCGTGTGAGTGATGCATAGAATTTTCTTGCAATTACGCAGGTGCATCCGGTCCTCATGTTGATCGGCTTCATCATCATGGGCGGTGAAGGTAGAGCAGCTAAAATTCTTCGAAATCACCAGAAATTAACTGGAATTCATGTCTTTATATTTGATTATGTTACAGCTACGATGAGCTACAGAACTCTTCCTTGGAGCAAACGAGTAAAGAAGACTATCCATTTGATCCTTCACGCAATTGCCCTTGTGCTTGGCGTCTTTGGAATCTATTTTGCCTTCAAGTTCCACAACGAAAGTGGAATCGATAACCTCTACAGCTTGCACTCCTGGATGGGGCTTGGGACGATCTGCCTCTATGGCATTCAGGTGATGCATCAGGCTATTGATTCTCTGTTTTGTTTTGTGTTTGTCTGACACAGTGATTTGCTTTCTTTAGTGGATTTTCGGGTTCGTCACCTTCCTCTATCCTGGAGCTTCAGTGTTCCTTAGAACAGCGTATCTTGCATGGCATGTACTGTTTGGCATCTTCGTCTACCTACTGGCGATTGCAACTGCCGAGTTGGGGTTTCTGGAGAAGCTCACCTTCCTTGAGACCTCAGGAATATTACACAGGTACAGTCCGGAAGCTTTCTTGGTCAACTCGACTGCCTTGGTTGTGATTCTGCTAGGAGCCTCTGTGGTGCTCTCTCTCATCGTTCCTTACATAGATTACTCCAATATATATACTGTAGACTGACAGAGCATGTGATGCTTCCGTCCCTTTCTCTCTCTAGGTTTCAGCTTTCTATTGTCTGTAGCATAGCGAGGAACAGAATAATATTTGTTGTATAAAGTAATAGCTACTGTGCTTGGTTGCTGAGATTCATCATATATGAGAACAGGATTGCGATCTGGACTTTGTTCAGTATATCTATCATCAAGCAGTGTGTTGTTGAACAGACATGGATGATAAATCTATTGCTGTAGTTGGGAACATTGTTCATCAAGTCTTTCCCTGAAACAGGCTACATTTTGATCCGTGTCATCAGATTACCACTCAACTTTGCACATCCTGATGCTCAAAAGTTACATCGCATTCACAAAAGGAAATCTCGATCTCTGCTTACTGTAGTTTTATGTCTGCAAAGTGCAGAAAACAGGCAAAGTGTTGACCACAGAGCAGAGCAGGGAAAGTGCCCTCTTTCCACTGACACAACAGAGAGAGAGAGAGAGAGAGATCAGTGGTCGGTGGAGCAGCAGCTGAATAGGAGAAGAAGCTGCTCTGGAGTCCAATAATGGCGATGAAACAAAAGGAAGTCGGAGACATGCTACTGTGCTAAGAGGTGGGATTCGTCAGAGGCCATTCTGAGAGCTTTCTTAAATGAGCTCCCAAAGCAAACTACATCTCTTCTTATAAAACAAGAGAAAGAACAGTTCATTTCAGCCTCCCATTATTCTGTGAAGTTCCAAACTACAATTCACCAAACTGTTCACATCTCCTCCACTAAAACTACAATAACTTGACCTTTAGCAACTTTTCTACTTTAAGTTCTTCTAATTCTAAGAGAGAAAAGAAAAGATAGATCATGAATCCTGCTAATAACTCAACCACAGCAGATCCAACAAACCACATATTCTGACAGTGCATCATTAAAACCAGTTTATGGTATATAAAGGACATCTGGTTAGCAGCATTCCCGAGTGCGACTACGCAGATCTCCGAGCTCTCCTCTTTTCCCCCTCCTCCTCTCTCTTCTGAAACCCAGAGCTGGTCGTCTTCCCCGACCGCTTCATGGCCTCAGATGCTGCTGCAGCCATTTTAGCCCTCCTCCTGCTCATGATATACTCTTCCGATATGTACGCATCCATGGCGACGAGGAAGGAGACAGTGCTGTAGTGCTTATATGGAGCCGAGAAGCGTGGAATCCAGTGGGCTTTAGTCCCACGTTTTGCTGGTTATACCAGTGGGTCGGTCTTCTCGCTTCGACGGGGGCTTTCCACATGCCACGAGTGCATGAAGTGACCGCACGACTTTAGACACTACGAGAACTACGATCCTGTTAATTTATCTTAAAGGGCCGGATTTCAATTACCCGAACCAGATCCGATATGGGATCCGAATCCGAATAGATGACGAATATGCACATCGAGCGTTCGGATTGCGGCTCTTCGCCGCCTCAAAGGAATATTCAACCCAACCGAAGCATCAAAAGACGGCAGCCGCGAGTGATTCGCGCAAGGGGAGGGTAACGCTGCGTCCCCGAACCTGTGGACCAATCGCAAACTGCCTCCTCGCCCGCCGTTCCATTTCAACGCTTCTCCGTGACTCCGCCCCTGCTCTCTGCTTCTCCTCTCCCTGTCGCTGCCACGGGATGGGCGGGGGGTGAAAAGAGGAGCTCCCGCCACCGATTGCATCGTCTTCTCCGCCACTGATCATCTGATCGCTTTCCGACTGAGCTCCGGCATTCGATCTGCCCGTACGACTCCTCCGCTTCCCCTTTGCCCTCGGCGCCCTCATTAGAGCTCGATTTTGAGCTCCTCGGACGCCCCTTTCCGCTGGTCCCTAGGGTTTAATGTTCATCTTGATCCGTTATTGGAATTTTCTTTTCCTCCGGTTTTCTAGGGTTTAATGTTCATCTTGATCCGTCATTGGGAGCTTTCATATATTTGTTGAGTGCTTGGTGCTTGGTGATTTATTCATTATGATGCTGGTCTGCTTGTTTTCCGCAGGTGGGGGAAGTGTTAGATTTGTCTGCACCGGAAGTGGATGATGGATTTAACTTGTGGTTTTCGGCCGACGACCGCGTTCGATTACGGCAATGGCTCCAGTTATTTGAGGTTTACGTACAGAGGGCAAAGTCGCAGCGTACTTCGTGAAACTAAGGTCTGCTGCAAGTCTTATTCCTTGGGGGGGGGAGTGCGTGGACTTGGTAATGGTCGTGTTTCATTGGTCTCAGTGCTCGGGAGAGATTATAGTGAGCCGTTTAGTTTTTCCGGGCGATGGAGGAGACCTTTCGAAGGCAATTTCTTGAACCCTCGGAAGCTTCTGAAGGGATCCATGCTCTTAAACTGTCAATCGAATGATTCTTTGGCATATGTTGGTGCCAGCAATCAGAATTTTGATGCCACTGAAAGCAACTTAGTGGATGAGCAGATGCCTTCCATCGAAGACTCGGAAGTAGGGGCTGGCTCTGATGCAAAGCTGAGTGGTCCAGAGGCGGAGGAAAAGGAAGCCTATCAAGTGGATGAGTTGAGGGAATTGCTACAGAAGTCTAGCAAGGAATTGCAGGTTGCTCGGCTTAACAGTACCATGTTTGAAGAGAAGGCACAGAAGATATCAGAAACAGCGATTGCCTTAAAAGATGAAGCGGAACGTGCCTGGGAAGATGTTAACTCTGCTGTTTCTTCCATTCAGGAGATCATTAACGAAGAGGACAATGCCAAAGAAGCAGTCCAGAAGGCCACCATGGCCCTCTCAATGGCTGAGGCCAGGCTGCAAGTGGCAGCAGAAGCTATTGATTCCAAAAAGGAACAAACGACATTGACAGAACCTTCAATGGAGAATGATGAGGAACAAGCACTTGTATCTGCTCGAGAAGAGATCAGTGGCTGCAAGGAAAGCTTGGAAAGCTGTGCAGAAGGTTTGAGACGCATTCAGATGAGGAAGGAGGAACTGCAAAAAGAAGTAGAGAGGTTGCGCCAGATTGCTGAGAAAGCTCAGCTGGATTCATTAAAAGCTGAGGAGGATGTGGCAAACATTATGCTTCTCGCTGAACAGGCAGTGGCTTTTGAGCTGGAGGCTACTCAACGTGTTAATGATGCGGAGCTGGCACTACAGAGAGCTGAGAAAGCTGTCTCTTCTGCTGATGCTGTCGAGCAGCAAGCACAACCTTCTCAGGACCAGGTGGTTAAGGAGGAAGCAAATGTTGTTGAGGAGGTTACACGAGGTACTGTCAGCGACGCTACTACCGAAAGAGATGAAGTGTTGGTTGGTGATAAACTTGTGGCTGGTGATGTGGCTGTTCGAAGCATTGAAGAGGTGGAAACATTTGATGAACTGAGTGATCAAGAGAATGGGAAGTTGACTTTGGATTTTACCAAAGAAGCTGATATAGAGTTTGAAAAGTCAAAGGCAAAGAAGCAGGAACAACAAAAGGACTTCACTAGGGATAGTTCTTCAACTGTTAATGCACCCAAGGCTTCGTTGAAAAAGTCATCAAGGTTCTTTTCTGCATCGTTTTTCTCTTTTGATGTAGAAGATGAAGAGTTTACACTTGCCTCTGTCTTCCATGGCCTTGTTAATTTTGCGAAGAAGCAAGCACCCAAGCTGGTTATCGGAATTATGTTTCTTGGAATGGGGTGAGTTTTATGGTAATGCATTAACTTCTGCTACTCAAATCCTTCATGGTTTATCAATGTTTTCGTGTCAGGTAGTTCCAAATAATCATTACGTTCTGTTTAGCTCTTAACTGTCGTGGATTGTACTTTCTGCAATTCACAGCACCCTGGTCTAGAGGGACCTTGTTTGGATGAACCAAGGAACATAAAAAGGGCAATATTTTTTAAGTATTGCTATTATTAACTTTCGTCAACTTTTTTTTTTTTTTATCTCTGTGAATCATGGTGTAATGTATCTACAGATTCATGTAACTAAAGACTGATAATTTGATACTTGTGCTATGTGATTATGCTAATGAAGTTGATGAAGAGAATTTATCCAATAACGGAGTTGAAATTGCTTTTGAAAGTCTTAAGAATCCGAAACATTCTAGTAGCTCAGCCTTTCTTCTTGGTTTACACTGAATCTACATTAAATATAAAGATATGCATGAGCCCCTCTTTCCTGCAAAGGAGTTGGTGTGCGTGTCCTAAGAAATGTTCTCCTAAAAGTAGATGGTATACTTGTTACCTTATGATGTGCTCATATGACTTTAACAACAGACTGTTTTGGGTGATCGACTAGGCATAACCACTTTCTCCTGGATCATACTTTTATATATATTTTTTTCATTTGAAATATAAGCAATTCTGATATTTGATAGAACTAGTGCGTTAACTCTATATTTGATATTTCATGGCTTTCTTCTGACGTTGGAACGTGACCCTCTTAAATCTTTTTAGTAGTACTGTTAGTATTCGAGGTGATTTCTGTGTTGCTTGATTTAATGTACTCTTATATTAGGACTAAAATATGTTCTCAACATAATGTTTTTTTTTTTCTCATTATCCATTTATCAAGGACAAATCCATCTGTGGTTAACTTCTGATTTGATTAAATGTACCTTTGCTTCTCTTTTGTGTTAACTTAATTCAAATCTTACATATAGAAATCATAAATTTCATCAACTCACTGACTCCAAAATCATTTATTGTCTGTTGCAATATGTCGGTTGCGCACTAATGGCTCCCTTTCTTTATAAGGTGGTTGTATAACATGTTAGCCCTTTATACATCTACCTTTTTCTCTGGTGTTCTTTTATTTTAAGAGTTTCATTTTTTCGTGCTTAGGGGTTATAGGGTTCTTCTGCCTTGTTAGTGTTTTCTTTGGATTATCTGGGCATCAGTGACACAATTCTCTTTCTCTTTAACCCTTTGAACCATTTTAGTAGATGATGTCTGTGGTTTGACATCTTTTAAATGCTTTGGGAGCAAAACCTGGATCATTCCCTGATAATTTTGTCTTTTATGTTCATTGGGATACTTATTTATTAGTTTATCCGCTCCACTGTTTTACCAGCATTATGTTTTGTTCTTTTTTTTTGTGCCGCAAAAGGGAGTACTCTAAAGGTATCCTTGTCCCTTTTATTTCCTGTCCTTTTGGTGGTGTTTGCTCTTTAGCTATAGAAAATATTCATGATCATTACAATCAAATTTGTAGCTTTTTTGGATTCCATATTTCCTTTTCTATCCTCTTACAAGCAAATGTACAAGGAGATATACTTGATTATTACAAGCAAATTTAAAAATAATGTGGATAAAGTTTGCGCCAACCCTTGCTCTATGATGTTCACACCCTACCGGTGATCTTATTCTTTTTACTTTATTGAAGAGGTTCTTTATATTGCTGCTCTAGTTTTTACTTTTTCTCTTAAGTTTGGACCCGTTTGATATGAGAAATTTTCCATATCACCACACCTTTTGGCCATGAGCAGTTTTCTTTGACTTGCTCTTGGTTGGCCTTAGAAAATGATCAGGTTGGGAAATCTCTAACTCAACTTGTGGCTCCAGTCTTTTTAATGCTACCACATGCATTTGTTTAACTTGCTTGCATCCCAAGAGTTACACATCCAAGCCTGTTGTTCTTTGGTATGTCAATTTCTCTCAGTTTCTGAAAATATAGGTATCGTGATTCTTCAAAGCTTCATGTCCACCAGACCTTGCCGAATAGACTTTCACATCTTTGCTATCTATCGTGTAGCAATTGCTATGCCTACTTTATGGTGCTAAATTTTTGGTCCTTGTTTACTGGTAGATCAATTACACTTATGGCCTATTTGTATTTCCTGTAGGCATCTAACAAAGGAAATATTGTCTATGGTAAAATTTGTAGGTCCATTTTTAATTGTTATAGTAAGATTACCAACTAGTGTTTGTATATTTGCCATCATTTCTTGGTGAAATATTACATTTTGTAGAACAAATGCATGGTTGGCTTGAATGATGACACCCCTAGAACAACTAGCAACAAATACTTGATATGACAGAAGATATACAAAATGGCTTTATTAGTAATTCTTAAATTTCTTAAATTTTCTTTCATGATTCTCCTGTACCCAGAAAGGGCATATAAAGTATAAATACAGTTGGTTTCTCATCCTAATTGCTATTGATTTTCATGATTCTCATGTCTAACTATTTTATTTTAAGCTGTCATGCCAACGAACAATGCTTTGGAATTCAATATGTATTAATTGATGTGCCAGGGCTTACTTCTTAAGTAATCGAGTAGAAAGGACCTCACAATTGCTTCATCAGCCAGATGTAATCAGTATTGAAGAAGTGGCCTCATCTGCCAAGCCTGTGGTTCGAGCAATAAGGAAGATCCCTAAAAGATTAAAGAAACTTATTGAACTCTTACCTCAGCAAGAGGTATTAATTTAATTGCAGATTTTCATCCATTATAATTTGTGACACAATATTTTAGTGCTTATTAAAGTATATCATGGACTTTCAAATAAAAATGTTCTCTAGTATTTTTGATATAGAGGTACTTCCCATTAATTTTGTTAATACTCCTTTAACCTTGCATTTCTCTACTAACATAATTTCTTGCTCTTGTTCTGACAGATAAATGAAGAAGAGGCCTCGCTGTTTGACATGCTGTGGTTACTGCTAGCTAGCGTTATCTTTGTACCAATATTCCAGAAAATACCTGGAGGTAAGCAAGTGCTTGGAGTTTTACTGTTTGTTTATATGCAAAAGTCAATTTGATTAATTATTTCTTTTTCTACAGAATCAACCCTTTTTATTGGTTGATTTTCATATTTCACCACAAGAACACCCTGTTAAATTTTGTTTGTCAAGGAGAAAGCAAATATAATCTGTTTTATTGAAGTGCTAAAAATGGGCTTCTAGTTTTGTAGGAAAAAGACTAGGATTAATAGATTGTGATAAAAGCAAAATGATGCAGCGAAGTATGCCAAGATCACCTACTTAAGAGAGGAACATAATAAAACTAGAGATGTCCGTTGGCTACGGCTTTTTAGAATGGTTTATGAAGATAAATATTGGCTAAGGAGATAATTATAGTCAGAAAGAATTGATGAATCCAACATAGAGTAATTAGAATCTTGTTCACAGTAGCAAGTTATAACTATGATTATGCAAAGCATAAAGTTCTTGACAATTAATTGGGATTTTTTTTTTTGAGGTCATATATTACTCTGTAGTTTTCACATTTCATAGGTTGAAACATATATGCAAATAAAGCTAGACGAAGTTGGTCATTTCATGGATGATGATGTGATGGTGGTTAGTGGAACATATACAAAAACATGGATACTATTAATTATGCATACAAGTCAATTAATACAAGGAAATTGTTTCAGCATTGATGGAAGATCTGATAACTATTTTTTTTCATCATTTTTATATAAAAAACAATGCAATACCAAAATATTTGTCTATGTTCTGGTCGAGTCTCAAAGTGAAATCTGAAACCCATTATGCTTTCTATGTGACCTTAAGATATGCTGCAACTCTAGGCTGGAAAAAATGACAGTTTTGGAGACCAAATTTATGTGGTAAATATTGATAAAGATTATAAGGAACAGCAGCATTCAGTATATAAATATGCCAAAGGTGATTCTTATATGGAACTTATTTACGTGATTCTTTTGCAACATTGATTATCTATAGTCTGCGAGGGGACTAAAATTCATGGGTGGTCCAAAAAGGAAAAATAGAATTATTGTCATGAAAATAATGGACACAGTTTTTGTGAAAAAATTATCATAGAAAATTGATTTAGTGTGAAAAATGAAGACAATTACATGTAAAAATTTGCATGTAATATTCTTCTTTCTGGTCACAGTGCCTTCTGCCTTGTCAAATAGGTGAATTCCTACAGTTGTCTTATGAGATAACCTGTGTTTATTCAAAGAATTTATCTGGATAGCTTCATTTATTCTCTGTTGTATCTTCTAGGTAGTCCTGTACTTGGATATCTTACTGCTGGTATCTTGATTGGTCCATATGGGCTGTCTATTATTCGGCATGTTCACGGGACAAAGGCCATTGCTGAATTCGGAGTCGTGTTTTTGCTATTCAATATTGGGCTTGAGGTAGTGTGTTGAAGTTATATTTTTTTTTATCGGTTGCTGATGTACTAATAGTTGATCATTTGTTGAACTTGTTTGATGAGACAACTGAGTTTATGACACACAATTGCAGCTTTCTGTTGAAAGGCTAAGCTCAATGAAGAAATATGTCTTTGGCTTAGGATCTGCTCAGGTGATTCCATTGTGCTGTAATTCTTCTGTAATTGTGATCCTGTGCAAAACTGTTTATTGTAGGTTGTTGCTTTGTTGACAATTCACAGGTTTTGGTCACTGCAATAGTAGTTGGCTTGATAGCGCATTTAGTCTCTGGGCAACTGGGCCCAGCAGCAATTGTTATCGGTAATGGTCTGGCTCTATCATCTACAGCAGTTGTCTTGCAGGTATATTTGTTTTGCAACTACTCATTACTTTCCGACTCTGGATGTCCATTTTCATGTGTATATTTTGTGTGTCACTTCATTTTTGTTATCAACTTGCACGTTTTTAGGTGCTGCAAGAACGAGGGGAGAGCACATCACGCCATGGACGTGCTACTTTTTCTGTGTTACTCTTTCAGGTATCTCTATCTTTTCTAGGTAGAAGTTTCATTTCTGCTTGGTGCTTGCAATATGAATTTACAATATCCTGAACTTGAAACCAGATTTGTCTGCCTGCAAGTTAAATCAGATATCAGGCTGTCTTGTCTTATATGTATCTTCCCAGCTGCTGTGTGTTACCTATATTGACAAAAGAATTCCTCTATCCTAAGGGAACATTTTTGTCCTGCTTGTAATTAGCCTTGTATTTTTCCATCAGTTTAAAGCCTATATTGACAAAAGAATCCTCTATTCTAAGGGAACATTTTTTTTCCTGCTTGTAATTTGCCTTGCATTTTTCTATCAGCTTAAAGGAGTTGAATATCATATCGTGGTATTTGCTGCTATATATTTTTTATTCTGTTCCTGTTAATAATTTTTTGTTTGATCTAGTAATTGATGCCTTACCTTAATCTATCACAGGACTTAGCAGTGGTGGTTCTGCTGATACTGATACCTCTCATTTCGCCAAATTCATCCAAAGGAGGGGTAACCTTCTATTTACTCATTTTTAACAATGCTTTATTAGTTTTTATAGCAGCTTGTTCATAAAATCTTATTAAAGTGTGACCCTAATATAGGTTTTAACTGTATGACCATCTTTATAAGCTATAGCATTAATAGCTATCTTTGATAGAAAAACTAGATTTTGACTTGTTAGCTACAGGATAAATCAGATGTTAACTGATATTTTTCTCCCCAAAATTTGATGCATTTAGGGATCAGTTTTCCTAAGATCTGAGGTAGAATGGCTGGTATCCTTATGGAGCTTGAGTTGATATCTTGTTGTCTACTCTTTGAGGTCTAGTTATGGTGCCTTAAATGGGTTGTGATGTAGCCTTCAGCAAAAAGGGGCGTGTCCAGTGCATAAGGCTGCCAATGCGGTATCTGGGGACAGTCAATGTACGCAGTCTTACTTTAAATATTTAAAAAGAATGTTTCCATCTCCCAGATCGCAAAGGAGCAACCTTACTGTTATACCAAGGTCCGCGCTTAGCCTTAATGCAACCTTACCGATGTAGCATTCAGCCTTTCATAATAGTTGTCTCTACACTCCATCTCATTAATATTTTTTTAAAAAATAAAGTGATGTAACACATTGTACTTTAGTCACAGAGAGAGAGAGAGAGAGAGAGATATGTCACCATGGTAAGGTTGTCTATCAAGGTTGAAGCTACATAATAGCCTTCTGCTTGCAGTTACAAGGTTGTGTCTATTTACTCTCCCAAACTCTGGTATTTGCAGGAGCCTTCTGATCTGAGCCACCTTTTTTAACTTCAGTTACTCTGAAGATTTTTTTCGTCCTTTACAGAATTTGCATCATGATAGAGGGATATATAGTGCACTAAAAAGTTCAAATTATGAAGAGTAGCATTCTAAATAGCACTATGAAGTTGATAAATGAATGTCTTTGATTCTTATCATATAGGTTTATGGTTCAAGAAACCAAATAATCTTTAGTTTTGGAAGCCCTAACTAGTAATCATCGGATGCCAGATCACAATTCATCAAGTTGTCTGCATAAAAACTTGAGAGTAAATATTAATGAACCAAGTGACCTTGATAGAATACAAGAATCATATAAGAAGAATCAAGTTGCTAGTAGTAGATCCACATTCCCTTGTATACCAAGACCGCGAATGTTACATGTCATCATCTTTTGATGCCAGACTAATTGAGCTGCCTCATTTGCCAAGACAATTACTTTTCAGTATCCCTGTTGGTGGTTTTGCACTTTGGTGCACTCTGATAATCTGATTGACTACTTCAGATGCACTTTTCTAAGAACTTTTTTGCAAGTTATCATCGACTGTGAGTTCTTTAGTGATGATCTTTCTGTCTTTTTTATTTTTTATTTTTGCTTGGTTAACTGTAGCTTATCATCATATCTATACTTTTGGTAGGGGTTGATGACTACGTAATTTATATGATTTTACCATCTTATTGATCAAGATCTCCTTCAAGTGCAAGCTCATAAAATAAGCTAAGAAAATTATTGTTTGTTGACTGTCTTGTCTTCCCTCAGGTGGGATTTCAAGCAATAGCAGAGGCTCTTGGATTAGCTGCTGTAAAAGCAATAGTTGCTATCGCTGCCATAATTGCTGGAGGACGCTTGGTAAGTTGGACTTTTATTGAACAAATATTTCATTATTATCATGTTTTTAAATACTGGTTTGATATTAGTTGCAATAAACTATTGGATCAGTATGATACAAGTATAGCTAATGATTTATCGACATGTCCTGCAGAGTATTGTTGAAAAGAATGGTGTATGATATGAAACTATATTCACCTTACCAGTACTTGTTACCAGTTCAACTGGTATTTTAAACCATTTTAGTGTAATATAACAAGGGACCAACAAACATAATACCCCTTATACAACTACAACAACAACAATAAAACTGTAAGTCCTAACTATTTGGGATTTGCTACATGAATCTTTTGCCGTAATTAAGATCTGCAAAGACCAATTCGGGACACTTAGGTGGTGTAGGTGACTTGTCACTTTCGGGTGATGACCTAACTTTCTTTATATTGAAATCAGATATGATCAATGTTCATGAGACTGATATAATGTTATGCTGGTTGTCAGTGACCTAATGCATCCCTCTACCTTTTTCATCCGGGCTTGGGACTCACATTGGCAGTGTTAAACATAACACCCCCTATATACTGTTTAATTTTGAGTGACGTGTTTGCTAAGCCAAGCAAGTTAACTTTTCCATCTTGCTTATTTTTGTCAGTTTTTTTTTTTTGGCTGAACTTTGTTATTCTTGTTTGTATTATCTTATTCCATATGGATTTCTTTGTTTTGTTTTTTTAATTTCGCTCTAATTCCTGATTGATTTAACGTTGTAATATCCTTCATAATTCTTTATGTTTAATTTCACTTTCTCACTACTGCTATCCTGATATGCTGAAAGTTTCTCTTGATTACGAGATGTTTCCTTTACTATTGACACTTGGAATAATTTTATTTTGGATATAGGTTTTGTATTGTTTGAGTAAGACATGTTTTTATGGTCAGTTTGCATGACAGAGTGTGCTTAAATGAGTGTTTTTGGTTAAAATTTGATGTTACAACACAAAATTTTCTGTTCATACATCTTGTAGAATTTTCTTTTTCGAGTTCATCATGTTTCTCAATATATATTAATTGTCTTTGACTCTTTGGCTATTATGACCTGGCAGTTTCTTCGGCCAATTTATAAGCAAATTGCAGAAAACCAAAATGCTGAGATATTTTCTGCAAATACACTCCTTGTTATATTGGGAACAAGTCTTCTTACAGCAAGGGTATGTGCAACTATTTATTATGATTCCCTGCTGTTCTCTCAAATGATCATTAGTGGAACTTCCTATAACAGGCTGGACTCTCTATGGCTTTGGGAGCTTTTTTGGCTGGTCTTCTCCTAGCAGAGACAGAATTTTCCTTGCAAGTTGAATCAGATATTGCTCCTTATCGTGGCCTTCTGTTGGGCCTCTTTTTCATGACAGTATGTACTCTATCCGAATCCTGTGTCCCATTTCTTCATGATTTTGTTACATAAAGCAAGTGAATCAGGTTGAGAGTCAATACACCACCCATTTTTCTATCCGTCAGTATTTTATGTTTGCTTTTCAAAGCATCCTTTCATGTTGATTGTTTAGACAACAATGATGCTGGGCTAAATTCACATTGCCATTATGCTATGAAGTTACTTTATGCTTTTATATATCCTTTTTGTACATCCATTACATATTTGCATACAAGTAAATTATAAAGAAAGAGTGAAGCAATAAAAGGATATGCTATTATTGAATCCTTGTTGAGTAGTAAATATAGAAAATATGAAAGAGTGGAAAAGAAACCACCGATCTGCTTAACTAATGCAGGTGAAGAACTCTTTAGCTGTTCATTAAATGTCTATTTGAACAATGCTACATAAGGGTTCACATGGTTTGGTTCAGTTAATTTTTTGTGGAAATTTAGAATGGAATCAGACATATATAGTGTATGGAACCACAAGGAAAAACCCAACCAAAATTAGTTGATTTGGTCTGGTATCAAGATTGTATAATGTTTGTATATTATGTTATACGTGATTATAGTTTATGTGAATGTTACATTCATAACACTTACATTAACTATAAAATTCTAACAAATATGTTCTATGTATATTGATTATTATATATAACTTGTAGGATCTTTTTTTTTTTGTGGTAAATAGGGTTCAAGACCACCATAAGATTTGTTCCAAAAGTAACAGAAACATTCATCATGCATATCATTTTTAGCTAAATCCAAGGCATTTGCTGGGGAATTAACCGGGTACAACACTCCAAAAAAGAAGAACAAATTTTGCCTCCCAGTCTGCTAATATATGGGAAAATTGCATATGATGGCCATGGGCAGTGCAATCAGAAACATCAGCTAGAAAGGAGAGAGCAGCTGCACAAGCCAGCCCTTCACCGGACAACCACCAAATGACCACTGTGGATCACCTTTAATTAAGATCTGGGTCCTGTAGGTGGTTGATGCAAATAGGATACCCTCCCAAGCACCGTGTATTATGTATGGTTATATCATTTCCAGTTTGGTTTAGTATGGATGTTTCTTAGACCACAGACCAAACCAAACCAAATTGAAAGTTGTTCTACTTTTGTCTTTTTCAAACTATACTAGGCCAGTCATTATAGAAAAATTAAACCGATACAAAACAAATGCAATGATTTGAGTTACATTCTCAATTGACTGGTTCATTGGCACGCACCTAATGCTATATACTGTGATCCTATTCACAATGGAGTGTGAGTCTGCTGGGCCTCTCTCTCTCTCTCTCTGCATGTCTTGTATGAAGCTTTCCCTAGGACATGCGATGAGCCATGGTAGATAGCATTTCTCATTTAGTATCATGTCAGCTTTAGCCTTAGTATAAGAAGTTTCTGAACTTTGGTTATATTGAGAAAACTATGCCAGTTATTGGACTGTATAACATGGCCTGAATATACAATGTAATGTGTATAATTTTCTATGTGCTCATTGACAAACTTGTTCATAAACTTCATGTGTGTATTTTTTTCAGGTTGGTATGTCCATTGATCCAAAACTGCTGCTTGGAAATTTTCCAGCTATTATGGGGACACTGAGTCTCTTAATTGTTGGAAAAACTGTGCTGGTTGCCTTAGTGGGTAGACTATTTGGCATTTCGCCTATAGCGGCAATAAGAGTTGGTCTTCTCCTAGCTCCTGGTGGAGAATTTGCATTTGTTGCTTTTGGAGAAGCTGTAAATCAGGTGATCTTTCTGAATTTGGTGTTTTTTAAGAGCTCTTTTATACTATTTATTTTCTCCAAATATGTCGCGACCATACAATATATATTAATTGGTGTTTGTTTAGGTTGCAGCATGCTTATACATGTCATTATGCATTGGCTCCATCAGTAGCATAATTATGCCATCAGGGGAAAATTAAGGGTTATCCTGTTATAGATTTTTTTTCCTTTTCCTGTTATAGAAATGGCTAGATAGTTTTGATTGACAGATGAAACTTATTTATTCTATTTTTTGTATATAGGGTATCCTATCTTCTCGGCTTTCATCATTGTTGTTTCTGGTTGTTGGTATTTCAATGGCTCTTACGCCATGGTTAGCTGCTGGAGGTCAGTTGCTTGCTTCTAGATTTGAGCAGCATGACGTCAGAAGTCTATTGCCAGTAGAAAGTGAGGTAAAATAATTGGACATTTCATTTCAAATACAATAGGATCTTATGGTACAAGTTTCTTTCATTTTTTTGAATCTAGTCAGCAAGGATATTCAGTGCTTTTTAAATATATTTGCACACACATTTCATTACTTCTTAAGGATTTCTGG
The DNA here is from genome assembly GCF_036884655.1 of Musa acuminata AAA Group. Taxonomy (NCBI): domain Eukaryota; kingdom Viridiplantae; phylum Streptophyta; class Magnoliopsida; order Zingiberales; family Musaceae; genus Musa; species Musa acuminata. The sequence goes on from NC_088327.1 coordinate 1,669,547, forward strand.
GTAAAAGTTGCAGGATTCTGAAAAATTGTGATAATCTGTTTCATGTTGTATGTTTATACACATGTCACTACATTATATTTTCAACCAATTGTTAGCCTGGATTCTGCATCAACTTTCGTGTATCTTTATCTTAGATATGCCCCTGAGTTGGATATTTGTCCGGCACTTGGACACCTGTGAAGCTCTTTGATATACTGGTAGAAGGTTTCTGCAACAATGGTCTGACCTGCCATACTTAAACGTCCACATACCTTTGAACATAAAGAACTCCATATACAATATTTATTTAACAATTATTAAAGTGTTGTTTTGGAATATGACTTTCATGTCCTTAATTAGGTAATACAACTGATTAGCAAGAAAATTGCCAATTTCTAATTTTCTGTAAACCAAGTGTTCTGCAAGTGAAACACTTTTTGTGATGATTAATATTAGTAGAATTGTGCAAAAAAAGAAAAGTAGAATTGTGGATGCTAACTGATATTTGGTTTGTTATGGGAATACTGCATGTTTTGAAATTCCAGCTTAGTGTCTTACTATTAGCCACGGATTGGCTCCCAATTCTTTTTATATTTTACTTGAGGCTTGGAAGTAAATTACACGTATAAATGGTTCATAAATATTTTATTTTTTGTATTATCCCACAATTGTTACTATGTACTTATAGCTAGCCAGAAATTTAATCTTCGTTATCATCTTTTCTTGTATAGACTGATGATCTGCAAGACCATATAATCATATGTGGATTTGGACGTGTTGGTCAGGTACTTCTGCTACCCTCCTCTTTGACACATTAATTTGCTTATCTTGAACCAGGCCAATATATGATGTTCCCACAGTATTATGTTCATTTCAAAATGTAACAGCTTTTCGGTCTCTCTGTTTTAGATTATAGCCCAACTTCTTTCCGAGAGGTTAATTCCATTTGTTGCCCTTGACGTCAGAAGGTAAGGTTCTTTTGTATTCTCTTATATGGCTTATGTTATACTTTTATATTAATGATATGAGCTCTTTAAAGTACAAATGTATTTACATAAAAAAAATTGCATGATGAACTCAGGCATGAAGTAGATAGGCATGCTCTTACATTTCTGTATAATTAAGTGCATGGAATGTAATCTCATACCGAACCCCTGTACTGGTCCCGGGTTGGATCAGCACGGTATAGGCAGACATGGGGAAGAATACACGACTCGATAAGTTGGGGTTTTACTTTTAAATTTTAAATTTTAAAATAAAAAATCTGGCTGGGCTTACTGTCCGATCCAGGTCCATTGCCGGGCCTGAACTTGAACCGAGCCTGAATTAAAATTTTTAATTCACAACCCTCACTGCCCGGTTCATAGGGCTTACCGATCCGTAATCCTGTGTTACACTTGAACCACTCGAAATTGGGTTGGTCTGCTTGCCGGTTGGCGATCGGACCGGCAAATACTGGTCATGCCATACCGAACCAGGCGAAATTGCATATCTTGATTTAGTGTTTATATGGTCACAACTTTGCCAGCTACTGACCTATGTGCTTTCGAGTGTCTCCTGCACAGAAATGATCACTACTAGTAGTATATACATGAGTACTCAATAGAAAACTTTGAAATATTTTAGCAAAGCACTTCTTGAAATGTAATCTTCATTCATCTGCATTATTTTACCTAATATAGAAGCATCAGAATTTTTAGTTGTATGATACTGGCATGGTTAAGCCTTACCACTACCAACTAAATTGTCCAAGGATATAGGAGCAATTTTATACCCAACAAAGCATAATTTTTGGCACACTAAAATAAATCTGATTATATGTATCAGAGGATTTACATTTGTGTCTCTGCAGAAGTTGGAAATGGTGGATGTCTCTTTAAAAAATTTACACTTGGTACATGGCCCCTCAAAAGATGGGAGTAACATCAATGTCCCTCTTAAGGGATATTTCTGAAAGACTTGGGTCTTTCATAATTGTCCCTTGTGAGGGACATTATTGTTGATTCACCAATTTTGTGGGGCAGACTCCAAGTTCTTGCTTTCTGAGAAATTGTTACTTGACAGTTGTCAAGGGATAAGCATGTCATTTTGTCATAATTTGTCTACTGAATAGTATATTATAAATTTCATCATAATGACTATTAGTAGCTGAAAAGAATCTTATCAGTTGCTAACTATTTTGGATATAAACAAAACATCTGATTATGCGGTTATTGCATATCACTGTTATGCTACAGCCATATATGGCATAGGACAACAGGATTAAAACTATCCTCAGATAGAAAGGAATGGTGAAGATCCTCTGGGTTGTTTGGAGAGTAAATTAAATTAAAATCTTTGACATGTACATTTGAACGTTGTGACAATTGAAGTTCTTAGTCATATTAGTTGAGATGGCAAAATTGATAGAACATCTTTACAATACTTTGAACTTTAAATGGTCTCATCAGAAAGGATCTACTTTTCTTTGACTTAAATCTCTTACTTGTTTCCAATTATTTTTTGTTTGTTAAGTTGTTTATCTTTCATGCCATATTATCAGTGACCGGGTAGCGGTTGGACGTGCGCTTGACCTTCCTGTGTATTTTGGAGATGCAGGGAGCCGAGAGGTTAGAAAAGCTTTAATTTTGCTTATCTTCACTTATAATATAAAATAATCTGTGGCATAGATTCAGGAATCTTAATTTTCAGGTTCTCCATAAAGTTGGTGCTGACAGAGCTTGTGCTGCTGCAATAGCTTTAGATACTCCTGGTGCAAATTATAGAGCAGTATGGGCACTGAGCAAATACTTTCCAAATGTTAAGACATTTGTTCGGGCCCATGATGTTGATCATGGCATTAATTTGGAGAAGGCAGGTGCATCCGCGGTAGGTTATGCGATCCCTTTTCCATTTCAAAGCATAGGAAGAGAGAAAAAAGTGTCAACATGTTTTCTTCAGTTATATAGACATTACTATATCATGATGAAAAGATCATTTTGACATTCTAATTAGATTTTCTATTGAATATTGTCAAGGTTGTCCCTGAAACTTTGGAACCAAGTCTCCAGTTAGCATCAGCTGTTCTTGCACAGGTAAACTGAATATCAATGTGTGATTGAACTTGCATGATTCTGAATATTTAGTACTTGGTCATAGATAACATTGGTTTGATTTTGTTCATTGAATCTGTGAGAATTATGTTCCCCTTCAGGCCAAGTTGCCTATGTCAGAAATTGCTGCAACAATCAATGAATTCAGAAATCGTCATCTCTCAGAGCTCACGGAGGTAAAATATCACAAATTGTTCATGTTATACTTGCTGAATTGATTTATTTTTGTGTGCTAACCTCTAATTTCTTATTCTGCATCAAGTTCCCTGACCTTCACGCGATGAGCTTTCTGTACTTGCAGTTATGTCAAACAAGTGGTAGCTCCCTCGGATACGGATTTTCACGGGTTGCGTCGAAGCCAAAGCCCCAGAGTTCAGATTCTGATGAGAATGAAATTATTGAAGGAACATTGGCAATATAATTTCGCACAGATTAGGTGATAATAAAATTTTGTTTAGCTGTACAGTTGGCGATTTATTTTGAAAATCTAATTTGTATAGAAAAAAATAAAATACTTGCAGAACCCAAAAGATATAATACTTCATTCATAGGTTATATGACATCAAAATTTTGCTTCCTGTAATTTGAATTCCTGTTTCAGGATGGTATATTGGAGAAAAATCCTAGCTTTAAAATTTCATACTTCCAAAGTAACCTTGCAGGATGCAGAAATCCTCAGCCTCGCAAGTTTGTTTCTTCACATAAGCTCACTAGCCACTGGCGTCCAAAGTTGGAGCAAAAACTCCGGATGTGTTATGGCTTGCAGTAAGAGGTAATGTTACAGGTAATTCCTATCTTGCTCTTCTGAGTTTAGCATCAGTGAGCGCCTAATTCGTATGGGTTGGCTTTGTCCCTATTGTTTGAGACTGGGAAATGGGTCATACGTGCATGTCGATGATCATCAGGTAGCCGGTCGATGTAATTGAACCGGCCTGAACGTTTGATGCGTATGACTTATGATTCTTGTGCTCCTGCGTGATCGATCGATCGAGTCTGAGAGAAGGGTGGTCACAAAACCAACCTGAACTCGGGTCAAAATAGAATCGGCCATGAGCTATTTTTTGTTCAGGTCAACCACACATGCATAACGTAACGCTGTGTAGCGTATGCGACCCGATTCTATTTCTACCCTCGGTGTAAGTGAACCGGCGAGATAAATTCGACCCGGACCGTTAAGAATTATGATGATCTATGCGGCATGTTTGACTGCATTGACCCATCTAAGAGAAGGCTGGCCTCAAATCGACCGGTTTTCGAGCTAAATTGAGCCGATCATGAGCTCACGTGGGTTGGTTGGTATATATAAAGCTCTGTGGCCCCTCGGACCGGGTTTTTTTTTCTACTTTCGGGGTAATCGAACCTGGCTTCAATGTTTTCCTTCTGCAGTAAGTCCGATACTTAAGCTCAATTGCCAGATAAAGACTGTCAAATCAATAACGAGCTTCTACATGGCTGCTGCAACTATTACAGACAACACCATCCATGATAAAACTTATCAGAGATCAAATATTTGCGATGCCTAAGCCTCGGGTAAAACAAGTTCATCATCAGTTAATCTTGTTTACATCAGGTATTCATCCAAGGGGAATTACAGGAAAACACTTGGAGCTAACTCTTAGACTACCTATTACCATACGATCATTATACACACACACACACACATATATATATATATATATATATCTCTCAGGAGTCTCTCTAAATTTTCATGCATCTCTTGATCCTCTCCAATTTGGCATGGAAGCACACCTTGATATTCCATTTCCTCGCCCCGAGAGGGCAGGGGAAGAAGGTACCGATAACGAATGAAGGAGAGCTACATCGTCGTTGATGTAGGTGGAACCCCCGTTACGAACTGTGGGATGGTCGCTATCGGTAATGGTAGTAGTGATGGTCGAAGAGGGCTGCAACTCGATCTGGATATATGAATGGTCGGAGGGATCCTCGAGTAACTCCTGCTCATCCTCTTCGATGGAGCACACGGTACTCGTCTCCGTGTGGATTGTCGACTCATCCATACCACGTCGGTGCTTTCTCCTCTTCCTTGCTGCCTTTCCCCATCCATGGATCGTGTCTCTGATTCTTTGCGGAAGAAGTGCAGCTTTGTAGTTTGATCCCATCTGATCAACAAAAACATATAGCAGTCAGCAAAGTGTGTACATATATGTAAATGGAGAAGAGTGAGTGACCAGAAATCAAACAACCTTGTCCTCAAAGCAATCAGGTAGGTATAACTTTACACATTTTGATAGTCATACCGATGATTTGGAGGCCACTCGTATGTGTGCATGCGTTATAAGTTCTGGCTAAGACAAGTATTTTCAAGGAAGAAACAATAACATAGAAGTTTCCGATCAAACAAGTATCCATATGCATAAATTTGAGGCCAAGTTTTTTTTTTTTTTACAAGGAAGCAAACATAGATCAGCTGTCCGCTTAATAGAAGTATTTGTTAAGCACATATTACATGTATTTGAAGCATATAAAAAGTTGTATACACAGATATGCATGGTCTAGATTTATAACATATACATGCATGCATTTACACTTGCATAATGCAATATATATTCACATAAATCAATTTATTCATCTTTGTCCCTCCAAAATTTATTCTAGAATTGAAGCAATAAATTTGGCTAATGACCAGAAATCTAATTATCACTTCATGGCATAATACCTGCGTAACCAGCGCATACAACGGCAGCGTACTGTAACTGCAGAGGAACTGACCGGCAAACCTGAGAGGCACATTAGCAAACATCGAACTGACCATTTTAGGTCTTCCTACCAAACCAGTTAAATCATCATTGGCCAGCAATTGCTTACCCTAAGATAAGGCGGCAGTATACCAGCAAATGGTTTTTAATAAAGCATGAATCGTAGCCAAACTGCCACTGTAAAATAACAGCCAAAAGGTGTAGTGATGCAATTAAGTACTGAAGCTACATTTGACTTGACCAACAAGATTAATCATATTTCCAACTTTATTTACTCAAAGATCAAAAGGGAGAGAGAAATACCCAGAACCAGAAGAAAGAAGCGAGCTCAAATGCATTCTGCAGGCGACAAAAAGCCTTTTAATTTTTATTCATTCCTAAGCATGTAAGTAAAAAGGATGCAAGTGTTTATAAAATAAAGAAAAAGCACATACCTGGAAAAGAATGAAATGAATCAATGATAATAAGAGCTCTGGTTTCTTAAACCAGAATAGATCATCTCGAGGTTTTAATCTACCACCAAATTCACTTAAGCCAGCGCTTTCAAGTGCCAAAGTTGCAATAACATGCTGCAACTTCGCACCCACCAGGAGTACAAGCTGCATAGACGGACAAATGAAAGGTAGATCTATGCGATCAATTTAATTTCTCATAACTAGTTAACAGTAATGAACAATCTAGTACTTACTGTGACAGGAATAATGGCTATCCAGAAATAAAGATTAGATCCTGCAAGACAAATGGTTGTAGTTGCAATAAGCAACTGGAAGACTAGAGTAACACCAAGAATCAAAATGTGAGTGCTGGGGGGAAAATCAATAACAAATTCCCAATTTTGGATATTTCACACCTACATGTGAAGCAATTTTGAGGAATAAGTATCATTAAAACTTACCATTTATGTTGAACAACATAAATGCAACAACAAAACCCCACAATGGTGCACTGCATAAGTTAAAATTTAGAATGTTAGTTAATGTATATCAAAGGAACATGATGATTTAATTATACAGTTCAAAGTAGGTTAATCATAAATATTTTAATATAGTTCAGTAGAATTAGCTGGAATATAATAACAATGAAGAATAAAGATGCTCAATTAGATTAAATGGACATTACGCATCGAAACTTCAACCAACCTTACACCAACAATCCTTTTAAATTCTTCTTCCATAGAGCGTATCATGTAGCTATGAAAATCATATGTCGATATCAGATGGTGGTTCTGCCATTTATACATGAGAAAAAAGATAAGTCTCCGAGAAAAGACAAGAATCTTCCTTCACCAAAGTATGCCATTGTATGGTGACTAGGTCAACTACTAGGTGCTAATGAATAATGATACACGGTTCTTTTTTTTTCTTTTTTTTTTGCAAATTTTATCTTAGAAGGAAAGAAATTAAACAAACAGTTGTCAGTGTACTACTTCCACCACTTCTCTCTGAAAAAAAAAGAGAAAGGAATGACATGGATATTGTCACCAATTTTCAGTACCATTTTAAGAAATACACTTAATAATTGGTTTACTTGCAACTTGAAAATTTAAAATTATTCACATTACTTCTCTAACACATGCTTGGTCAAAAGGGAGATGCAAACAAGCTTTTGTAAATAATTGGTTAAAATTATTCATGTTATTTTATCTTATACCAAAATCAGTACACTTTAGAGAAGAAAAACACTATAAAAAATATGGAGAAGAAAACAAAATATAAGGGGCTTGTATTCATCATTATAGTAGAAAGAATAAAAGCACAATAACAGATGAGCACTATGACTTAATAACTACAGATGCCTTTACGAGTAAACAGGAAGTAAATCTGCATCCAAACCACTTCACTATTCAGATTATGGTGTACCAGCATAAATCCCCGGCGGAGGGTAAGATAATCAGCTCGTACAACCGATCTTCCAAACTGGCGAAAGAAACAGGTCTGCAGAATAATTAATTGGACACCGCAAAGCAGTTAATATACAATTGCAGAACTGAACAACAGTACTTGCCAAGAGTAAACACACCTAATCTCTCTAAGTTCACTCACTTTATCCTCAACAAAGAATACTGTGCTTTTATTGATTCTCATACGCCTTTCCTCGTGTATCAAAAATATAGACTAGGTTTTTAATGTAATAAACCTAATAGTTTGCACCTACCACCCAAATAACAAATTTGTTTCTGGTCCACGAATTTGATGAATGGATTTTCATAAAGCTTGACTGCCTTCTAATTTGCAATGCTCTTGTGATTTCCGCTGAAACATGAAATTAAAAAATAATGATGATTGAAGACAGAAAAGCAGGATAATGTTCAGGGAGACAATAATTGTTTATTGAAATCTACTTAAGAGTTCTAAGAATGCATGTGCACTGAACCATAACCAATGACCAAATAGTAGACTGTTATGCCAGTTTGTTCAAGGTGTCAAGAAACATGAATCTATATTCCATGGTCATAATGTTGAAGCCTTGCTCCAAATAGGCGGGAATCAATTATAGTTGCTCCATGTCTGAAACTTGGATTTAAAAGTTTTTCACTTTAGACCACTGACCAAAGAACCATCAGGCATCTTACCACCATAACAATCATAGTGATCTCTACGAGCTTCTTCTTCCCAATCTCTCCAAGTATGTATCTGTTCAGATAACATGGCAACGACAATATTAGCCCTCCACGAGTATATATATGCAACTAAAATAAACAGCTAAAATGCATATAAGAATGAGGTGCTATAAAAAAATAAGATTCTTTTAAAAAGTATAAAAATATAAGATTTTATGAGTTCTACTGCTATTCATGTAAATGTATATGGCTTAAGGATGTATATTCCCACAGTGAAACTAACACCCTGTTTAATGAGATTAAAAAGAAGAATAAAATATTAAGAAAAAGACCTGAGAAAAGAAAAGGGACTGAATTCCCCAAAATAAAGCCCCAAAAAGAGATCAATGCAATAACATCAATCGACCAAGCCATTAATGTCTTCATTAAAGTGAGCTGTCATCTTAACTCAGAGATGTTAAGGTACATGCCCGACACATTTTGCTGTCCTTATCTCTGTGTTAACATGTCTCTGGTGACATTATTATGAGACAAAAGATGAACAAAAAATGAATAGCAAATTGAAAAGCACAAAAAAAATATAGATATTTCATCAAATAAACACGTCTATGTGTACAGAACATTTGTAGGTGTAGGTTATACATCAATGATATCAGTGTTTTTTTTGTTTTCCAGGATAAGTGAATCATATCCGCTAACCTTTACAATAGCAAGCAACATTGTTAAGCAGCTGTAGGACACATGGGTTATTGCCATCACAAATATAAACCTGTGTAGCTGTTCCAGGCCTTCATAGGAAACAAATGGTTCATGACCCTGCAGATCATGTGAACTCAAGTTTATGTAATCAAGACTTCCCAGAATTAAGTAAACAAAATTAATGAAAGCAACTTGTAAGCATGAGAAACAAGCTGGAAAACAATAAGGTATATAAAGAACAAACAGCAATGTACTAGAGAGCTTCATCATTACTTCATACGATCTTAATTTCGTAATGGATGAACACATGCCTCTGAACAGGTCTTCCGGCTGAGCTCAGTCAAAGTCCTCTTAAAGGAGAGATGATGAACAATGCCCATAAGCTGTTTGTGATGTTGAGGTGGGCTATTCTCGGTGTTCACCACATCCTCAACCTCATCTCTGGTACATGGAGAGAAGTTACTATTATAGAACTTTGAATCGATACAAATATTTGAAATAGTTCTTGAGGTGGCCGTCAGGAGCAGCGATATAAATCCAAGTAACATTAGTTCTGCAGCACAACAGATCAACATGTAAGATGATCAAGCAAGCACCATTACAGTCACAAAAGTATATACTGTGCCAATACATGAGAAAGAGAGAAAAAATAGAGATGTGAAGAATTGTAGTCCTCACAACATTTTCACAGCAATAAACCAAAATGGCAACTTTGTTTGGTTGCACTTAATAAATAAAAAAGGCGAATACCTTCCTTCATTTTCTCTAGTGCTTCAAAAAGTGGGTTCCGATGGGTTTTCTTCAACCACTAGACAAAAAGTGAGATAAAACAAAGTAAGATACTTAAGACTTTAGTTGAAACAAAACTATGAAACTACTTTCCTGTTCGATGTTACAGTGGTTATGATTTACAAAAAGAGAAAAAAAAAGGTTTCAGCAGTGTGCCACATGAATCAACTCAGGTTGGCAAATGCTATATTGGATGGGCTAGTCCGAGAGTTACATTTTGCCAAAGTGAAAAATCAGACTCAGTAGAAACTATAAACATCTACAATCGCAAGTAATTTATAGCGATGATTAATATATCATGAAGCACGAGATATGTCAATCTATCAAGTAAACTTCAATATACACTAAAGCATCTCCATGAAGAGCTGTTTGATCCAGTATATTGATGATTTTTGTGAAAAAGCATGGTAAAGTTAAGCTGCTATAACTAGCATTACCAAATTAGTGATCATATAGTTTAGTGACTAACAAACATGAGAATGAAAAGAAGTGTTCAACATTCACAGGATTGCTAATGCACAAATTAGAATCTTATGTGAAGCACAGGAATAAGCATGAAGAAATATATGGACTGGCCCACAAGAACGGAGACAGAGAGGTACCTGAAATCATATGATTGCACTATTTTCATTAGAGAAAAAATGTAGCATAAGACTGCACATTGATGAGGTAAAAAAATAAAGGGAAGCGATATGATTGCATTTAATTTCAGGACAAGTATGTCAGCTGCCAATATCAACAAAAACATCACATGGATGTCTGAAATTTCAGTCAACCTACAAGGAAGCAAGAAAATAAGTAGACTAAGAAAACAATTACATATAAAGTTGTGCGACAATGATTTTGCATTTTTTTGTGCCCAAGGTTTTGGAGTTAGGGCAGAACTCAGACAATAGGATGCTGAAACCTGTGAATCCAGTTAGATGGAACCATGGAAGTTCACATCAAAATTTAGAATACTGACGGAGCGATTTGGAAGGGAAACGGCAAGAATATTTAATCGAACCTCTCCGGCTCCAAAACAAAAGCTGCTAACTCATTGTGCAAGCATAAAAGCTCAAGCAGCGAAATGACCCAAATCCTACAATAGCTTTTTATTTTTTGGCATAAACGTCCGCAACATCAAGTGAGGCACACATCTCGCAAACAACGCTTTAGTTCCCAAGATAATTTATGATCGTTTACTCTTCTTAGCAGGTTTCAGAAGATATGAGGAAGACACGGATATCACCGTGATCGATCACACAAACAAACACAGATTAGATCACAAGGTGTCATAAGAATCGAAATAGAAAGTCCAGAAGCACTTACAGAACTCAGACGGTGGATGGATCGCTCCACCAGCAAAGAAACAGCCACAAAGATCGTCAACACAGCGGCCACCGACCAGGTAGGCGTCAGTGCCAATGACCGCGACTCCGGCAACTCGGTCGACATTCCAGACCTCGATTTCTCAGGATATTTCTCCAATCTCTGGCATTAAGTAGTAAAAATCACAGGCAGAGTTACATCAACCTCTTACCCTCCTTCTTCCCCCTTTCCTTCTCCTTCGCGTTCCTGCTAATTTCTTCCGATAACTACTCCGATAAGACCACAAAAAGCATCTCCCAGAGCAGATAACCAAGAAAAAAAAACCGAATCAAAACCTCATCTTTCTCCCACGCTCACACCAACAACGTCAAGATTCTTTAAATGCCAACAAGAAATCCTATTCTTCTCTTTCTTCTCAGAGACAAACACTTCGAGGGGCGGGGTAAAAATCCCTCCTTTGAAAGATCCCAATATATCAGAAACACAAGAAATAGAAATCAAAATCTCATCTACAGGAACACCATTACTGGAAGCGTCCTGGAGGTCTACCTCACGAGTCAGGACACACCCACCCGAGACGAACCGGACCCCTCCGGTGTCCGTGAACTACGAAGTGCCAAGACACAAAGAGAAAGGGCCCTTCTAGGAGCTCCCTGAGGAGGAGAAGATTCGGGGTTGCAACCGAGACGCTCTCCCACTCTCCCCGCCTGACACACGCACGAGATGGAAAGCAAAACGAAAGGGCCAAAATAGTAGGAGGGAGAGGCAGCTGCGACCGGGGAACGAGTGTGTGGAGCTATAAACTATCAGTCGCCAGCTTCACCGGTCAACCTCGGCTCAATACAATACTCCTTTGCCTTCCCTTCTTTCTCGCTATCATTGCATGGCCAACACAGTCGTAGTACAGTAAAATAAAGGAGTATGAACGCTGCCGCCTGTCTCACATGCCCAACCCAAACAAATGGCTTACAACTAATTAGCCTCACTAAATAAATAGAGAACACAAACAAACAAATACAAATAAATCATATTTTTTATTATGATGATTTTTTTTCTAGAAAATCATCTTTCAATAAATAGAGACCTTTTTCAATAAAAACCTTTATTTCTAGATTTTTAATTTGGTATCCCTTAAATTTAATTTAGGCTAATTATATATTAGTCGTTGTATCGTAATTTTTATATTTTAAAAATTTGTATTAGGATAATTATAAAAGTAAAATAATTACTTTTATTTTTTAAATATCATCGACTATATTGATATAACATATAATACGTTACGTCGAGTGTTGAATTATCGATTTTACGAATGATAAAATGATCATAAACATTACTATACTATTTGTATCACACGCCTAACAAATAGATCATGCCTGACTAAATAAATAAGGAACACAAATAAATAAATAAAAATATTTTTTTTTTAAGATGATGATTTTCTTATAAGAAATTTATTTATCATTTTTTACCTTTTTCTTAAAAAAAATATTTTTTAAATATTTCATTTTGTATCCCTTAAATTTACAGTATTATCCAATAAGCTTATCTCATCCAAGGCAAAAGGTTCATAATATCTTTAATAATTTTTAAAATTAATTAATGTTTCATTTATCGAGTAAAAGTTTTTGCGAACAAATCCCTCCTTTTTATTGAAATTTTAGAATCATTTTTTACATATTTATGGTCATACATGTATAATGTAATTAGCAATTTCATGTTCTTCCTCGGAAGATTGATGATGTAGATTTTTTTTTTCTCCCACTTGGTGTGGTGTTTGAGAATAAAAACAAAGACAAGCTAGTCATTATGTTGGCTACACTCGTTCAAGTATTTAAATGAACGAAGTAGTCATGTTTCGGAACATTATTGGCTAAATCATTGAGAATATTCATATAATCCACATTGCTCTTTTGTGGCATGTCTTCGTTTCCATGTGATATTAAATTGACTTTGGAGTACACCGAAATCATTAGACAGCTAATAGTCATTGTGTTCATCATTTCATCCATGTAAGTTGGAATGGTCCCTTCTATAAGGATGTTGACTTGGAACAATATTTGTACTGTAGAGGTAAAATTGCATGTTAATTAATTATATATATATATGATTTTATTCGTCGGATGTTTTTTTTTTTATATTAAAAAATTTTATAAAAATATCATTGACGTTTTGTTCTGTCCAATATGATTCGGACTAGGATTATTCAAGATGCCTCCAAGATGAAAACGTAGATTTAAATAATTTAAAAAGAAAATCCCTTCAATTGGATTTAAAATATTTTGTATATTTAAAAAAATAAGAAAAGAGTTTATGATCGTCTTCTTTCTCACAAAGGATAAGAAAGAAGTATGTATTGATCTATTTTGAATCTTGATGGAGGGTGACTTAAATATCATATGATATTATATTTTTTTATCGCGACTAATATCGAGATTGATTCTATACATATGGTGGATGATTACAAAAAAAATTATAAATCGGGTAAAATCATTAAAAAAAAAAAAGAGTAAGAAATATCAACTCTTGTGCCATGAAAGATGATTTGACGTAGATTCAAGAACAAAGCTAATTTATGATAATGGAACCAAGTAGACCAATTATATATAGATAATTTGGAAGTACAAGAGAGTGGGGGCCACGAACATTAATGAACAAAAGCCACCTGTGTTGATGTACACGACCTCTTCCACTAATAATTGTGCATTGGAATTATTTGGCTGATATCGCTCGACCAAATCCATCAACTGTGCACCAACCCGACCTCATTAATTTCCAGCCTTCGATCTCACTTCCGATGCTTAGCCTCCATAACTCACTCGTTGTTGTTGTCTTCTATATCAACTAATTTTTCGGGAAGAACGAACGCAGACCGTCTCTCCGACGCGATTTCTCGGTCGCTGGTGGGGGCGGGGCGCCACACCACACGGCGTCACTCGTTCGTCGGCGCACCAACAAACCATGCACCTTCTGCTGTCATCGTCCGCGCGCCATGGACGCATGCATGCGATCGTTGGACGGACATGGGTGGCGGTGGCCGTCGGTGTGGAGAGATGGAACGACGTAAAGGTATCAGCTGAAGCGCAGGAATGGAGGTGGTGACATCAGGGGGATCGGCGGTGAGGGCGACGCGACGACGAAGCTGGAATCCGACGTGAGAAGGGAAAACGATTGGGGTGAGAGCGACTCGACGCCGACGCCGACGCCGACACGATATGGTCCGACTTCAAACAATAGTTTGCTGTTTCATTTGACTCCGACGTGATTCCATTATTTACGCCTTTCTGTCCGGGCTGATACGTCGAATATTCTTCGTCGATCGATGTCTAACACGTGACACGTTATCGTATCTTTATTAGCACACAATCAATAAACGAGTGTATTCGTTTAAAAGATATTTTTTTAATATAAATTTTTATGTCAGAATTAAAATCAAATAACATTATATCGAATTTACGTTCTGTAATATCTTAATTACAAAACATAATATACTAAGAGCAAAAGGTCTCGGATAAATTATTTTTTATTATAAAATAAATTATTTTCTATTAGTCAATATAGGTTATCATAATTTAATTAGTTATATTATATATCTTATCCAATTATAAATTATAATATAATCTAACACTATCAAAATATTTTTTTTATAAGGTGAAGTGTATCATCCGAATAATTGAATAGTGCATCAAATTCGATTATGAAATAACGATTTATCGAATCAATCTTCTAAACTCGTGAGGTCGAAACAACATCCTCATCGACATCATATTACCAACCTTATAAGACTGATTCTTCCCGACATGTCAATCAAATAAAAAAAAGGGTCGTGTGAGATAAGTTGGGATGCATTGATAGTTCAACAAGTTTCCCATGAAACTATTAAAAAAAATAAAAAGATAAGAAGCTTTATTGAAAAAGCTTGAATATATCAATATATCCCTCTTCTATTTATTCAGAATAGAATGAAGAATTTTTCTCAACAGAATAGAGGATTTCTCTCAACAAAATAAAGAGATTTCGTTAAAAAAATCTTATCTAAACTTAGCGATAATTGATCAAAGCTACAAAGCTGATTTCAATCACATTGAATGACGATGGCAATCCCATGTGATGTGCTTCCTGGAATTGAAATGTGAAGGCGACGCATGTCTCTCCTTCGCATGCTCACTTGGTTCTGCTGCTTCTGCTCACCGAAGACACCTTATCGACAGCTGACAGTACTGAGTACTGCAGGAAGGCAGAGAGATGAGTACATGCACAATGATTTGCGAGAGTAACTCAGTTCCTTCTGTTACTAAGTTCATCGATGTCATCAATGGGAGAGGATAGGGATGAAGTCGGCGGTGTCGGAATCAATCCGACTCCATTGGAAGGAAGATTCGTAAGCTCATTTGGTGCATATTTTATGATCGATTTATACGCCAATGTTAAAATTAATATGAAAATAAAATAAATTTATTAAATAATAACTAACACTCCATATGAAGTTTCGTGTTTGTAAGGATATTTAATCCCATAAATAGAAAACTAAATAGTTATAAGTTCACTGATAGGTTATATTAATGATGATCAAATATTGATTTATTGAATTAGCGCTAGAAGGAGGACCATGAGCCCTTGGCTACATTACGAGGGAGCACTGATAAAAATATTTAGTCCACATTGATTGGTGAGTAGGACAACAAATGACTTGCAAGTCTCTCAGATTACCCTAACCCACAAAGTCGGAGTTCACGAGTCCCAAGAAGATAAAAATCGTATGAGTATATTCAAAGCGAATAATTTCTCATGAGACTGCATCAATAACGACCAACTATTGACTTATCACATATGAATAAAAGTGGATAATTCCTTTTAAGTATATGAGGTTGTATTAATGATGATCAAATATTGATTTATTGGATTAGCGCTAGAAGGAGAACTATGAGCCCTTGGCTGTCTTACGAGGGGGCACTAATAATAACATTTAGTTCATATTGATCGGTGAGTATGACAACAAATGAGCCCTTGCCTATCTTACGAGGGAGCACTAATAAGTTCGTCGGATTACCCTAACCCGCAAATTTGGAGTTCGTGAATCCCAAGAAGATAAAAATCGTATGGGTATGTTCAAAGCGAATAATTTCTCATGAGATCGCATCAATAACGACTAACTATTGACTTATCACATATAAATAAAAGTGGATAATTCCTCTTGAGCCTATGAGGTTATTTTAATGATGATCAAATATTGACTTATTGGATTAGCGCTAGAAGGAGGACTATGAGCCCTTGGCTATCTTACGAGAGAGCACTGATAAGAACATTTAGTCCACATTGATTGGTGAGTAGGACAACAAATGACTTATAAGTCCATCGAATTATCTTAACTCACAAAGTTGGAGTTCGCGAGTCCTAAGAAGGATAAAAATCATACGGGTATATTGAAAGTGGATAATTTCTCATAAGATCACATCAATGACGATTAATTATTAACTTATCACATATGAATAAAAGTGGATTATCAAATTTTATTATAGAACATTGAAAAACTTATAAACATGACAGGATTTGTATATCATTTCAGAAGTCAATTGTCTCTTAACCATAATATTTAATAAAAAAAATCGAATCAACTCCATCGCATTGAATTGACAAATAAAATTTATTATAACATAATTATAACATCAATACAAAAATGATAGGAACAACTTAAGATGTTCTAGATTAACAAAATCAATGAATTCTATAAATGCCTCCACTTAAATATCCCCTACAAGTTTATGCCTAAATGACGTGCTAACGTTTTTAAGAATATATTTTTCTGTATGTCAAAAATTCGCAGCGTATAAGAATCCGAGTTTAACTGAAAGGTATTTCAATACATGTATCGTACAACAACAACTCGGAAACTCGGATGCATGAACGAGTCCACTCAGGATCGCCACGAAACTCGGGTTGCAACGCGAGTTACTGGGTTCACCCGTCCGATTCAACTCGGTAGGCACAAGGCTTCATCCTCGTCGAATCGGTTTGTCCTCCCATTGCCCTCCTATTTGGCGTCACCGACTTACCTCGGTCCCGATCGATATTAGGGTTGATTCCGTCCGGGACACAGGCGACGAGATGTCCGCCTCTGATCGCCGCCGCGAGAGCAGGTCCGGAGGTGGAGGACGCGATCGGATCGCCTTCGAGGAGAGAGAATCCCATCGCGAGGTCGGGTCTCCCTTTATCTTCCCCTCGGTCGATGTTTTTCTCGGATCGGTTCGATGTTTTTCCGAATCTTGAAAGGAAGTCTCCTTATTTTTCTCACGCTGACGAACTGGTCCAGCAAGATGCTGAGAAAACACCAATTGGTTGTTTAGTCGAATAGGTTATATAGAATCTGGATTCCCAAACGCCAGAAATTTGGCTCGTAGAATACAACATCGGTTTCTTGGTAATCTTTCATAAACAGACATATATGTGGAAAATATCCAATTTGATTATAAGTTACTCTGCCACGGATTCTCCACATGAACCTGATGGACTTGAAACCAACTCCTTTATCCTACTGCACATTTTGGTAATATATACAGGCCAAGGTTGGTACCTGTAAATACTTGTAGAACTTATGCAATTAGCTTAAAGGAACAACAATAACATAAAAATATTGGATAATTGTTCGTAAACTATTTAGTCTTTCATCTTTCTGCTGTTTTTTCTAACTCGAATAATGGAATTCATTTTTTTGTACATTCCACTGAACTATAAAATGAACATTTATCATGGATTAATATGATGAAGCATGATTATAGATCTGGTCAGATATGGATATATGGGGTGTTTACTCATCATGGCATAAGCCCAGTTTGGACCAGACGTGTTCCATTGACATCTTTGGGTTCATCGGTGGAATATTTTTGTTTTAAGAATTAACCTTTTCTTCGTTTAAATTATCAAAATAAATGTGAGACTAGGTTGCAAGCATTTAGCCTCTTATTCATCCATGTATGCAATGTGTCGAAGTCCACCAAAAAACTCATCTCATTTTCTCTCGTAGAGTTGGTGACTCCACTTAAATTTTCACTGTGATTTGTAAATCTAGCTACTCACTCAACATATTAATTCAGCTGATAAAGCATAGGTTAGGAGATAGGGTTTGGGCGATCAGGATCATGATCTGCATTCGAATTTGGTTGAATTTGGAGGCATATTGCATAATTTGTTTTGTTAATATATTTTTTTCTTTTGTCTTTTGGTTTTTTTTGAGGGTTGGGGGTTGCAAAACAGTGCAAACCTTAATTTTTCTTCAGATCTGGTTCCGCTCTGATAGTTGGTAATTTGAGAGAAAACCAATATATATTTTTCTTCTGATCTTCTATTGAGAAAGTTGAAAATAAGGATGTCGAGTTTTAACAAGAAAGAAGATTATGAAGAAACGGCAACAATGTACCCAAAGTGTAAACCTGATACCTAGTATATCAAATAGATAGTCTATATCTTGGATGTGGATCAATCGCGTTGTGCATACACTATTGGAATATGTAACATGTAGTTTATATTTAGCTATATATTCTATTAGTTTTACTAAGCTTACTAGAGTTCGTTCATGATCTTATTGTTGTTTTTCAGGATATTTTCTTTTCTTTCATGTTCTGCTAGTATTTTTATTGCTTATTTTTTCTATTTATATGAATAATTGTCCGAGTGTTCTCAGTGTAATAACATAATGTTATTTACTATTTAGTGTAAATATTCAAGCACTGTAAATATTAAGCTAAACCCTACCAAAAAATAACCTATACTCATGTACCATAAAGGTTGTTGTCCTTTTGTAGAAATTTTCAGTTGCACATTTATATGTACAAATCATGTAATAACATAATGATATTCATTTCTGTCCATGTCATAGTTCAGTGCAGTATTCCTATTTGCAGTGTAGAAAAAACAGCCTCAGAATCTTGGATTCATTCCAGAGTGTCAAGACCTTGCTTGCTCTGGCATGGGAACTTGGCATTTACTGCTCCAAGATGAACCACTTTTTCCAAATTATGTTTCCAATTTCCAAAATGTTTTTGTTGAGCTAAAAACTTTTTAGTGAGCTCAACCATCATGTAACAACTTCATTTATGGTTCTTTAGTTTTCCTAGAATTTAGAATCATTATCTTGCTAAAACTGAGAACTTAAGCACAAATCTCCAGATGCAGTTATCTGCTTTCCCACGTCCTAGCAGTATAGCATATAGTATATAGACATGCATAGTTGATAATTTGTGTTCCATTACTGACAAAATTTTGAGCCCAACGTATCTTGAGTTCAATTGCATGCACATTTTTAATTCAAAACTAAGGTTTAGACAAGTCACAACATTTTTAGGTCTCGCAAGAATATTCATTATGAATTGCAGTTTCATCCTCACATTTGGTATGTTGATATATTCATGTGAAATTCAGTTAATGTACAGTTATTATTTGTTTTACTTTATAGAGAAGTTTGGCTTCATCTTTCAGCGCAATTCTCATGGATCAATACGGGAGAAGCTAAAGATGAGTGAGAGAAGTCGAGATAGGGAAAATGAAGGCAGTCGAGATAAAGAGAGAGATTGGGACCGAGAGAAGGAAAGAGATAGTAGTCGACTTGGAAGAAAGGAGAGAGGTCAGGATCGAGAGAAAGAAAGAAATCGGGATCGACGTAGGGACTATGAAAGAGGTAGAAGCACAAATGATGAGAGAGGAAGGGACAAATTTGATGAATGGGATCGCTTCCACAACCGTGATAATGATCGGTATGTTTGATTATGTCTCCGGATGTGATGATTGCAGCTTTTATATTAATTATTCTAATTTTTACGATACTAGAAATTCATTCTTCTACTATCCTTAATCATCAATAGTCTTACACCTAATTCAATTTGTAATGTTTTTTTGCTTTATCTTTTTTTTCCTTTTTTTTTTTGGGTGGGGTGGTGGGGGATAATCAAATTCTTTCACTTTAACTTACATAGAATGTGAAAATATCTGCAATAAGGCTCTATATTAGACTGAAACACGGATATTAACCTAAATAAAAACATTGCTTCCTGACATAGTTTAGATTATTATGAAAAAAATGAAGTATGATTTTTTCTATCTAGTCGCGACAATAATGGTCTTTCTACATGTAAGCATTTCTATTTTTGTATGACTTAAAAACATTGAACCGAATATACTGATGCATCTTGTTGTTGGTTATTATATTTTTTAAAACTTAGTTTTTTCCTTTTCTGCTGAAATTTCACTTCACTGGATATACATTTACTATTTCTGATAGAAGTGAATACTTTACTGACAAGTGCCTTGTTTCGAGTTTTTAATAGTATGCCATATTTTATCCATTCTAAGGGTATGCATGCCTCTTTCGCTTCTTTAGCAGGCAGAAATATGATATTGAAAAGGAGAAAAGACAAAAACATAGGTCACGCTCACGTTCAAAGGATAGATTCAGCAAGAGGACTAAGTCTCGATCACCTTCTCCTTCTAAAAGGTACCTCTGTTCTTCTTCCTTTTCCTTTTTTTTTTCTTCTGTTTTTAATCATTATTTATCATATTTTGTTGTTTTCTCTCCTTTTTGTGCATAAGAATCATATAGCAGGTCTTGGAGATTCTTGGCTCTGACCTTGCTTACTAGGAATGATTTTTTTTTTTTGAGATGCAATTTGCAGATGTAGGGATACGATAAAAGAAATTTTTTAACAATTGGTATGGTAAGAACTTCTGCAAGTGGCTGTTGGATTGATTTGATTACAGAAGGTTTAAGAATGACACATATAGGGAAAATATTGAGAGAATTACGTATTATGCTAGATGTTCAAAATTTAAGCCATAGCGAGTTCACACGGGGTATATTGTGCACAAAGGACGGAGGGTAGGAGCTGGAAGTGTTATGTTGTCTCAGTAGGAGATTTACTGATTATAACTGAGGAATGACTCAACAGAAAATCTGAAAGCCCATTTTCTCATTGTTATGGAGCAAGTCCGCAAGAGAGTATATCTGTGTCTTCTATTTTTCTTCCCAACCCCAATCCCTCTTAATCTATCAGTGCATGCCTAAAATCATACAG
Organism: Musa acuminata AAA Group; assembly: GCF_036884655.1. Taxonomy (NCBI): domain Eukaryota; kingdom Viridiplantae; phylum Streptophyta; class Magnoliopsida; order Zingiberales; family Musaceae; genus Musa; species Musa acuminata. The sequence goes on from NC_088327.1 coordinate 1,690,752, forward strand.
TGAGTTGGATGCATAGCATTGGTCACGCCTTTAGATAGTTTGACGCACTTTCAACTTTGCAATAGAGATCTTATTCCACAGAATTCATTCTGCTGTACGATCCATCTTGCTTTTGCAAAGTTGTGCATAAATAGTTTCATACTAAAATTGTTAGTAAAATATATACTTGTGTATTATTTTACACCATGTGTAGTTTGAATTAGAGGATGCTTTAAATGTTCAAACAATTGTTTATTCTTATGCTATTGAGCATAGCCTGCTACCATGAGGTCTGACTCTCAGCCTTGCTCCTAAATATTTTCTCTATCTTTGAGGTAATACATTACACTGGCTTAAGAAATTGCTAGCTGACATTTTAGAAAGTCATATTATAATTTGAGTCATTTGTTATTATAGTTTCGAAGTTAAATCAATTGTTTCCTTCACTGAAAAGACCTGCATGGCTGCTCATCTTGCACCTTACCTCATTTTGGAACTGTTGAAGAAGTATGCAGCCTTGTCTCTCATTCTGTGTGCCAGATAAAAGTTGACATCAGGCATATATCATACATCTTATCTGAAATTTTGAACCCAAATTCTATTTTGTCCATTCAAAAGAAATGTTAGAAGTCATAGTTAATTGATAGTTTGCACCATTTACGGATTGAAATGGGTCGTGATTCTTAAAAATTGAAGAGTCAGTTTTGAATATGGAAAGTTGTTAAGACTTGTAGTCCATTTTTGATGTTTGTACCGTGGAGCAATGAAGTCACCATACAGACACTTAGGCGCTCGCTTTGGCACCGAACCGAGGCGAGGTGAGGCCCGAAGCTTGGTAAATGGGCCAAGCAGGCGACTTCTACTAGGTGCAGCCCAAGCGCTCGCCTAGCCTAGGTTCTGGGTGACACAGGTGCCTGCTTGATTCAAATATGGTTGGGTTAAGCCTTGGTTATCGATTGCAAGTCAATTGAGAGTCATTTGGTTTGATTGAACCAAATGAAACAGGATCAACACACCCCTCCCCTGCGCACACCCGAGCTGGTCTTCTCGTCGTTATAGCGTTTTCCTCGGCGAATGGTGTAGCGTCTTGGCAAACGGCAGCTGTTTGTATCTCCCTCTTTCTCCTTTTCCTCCTTCGCCATCACATACTCTCTCCTCTCTCCTCCCTCCACCCTTTACCCCCCTTCATCGCAGCTCCCCACCCTCTTCTCTTCCCACTTCTCCTCCCTTTTCCTCCTTCGTCGTAACTCCCCCCTTTCCTTGACACCATCCTCCCCCTCCCGGACCATCACCCTTCTCCTTTCCCTTCCCAAACTACAGCTCCTCCCTTCTCTCTCTTCCCCTCCCTCTTATCCCCCTTCATTGCAGGCCCCGCTCCCCTGTTCGTGATAGCGTGCTCCTCCTCCTTGCTCCCAGACCATAGCCCCCTCTCCTTCATTCTCCCTCCTCCCTTATTGCGATTGCTAGATTTTTGAATCGTTAATTTTGATGTTAATTTTGAATTATTAATTTTTGCTATAATTTTGAATAATATTAATTTAGATGTTAATCTTCTTTTGTTTTGTTATTTCATTATTAGATTCAGACAATTTAGCACTTTAATGTTTTGTTGGTGGTTAAATGAATATAGTTTGATATTTAGTGGTGATATTTTTAATATGAAATTTTATGGAACTCTTATTTTGTCTAAATTTTATTTTAATGATCTTAATCGTATTTTTTTTATCATTTTTGTATTGGTGAGTGCCTCATTTTGCTCGAGCGAACGCCTAATGCCTCAGGTGTTTTGAAACCTTGGTGCCTTTTTAACACCTGGTGTCTTTGACAACATGCCATGGGGATAAATAGCAGGTGTAGTTAACTTGATAACACTAATTAGGGCCCTATAATGTACCCTTAGATAAATTAAGGCAATGAAGGTGGCATGTTCAGCACTTCGTCTATATGACACGAGACTATGGATGCGGTTATTCTCTTCACGTATTTCTGTCCAGCCATCTTCATTTCTCAATCTTCAATTTTACACTAGCACCAAGTGTTCTTCTTGGCCACCTTACGTCCAGCCAATTACTCTTCTTGTGGTTGTTCTTATATTGGTGATAGAGCGACAATTAATTATCTCTATTCTCGGACAATATATACTTTTATATAGGAAGGTTTTCCTCCGTGCAGAGTTCGATAATTAGGTATAGGATCAAATATTTAGGGATCTTTAAGATAATTTAAAAGATAAACCTGTCTGCATTTGTTCTTGGACTATGTCATCTTTAAAACGTGAATAATCACAATTTATTACATGTCCAGATAATTTTCTTGGGAAGCTTAATTCAATGACAGAGTTGGCAATGCTTTACACAGCAAAAAGTGCATTAGGCCAACAGTCATTTTATTAAGACCCTGAAAATGCATACATTCAACCAAAATTTATTCCCTTAGGTTATTTAAGTTCTGACTATGATTCGGAGAGCTTATTGTTCCTTTTCCTTCTGCAGTAAGCGTACAAGTGGTTTTGACATGGCTCCTCTTGGTGTGTCTGATACTGCCATTGCAGGTGTGTGTACTGTTAAGTTATTGCTATTTTGTCCATCATCAGCAATTGGAAATTCGTACTTATGAAAATTATATAGGACTATTTATTACTTTATAATAGTTTTATATGGAGACTGAGAACCATTGTTCTGTTGTTGGCTGTTGTGTGTGTGTCTTTCTCTGTGACTCTGTTTTCGTATGGGTAAGAAGGCAATATTGGGCTACGTATCCCAAGATGCTATCAAAAGGCGTGCCTACAGTAGATTTTATGTTGGAGGGACAAATATATGTTCAAGGAACCAATGCACTGAGTTGTGGAATCGGCTTCAACCCGGAATTATCACACTTTGGTAGACTTAAGAGAAATATCCCCATCAGCTGCAGTGGTGTATTATTTTCTTTTTGAGTTTTGCTGTTGATAATGCAAGTCATATTAAGTAGGAATGTTTGCCTTAAAAGAGGAGTGAACAAGTGTCAGAAGCAGAAATTTCTGTGTTGTTGAATTCCCTGCTGTTTGTTTTTACATTATATAGGGTCACTGCCTGTTGTTCCACAACTTGTGACAGGAACTTTACCAACCATGTTACCTGTTGCAACCCATCAGGTACTTAAGAATTTTGCTTTTCTCAGATACCTTGTTCATTACATGCATATGATGTTTCTGTTAACATAAAATTGAATTATTTGGCATAGATTGGATCAATTGCACTTATGCCAGCACAAGCGGTGACTCAACAGGTAACTTGTGACCATTTCTTTTGATCTTAAGTTGTTTCATTGAAATGCCTAGGATTTGAAGATGCTCTCGTTTTAGGCAACAAGGCATGCACGCCGTGTATATGTTGGAGGCCTACCTCCCATGGCAAATGAGCAGGTTCTATTCTGACTGCATTTTGTTCTAAGTGGCAATTTTCCTGATACTCTCAGACAAGACACAAATTATTTAATCATTGTGTTCCCACAAGATCTTTTGTTCCCAAAATATAAAGCATTACCATTTAGTTGACAATATAAGAAGACCATGCCAGCCATTAATCGTCTTTGATTTTCCACCTGCACAAACTTATGTTGCTTCATATCATCTTCTGTTTGTACTGATATGACTTAAGTACATTAGATGTTATATATTCCTTTTCAAGTGATTATTTGGTGTAATATGTAACAACTCTAGATCCTCCAGGTTCATCCTGTTGTTCCTAAATAATTGTTCTTGTTTTCAGGTAACACACATAAGTATATAGAAATTTGTTATGCATCAAATGAGCTTTTCTATTGTATACTTGGTACCTCTGTCTTGGTTGCTCCCTTGTGACAACTCTAGATTCTCCAGGTTCATCCTGTTATTCGTAAATAATTGTTTTTGTTTTTAGGGAACACATATAAGTATATAGAAATTTGTTATGCATCAAATGAGCTTTTCTATTGTATACTTGGTACCTCTGTCTTGGTTGCTCCCTTGTGACCTTTGTTTACCTATTGTACGGAAACATCCTCTATGTTACATTGACCCTCCCCAGACCCCGTATTGATTGGAATCTCGTGCACCGGATATACAACTTGGGTATGCTGATTCACTATTTATGTAACTGTGTCACTGCAACCATACAGGCAATAGTAGTATATCTATGTTTCAATGTCTTTACAATAAATGACCTTTGTGTATGTTTACCGACATCTGAATTTGTATGTGTATAAAAAATTATACAATGCTTCTTTAGTAAAATAATCATAAATTAGAAGAGCTTTTAGAATGTCATTAATGAAAATGGGAAGTATATGAACCTGCCTGCAACATTTATGTACACCAGTTCAGATGAGCACATAAATATCAAGGATTATATTAAGAGCATATTAATATGCACAGATGAGCATAGACATTTAAGGTTAAGTTTGTTTCAGAGCATGTGTAGTTGAATTCTGTCTAAATGCTCCAGTATCTAAAATATGCTCCATAGTTGTATTCTCTGAAGGTTCCTCATGATTAGTCTAGTCAGTGGAGCAGTTATTTGTATTTCCCTGATCTTTGTTTCTTGGATCAGCTTGTTGCATAATTATGTGTATTATCAGAACTTGATATTCCTTGTCTACCATGCATGTGGTAACTTATATCTTGTTTGGCCTTCTAAACAGACAATTGCTACATTTTTTAGCCATGTAATGTCTGCCATAGGAGGAAATGCTGCAGGTCCAGGTAGAAACATTTTCCAAGTCGTTCTTTTTCCATAATGGTTTTCTCTCTCTAGTTGTTTAACTGTGGAGACACATGTTTTATACTTTTATTGTGTTTGCGTCCGGTTAACCTCAAATGCTCTGATGGCAGTGCACCAGAGAGGAAAAAAGGAAAAACATTACAAGTTAGGTTTACGCGGTGTAATTTTTACATGTGAAGTATCAAATATAATAAAGAAAGAAGAAATGTATTAGAATTTATGTTTCAGATTAAGCCAATAATTTTATTTGAGGCCTTCCACTTGATCAGACATGCCTTGCAACTAGGCTTGTACTGTTGTTGTCACAGATGCTATGCCACATTCCACCCCATTTAAAAATTCTTGTGCATGTTTTGTGCATAAGAAGAAACAAAAACATTGGGTTCTGCATTTTAGGTTAAGCCAATAGTTTTTTCTATAGCACTCTAATGAGCCTATCTTTTGCAATTAATCTTGTATATGTGGCAGGCAAAAGTTCATGCTACATTCAAATAAATTTTCATGTGAATTTAGTTTCTTACTAGACACTTAATTGCTTTTTTTTTTGATGGCTTGACTAATGAATAGGGCTTCTTTAAATTATTTGGTTTTGATCCTTGTGCTGTATTGGGTGTATATAGCATCTTAATTTGGTACAGATTGTCATTACAACCTAGATTTTGGATGATGAGAACCTAATTACTTTACTTTAGTCTCTGTAGTTCATCCTTGTGCTAGATTTTGCATGTTCATCGATTTGCAGATTTACTTGAAGAAAAAAAAATTAAAAAGAAGTGTTTACAATTCATTAATAATAGAAGGCAGCTTTGATTAGGGTAAATCAAGGGAAAACTAATTGAATTTGTTTGGGCAATAAATTTATGATGTGTAAATGCATTGGTTAGATGAGCCAATTTGGACTAGTGGTGCATGGGGAGGTAGAAATAGACACAAGTAAATTCTGTATGGAACCTAAAAGCTAATATCTTATGATTTCTCTTAATGTATGTACTTTGACCATGCACTTATGTTCTTTATAATTTTCTTGTGCCTATTTCCGAATAGTCATGCATATGACTTTGTGCAAACAAGAGTGTTCTTTTTCCCTCTTATGTTGTGAACATGCAATATGCTTAGAGGTGGGGAGCCCACATGACATTTGGAGTTTGTCCGCTCAGGGATTTCCTTAATTACATGATTCTATTCTCTGTTCTGTTGGTCACTGTCTGAAAGATTTAAAGTGCCATAAGCACCACACCTGCTGTTTTGGTTATTGCTGACAGTCACATGATGGTGGCATGACTTGCACACCTCCTCCAGCAGTTGGCCTATTTAACTGGCTTATTGTTCCCCCTCCATCTTGTCCATGGCAGTTCCGAGTCTATTGTGAAAAAGGTGTGAGGTAATATGAATGAGGTGAAAAGGCATTTGGAAGACTGAAGCCTTAAATTTTGGTTTATACCAATTCAATTGTCTTCGATTCCATGGTTGGACCGAAACTCGTTGTTTGGAACATAACCGCTGGTTTGGGTAACAGATTCATAACAGAATCAGTCCTAGGTACACATACCAAGATCATCAACCTCCAATATGCACTCAACTCTCTGATAGCCTGAATATTCCCATATAAATCTTTTGTTGTTACTCGTTAGCACTATTCTGTGCTTGCATCGCTCATATCTTGCATTTTCTCTTCTGTAGGCTTTCCACCTGTTTCCTCTGACTTTCCCTTCTAATGTTTTTAATTATTTATTTTTTTAACACAGTGACAACTTGCTTATATCTGCAAGAGGTCATGGCCATTAATATTTTGGTAAAGGATTTGAAAGCAAACTGGCAAATTAGTTTAATTTGTTGGAAAGGATAAAACGATAGCGTGCCTATCTCCTTCTAGGATGTAACTAGATAACTTTGCTAAAAACCTAAAAGTATTATATTGTACTAAAATATCAAATGTAAGGAAAGAGTTAGTAACCACAACAACATGTTAGTGGTATATATTGCTATGTAGAGTATATTTGCGACATTCATTTTCTTGGTTGGACTTTTGAGTCTCTAAGGTCCCGTAACCTCTAGTAATCCAGTTTATTGCTTTTACTTCGGAAGCTGATTTTTTTTACACTTTCTTTCAGAAATGAGTTTGATATATTTGTTTCTTAGGTGATGCTGTTGTCAATGTATACATAAATCACGAAAAGAAATTTGCTTTTGTGGAGATGAGATCAGTAGAAGAAGCAAGTAATGCGATGGCATTAGATGGGATAATTTTTGAGGTACATTAACATTCTAAAAACCATCCTTTTTGTCATCATCTGGTATCCATAATTATATAGTTGGTTATCCTCTTGCTGTCATTTCGTGCTAGCTTGACTTAACTATATTGTGCTTAACTGCTTATGATGAAATATGAAATTAGTGTCAACAATGAATACAACAAGATCATCTCAGTATTTTATGAGGATAAACATACTGTCCTTTGATTTTTAGCTGTCTTATCTAGCACCTATCATGTGGTTAATGCTTTGAATTCTCTCTTTGGTGGAAAATTAAATCTCTCATTTAACTCTGTCATCATTTTCTGTACTTTGTTCTAGATTAGGAATATTTTCATTTTTCTTTTTTTTTCTGTGTCCCCAGCACAGCAGAGCAAATTTGCTAATCTACATTTGTGTACCTCTTTTAATCTTGAAAGGGAGTTCCAGTGAAAGTTCGAAGGCCTACAGACTATAATCCTTCCTTGGCTGCAACACTTGGACCCAGTCAACCCAGTCCGCATCTTAACTTAGCTGCTGTTGGTCTTTTACCCAGGTGTGTCATCATCACATGCTTTCATATGGCTGGGGATACAATATCTTGTTTATTTTCACAATCATGAGATTTGGAAAAGAAGTATTACTTAATAAATTTGGACAGCCTTGATATTATGATGTTTTTCTATGTATTTTTGATCAGTTTGATTTCATGTAGCCCTCAATTGAAGTATTAGAATACTTTAGTTTCTTTAGTTACTGGACACTTATCATATGCTTTGTTGACAGTGCAATTGGCGGATCGGAGGGACCCGATCGTGTCTTTGTGGGTGGGCTGCCATACTATTTCACAGATGCACAAATAAGGGAGCTCCTAGAATCGTTTGGGTGTGAATACTAATTCCCTTTTTTCTGGTTGTTTTTGTCCTAGTATTTTTATGTTTTTAGCATCTCATGTTAAAAGGGATGAGAATATTCTGAAAAATATATACATTTAGTTTCTTACCTTACATTTGTCCTCATTTCAAGTGTCACATCCGCATGACCCACCTTCATGTATTACATGTGGGCTCATAATTTCTGCTGATATAATTTTTTTTTCCATTGATTTAGTCCTCAGTGATTCCGAAATAAGTAACTTGGTTGCAGGGATTTTGTTATATGTTTGTTTTATTGTACTGTATACTAATGAGGTCTTGTGGCTTGTTTTTATTTCAGACCCCTGCGTGGATTTGATCTTGTAAAAGATAGAGACACAGGAAACTCAAAAGGTTATGGTTTTTGTGTCTATCAGGTAAAATTAAATTGAATATTATGGTGTTGCCTTTTTATCTACATTTTTAATGCCATCTGAAAGCTCTTTTGTTAATTTAGGATCCATCAGTGACTGACATTGCATGTGCTGCACTTAATGGCCTCAAAATGGGTGAAAAGACACTAACAGTCCGACGTGCCACTGCCAGGTTTGTATGTATGCTCAATGGTGCAATAGTGGCATATCCTAATGTCTAGTGTCGGTCCATGTAAAGGGAACTTCTGTGTGAATTTTATTGTTTATAACTTTATATGCCCAAGTATAGCATCTTATGATGAAGATACCTCGTTCTAATCTGCAGCATGGGACAGATGAAACCAGAGCAGGAGTTGATCTTACAGCAGGCACATGAACACATAGCTATTCAGGTATATAGATTTAGATCATCGAGGTGGCATTAAACCCATTTAAATTTCTTCATGCATAATCTTCACTAATTTGAAGCTTCTCCATGAAGAAACTAGCTTTGCAAAGTGGTGGTGCCTCGCATTTTCAGGGGTTTGCTTTGAATGCCATCATATCTGCAGAACCGCCAACCAAAGTTGTATGCTTAACAGAGGTAGCCGTTGCCGCCCTTTCTTCACTTGGTACATTGTTAAAGGCTCCTGGCAAACAGAGTACTTATAGTGAAGGGGGCATTAGGTCTAAAACTTGATAAGAACGTCTGCAAATGCATACATTAGGATGTGCAATATTTACTGATGCAAAGGGCTTATTTAGATGTTTGCACTTGCAGATTCTGAAGATATAGATACGGTATTTGTATTGATGCATTCGGGGATCAATATGCATAATGGGAAAAATGTTCAAGTAATATTATGATTTTATCAATATATTATTGTAGGTTTATGACAATATAATTTTCCAAACAAAGCCTTTGATGCTGACTAATAAATTATTATCGTTGTATTATTTTTTAAATACTACAATAGTAGAGTCTAAAAATTATATTATTTTATTATTTTACTTTTTTACTGCTATATTTGTGGCACCACATTGGGTTTCATAAAAAATATAATTTATTTCCTTATTTTATTAAATTTTATTGCTTAATTATTAATGCAAACTACTTTAATCATTATTTTGATGGGCATGGGTTTCTTGTGCTAGCCTTGCATCTTGTTATGTGTTGGTTTTCATTGCATGACAAAATGCAAACTTTTGACATAATGCAACAAATAGCTAGTTCATGATACATATAGATCCTGACTAGAATTTACTTCTGGTTTAAGAAACTGTTATCATTGTATATAAAGAAGGATACCTGAGATTATTTATCTACAAATTAAGGTGACATTAAATGACCTTATCATTCTGTCATTTGCAAACTAATTTTGTGTACCTGCATATTAGCAAGTCTGTTATTTCTGTTCTTTGATTAAAAAATAATAATAATACGGCCAGATGCATTCTGTCTCATTTTCATAGTGCTTGATAATTTGTTGTTTCCTTTTTATTAATTTATTGAACTGGGTGTTTAAAGGTTGTTTCTGTGGATGAACTGAGAGATGAGGAGGTGTACAAAGAAATACTAGAGGACATGAGAGAAGAAAGTGAGAAGTTTGGTAAGTTCTGGAGTTACTGCTTATGGATGCCTTCCTTCAATTGCTTTCTTCCATCAATTATGTTATCCCTTCTTTCCTGTTGTTTGTCAAGGTTCTTTGATAAATCTTGTCATACCTCGCCCTGGTCCAACTGGAGAAGCGATTTCTGGAGTCGGAAAGGTACGTATCTTTTCTTGGTTCTAACTGAGACGAGTTAGTAAATTGGTCAAATGGTTGAATTACAAGATCATATTATTATTTTAATGTAGAAGTTATAATTTATCATGGTATAGTAGTACAATGTGGATCAAGAAGTGACCCTCAACCCTTGAGATTAGGATTGTCAGTCCTTATTTTTTCCATTGGCCATTTAAAGGGTTCGACAAGCACTGAATTAGCCTTATTCTTAATTACTATAATTGGATGACTGTGTCTTCTGACATCCAATCACAAACTTATTCTTAATTACTATAATTTGTAATTACAAGACTTTCTAGTCAAGGGAAAGTGAACTCCAGGCATTACCTTCTCTGTCTTTTCAATAGATTATGCTGCCTTACAGCATTTTTTTTTATAAAAAAATTATGTTTCAGGTCTTTTTGGAGTATGCAAATGTCACGGACTCGGCTAGAGCTAAAGTTTCCCTCCATGGTAGAAGGTTTGGGGAAAATGTTGTCAGTGCTACGTATTATTCCGAAGAAAAATTCGCCACAGGAGATTACGACGCAATGGTTGTGGCTTGACCAGGATTTTTGCTGCCTTCTTTCTTGTCTTTGTTCCATCTTTCCGCTGCTCAGCAACCATGTGTCTTTCTAAACGTTAACTTCTTGCCTGTAACACCCGTCCATTTATTATTCACTATGCTTGATGCTCATAATCAGTGTGAGTTGTCGATCATAATCATCGGGTGCATTCCAGAGCCACTCTGTATTTTATATGCCAGCTGATTTGTTCTTTTCTGTGTTCCTATTAGCGACGCCAGGCAAGATTTTTATTTTTTTGTTCCATGGAATGCCGATGCAGGTGCTGCCACTCTCCATTACTTCTCTCGACTTGCACTCCGAACTTGGAATCGATGATCTTCCAACCATGCTGACCGCTGCCACGCTCCATTGCTTCCACTCCGCCCACCCTGCTCGCTCCTTCTGCGCCACCTTCGCACGCGTGATCCCAAGGTGAGGCCCACCTTGTGTCTTTCTACTCCCGTGCACGCGTATTTGATCCTCAGTTCTCAGACCTTTGAATCTGACGGTTGACTTTTCCACGTATCGTTCGTTCCACGCTCCCACAGAGAAACGAGAGAGAACTCCATGGTTTTTCTTAGCCGAGTGAGCTCGGGGGGGGGGGGCGGTCACCAGAAGCCCACCCTCCTAAAACCGGTTGACCACGTCGTCTCCGTCTTCGTCGTTGGGGTGGTCAATTGCCATCGAGCTGATGTCAGGTCGGTGGGGTCAGGGTTCCGACTTGGCTGAGCTACCGGACGCCACAATGGCGGTGGCCCCCCACGGGTTTGGTATAGCACCAACCGTATTTTGGTGTGGTGAGAACATGGAGTTGCAACCCATTGTTTCTCCGCCATGGAACCCACAAGACGGATCCCGCAGGCTGGAGACCAATCGGAAAGCAGCCCTTTGTTTGAGGCCTCCCCCGGAAACGCAGGACGCGGTCGGGGCTCAACCGCGTGGGCCCGACATGACAAGTGGTGGCAGAGGAACCGTGTTCCCTGTCTCGGCCGAGACATGTGAGCTTAACATAATCAAATCAGCTGCGACCCGGGGCAGGTCGTTCCCTCGACATTTCCGGATCCTCTCCAAACACCGAATCGTGGTATTCATGAAGACTAGGTGGGCCCCTACGATCTGACGGATGCGATGCAGCAATTGGAAGGTTCCGATTCAAGCTCCAAGTGAAGAGGATCCGCCACCTCCTTCCCTTTTGCTCGCTGAGCTCCCGTTTTCTCCCGCTCAAAACGACCTTGTGGGCGACACCGCCGCTGATCCCGTCCGCGACTCTTTAGACCCGCCTCCAAACCACCGTGCTGTCGATGGTCACCACTTCTTCTTCTTCCTCCTCCTCCTCCTGTTTTAAAGTGATCGACTACGCAAGCCGTAGTGGGGCATGGCATTGCTGCGGCCGCTCATGGCGAAGGCGGAGGCGCGGTTCTCCAACCAGAGGTTCTTCTTCCCTTGTCGGAAGTCGAGGACCTACACGCTGGCCCTGACGTCGCTCCTCGCGCTCTCCGTCGTCCTTCTCGTGCTCCTCGCCCTCGACGTCCTCTCCCTCCCCATCGGCCCACTCTTCGCACCCAGTCGCGCCCACGATCGCTCCCACAGCGAGAAGACGTAAGAGTTTCCGATCCCTTTCTCGTGGATTTTGGCGGTCAGGCATGATGATTCGACCGCTTTGTTTTTGTTGGTGCAGGGAGGGGTTCGTCCAGAGCGGGCGTCAGTGGACGGAGGTCATCTCCTGGGAGCCCAGAGCTTTCGTCTACCATAATTTCTTGGTTAGTTTATTTCTCCTTCCATTCTTTATTGTTTTCTTTATTCATGTGTCCGTTCGAGCTAAATTAATGTGATTTGTGCGATTGGGGTAGTACGGATTTAGAGAGGTTCTTTCTTTTTTTGTGTGGTTTTTCTTATTTTTGTGGGAATCTAAGCTCTGAAACCTTAATCGATTCGGATCTTCCTGGTAGGTGAGGATTGACGCTGGAGCTGTCCTGTATTCATGCATTTTATCCAACAGTAAACATGCTTACTTGATACTTGGAGAAGATGAAGAATGTAGCGAAGTTCAAGTTTCCCTTTTCCGACTTGCTGGCACTTGATGCACTGTGTTTGCCATTGTTCTTGATTAGATTTCATGGAATCGATTCTTGTTGAAGTTGCATGCATCACAACACCTTAGTTCAGGTCATGCAAATGTTTCCTTTTACTCTCCTGCTTTAATGCTTATGAAATTGACCTCCAATTGCTCAGAGGTAAAGAATACAAAGTCTCCTATTCCTTATCATAGGATTTTTCCATCAGGCTTTTGGGGACGTTATAGTTTGGGAATATATTTAATATTATTAACTTTCTTCTTGTGCAATCTTGCACATAGTGACGTGTTTTGCCTCACTTCTGTTACTAAGTCGGTGACATGTGACATATAACATGCTCGAGGAATTATTCGTTTTGGATGAGCCCGTACAGTTTTGTCTTTTTAGGATGAGCTCCAAGAAGGTACTTTTAAGGGTAAGGGTGATGCTAGAGACTTATGAGTCTTTAGTTCCCCTGTTCTTCAATCAATATGGGACTAAATGTTCTTATCCGTTGAAAGTGATAAGTCAATATTTTGTCATCATTAGTGCGAGCATGAAGGCTCGTGAGGAATTATCTGTTTTGGGTGAACCCATACAGTTTTGCCTGTTTAGGATAAGCCCTAAAAGGCACCTTTGAGGAGTAGGGGAATCAAGGGCTTAAAACCCTCTAACATCACCCTTATCACCAGAGATACCTTTTGGGGCTCACGTATTTCTGTCTATATGACACGAGACTATGGATGCGGTTATTCTCTTCACGTATTTCTGTCCAGCCATCTTCATTTCTCAATCTTCAATTTTACACTAGCACCAAGTGTTCTTCTTGGCCACCTTACGTCCAGCCAATTACTCTTCTTGTGGTTGTTCTTATATTGGTGATAGAGCGACAATTAATTATCTCTATTCTCGGACAATATATACTTTTATATAGGAAGGTTTTCCTCCGTGCAGAGTTCGATAATTAGGTATAGGATCAAATATTTAGGGATCTTTAAGATAATTTAAAAGATAAACCTGTCTGCATTTGTTCTTGGACTATGTCATCTTTAAAACGTGAATAATCACAATTTATTACATGTCCAGATAATTTTCTTGGGAAGCTTAATTCAATGACAGAGTTGGCAATGCTTTACACAGCAAAAAGTGCATTAGGCCAACAGTCATTTTATTAAGACCCTGAAAATGCATACATTCAACCAAAATTTATTCCCTTAGGTTATTTAAGTTCTGACTATGATTCGGAGAGCTTATTGTTCCTTTTCCTTCTGCAGTAAGCGTACAAGTGGTTTTGACATGGCTCCTCTTGGTGTGTCTGATACTGCCATTGCAGGTGTGTGTACTGTTAAGTTATTGCTATTTTGTCCATCATCAGCAATTGGAAATTCGTACTTATGAAAATTATATAGGACTATTTATTACTTTATAATAGTTTTATATGGAGACTGAGAACCATTGTTCTGTTGTTGGCTGTTGTGTGTGTGTCTTTCTCTGTGACTCTGTTTTCGTATGGGTAAGAAGGCAATATTGGGCTACGTATCCCAAGATGCTATCAAAAGGCGTGCCTACAGTAGATTTTATGTTGGAGGGACAAATATATGTTCAAGGAACCAATGCACTGAGTTGTGGAATCGGCTTCAACCCGGAATTATCACACTTTGGTAGACTTAAGAGAAATATCCCCATCAGCTGCAGTGGTGTATTATTTTCTTTTTGAGTTTTGCTGTTGATAATGCAAGTCATATTAAGTAGGAATGTTTGCCTTAAAAGAGGAGTGAACAAGTGTCAGAAGCAGAAATTTCTGTGTTGTTGAATTCCCTGCTGTTTGTTTTTACATTATATAGGGTCACTGCCTGTTGTTCCACAACTTGTGACAGGAACTTTACCAACCATGTTACCTGTTGCAACCCATCAGGTACTTAAGAATTTTGCTTTTCTCAGATACCTTGTTCATTACATGCATATGATGTTTCTGTTAACATAAAATTGAATTATTTGGCATAGATTGGATCAATTGCACTTATGCCAGCACAAGCGGTGACTCAACAGGTAACTTGTGACCATTTCTTTTGATCTTAAGTTGTTTCATTGAAATGCCTAGGATTTGAAGATGCTCTCGTTTTAGGCAACAAGGCATGCACGCCGTGTATATGTTGGAGGCCTACCTCCCATGGCAAATGAGCAGGTTCTATTCTGACTGCATTTTGTTCTAAGTGGCAATTTTCCTGATACTCTCAGACAAGACACAAATTATTTAATCATTGTGTTCCCACAAGATCTTTTGTTCCCAAAATATAAAGCATTACCATTTAGTTGACAATATAAGAAGACCATGCCAGCCATTAATCGTCTTTGATTTTCCACCTGCACAAACTTATGTTGCTTCATATCATCTTCTGTTTGTACTGATATGACTTAAGTACATTAGATGTTATATATTCCTTTTCAAGTGATTATTTGGTGTAATATGTAACAACTCTAGATCCTCCAGGTTCATCCTGTTGTTCCTAAATAATTGTTCTTGTTTTCAGGTAACACACATAAGTATATAGAAATTTGTTATGCATCAAATGAGCTTTTCTATTGTATACTTGGTACCTCTGTCTTGGTTGCTCCCTTGTGACAACTCTAGATTCTCCAGGTTCATCCTGTTATTCGTAAATAATTGTTTTTGTTTTTAGGGAACACATATAAGTATATAGAAATTTGTTATGCATCAAATGAGCTTTTCTATTGTATACTTGGTACCTCTGTCTTGGTTGCTCCCTTGTGACCTTTGTTTACCTATTGTACGGAAACATCCTCTATGTTACATTGACCCTCCCCAGACCCCGTATTGATTGGAATCTCGTGCACCGGATATACAACTTGGGTATGCTGATTCACTATTTATGTAACTGTGTCACTGCAACCATACAGGCAATAGTAGTATATCTATGTTTCAATGTCTTTACAATAAATGACCTTTGTGTATGTTTACCGACATCTGAATTTGTATGTGTATAAAAAATTATACAATGCTTCTTTAGTAAAATAATCATAAATTAGAAGAGCTTTTAGAATGTCATTAATGAAAATGGGAAGTATATGAACCTGCCTGCAACATTTATGTACACCAGTTCAGATGAGCACATAAATATCAAGGATTATATTAAGAGCATATTAATATGCACAGATGAGCATAGACATTTAAGGTTAAGTTTGTTTCAGAGCATGTGTAGTTGAATTCTGTCTAAATGCTCCAGTATCTAAAATATGCTCCATAGTTGTATTCTCTGAAGGTTCCTCATGATTAGTCTAGTCAGTGGAGCAGTTATTTGTATTTCCCTGATCTTTGTTTCTTGGATCAGCTTGTTGCATAATTATGTGTATTATCAGAACTTGATATTCCTTGTCTACCATGCATGTGGTAACTTATATCTTGTTTGGCCTTCTAAACAGACAATTGCTACATTTTTTAGCCATGTAATGTCTGCCATAGGAGGAAATGCTGCAGGTCCAGGTAGAAACATTTTCCAAGTCGTTCTTTTTCCATAATGGTTTTCTCTCTCTAGTTGTTTAACTGTGGAGACACATGTTTTATACTTTTATTGTGTTTGCGTCCGGTTAACCTCAAATGCTCTGATGGCAGTGCACCAGAGAGGAAAAAAGGAAAAACATTACAAGTTAGGTTTACGCGGTGTAATTTTTACATGTGAAGTATCAAATATAATAAAGAAAGAAGAAATGTATTAGAATTTATGTTTCAGATTAAGCCAATAATTTTATTTGAGGCCTTCCACTTGATCAGACATGCCTTGCAACTAGGCTTGTACTGTTGTTGTCACAGATGCTATGCCACATTCCACCCCATTTAAAAATTCTTGTGCATGTTTTGTGCATAAGAAGAAACAAAAACATTGGGTTCTGCATTTTAGGTTAAGCCAATAGTTTTTTCTATAGCACTCTAATGAGCCTATCTTTTGCAATTAATCTTGTATATGTGGCAGGCAAAAGTTCATGCTACATTCAAATAAATTTTCATGTGAATTTAGTTTCTTACTAGACACTTAATTGCTTTTTTTTTTGATGGCTTGACTAATGAATAGGGCTTCTTTAAATTATTTGGTTTTGATCCTTGTGCTGTATTGGGTGTATATAGCATCTTAATTTGGTACAGATTGTCATTACAACCTAGATTTTGGATGATGAGAACCTAATTACTTTACTTTAGTCTCTGTAGTTCATCCTTGTGCTAGATTTTGCATGTTCATCGATTTGCAGATTTACTTGAAGAAAAAAAAATTAAAAAGAAGTGTTTACAATTCATTAATAATAGAAGGCAGCTTTGATTAGGGTAAATCAAGGGAAAACTAATTGAATTTGTTTGGGCAATAAATTTATGATGTGTAAATGCATTGGTTAGATGAGCCAATTTGGACTAGTGGTGCATGGGGAGGTAGAAATAGACACAAGTAAATTCTGTATGGAACCTAAAAGCTAATATCTTATGATTTCTCTTAATGTATGTACTTTGACCATGCACTTATGTTCTTTATAATTTTCTTGTGCCTATTTCCGAATAGTCATGCATATGACTTTGTGCAAACAAGAGTGTTCTTTTTCCCTCTTATGTTGTGAACATGCAATATGCTTAGAGGTGGGGAGCCCACATGACATTTGGAGTTTGTCCGCTCAGGGATTTCCTTAATTACATGATTCTATTCTCTGTTCTGTTGGTCACTGTCTGAAAGATTTAAAGTGCCATAAGCACCACACCTGCTGTTTTGGTTATTGCTGACAGTCACATGATGGTGGCATGACTTGCACACCTCCTCCAGCAGTTGGCCTATTTAACTGGCTTATTGTTCCCCCTCCATCTTGTCCATGGCAGTTCCGAGTCTATTGTGAAAAAGGTGTGAGGTAATATGAATGAGGTGAAAAGGCATTTGGAAGACTGAAGCCTTAAATTTTGGTTTATACCAATTCAATTGTCTTCGATTCCATGGTTGGACCGAAACTCGTTGTTTGGAACATAACCGCTGGTTTGGGTAACAGATTCATAACAGAATCAGTCCTAGGTACACATACCAAGATCATCAACCTCCAATATGCACTCAACTCTCTGATAGCCTGAATATTCCCATATAAATCTTTTGTTGTTACTCGTTAGCACTATTCTGTGCTTGCATCGCTCATATCTTGCATTTTCTCTTCTGTAGGCTTTCCACCTGTTTCCTCTGACTTTCCCTTCTAATGTTTTTAATTATTTATTTTTTTAACACAGTGACAACTTGCTTATATCTGCAAGAGGTCATGGCCATTAATATTTTGGTAAAGGATTTGAAAGCAAACTGGCAAATTAGTTTAATTTGTTGGAAAGGATAAAACGATAGCGTGCCTATCTCCTTCTAGGATGTAACTAGATAACTTTGCTAAAAACCTAAAAGTATTATATTGTACTAAAATATCAAATGTAAGGAAAGAGTTAGTAACCACAACAACATGTTAGTGGTATATATTGCTATGTAGAGTATATTTGCGACATTCATTTTCTTGGTTGGACTTTTGAGTCTCTAAGGTCCCGTAACCTCTAGTAATCCAGTTTATTGCTTTTACTTCGGAAGCTGATTTTTTTTACACTTTCTTTCAGAAATGAGTTTGATATATTTGTTTCTTAGGTGATGCTGTTGTCAATGTATACATAAATCACGAAAAGAAATTTGCTTTTGTGGAGATGAGATCAGTAGAAGAAGCAAGTAATGCGATGGCATTAGATGGGATAATTTTTGAGGTACATTAACATTCTAAAAACCATCCTTTTTGTCATCATCTGGTATCCATAATTATATAGTTGGTTATCCTCTTGCTGTCATTTCGTGCTAGCTTGACTTAACTATATTGTGCTTAACTGCTTATGATGAAATATGAAATTAGTGTCAACAATGAATACAACAAGATCATCTCAGTATTTTATGAGGATAAACATACTGTCCTTTGATTTTTAGCTGTCTTATCTAGCACCTATCATGTGGTTAATGCTTTGAATTCTCTCTTTGGTGGAAAATTAAATCTCTCATTTAACTCTGTCATCATTTTCTGTACTTTGTTCTAGATTAGGAATATTTTCATTTTTCTTTTTTTTTCTGTGTCCCCAGCACAGCAGAGCAAATTTGCTAATCTACATTTGTGTACCTCTTTTAATCTTGAAAGGGAGTTCCAGTGAAAGTTCGAAGGCCTACAGACTATAATCCTTCCTTGGCTGCAACACTTGGACCCAGTCAACCCAGTCCGCATCTTAACTTAGCTGCTGTTGGTCTTTTACCCAGGTGTGTCATCATCACATGCTTTCATATGGCTGGGGATACAATATCTTGTTTATTTTCACAATCATGAGATTTGGAAAAGAAGTATTACTTAATAAATTTGGACAGCCTTGATATTATGATGTTTTTCTATGTATTTTTGATCAGTTTGATTTCATGTAGCCCTCAATTGAAGTATTAGAATACTTTAGTTTCTTTAGTTACTGGACACTTATCATATGCTTTGTTGACAGTGCAATTGGCGGATCGGAGGGACCCGATCGTGTCTTTGTGGGTGGGCTGCCATACTATTTCACAGATGCACAAATAAGGGAGCTCCTAGAATCGTTTGGGTGTGAATACTAATTCCCTTTTTTCTGGTTGTTTTTGTCCTAGTATTTTTATGTTTTTAGCATCTCATGTTAAAAGGGATGAGAATATTCTGAAAAATATATACATTTAGTTTCTTACCTTACATTTGTCCTCATTTCAAGTGTCACATCCGCATGACCCACCTTCATGTATTACATGTGGGCTCATAATTTCTGCTGATATAATTTTTTTTTCCATTGATTTAGTCCTCAGTGATTCCGAAATAAGTAACTTGGTTGCAGGGATTTTGTTATATGTTTGTTTTATTGTACTGTATACTAATGAGGTCTTGTGGCTTGTTTTTATTTCAGACCCCTGCGTGGATTTGATCTTGTAAAAGATAGAGACACAGGAAACTCAAAAGGTTATGGTTTTTGTGTCTATCAGGTAAAATTAAATTGAATATTATGGTGTTGCCTTTTTATCTACATTTTTAATGCCATCTGAAAGCTCTTTTGTTAATTTAGGATCCATCAGTGACTGACATTGCATGTGCTGCACTTAATGGCCTCAAAATGGGTGAAAAGACACTAACAGTCCGACGTGCCACTGCCAGGTTTGTATGTATGCTCAATGGTGCAATAGTGGCATATCCTAATGTCTAGTGTCGGTCCATGTAAAGGGAACTTCTGTGTGAATTTTATTGTTTATAACTTTATATGCCCAAGTATAGCATCTTATGATGAAGATACCTCGTTCTAATCTGCAGCATGGGACAGATGAAACCAGAGCAGGAGTTGATCTTACAGCAGGCACATGAACACATAGCTATTCAGGTATATAGATTTAGATCATCGAGGTGGCATTAAACCCATTTAAATTTCTTCATGCATAATCTTCACTAATTTGAAGCTTCTCCATGAAGAAACTAGCTTTGCAAAGTGGTGGTGCCTCGCATTTTCAGGGGTTTGCTTTGAATGCCATCATATCTGCAGAACCGCCAACCAAAGTTGTATGCTTAACAGAGGTAGCCGTTGCCGCCCTTTCTTCACTTGGTACATTGTTAAAGGCTCCTGGCAAACAGAGTACTTATAGTGAAGGGGGCATTAGGTCTAAAACTTGATAAGAACGTCTGCAAATGCATACATTAGGATGTGCAATATTTACTGATGCAGAAGGGCTTATTTAGATGTTTGCACTTGCAGATTCTGAAGATATAGATACGGTATTTGTATTGATGCATTCGGGGATCAATATGCATAATGGGAAAAATGTTCAAGTAATATTATGATTTTATCAATATATTATTGTAGGTTTATGACAATATAATTTTCCAAACAAAGCCTTTGATGCTGACTAATAAATTATTATCGTTGTATTATTTTTTAAATACTACAATAGTAGAGTCTAAAAATTATATTATTTTATTATTTTACTTTTTTACTGCTATATTTGTGGCACCACATTGGGTTTCATAAAAAATATAATTTATTTCCTTATTTTATTAAATTTTATTGCTTAATTATTAATGCAAACTACTTTAATCATTATTTTGATGGGCATGGGTTTCTTGTGCTAGCCTTGCATCTTGTTATGTGTTGGTTTTCATTGCATGACAAAATGCAAACTTTTGACATAATGCAACAAATAGCTAGTTCATGATACATATAGATCCTGACTAGAATTTACTTCTGGTTTAAGAAACTGTTATCATTGTATATAAAGAAGGATACCTGAGATTATTTATCTACAAATTAAGGTGACATTAAATGACCTTATCATTCTGTCATTTGCAAACTAATTTTGTGTACCTGCATATTAGCAAGTCTGTTATTTCTGTTCTTTGATTAAAAAATAATAATAATACGGCCAGATGCATTCTGTCTCATTTTCATAGTGCTTGATAATTTGTTGTTTCCTTTTTATTAATTTATTGAACTGGGTGTTTAAAGGTTGTTTCTGTGGATGAACTGAGAGATGAGGAGGTGTACAAAGAAATACTAGAGGACATGAGAGAAGAAAGTGAGAAGTTTGGTAAGTTCTGGAGTTACTGCTTATGGATGCCTTCCTTCAATTGCTTTCTTCCATCAATTATGTTATCCCTTCTTTCCTGTTGTTTGTCAAGGTTCTTTGATAAATCTTGTCATACCTCGCCCTGGTCCAACTGGAGAAGCGATTTCTGGAGTCGGAAAGGTACGTATCTTTTCTTGGTTCTAACTGAGACGAGTTAGTAAATTGGTCAAATGGTTGAATTACAAGATCATATTATTATTTTAATGTAGAAGTTATAATTTATCATGGTATAGTAGTACAATGTGGATCAAGAAGTGACCCTCAACCCTTGAGATTAGGATTGTCAGTCCTTATTTTTTCCATTGGCCATTTAAAGGGTTCGACAAGCACTGAATTAGCCTTATTCTTAATTACTATAATTGGATGACTGTGTCTTCTGACATCCAATCACAAACTTATTCTTAATTACTATAATTTGTAATTACAAGACTTTCTAGTCAAGGGAAAGTGAACTCCAGGCATTACCTTCTCTGTCTTTTCAATAGATTATGCTGCCTTACAGCATTTTTTTTTATAAAAAAATTATGTTTCAGGTCTTTTTGGAGTATGCAAATGTCACGGACTCGGCTAGAGCTAAAGTTTCCCTCCATGGTAGAAGGTTTGGGGAAAATGTTGTCAGTGCTACGTATTATTCCGAAGAAAAATTCGCCACAGGAGATTACGACGCAATGGTTGTGGCTTGACCAGGATTTTTGCTGCCTTCTTTCTTGTCTTTGTTCCATCTTTCCGCTGCTCAGCAACCATGTGTCTTTCTAAACGTTAACTTCTTGCCTGTAACACCCGTCCATTTATTATTCACTATGCTTGATGCTCATAATCAGTGTGAGTTGTCGATCATAATCATCGGGTGCATTCCAGAGCCACTCTGTATTTTATATGCCAGCTGATTTGTTCTTTTCTGTGTTCCTATTAGCGACGCCAGGCAAGATTTTTATTTTTTTGTTCCATGGAATGCCGATGCAGGTGCTGCCACTCTCCATTACTTCTCTCGACTTGCACTCCGAACTTGGAATCGATGATCTTCCAACCATGCTGACCGCTGCCACGCTCCATTGCTTCCACTCCGCCCACCCTGCTCGCTCCTTCTGCGCCACCTTCGCACGCGTGATCCCAAGGTGAGGCCCACCTTGTGTCTTTCTACTCCCGTGCACGCGTATTTGATCCTCAGTTCTCAGACCTTTGAATCTGACGGTTGACTTTTCCACGTATCGTTCGTTCCACGCTCCCACAGAGAAACGAGAGAGAACTCCATGGTTTTTCTTAGCCGAGTGAGCTCGGGGGGGGGGGGGGGGGGGCGGTCACCAGAAGCCCACCCTCCTAAAACCGGTTGACCACGTCGTCTCCGTCTTCGTCGTTGGGGTGGTCAATTGCCATCGAGCCGATGTCAGGTCGGTGGGGTCAGGGTTCCGACTTGGCTGATCTACCGGACGCCACAATGGCGGTGGCCCCCCACGGGTTTGGTATAGCACCAACCGTATTTTGGTGTGGTGAGAACATGGAGTTGCAACCCATTGTTTCTCCGCCATGGAACCCACCCACAAGACGGATCCCGCAGCTGGAGACCAATCGGAAAGCAGCCCTTTGTTTGAGGCCTCCCCCGGAAACGCAGGACGCGGTCGGGGCTCAACCGCGTGGGCCCGACATGACAAGTGGTGGCAGAGGAACCGTGTTCCCTGTCTCGGCCGAGACATGTGAGCTTAACATAATCAAATCAGCTGCGACCCGGGGCAGGTCGTTCCCTCGACATTTCCGGATCCTCTCCAAACACCGAATCGTGGTATTCATGAAGACTAGGTGGGCCCCTACGATCTGACGGATGCGATGCAGCAATTGGAAGGTTCCGATTCAAGCTCCAAGTGAAGAGGATCCGCCACCTCCTTCCCTTCTGCTCGCTGAGCTCCCGTTTTCTCCCGCTCAAAACGACCTTGTGGGCGACACCGCCGCTGATCCCGTCCGCGACTCTTTAGACCCGCCTCCAAACCACCGTGCTGTCGATGGTCACCACTTCTTCTTCTTCCTCCTCCTCCTCCTGTTTTAAAGTGATCGACTACGCAAGCCGTAGTGGGGCATGGCATTGCTGCGGCCGCTCATGGCGAAGGCGGAGGCGCGGTTCTCCAACCAGAGGTTCTTCTTCCCTTGTCGGAAGTCGAGGACCTACACGCTGGCCCTGACGTCGCTCCTCGCGCTCTCCGTCGTCCTTCTCGTGCTCCTCGCCCTCGACGTCCTCTCCCTCCCCATCGGCCCACTCTTCGCACCCAGTCGCGCCCACGATCGCTCCCACAGCGAGAAGACGTAAGAGTTTCCGATCCCTTTCTCGTGGATTTTGGCGGTCAGGCATGATGATTTGACCGCTTTTTTTTTGTTGGTGCAGGGAGGGGTTCGTCCAGAACGGGCGTCAGTGGACGGAGGTCATCTCCTGGGAGCCCAGAGCTTTCGTCTACCATAATTTCTTGGTTAGTTTATTTCTCCTTCCATTCTTTATTGTTTTCTTTATTCATGTGTCCGTTCGAGCTAAATTCATGTGATTTGTGCGATTGGGGTAGTACGGATTTAGAGAGGTTCTTTCTTTTTTTGTGTGGTTTTTCTTATTTTTGTGGGAATCTAAGCTCTGAAACCTTAATCGATTCGGATCTTCCTGGTAGGTGAGGATTGACGCTGGAGCTGTCCTGTATTCATGCATTTTATCCAACAGTAAACATGCTTACTTGATACTTGGAGAAGATGAAGAATGTAGCGAAGTTCAAGTTTCCCTTTTCCGACTTGCTGGCACTTGATGCACTGTGTTTGCCATTGTTCTTGATTAGATTTCATGGAATCGATTCTTGTTGAAGTTGCATGCATCACAACACCTTAGTTCAGGTCATGCAAATGTTTCCTTTTACTCTCCTGCTTTTATGCTTATGAAATTGACCTCCAATTGCTCAGAGGTAAAGAATACAAAGTCTCCTATTCCTTATCATAGGATTTTTCCATCAGGCTTTTGGGGACGTTATAGTTTGGGAATATATTTAATATTATTAACTTTCTTCTTGTGCAATCTTGCACATAGTGACGTGTTTTGCCTCACTTCTGTTACTAAGTCGGTGACATGTGACATATAACATGCTCGAGGAATTATTCGTTTTGGATGAGCCCGTACAGTTTTGTCTTTTTAGGATGAGCTCCAAGAAGGTACTTTTAAGGGTAAGGGTGATGCTAGAGACTTATGAGTCTTTAGTTCCCCTGTTCTTCAATCAATATGGGACTAAATGTTCTTATCCGTTGAAAGTGATAAGTCAATATTTTGTCATCATTAGTGCGAGCATGAAGGCTCGTGAGGAATTATCTGTTTTGGGTGAACCCATACAGTTTTGCCTGTTTAGGATAAGCCCTAAAAGGCACCTTTGAGGAGTAGGGGAATCAAGGGCTTAAAACCCTCTAACATCACCCTTATCACCAGAGATACCTTTTGGGGCTCACCCTAAAAGGGTAAAACCGTACAGACTCACCCAAAGTGGACAATTCCTCATGAGCCTTCATGCTCGCACCAATGACAACAAAATATTGACTTATCAGAATGGTGCTAGGAGGGTCATGAGCCCTCAGCTCCCCTATTGGGAGGCATTGATAAGGGCATTGAGTCCTACATTGGTTAAGGAGTAGGGGGAATCAAGGGCTAATAAACCTCTAGGATCACTCTTACCATCAAAGGTGCTTTTTGAGGCTTACTCTGAAAGGGTAAAATTGTGCGGGCTCATTCAAAACAGACAATTCCTCACGAGCCTTCGTGCTCACACCAATGAAAAAATGTTGACTCATCAATGTATAAACAAAATCTGATCAAAATATAATCATATGCCCAATACCTCATCTAGAGATGTCTCTCGTTATTGCATGAAGTTTCATAATTCATTGTGTCTCCTTGGCTCCTTTGCGGATATCAGTTCTCTGTGGTGGCATGCGATGACCGAAAGTCATCATGACTTGAAATTCCTACAATCTGCTAGGTCAACCATCATATTCTGAACTCAGCTTTAGGCATATGATTTAGATGTATTTTTTGGTCACATCATTAATGTTTACACTCCCTGGCAATCACTTGGTGTCAAACCCCTTGCGGTAATCAACTAACAGTATTTTCATGATGTTTTCCTTAATTCACTTGAGAACACAACAAACAGATTGCATTTCAAGGTGGTATCTAATTGTTATTCCTACTCCATAGCCTTTTTCTATGCAATTCTCTTCAACTCTGTCTTGGCAGCTAAGATGATCATTAAATGTTTTATTTTAGATAATGCAACAGCTGTAAATTCTTTGCTGTTAGTGTCATACACTGTGTTTGATGGAAACTAAGTTGTTTCCACGAGAAAACACTTCTTAGCAAATGTTATTAGTCTGCATGGGGTTTATCAATTACTACTTCCTCATTTTCTTGTGCCTCTATTTAAGGGCGGGTGGATTTTTATCTGTGCACTATTTACATATTGATTCAGAAGTGTTTCTAACAGTCCAAGGAAGAATGTGAGTACATAATTCAGCTGGCAAAGCCTCATATGAAAAAGTCAACAGTTGTCAATAGCACTACCGGTGGGAGTGAAGATAGCAGGTTATCAGTATTCATCCATCTGTCAAAACTTATAATTTTGACTTAATCAAGAGCTTCTCAACAGTCAGTACTCACATATGTATTTGCTGATAGTGTTCGAACAAGCTCAGGCATGTTTCTTCAAAGAGGACGTGATAAGATAATCAGATCCATTGAAAAAAGGATAGCAGACTATACCTTCATACCTGTAGGTAAGTTATTGACAAATGAAATCGATCGATACTAGTTTCTGTAGCTTCTTCTTTGATACAACATCTTGAACCAATTTTCTCAGTTTTTAAAGGCCTTATACAGAATTATAAAGGAGATCAATATCTAAGAGAAAATCTACATATCTGGAAGACATTCAATAAGTGAGATTATACATGGTTTTCTTATACATTGTTTTCTTCATGAGAGCCACTAGCCAATTAATATCTTTCCTGCTTTAAAGGCAGCCTATGAAATCTGAACAATATAATTAATGAAATTTGGTCGAAGGAAAAAAGGGATGAGCTTTGGAGGAGGCTATATGGTTAGAACCAACAACATTGGGCAGTGTAAATTTTCAGAAATGATATGGAAAAGACAAATACAAATCTGTAGAATATGCAGAACATTTCAGGATAACCATTGCAGTTTTAGATGGGAAATTTTAAATCCATAATCGTCTTTAGTTGCTTGTTTATATTGTTTCCTTATCTGATATTTTCTGTACAATATATAGGTGCAGGAGGAAGTATGATGGGAACTTGGCAATTTGCAATTTGGTACAAGGGAAAATTAGAAGAACATAACTGTGGAGAGTCTAAATGATTCAGACATAAAACATGATAACTTTTTTTGGTATTTTAAATATATTTTGTTGAACGATAAAGTTATTTCCATCGCATTAATGCAAAAAGTAAAACGCTGAATGATTCTCAGAAAAAGAATATATATAATGCTAAACTGCAAGATATTTTTCTTTAGGTTTCTTGACATCTTTATTTAGTTCAAGGAGCATAGTTTATTGCTGTAATATATCAACTAAAGATCACCAGTTAAGCTAAATTCGTCTTGTAAAATATTTTTGCACTTGACCTTTACTTCCATCATGGATTCCTATTCTGATCTGATTCATCTAATTATATAGAGCATGGGGAGGGACTCCAAGTTCTTCATTATGAAGTTGGTCAGAAATATGAACCTCACTTGGACTACTTCGCCGATGAATTCAACACTAAGAATGGGGGTCAGCGGATAGCTACCTTCTTGATGTATCTGTATGTGACTTCACATCTTAGATTCCCTTAAGACTGTGTTAAGGTTGCATTAAACTACTTATCACTGAAGCCATCTCTGTGGTTCTTCCTTTATTCCTTTTGATATCCTATGGACAGTTCGGATGTTGAAGAAGGTGGTGAGACAGTGTTTCCTAATGCCAAAGTCAACAGCAGTTTGCTGCCAGGGTACAATGAGCTATCGGATTGTGGAAAGGCAGGTCTTGCTCTAAAACCAAAGATGGGAGATGCCTTACTCTTCTGGAGCATGAAACCTGATGCTACTATGGACCCATTAAGTTTGCATGGTTTGTTGCCCATCATATCTTTATTCAGAGAAGTTTCTATTCAGGAACCCTGACATAAAGTATCTTTTGATGTAACAATAATGATTCTTTCTTTATAAATCATGTTGTATCTTCTGAAAAAGTCCTTATTGACTAAAAGCTTATGCCAGAAGATTTTCTGATTCATTCTTGCAGGTGCATGCCCTGCAATTAAGGGAAATAAGTGGTCTGCTCCAAAGTGGATGCGTCTCCATGAGTATAAAGCTTGATATTTTCACTGAAGGTACTTTCCTGCTTCCACATCCGCAATATCTTATAAAAGTTTAACATCTGAAATTTAAATATTCCTTAATAAACTAATAGTTGCCTGTTGCACAAGATCTCATGGTCCAAAGCCATCTTTTGGAATTTATTGTGTCCCTGCCAAGTATGAGTTATTCCTCAACTTTATGTATTAAAAGTTATAACATCTACAAGATTGTGATGCTGAAATCATAAAGGTGGAGTTTTATCACAAAGCCTGACATGAGTTACAGCTTCAAACAGCACAATTTTTGCAAACATGATTAATTACCTATTAGTACCTCTGTTATGCTTAAGATGTAAGTGTTCCTACCACTAAAAAACTTTCGTTTGATAAAATCTTCAAAATTGAGTAGGAACATAGGACATCCTAGAAAAGAGAATTTCTTTTGATCTTTTTGTAATGGGTATCACATCTGTTTTTCTTCCTCTTGTTTTGCTTCTGTCATCAATGCCATTTTTCATGCATGTCAACACTCTTTCATTCAAGTTGCTGATGGTGTGAAGAGAAAGTGGGCTCTTAATTGAAAATTGAGGAGTTATATTTCATTCATGTCAATAATCTTTTTACATTGTTTCTTTTTTGCAGGAGATAAGTTCAAGTGGCTGCAATCTCCACTGTATTTATCAGCAAAGTCTCTACCCAACTCGAAACAATCGTGCTGCTTGTCAGTCTTGCCAATTTTTTTTTGTGTGTAGCATACATGATAAAAAAAGAATACTTATTTCCTGCAGCAGTTCTGTTTTAGTTTTAGAAATGCTGATGTTTTATTGTATGTAATATTTGAGAATTATGTTTTAGTATTTTTTTTGTACCGAAAATACAGTAAATAATGTATCGTTGATACGCAGACTTTAATATTCTACTCATGGATTTTGGACCCTACTCTTGTTATTAATCTCATCTGTGTTTTGTCCAAATGGTGCAAACTTTCTTTCAAGGCATTTTCCACTTCACTTTGAAATACCATGCTTCCATCTGAAGCAAGGTTGAATGGCTGCTTATAATGGATCTGACAGTGAAAGTTTCATATTTTTATATCTACAGCACAAAATTAACCTTCAATGTCTATTACATCTGGAGCATTTCTTGTGATCATGTTCTGTGAAGTTGAATATTATTTGATTGTGATGTGTGACATGATCTTTTATCAAGTATCATTAAATTGCCATTTGGCCAATTACAGCTGCTAATTTTTTTTATTATAAACGATCATCTGTACATCATAATTATTTCCTTTCAATGTATATTGAAATATTTTTTTGAATAATTTTGTTACAAATCAATCAATCAATCATCAATGACCTTTTTCTTTTTTGTGCTGTGTATATGTCTCAAGAACTTGACGGATAGGGGCACTGCTCCTACTACATCTAACCGTCCGTCTTTTATCTGAGATTAGCACTTCACGTAGATTAGCGGTTAGGATCTTTTCTGAGGCGGAGGGGCAATACTGTTATTTAATTGAGATTTTTCCATGCCGTGAAGGATGAACAACAGTGGCTGTGCGGGTACAAGCATAGCGCACCGACGCCACCACACCCACCTGTGTGAAGCCGAGGAAGCGAAGGCTCAAGCCGGCCCCCCTCGCACGTGCCACACGCTTCTTCCGCTTGAAATCTCCCTCCGCCTCACAAACCCTCTGCTTCGGCCCCCGATCGTCTCAGATCTGCTGCTATTTCGTACCCCTAAATTCCAAGAACGAGTCCTTCCGCACATGGGGATCCCGTCCCCGAAATCTTGAATTCCTGCCGCAGATCCAAGCCCGCCATGGCGACGGAGGCCGTCCCAGTCCGCCTCCCTTACCGCCACCTTGACGACGCCGAGGTCGAACTCGCCCGCCTCGACGGGGATCCCAACGGCCAGATCCACGAATCCGAGGTCTCCTGCAGCGTCCCCATCCCTTCCTCTTCGCCTTCTTCCTCCTCGAGCCCTTCGCGGCCGCGGGAGAGGACCGGTTGGAAGACGTTGATTCTTAGTTGTATGGTTGCCGCCGGCGTGCAGTTCGGTTGGGCCTTGCAGCTATCGCTGCTTACACCCTACATCCAGGTGGGATCGCTTTCTGTAGTGATTTATTGTTCTTTTTTAATCAGATCTCTTGATATATGTTAAGTAAGAAGTGGATTACATTTTAGAAGGAAAAAAGAAAAGATCAAACTGTAACATTGGTTGAAGAATTATGAGAAATTTAGGATGTTTACTCCCGTTAATTATGTAGCGGGAGTTCATAAGTAGTCTGAATTTTCCATAATTTGGTTCGTGGAATTGGGATCACACTGTTTTATATCTATTATCTAAGAGGTAATTACCGAGATATGTTGATGATGAATAAGTGTTCATCTAGCCCCCAGACAGATGCCCAGGTGCTCTGTGAAGTTCTAAAGATAGCCATCACTCATCAGATAACTGAGGCTGTGCCAGGCAATAAATCTGTCCCAAATCGAGCTAATAACTCAGAGGATTTCGATGACAAAGTTTATGCATCATTTTCTGAGTTAACTAATACTATGTTATGGAAATATCATACTATTTCTATTAAATGAGTATTTCATGTTACCTTAGCTTGGAAGAAAAAGCTGTAGTTGTTATTAAATTAGTATTTCATTATTATTTTAAAGTGGCTCATAAATGTAACCAGACACAGAAATATTGGAGATGTTGGTGCATGACTCTCTGTACTTGTGCATAATGTACGATTGTATATTCATATATGGTTGGTCTAGGCTAAAATAGGTCAGACTATGCTTGTTTACCCCCTAAATACTAGTCCAGATGCTCAAGTGACTGCCCATAACAAGGATCATTTTAAATATAGGAACTATGACAAAGTATCATAGATTTTCAACAAAGAGAACACATTAAGCTAATCCAGTATCTAGGAAAGGAATTTATCACAAAAGGAATGGGAGATTGATGATTTTAAAGTTGCTGACATGATGAACTCCTTGATAAGTGGTTTAAAAAAAACTAGTAAAGTAAGCATCTGGGAATTTTTTTTTTGGAAAGGGGGATTATTTTAATTTTTATATTCTGGTTGAGAGCACAAAAGAAAAAATTCAGCAAAGAAATATGAATTCCTGTCGAATGTTTGTTTCCTTTGTGTCAAGAGTGACAACCTTGGTATTAGGAAAACCTCCATTTGACGATGATGATTTTCACTCTTATGTCTCAGTCTATCCTGCATTGATGCACCATTGATAAATGATAATTTTGAAAGCAATATATCTCCTTGATTGTGTAGAATTTTTTGTTGAAACTTGCAATTATTGTGGTTTGTTCTGTCTGACACATAGGTTTAGATTTATAATATTTTGAAATATTAATGTTTCTTTTTTGGGTGTTTGTCATAGACTACATGCTTCTATTTCCTGCTTGAAATATTTTAGATCTATTACTAAATTTGATTAACCTGGTTTATGCAGACATTAGGAATAGAGCATGTTTTTTCATCATTCATTTGGCTTTGTGGACCAATAACTGGCTTCGTTGTAAGTATCCACAGCTTGTTTATCCATGAAACAGCAATAAGATATTAATTTGGTGATTTGTTCTTGATACTGCTAGTTATTATGTGGACAGTGCTTCATTTAGTATGTAAATGTTTTTTCTCCTCAACAGCTTTGTGGGAGTTAATTGGTCATAACTAGTTCTGAATGAGCTGATATTATCTTGTTTCATGATATTCCGACCTTAAATCATTATTTTGGTATTAAGTTCTTGGCATAGATTCATTGGACGAAGTGTCATAAAAGAGAGGTTGAGTATGAAGAAATATCATGTAAAATGTCTTATTTTTTTTCTCAAAGAAAAATTAATCCTAGACACAATTGCTTGAATTGGAAGGTATATATTTTCATTTATTTAGCTAATCTTTGGTGCATTTAGTTATGCTCCTTAGCTGTGCAATGAAAATGCTTTATGATCTAGATAGGTTCTTAAACTTGCTTGTTGATACTTGATAAGCGGGTGCATATTTTCTATGTTTTAAGATGCTTCACTGCATTGCCTAGACCGCCATATGTGTGCAAACATTGATCTGTTAGTGTGCCTTTAGAAGACAAAAGTTCAAAAGAAAAAAATAAAAAACTGAGATGTGCCATGTGAGTGACTAGTTTTTGGAAAAAGAAATTAATACATGATGAAGAAAAATACTGCCATGATACAGATAGTGAAAGTTGAGATAGATTCATGGCTTTGATGATTTAATAATAGTAGGAAATGGAAAAAAAGGTGCATATTACATTTTCCCAACTGGTCTATCTAGTAAATTACCTATATTCACAAGTGGTGCTCATTTGATATAATTTTCAGTGGAAATGTAATATTCAGTGTCTATCAGAAGATGAATATACAGACCCATGTCTCCTTAGACTTCAAATTTTGCCAATGCTCATTCTTTTGTCCATGCTGTGAGACAACATTCATCTAATGTTGCCACTCTGCAATCATATGAGGAACTCAGCTTAGCCAATATGATTGCTTCTATCCATCTCCATTTATTTAAGATCTTTATGTTGATTTTTCTGTCATACTTTGATCATCACAGGCTTCTTATATTTCATTCTGATCATTTCTTCTATATCAGTCTTGAAATCTTTTTTCACAATTTCAGCTTTTCCTTATACTTTTCTGTTCACTGTCAGGTATCATTAGATTTTATTTTTTCACCTCTATTTTTAATGTAGAGTCCTTCCTGTGAGCTTCCTTTCGTTATTAATGAACTATTATTTCTTTAGAGTCGATATTTAAACCTATGACATAGTAGTATAATAGCATTGTACGTACTTAATCAAGTGAATTGTAATGTTATGAGTTGTTTGAAAGACTTGCAAGGCCAAGCAGGAGGAGGATTATGGCTTCTTTTTTATCCTATTGAAACAAAATACTTATTTCATGAGCTAACGATCACTTGAGTATCACCATAAAGATTCTGAACTATGTGGGATGGATCAACAACTTCATGCTGGAGTGCTGCTCAACAAGTTCTGATATTTGGGCTCTCCTATGCATTATGAATTATCATTTTACTGTAATTTTGATTTCCTTTTTTCATAATTTATTTTCTTTTATGCAAATAAGTATCTAAATAATTTAGACTACACATTTAATAAAGGATTTCAATCTTGGTTACTGAACCTGTGCTGGTCCATGGCCAGACTAGTACAAGTCTAGTCCCTTCCCTGGAATGTACTGACAAATGGTATATTGGAACATACCATGACACTACCAGACTGGACAATGATGCTCGAATGATGAGGAGACAGAGAAGAGAAGGCTCGTGATTGGAAGCTTAAAAAGATTTATTTTCTCAACTGGACTAGATTGCCGAAATGGGAATAGTTCGTATTGTCACGGACAAACTTCTAAACAGGATGTTTGATGTAATGCTTATGTATGTCCGTGTTTTTTGGTTTGTTCATGCTTTGCACTGTATGCAGAGGGACGATCGAAGGCTTAATAATCCCATTTTAGTTGGGTTTGGTGGCCGTTGTAGGCTTGTAAATAAAGGTTGTGTCATGTGGACACTTGTAAGAGATATTCGATCTGTAGTGGACCATTTTGACCCTTTGTTGTGCAATCGTTCAGAGCTTGTAAAGTCCGTTTGTAATTTGCATTGGCTATAAAGTGTTTTCGGAGATGTTTGCTTG
This sequence comes from Musa acuminata AAA Group, assembly GCF_036884655.1. Classification (NCBI taxonomy): domain Eukaryota; kingdom Viridiplantae; phylum Streptophyta; class Magnoliopsida; order Zingiberales; family Musaceae; genus Musa; species Musa acuminata. The sequence goes on from NC_088327.1 coordinate 1,724,091, forward strand.
TGGATCCCGAGTGTGAGGCACTTTCTCTAACTCATTTTCTCTTTTGTAGCTCCTAAGGGACCATGGGAGGTTTCGGGAAGGCTGATCTTTGCGGACGGACACGCAAGGGTGCCACATGACTTAGGCAAAATCAGCTAAGTTCGTGACAGATGGTATCAGAGCGGGACAAGCACTTATAGAAACACTTGGCATGCAAATGTGGGGGACCTAACGGGGTTGCGTTGAGGGCAGCCAACACGTGCGATCGTTTTGAGGAGAACGAGCATGAAGATGTAGGGAAAAGGAGTCGCTCAGAGGAGCGGACATCTAAGAGTGGTATTCAGAGGAATGACCAACCCTTCGTGCAAGAGGCACAACGAGGACAAGCCAGCTGAAAAGAATGCAGAACGCATAAAGGTTGGGATGACTGAGTTTGAGCTACAGCTTAAGGTTGACAACCATACTTGATGGTGCTCAAGGCAAGCGAGGCGCTTGGTAAAGGATGAGACCATGCAAGGTGGAATGAGTTGGTCAGTGACCAAAAGGGTTGTGCAAAGCTCACGGAGGTGAGGGGAATTGCTAACTCAAAGAATTCGGTACTCATGCAATGACTTGTATGCGAACGATGGAGTGTTCGTGACCATCCCAAGGTGGATGAGACCATGCAAGGTGGAATGAGTTGGTCAGTGACCAAAAGAGTTGTGCAAAGCTCACGGAGGTGAGGGGAATTGCTAACTCAAAAAATTCGGTACTCATGCAATGGCTTGTATGCGAACGATGGAGTGTTCATGACCATCCCAAGGCGACCGAAATTCGGTGCCATAGAGTATTGAAACTTTCTCTTCAGCATGAGAAGGATATGTCCGTAGGAGGCTGAAGTGTGCAGTGAGTTCAGTCTGTTGCTAGGCCTTGAGGAGTGCAGCGGGGGCTGTATTGATGTGGAGTCACAATCTAGCAAGTGCGTTTGCAGGATTCAGAACAATGCATAGTTTGTTCAATAAGGCGGAGTAGTCCAAGGGGGGATGGTGGTCTCCAAAACTTTCAGAGAAAAGGAAACGAAGAGAGATGCTGCTCCAACAGGATAGATATCCTGGAGGGATAAGTCCCGGCTCTCTAGAGAGAGAATCATGTGCAACAGACTGCACATATTGAGGAGTAGTACCTCAAAAACAACAACTCCACGAAGCTCAATGGACCGAGTGAGCGGCGAGGAGTCGTCGTATGATCTCGCTTGAGAGAATGCATTGGTGGATGCATTGCGAGATCAAGTGGGGGAGCGACCCAAAGGAACACAAATGAACGCACACTTGGAGTCGATATGGAGATCAGACTTAAGGGAGGGCTGACCCGTGGAATGGTGGGCGCGAGGGCCACCATCAACTCAATGCAAAAAACGAGGAGCGGAGCAACTTGGGTGTAATTTGGTGAAGTACCCAAGCCGCATGAAAGGAGCCGACATAGAAGATGGAACATGGAGCGGAGGCACAAAACTTTCCTTGGACAGAGGTCAAGGACATGAAATCTTACAGAGGCAAGAGCAGGTTCATGTTGTTCCATGGGTCATTCATTATGATGGAGCAGACTTATCTTGCATGGTGCCAAAGACGAAGGGAGCTTCTCGGCACATGCACCTTATATTGGAGAAGCATTTGATGGAGGAACTAATGCGACTCAACTTGTGGAGGCGAAGTTGGGTTCAAAAGGCCTTGGCACAGGGCAAGAGGACGCAGAGGCAGGTACTCTTGAAGAATATGCTACAGTGCTGCCATTCAAGTTGCCATGAAGGAAGCGGTGCACAACGGAGATTGTGCTGGTAGGGGCAGAGGCCCAGGATCCAGTCAATGGTGCATTAATTTCAGCGAAGTCGATGGACTTCGGGAGCTACTAGGCGACAGACTGTCCTAGAGCAGTGCTTCATCTAGGTGTGACCCAAGAGCGGGTGGATGAAGCTCGATTGCCAAAGGAGCGAACAAAATCGAAGGTAGAAGAGACCCTGCGATGTATTGGCAAAGGCCACACATGGAGGGATCACAATTTGAGTTCATCCCACAAGGATCAGAATGCAATGGAGATGTCACCAGGAGGTGACATGGTGTAGCGGATCGTGGTGGAACAGTTCGTGGTAACGCGATACACACAAATATAGTCCCGTGAGGGACTAGATCATACGGAGGTATGAACGGGAGCTACTAGGAGCTCCACTTCGGTGAACAACACGACGACAAGAAGGGCTATAGATTCAAGGAGTGAAGACTATGGTACCGCAGAGGCGGGTCTTCCGTGCGTGCATCGAATTTTGCATTGGATGAAAGCCTTGGTAATCAGCATATGGGAGCTATGTACCACCAAGGGAAAAGTTCGAATGCAAGTACCAGTGAGTCCCATAGGAGGAACTTGATCATGCAGAGGTATGATCGAAGTAGCTGGAGAGTTGGACTACTCTAGAGCTCATATTTGCTTAAGGGAGCCCGACAAGTCAGAGGACAAGGTCGAGTAAGCGAACGTTGCTACCAAGGAAGCTAAGGAGAACAGAATTGGTGCAAACCCTACAATATGATGGTAGAGGCCATGCATGAGATTTGTAGTATGTCTTTCCATCGACCAAAGGGAGCTGCTTGGAGAATACGAGGTGTTGAAGCAGGGGGTCGAAAGGGGCGAGGAAGCGACGATGAGTCCAGAGGGACTTGGCTACTCAAAATCAAGCATCAATTAGAATGGAGGTGGACTCGGAGGAGTGCCACAAAGATATATCTACTGATCGTGAAGAAAAGGGATGCAAATGCGAGGCGACAGATAGTAGGGCCATGGGCATGGCAGCGCCATGGTACCGCAGAGGTGGGACTTCCATGAAAGTCATTAATCCCTTGCTCTTATGGAGGGAGAGCGCTTGGTCATGAAAGGGGTCAAGGAGGTGGAGCATACAGAGGCAAACTCCAAGTACCGAGACAAGGCTGAAAGGCAGAGGCCAAGGAACTTCGTAAGACCGGTGTCAACGAGCTTTTCATCAAGATAGCCGAAAGTGAAGGACTTCAGGTCATGCAAGATTGCACGACCAAGGAACGAAGTAGGCAGTACGTGGTGTTGTACCTATGCTACTCAGTGGAGTAGGCGACAAGGTTGATGGAGAAGACGATACAATCCTAGAGGCGACCAAAACTATTAGAGACTTACTCCAAGTTGGGGTGAAAACTTTCTGCATTCTAGAAGTTCGATAGCATTGAGAAGGTGAATCACAGTAGCTAACTCAACGCGAGGAGTGCAAACACTTTAAGTGCTTCAGAAGTGTGAGCAAAGAGCAGGCGAATGCCAGTAACCAGCTCGATGCATGGAGTACAACTCTCGAGGAGGTGGGCGAAGTCAAGTAACCTTTGCCTTCTCAACTCTTAAGAGAATGGGTGAAACCGAGTACCCCAATTCTCTTATCTATCCAGCAGAGGAACTCTGCACAGGTTCAAAGACCCTTCGAAGATAATGGAAGATAATAGTTGTCAAATCCTCACCAATGGTGATCAGTGCTACTTAGAGCATATTATTCGTTTCATTTCCCAACAGAATGTCAATCGAAAGCGGAAGCGATGCGAATGTACTTGGAAGTGACAACTAAGCGAAAAAAGAGTCAATAGGCAAATTTTATGGAGGAAGGACCCAAAACTTCAAAAAGTTTGCGAGGCGATGCTCGTTAAAGCTCCAACAAGCATCCACCCAGTTCAAATAGCCTAAGGTATTTGAGAGACTGGCGCAAAGTAAGGATGGTCTTTTTCTTCATCTGAAGGATCCACAGGAACCAACAGAGATCAACACAACTCAGCCAACCCCACATTAGAGTCAGAGTCATTGGCGAGTTGAAGTAGCATGGCGGATCTAAAGTTCGACTACTCAACAACAGCAGCGGAGAGCAGTTAGGAGCCAAGAGGCGCATTGCAGCTGGAGCAAAAGATTGAAGACTCAGCGAAAGCGAGAAGTTGTAGTGTAGGCAAAGGCTTCGACGAGGACGTCGAAGGAATGGGTGGGGGAGAATGTCACGGACAAACTTCTAAACAAGATGTTTGATGTAATGCTTATGTATGCCCGTGTCTTTTGGTTTGTTTATACTTTGCACAACATGTAGAGGATCGATCGAAAGCTTGATAACCCCATTTTAGTTGAGTTTGGTGGTCGTTGTAGGCTTGTAAATGAAGGTTGTGTCATGTGGACACTTGTAAGAGATATTCGATCTGTAGTGGACCATTTTGACCCTTTGTTGTGCAACCGTTCAGAGCTTGTAAAGTTCGTTTGTAATTTGCATTGGCTATGAAGTGTTTTCGGAGATGTTTGCTTGTGGATCCCGAGTGAGGCGTTTTCTCTAACCCGTTTTCTCTTTTGTAGGTCCTAAGGGACCGTGGGAGGTTTCAGGGAGGCTAACCTTTGCGGACGGACACGCAAGGGTGCCGCACGACTTAGATAAAATCAGCTAAGTTCGTGACAGCATGTTGGTTCATGCTAGGATCGGTAAATACCAGTCGATACAGACTAATCTCAGCAAAATTAAGTTCTACGCATTTAACTATTGGCCTTGCGAGTGATACACCTTTTTTCTTCTTCTTTTCATAAAAACTTCATTTTTGAAGAGTCTTAATGCTTTCCTATGGGAGTGTTATGATTGTTAGTGCTTTGCTTATCTTATTATGGAATGCAAATCTTAAGCTTTTGTAGGTTTCTTATGCATTTGTTGTGCATCAAGATCCTCTTTCAGGATATAATAATTCTAAATTCTTACTTTTCCAATTGGAATCTGAAGCATTTCTTAATGAATTTTTTGTGTGTTTGGAGCTTTATGTCCTTTTTATTGCTACATATGGTTTTAGAATGTTTGTTGAAGTCCATAGTTTTCAAGGTCCATTGTCTTTCTCTTTCATAATGTGACACCCATAACTTTGTTGTTTATTTATATTTCTTAGTAATCTCTTGCTAGGAGAATAGTAAGTCCTTCTGAGTTTATAAAAAGTGATTATCTTGTGTAGAGTCACTTGAGGGTGATGGGTTTGACATAACTCCTTTTATGTAATTTGCTTATGGTGTTGATTTATAGTGATTAATGTTAGTGATACAAGGTGAGGTAGAGGAAGATATAAAAAGACCTTAATGAAAACTCTAAATAAAGATTTAAGTACTTTAAATTTAACTAGACATATGATTTTTTTACGGATCTCAATGACGGCAAAAGATTCATGTAGTCGACCTCAAATAGTTGGGACTTTTGGCTTTGTTCTCGTTATTGTTGATTTATAATGACTTTGAAGCCATCATGATCATCAATCAATTGTCTGCAATTATTGACTTTAAAATAGTTCGTCCTTGGAGTTTTCCTGCCTATACATATTTTTTATTAATGTGGACTGTCTTTTTTTATTGTTTTGCTGATGGTTATTGGTGCTGAAACATCCTATTTACTAAGGAATTTGGGTACTGTCTAAGTTAATATTTGGTTCCTAGGTTCAACCTTGTGTTGGTATATGGAGCGATAAATGCCATTCAAAATATGGAAGGAGGCGACCATTCATTTTTGTTGGCTGTGTCATGATTTCTTTTGCTGTGAGTGTTGAGAAATCAGCCTTTGTTGTCTCTGTTAATTGTTGCTTGTCCTTATAGTGATTGAATCCAACTATATTTTGATCTAGGTAATTTTGATTGGGTTCTCTGCTGATATTGGCGCCATTCTAGGTGATACTAAGGAACATTGCAGGTACCTTTTCTCATTATTATTATTCATAAATTTGAATGCACTACATTGTAACCTAAATCATTACGAAAAACAGAAATTATAAAGGTCCCAGATGGCGAGCAGCTGCTGTGTTTGTGATTGGATTTTGGATGCTGGATCTTGCTAACAATACAGTGCAAGTAAGCCACTTCAAACCTGTCTATTCCTCCTTTGCTTCTCCAATCATACTTTTGAGTTTATACTTTATACAAGTAAATGTTCTTTAAAGTGGCCGCAATCTGTTGTTGGTCAAGGTACCACCATGTAGTTGCATCTGTTTAACTACAAGATCAAGTATAAATAACGTATAATGCATATCAGGGACACAGGATCAAGTATAAATAATAATTATGACAATATCATGTATGAGTTCTTTTTGGTACTCCATGAATCTGTTTAGTTAACTAGAAATAAGACAGGCATATACTTAATATAGCACGATATCAATGATATGAAAGTATATAAAAAATAATAACAAGAAGAAAGAAAAATTACCATGTGCAGATGCATAACTGATAATGTGGCCACCACAGAATGCAGTTTTTTGCCCTGTTTAATAATGCAAGGGCTTCATGGAAGGTGGATACATTACTGGTTCTGCATTTGTGACCACGTGAAGTCCTAGAACACTGGTCATAATAGGTTTAGGTTGCACACTTCATCTTTATAAGTTCTCTGATACTGTTGTATGCATGAATTTTAGGGTCCAGCTCGTGCTCTTCTAGCAGATCTCTCAGGTTAGACATATTCCTCTCTTCTGCTAGGTGTTATTTACAGTTATCTTAGTCGAATAATGTGACTTTTATGAACTGAATCAATGTATATTGTGTTTAGGCCCTGACCAATGCAATTCTGCAAATGCCATATTTTGCTCATGGATGGCTCTTGGAAATATTTTAGGGTTCTCATCTGGTTCAAGTGGACTTTGGCACAGGTACATGACAAACTCTGTAGTGATGACCAAGTTTAAAATTTTGGTCTAAGACCAGTTTCGACACCTGGCCAGATCGATATGGTACCAGTACACTGAATGATATACCATCCTGTACAATCCTGCTTCACTGCAAACACAATAAAAATGGATACTGACTGTTACTAAGCTATATGTTTTGGTTCTGGTTTGATTGACTTTTGAAAACCTGGTCATGGGTATCTGTGTTGCATTCAGTTTTTCTTTGGGTTCAAGTTTTTGTTAAACAAGATGTGTACATCCATATACTACATATGAACATGTATATATATACATATATGTATATATGTACACACACACACACACACACACACACACACACACACACACACACATATATATATATATATATATCATGTATATATATATATATATCATGTATATATATATATATATATATATATATATATATATATATATATATATCATGTATATGTATGCATATGTGTGTACATCTACATATACATATACCTCAAAGTATATGTATATGTGCAAACCCATTTGTAAATATACTTGGGCTTGTATTTGTCATTTGTTTCTATGTACTTATATATGTTCAAGTATGGAATATAATGTAATGAATGATGATGACTTCATACAATTATTTAGAGTTTTAATAAGAGTTCTGAGTCCTGACAAATATGATGACCCTATCTCTTTACCAAGTTAATGACAAACTGGTATGAGAGATGGGAGCTGAGAAACAATACAAGAGGTAACTTTACATGATCTAATTTCCTGATTCGTTGGTTATTCTCTTAGTAGGTTGCAGCAAGAAAAGTACTCACTTGCGGTAATCCAAACTCTCCAACTTTGTAAAGTCATCCTACTTTCGAAGTTTCTGATTACCAAATTTTGTATAAGACAACAGAAACAATATATATTTAGTGACTTCTTCTATCATGATAGTTGTCATTTGTAGGCACAAGTTATCCCGTACCTCTACGGTCAAGGTTTGGTAGGGTAGTTGTTTTACCATGGGCAGTCTTCACCTCATCAAGTCAAAATGGTTGTTTGGCACACAATGTGGGAGTAACCAGTGAAACTATATGGGAATGGCCATGTGCAAAGCCATACAGCTTGAGAAGAAAATTGGTCTTTCAAGCAGTTTATCTGTGACACACCAATTCTCATGATTAAACCACTGAAGGACTATTGGGAAGCTAATATTTGTAAACATATCACCCTATTCTGCTAAATTATTGAACTTTCACAACCATTAGAATGATGCTGTAGTAGCTGGTGACGTCCCATTTTAAGGATTATTTTTTTCTAAATTTTTGCACAATTAAATCATTGCAGAAATGTTGGTGACGTTACTATCTAACTACCAATCAGATGTCGTATTGAAAATTAATCACCTATAAACTGCCTAATGAGTTAGCTGTACCTATAAAATTTCCCTGTGGTTGTGCTATGATACACTAAATTGCTTTCTTAATCCTAAGGGTAACAGGGGTCTTTGGGTTAGGACCCACTAAAAGTATGTCCTGAAAAAGATAGAGACAAGGGAAAAAAATACTTCTTGGGCAAGAAATTCCCTTTATCTTTCAATTACAAACAAACTGTTTCTTTAAGTACCAGTCCATAGCACAATCCAATATGCTATCATGGTAGCATAATGATGACATTTTCTGCATTTTGTATCTACCTCCTTTTGGTGAGAAGGATTCGTTCTGAAGTAAATGCCATGCATTTATTGAGCGTTCACAAATCAATTTCATTGTGGAACTTCTGTGACCACTTGCTAGAGAGTCCTCATAGGTTGTCTATAACTTCCAAAATACCATGTGTGTGTATGTTTAGAAGCATGTAGAAAGCCTTTGGAACTCCCTTCTTTTCCTGGTTTCTCTGTTTGCTTGACCCCAAAATTACCACATATGTGTTAAGAAGCTTGTAGAAATTTTTTTCAAGCTCCTCTTCTTTTCCAATTACTTCTTAATTGTTTTGTGCTTGTTTGATTTGCACCACATAGATAATGGAGTTTCAAGATGAAAAATACTTATTACAGCCACTTGATCAGAATCTCTCCCCTCTGATGTGATTTAATTTTCCTCCCAACATATTCCAAGCACATCTGAAAAATTGTATGAAATCATTGCTCACTTTTTTTTAATTTGTGAGTGTTTGGCTTGGTGTCTACCCGGATGTTGGCCTCTACATATAGGTGAACTATGTTGCTTTCTGTATAGGAACACAAAGTTTTATGCTTTCTGCATATTGATGTCATAAAGTTTGCCTCTCTGGTTTAGACTTCAATGAAAAGAACATTACAAATAAGAATTGACTGTTTAAACACAGATTTGCTACGGAAACTTTTTAATGTTTTATAGTTATTCAATTGCATCTGCTAATAAATAATTTGCATTACTATGTCAACTTCTATTATCCATGACAATTTCCATTAGTTTTAACTCAATCTGATCTTCTTCTTTGTTTCTGCTAATAGTGGATCAGGTTCTCCATACTGTACATTACTACATATATCTTACCAACAAAGATGCTAAAGAAAACGAACCACTTACATGTTTTTTCTCATAAATCATTTTGATTCACCTCTAAAGCTCCATTTTGTGTTTCTTTTTCAACTTTCTTAACCAAAATTGCATAACCAAGATCTTGATGACCTCCACAAATTATAGCTGTACACAATAATTTCTGACACCTAAATGATCAAGTTGCAAACTTCAATCTCAAAGCTTGGACAAGACTCCTTGAACAAAGTGATAAATCATTAATTTCAACAATGAGTATGGGTGTCATATCTGATTTAAGAAAATTTTGAAAAAGGAGGTTGTAAGTCACAAGTTATTGTTCAAATGTGAGTTTTACCCATTGATTAAAAAAAATAGTCCTTGTAATCAGTTTAACTCATGCAGGTGGTTTCCTTTTCTGACAACAGAGGCTTGCTGTGAAGTTTGTGGAAATCTAAAGGCTGCCTTTCTGGTTGCTGTGGTGAGTTATTTGTTATGTTGGAGCATGGGGTGTTTATGACTTGATACCGTGTTCTTTGCAAGTGACAAATTTTCAATACCTGCCAATTTGTATGACAATTGATAAAAACATCAAAGAATTTCTTTTTAGTTTAATACTATTTTCATCCATTGAATTATCTTTTCTTTCATTCTTTCATAGCGTAATACATCTAACCTAGTCATTTTTATTCTTCATTACAACTAAGGAGTTACTACATCTGCAGGATGTTCTGTAAAAGGATTGACTATTAGATGAGGAATTGTAAGAGAACTGAAACAACCCAGAAAATTTTCAGGGGTGATCTGGTCTCTGAAATCCTGCTGTTGGACACGCAAAGACCACATCATTCTTTGAAAATTTTCAGGAGTGATACAGTTCTAAGTTGTTATTTGTTAGACTAATTGTGTTACATAAACCACTTTGTAATTTATATTATGCCATTTGCATCTCAGATGATACAGTAATTAGCAGCGTTAGGCATTTAGAATTCGGATAAGGTTCTGTGAATTTTCCAGATAAATAAATTGGATGACTTCCCTTTGTTGCTGGAGATCTTTAATGCCATGCTGTTTGGATTTTCTAGGTATAGTTTCTCCTGCTTTATTTATCTTGTGTACATTTTGAAGGAACCCTCTATGTTCTAGTGCTATGTCAATCATGTCTTGGGTCTTGCCATTGTGTCACATGTGCTTTGTCTTCTGCTGCCATTTAGCTTTCTGAAACCTCTAAGCACTGATATGCTATTACATATTGTTGTCAAAAGCTGTTTTTTGCAATTTATTATTTTGTCACCTCTTATGTTGAGGTCATTTCACTTGATGTTTACATTTTTATCAGTTGATCAAGCTGCATTGTGAAAATGTATATGCTTCAGTATTCTTTATTTGAGAAGCAATATGTTAATTATTCTTGATCTAACTACTGGTCAGATTGCTATCAGAATCTGTTACTTTTCAGTTTCTAGGTTTTGTGACTAGTATTTAGTTCTGGTTATTAAGATTTTATATTCTTGCAACAAAATTTCAAATGATTTTTACATGCAGGTGTTCCTTACATTTTGTATGCTCGTGACTCTATATTTCGCTAAAGAAATCCCACTCGAACCAAAGCCTGCACAACATTTGTCCGATTCTTCACCTCTATTAAAAGATCCTGAGCAGTACCAGCATCTATCATTACAACCTAAGTGGGAGAAATTAGATAATGGCCACAACTCTAGAATCAATATGATGGATGATAGAGCTAGCACAGATGGTTCTGTGGACTTTGGGCATGGCAGTGATAGGGGACAAATTGAAGCCCTTGATGATGGACCTACTGCAGTTTTGGTTAACATTTTAACAAGCATGAGGCATCTGCCGCCTGGAATGCATTCTGTGCTTCTTGTCATGGCCCTTACCTGGGTATGTGGTTTGGAATTGACATGTTTATGGCTATCTTTTACTTTCAGAGTCGGCTTATAACTGATTGCTTGGATTCTCATTTCCTCCATGATTGGCTTTCTTGTTTTTTTTTTCTCGCATATGTAGTTGTCGTGGTTCCCCTTCTTCCTTTTTGATACCGATTGGATGGGACGAGAAGTATACCATGGGAATCCAAATGGGGATACAACCCAACAAGCTGACTATCAAAATGGCGTCAGAGAAGGTGCATTCGGTTTGCTACTGAATTCAGTAAGTTTGTTGTGATTCAACATACATGCATACATACATAAAATACATATTATAATGCTGGTCAAACCACCTCATGCAAGTCCATGATAGACATGAGCTGGCACAGTGTGGCAAAAGCCCATGTTAAACCAGTAAGAGTTGGTGCATGCTTTACACTGGCACGGTGTGGACAGATCCCTTGTGCTTTGCTGACATGATACAATCTGCTTGAATGCATGAATGGTTTTTAAGGTCTGCAGTCTAGAAATACTTAAGACCATTCAAATCTTGTTGTAGCACCTGAATTTTAGCTTGATAAGGATGGTTCACCATTCTACAACCGGGTGTATATGTGATGTTATTTGTGTGATCAAACATTATTGAAAGACATATCTATGCTTTTGAAAGTAAGCTTTTCACTAAGATTTTACTTCCAACAGGTTGTTCTTGGAGCTAGCTCTTTCTTTATTGATCCAATGTGCCGGAAAATGGGTGCAAGATTAGTGTGGGCAATGAGCAACTTTACCGTGTTTATTTGTATGGCAGCTACTACAGTCATAAGCTTGTTGTCTATCAGTGAATACTCTAATGGAATTCAACATGTCCTTGGAGGAAATAAGGCCATTAAGGTGGCAGCATTGGTTATCTTTTCAGTTCTCGGGTTTCCTCTAGCTGTAAGCATCAATCTTCATAGTCATATAAATCTATAATCTGCACTTCCTGATTAAAAAGCATTCTACTTTTATTATGTGGCAGATTACGTATAGTGTTCCATTTTCTGTGACAGCAGAATTGACTGCTGGCTCAGGTGGAGGACAAGGTCAGTTTGCACTGACTTGCTATTACCTTTTTACTTGTGTTACATCTCTTCTAATTGACATGTATTTTGCAGGACTGGCTACTGGAGTTCTGAATCTTGCGATCGTCATTCCTCAAGTTGGTTTGTTTCTTTATTTATTTGCATCTTTTTTATACGTTTTGAATGTTGAATGGGTAAAGAATTCATTTTTAACCAACGAAACTTCTTTCACTTTTTGGCTGGAATAACTTCACAAGTACTCCCATAAATTCATCTAGTGCACCCAACACTTCTTGTACATGTTTTCTTTAAGGCATAAATGTTTTCTTTGTCTCTTAGAATAATTATTTCTCGTTCATTGAGCAATCATCTTTCAGAACTTCATGAGGCTTTTTCTTTTGTGTCTGTGTACTTATGTAGTTATGTTGTCGTATCGGGGAAATTACATTAAGTGAGCAACCTTTGCACAAGGGTTTGTAGGAGAAATGCTTAATTTTTTTATTTCAAAATTTGCAAATTGTGCAAATGTAAAGTGCTAATTTTAGTTGCCATAATTACTTGAAGAGTATGAAGATGCTCTCACTTGGTAATAAGATGGCAAGAGTGAAGCTAGATATATGTCGAAGTGAATCAATTAATTTTACAATGTTCTGTGTTGGAAGGAAGAGATAATGGAAAGCATCTATAGATGCTTTACAATTTTGTGTATTAACAGATTTAGTGAGTGCCCTTATTGGGTGGGTGAGTTTTTATGACTGACATTTATGATTAACCCATCAGATATTAAAGGGATGTTATCTATGACTTTTTGTTCTATTCATGTTTCCAATAAAATTTGGAAAGAATTTCAGATATGGCGAAAAGAATCTCTGATGGACAACTAAAATAAAACATTCAAAAGTAGGTCATATTTATACTTTTAATTCTGATAGTAACTATGCATTCAAATTACCATGTAGCTCATATAAGCAATCTGTAAATATACAGGACAGAGTGGCAAATTACTGAAAAGGGAATTAATTTTAGAAAGATACGTGTCCACGAGGCACCTTTACTGTGTGGCCGCTATATGTCTACTTACACATATTTTCCAGTAAATAGTTTTCTTTTGAAAAAATATGTGTGTTCTTGATAATGTTCTGTAGTGTGTACTAACTAAATGCATTTTGTGTACAGATGATTGTAGCTATCGGTGCAGGGCCTTGGGACGCCCTCTTCGGGGGAGGGAACATCCCTGCTTTTGCCTTAGCTTCTGTCTTTTCTTGTGCAGCTGGCATTCTTGCTGTCTTAAAATTACCAGGACTTTCAAATGCCTACACTTCTGTTGGCTTCCACGGATTTGGTTGACTTACTACCGATACAGAGTTATATTTTAGGATCTCATATGTCAAGCACCACAGCCAATTGATATTTATTCCTATTCTTTTTCCATTTATAGGTTGCATGCAATAATAGGTAAAATAAAATTTTTATCATTAAGATGTCAATGAGTTAAATTCATGTGCATTTGAAGGGTATAGGGTCATTACCACTGGAACCATTACTTGAGGATATTTCATGTTTGTATTATATCACTATTTGATGTTGGTTGACCCTTGTGATAGTTTTGTTTTTATGAATGATCCTGTAATATTGGAACAGTTCTTCCTTACTGCTGAAAATGAAATCTCATATGTTCTATGTGCTGTTCATGTCATGAGTTAACACTATTTGGTGTTTGTTGACCCTTGTAATAGTTTTGTTTTTGTGAATGATCCTGTAATATTTGAACAGTTCTTCCTTACTGCCGAAAATGAAATCTCATGTGTTCTATGTGCTGTTCATGTCATGAGTTAATCCTGTTTGGTGTGCTCGACACATTGTGTAGACTTCTCGTAAAGCGTCGTCAGTTCTGCCACCAACCGCAGCCAGGTGGTATGTTTTCATCCTCACACGCACAACATTCATGGTCGCGTAAAGGATAATTGATGCACATGTCATTTGCCTCCTTATCGAAATCTATTCATCCCCCTTTTTCTGTGCCTCCGAGCATTTATTTTCTGTAGAATATGGGTTCGGCATCCCTTTGAATGAAATTGTATCTCTCTTTTTTATTTTGAGAACTTATGGTGGAATCGTGTAACCTTATAAGTGTGTCAAACATCTTCAATCTGTTTGGAGTTTCTTGGTTTAGAAAGAGTGTACATAATAATCCATATAGGGATGGCACGATTGTCATTGATCTCATTATCATTGATTTTTGCTGTTGAAAGGTCACCTACACATATTTTCTTTGGAGCAGTTGATCACACGATTCTATCCTGTTTGATCATCGAAACCAATCGATCATATGCATATGCACATGCATTCTATCGGTGGCACCCGATATGGGTAAAAATGCCTCCAAAGTAGCATCAAATTATGCTGGATATAGTTAATTTGTTATACTCGTTCATTATTTTTAGGAGACATGTCGCCTCGAGTGTATTACAAGTGGTCGGCCACGTGCCAACCTCTTGAGCCAACCGTCTTTGAGGGTGTCGTGATTAGTTAGTTATCCATGTAGCAGCCGTTACTCCCTGAACGTGTAACAATAAGTAAAGCTTATATATATATATATATATAGGGATAATGTCGGTTCTTTTATTTAATTAGACTTTTTCAGTATCCTGATCCTTAGATTTTAAAAAATTATATTAAAATTTTTATAATTATGTAAATGCAACATTTAGCTTCATTTACTGTAACGTTATAGGTTTTATTGATAGAAACACGAAAACAATGAGTAAAAAGATAATTTTAATATCTTAATTATATTTTAGGTGATGATGGATGGTAACATCACTATAGGCTATGAATAAATATTACGGATGAAAAAAGAGATTAATGATAAGAGGTGAGATAAATAGAAAGGAAGATAATGATGCAGATGATGCTTTTCATATATGTCAACGTCGATACAAATGTAGAGCAACGAAAGGGCTACTCGACATCTGGAGACGCTGATGCAAATGCAAATGGCAAAAGAGCGATAATCTACTATGAACCAGATGTGACCTTCCTTTGTTAGACTCATGACACATCCATTCACGATGTCAACTTCATCGTGGCTCACCACATCCATCGAGTTACTTATGTCACTTGTCATTCTCTTAACACTGGTTGCCATGTTGAGAGTGCTTACGAGGCTAATCGTTATCACCACGTCACGAATTACTCGATTCATCGAGCATGAAGCCCGAGTTATTGACATAGTTGTCGAGTAGAGTATCAACATTTAAAATTATTTTTTCTTCTCTCGGTCATAACCCAAAATATAAATGCAACTTTAAAATTACTTTTTACCGAACGCTTTCGTGTTTCACGGTGCTTAGGAACGAGCAAAGAATCCTTCGATGCTTACGTGCGCCATGGATCCTATCATACCAAATGAGCCGTGATTTCCACGACGAAAGAAGTATTCGATAGATCAAATGATGATGGTCGAAAAAGAAACCCATCGGATGTGAAGATTCAACTCAAATCAAAAGGAGATGAGGTAGGATTCGTCAAGATAGATTGGAAACCAAGTGTTCTAAAAGTGAAATCGGAGGAATTCGAGACAGATTCTTGAGATCGAGCATATCGGAGTTGAGATCGTTGCTTTCGAGGCCATCAAAGATCGAAAACGAAAGAAGAAGTTTAGATATCTAACCTGGATTTTCGCCTTTACCCTGCCGCTTCTCCTCCCAAGTCGAGGTTCGATGTCATCAAAGATTAAAAGCGAAGGAAGAACTTTAGATATCTGACCTAGCTCTTCGCCTTTACTCCTCTCTGCTCCTTCACCGCCTTTCGACTCGGGAGAGAAGACGACGTCCTGATGGGGCTTCAAGCGAAACAGACGTAACGAAACACATGTCATCGTTTAAGAATTCGAACTGCCTGTTTGATTCGATGGAATATTCTCGTCGTACGTCCAAGTGCCGACCGGTGAGAGCCATCTGATGAGCCTCATCGATCCATGATGCGGTGATCTGATGTTGATCCTACGCAACTGGAACGGTGACGAACGCTCATAGCGTGTGTTGTGCAGCGTAGAGTGGCGTGACTTGATGTTTGCATGTTATTGGGTCGGATTCGGTTCAGTCCATTACGAGCAGTCAACCAAGCATATCTTCCGGAACAAGCTATTTACCTCAACCGTTCGATGCATCCATCCACGACCAGGAAAGAACGGGAGCGAAACCCAAACCAACCCAATTCCTCGACCCGCACCGCTAAAATTCCCACCCTTCTCCCATGAACTCTCAAGCACGCGAAATCGAAACGTATCTCGAAGCCCGCCCTTTTCCTACTCAACTCCCCGTCGTCCTTCCTCTAAACCTTCCCCTGATTCTCCTCTCTTGTTCTCGCGCTTTCATCTCCGATCTCGTCGCTCTCTTTCTCAATCTCTCTCGTGAGGTCTAACGATGGGGAGAGGTTCGTCCAGGTCCAACCCGTCGAGGCCGCGGAAGAGGGTGGAGGCGGAGACGGCCAGCACGCCAAGGATGAGAGGGCCTTCGCCAGATGGTATGATCCGTTCCTTTCTTCCTCTTTCGGCACTCGTTGGGCAACGATCTGTCATGACTTTTTCATCACCGGTGCTGAAATCTACGATTTGGTCATAGCCAGGCATGCAATAAGGATGTCGCTGTTGTTCTCATAGACGTGCACAGCTGCGGTCTCGATTCCAAAACCAAAATGACCCTTGGTACGCTCTTTTGTGATTTCATGTATGATTGATTTCTTATGTCTCATTCTGATAGTGTTACTGCAGCAGAGTCTTAGGGAGAAAGCAGTTGAGGCAAAGAAGCCGACAGAGAAGTAATTCTCATACAACATGTCCGTGCACAATCATATGTGATCATTCTGCTTTCTGCTCAATTTTTCATTCCATTTGATTGCAGAAAGAGGGTCGCCTCATCTGAGAGTAAGGAGAAGAAGGCAAAGAAGGGGAAGAAGTCCAAAGACCTTAGTGCTCCCAAGCGCCCTCCAACTGCTAAAGGTCTCGTTTAAACTATTGTTAAGCCTTTTTAGGACTCCCCTAACTAATTTCGATCTATGTAATGTTGCTGTAGGGAAGACTTTAGGAAGTCATACAAAGAGGCTAACCCCGATAACAATTTGATTTTGTTCTCTGCTCATGATTTTAAATTAAGGTTTCAGTTTGTTCCGTCGTTACTTTTTTTGACTGGATCATAACAGGTGTCCAAGGAAGGTGATGAGAAGTGGAAGGCCATGTCAGATGAACTGAGTGTTTTATAGACTTTTGGACTGTTAATTTGTTAAATATAATTTATGAGTGGCCATAAAATTCTTATTGCCTAAAACTAGGAAAAGAAACCCTACATTGAAAGGGCAGTAGAGCTGAAAATAGGGAAAGCATTAGAGAAACACAATCAAGAAGATGATGGGGAAGTATGTGGATTGTTCATCAACCCTAGTTCAATCACAATTTGCTATTTTTATGTGTAAAGTGATTGCTTCTTCCTCTTTTTACAGGAAAAGAAAGGGTCGTATAGGGAAGAAGAAGAGATAGAAAAAGAAAATGAAGAGTAAGAGACTACTACTAGTGGAGATTCATATGAGAATTGTTTCTCCTGTCTGTAAATCTAAGAATCTCGTTAACTGCTTTTGGATAGTTTGTTTCTCATGTGTTGCTTATTCAATATGGCTAAACCATTTTCAAGATGTTTAGTGTTAGGACCAAATTCTGTGTGGTGCTTATGCCCCCATCTGTTTCCAAATTTAAGTGTTCTTATAATATGTTTTGTTGGATTTTAGTCATGGAACTACTAGTGAAATTTGCCAAACATGGACAGGACCTCCTGGATGAGTTGTTAGGTGACCTTGATTCATATTGTGGTCATCGTATGCAGAGCATGCTGCTAATATTGTACTGGCAACTCACTGGGAGCATTTGAGGTAGAAGAGGGCGTGGGAGCTTCAATCGTGATCGGTAGCTGGGAACATGCAACAGCACCTCGATATCCTACTTCAGGGAACCCTCTGTTGTCAAACCTGTAAGTTCCCCGTTTCCAAAGCTCCATTCTATATTTGTAGCCATATTTCTTTGATTTACCAGCATGGCAATAATGGGGTTCTGTGTATGTATTTGTGGACCATTTGGTTTGTGTGAGAGCTAATAAAAACTGTACCTGTTCTTCTCGCTGCTGATGCTGCTTTGCGATCGATCATCATGTCTAGTGTGATCTGTGTGGTTAATCCTCTCGCCTTCTCTTCAGCTGGCCTGTCTCTCGAGTTTTTCTTTTTGCTGCCTCGTGTTCTTGCCTCCTTCCTTGTATTTCCATTAATCAAGATCGAGTTTTTCTTCGGTGCGCTGATGGTCCTGAATGCATGAGCTCTTCAACCATGCTTTGAATTGATTTGTTTATGCTATATCACAGTATTTCACTAGTGGTTAGAATGTAAAAATTTGGTATGCAGGATGCTTGACCTCGTGCAGTCATAGATCCTTGTCCAGCATTGCTCCTACTGTTTGTCACTAGCAGGCAGATTGTTGCACTAGCACACAATTAACATGGCTGAGAAAGCATATGTTTTTTTCAGTTCCTTTTCCCTTCAGGGTTCAGACGTTGTCATCATATACCAATTCAATTTTTGTTGCTTCATAATCATAACAACAAAGTATTCACTATTCATGTTCTCTTTGTCTTCTAGTTACATCATGCCATCGTTATCTACACTATGTTTGACAATCATATCTGCAACTTCTCCATGTAGATTATCTATAAGTGGATATGTAAGTATAGCCTTTACAGTATACATGGTACCTAGTTTGTAGTCTTTGCTTGCTGTTTTCCTAAGCTTTTCTGGTTGTTTTACAGTATAGTAAATGAAACTTTTCAAAATTTAGATTCTCTTGGGCCTTCTTAGTTCTTATGCCTTAAATTCAGTAACAATCAACAATTTGTGATAGATCAGCAACATACCAATTACTGGAAGAATGATTAGTATAAATATCAATGCATGCCACTCATCATATTGCTCAGGATGCTACCTTATTTAGGGTCTTATTAGGATACAAAACATTTGTATATTGACATCTTCATGACATTTTTTGTGAAGCCTCACTGATTATATCTAGGTTAGCACTTTGCTGAGTATTCATACAACCCAATTAGGGTTTCTTACATGGTGGCAATGGTTGCCCACATAGGCACATGTTGTGAGCATAGGCGGCAGTAGGAAAGATGTTGAAAGGCGTTGACTGAGGAATCTGCCCACACAATCTGTTTGCCCTGAAGCTTGCATGCCTAATGTTCACTAATCTGGTGAGGTTATTTGGTACACTGCCATTAAGCCTGTTACTTGATAAATCCAGCCATTCCAGTTTCATCATTTGGCCCATGCTTGGTGGGATCATCCCCTTGATTTGATTCCTTGAGAGATCAATCCTTTGCAGACTTATGGAAGTTGGGATTTGGCCCGAGATCCCATTATTTGACACGACCTGCTATTTCACCCAACCAACCACTAAATTCTGGCAATCTTCCAGTGATCCTGTTGTTTGAAATATTCAGTAATTGCAATAACTTGTTGGCTTTCTGCAGGAGTCCTGATACTGATCCATAGAGCTGATTCATGTGGAGGTCAGGCAGTTGAAGTCTTGAGATGTCAGAGCTGAGCATGTTGCTGGATAGTCTGAGTTCCTACAAGTTTGTCATGTTTGTGAAGAACTCACCAATTTCTCCTGTGATATAATTCTCAGACAGGTCTAAGGAGTTCGAGGACTCTGGTGATGTAAATGGCTTGAGGTTTCCCCTGATGTGGCAGCCTGCAAGGTGTACATCTCTAAGCTCTCTGCACCAAATCCAATCTGGTATTGTTTGTAAATGGAGATCATTATAGGACAGATGTATGGATGAGAGAGAAGGCAAGCCATTTGGAAGTTCATTAGGCAGGGGATCCGAAAACCCATTCCTTAGACAAGTTGAGATACCATAGCTTCTGCAATCTGCTCAAGGATTCTGGAATGGAGCCACTAAGCAAATTGGCACTGAGTGAAAGAGAAGTGAGGGATATCAATCTGGTGTGGAATTTGACCTGTAAGCTTGTTCTGACTCGATGAGATGTCCATAGCATTAGACAAGCTGCACAATGACATGGGTATTTCACCTGAGAACTGGTTGTTGGAAAGGTCAACGAAGGTAAGGTTTTGATACTTGCCAACAAAGCTAGGTATCTCTCCAGACAACATGTTTTTGCTTAGATCAAGGGATTCCAGACTATGAAGACTGCTAAAGGCTGATGGTATAGGGCCCGTCAAAAGATTCCTCCCCATGTTGATCTGGTGCAAACCTTTGATAGACCCAAGAGTTGGAGGCAACTGCCCTTGCAGAAGGTTCCCACTCAATGAGAGCGTCTTCAGGGAGGTAAGCCTCCCCAAGCTTGAAGGTATAGAGCCTTGAAGCATGATGTTATCCTCAAGGTAGAGCTGGGTGAGGCAGTTCAAGCCTAAGAATCTCTCAGGGATGCTCGCACTTAAATCTTCTTCATTCCACTAATCTAACATTCTGAAGGACGCCACAGTCATCCTCCTCTCTTCATGGACCGGCCTCGATTGCTATGGGGCCTCGATTGCCACCTCATCACAGGGAGAGTCACAGCCTTGGAGCTACAGAGGGCCCAGAATGGAGGTGGAGCTTTCCTGTTCATGAAAGGTATACTGTCCCCTTCCTAGGTAATGGTGCTTTTGTTCTTTTTTCTATTGTTAAAATCTCGTCACTTGTCCCTCTACAGCTTCCATTAAAGCCCATGACAAATCAAAAGCCTTCAGAATAAGAGGAGTTGCAGCAACTCATCTCAGAGCAATTACCAGAAGGAACTGATGGCAGTGTCCGGTACATGCATGCTTGGTAGCCGAAGGTGATGCTTTCCACTGCAAGTATTATCATGTCAAATTAGGATTGAATTGCCTATGATCTACCACACTTATAGTGATGAAATCAGTAGCTGGGTAGCCTTTACATGGTGGAGCTTACGCGGAGCTGCCATCATCGAAGTGGGGGCACCAAAGAGAATGATAGGCCCTTGTACCTTCGCATGGTTTCTCCATGGCTCAACCATGGGGATCTGTTGGGCCGAAGCAATGTCCTGCCTTGATTAAGTGCAAGTTGCAGTATTTGTGTTCTTTAGCAACAGGAGCACATCAAATTGTTGACCAATGTCACAATGAATATTTCTAAATGGAGAAGAATCACATAAAAGTCTTTCCACTTCAACTAAGAACAGTGGTCCAAAAAGGATCTTTGCCCCTGCATTCCTGGTCACTGTTTGTTCTTAGTTGGTGGTTCTTTAGTACTGAGTTCTCAAACAATTTGCAAGTTTATGGCGTTTCTGAGCTCACCTCTAAAAGGTCACACAGCAAATTTTCTGGCTTGTGTTTGCTCATCTCCAACATATTTCTATCAATTGAGTTGTTTATCCTAACCTATGCAATACATATTATAATAACAATTATGATGATGCTGGAAGAGTCACAATTGGATGTAGCTCACATGAGGTGGCCACTAACGGGTAGAATTTGCTTCTTCTTAGTTCATTTATGTGCATTATAACAACTTCATACTTTTATCTACTGTTCGAAAGATCTGATCCGATTCTTTATATTTTATGTTGTGTGTATATATGCACGGATTTTATAAAGAAATCACAGGTCCATATCTAAATTGGATCCGGACCGACTGTTTTGTTTGACATGGATTTTATAAAGAAATCACAGATCCAATAAGAATCGAACCTGAGCCGAATTTATGATCAGGTAATTATGAATTTTGTTCAAGTCCGTTCTAAGTCGATTTTAATCATAGTTTTGACCATAAACTACTTTTCTTATAGTTTACTCATATTTAAAATAATTTTTATATTAAAAAATATAATATATAAATCTCTTTCGTCAAGTTTGAGTTAATAGGTATTATAGTATGCTTATGTGGATATACTGATTCACAATAAATTATTAATAAAATGATACATATAATTTAAGTTTAAAAAATAGTTAAAATTTATTTTAGCCCTTACGATTTGATTATGGATGACTTAAGCCATTATAGTTTACTGTATGTAAAATAATCTTTATATTTTTTAAAAAATATAGTATATAAGTCTCTTTCGTCAAGTCTGAGTGAACAAATATTATAGTCAGCTTATATGGCATGTTGACTTATAATAAATCATTAATATAATATCATATGTAATATAAGTTTAAAAAAAAATTGAAGTCTGTCGAGAAATAGGAAGCGATAGAGGTCATAGTGGTGAACAAAAATGGAGAGACCGAAGGCGAAGGTGAGGGAGAACTTGACCACTATGTTATATGCGCAGCAAGTGGGGACGCAAGAAAGGACAAAGTGGAAGGTGATGGGGATGAAGACACTCAGAAGGAGGAAGAGGGATCAGGAGATCACTACATGCCTAGCATCGGAATAATCGATACACATCCACCTAAGGTAAGATCAAAAGCTCCTGAATTTATCGTCAGCACGGGAGAGATGGCATGCATACGATGCGCTTCTAGACAACTGTGGCTTAGTGTTGATGCTAATGATCGTTTCTACGATGACGCCTTTTCGATGGTGATTTTAAGTTTTTTTAAAAACTTAAAATTATATATATCATTATATTAATAATTTATTATGAATCAATATATCTTAGACTCAAGTCTATTAACTCAGAGTTGATAGGATAAACTTATATAATATATTTTTAAAATATATAAAAAAATTTTAGATATAAATAAATTATAATAACTCAGGGTCAAAATCATAAGAATTAAAATAGACCTTCATATTTTTTTTTACTTAAATTATCTATATTATTATATTAATAAAAATATTTATATACTATAATTTTAAAAATATAAATGATTATTTTAGTTACAAATAAACAGTATAAGTTAAGTGAAAAATCACATGGCACTTAATCCATTTTGCTCCGTCGGATCCATTGTTTCAAGTTTGGATCCGCTAGCTAGAGCCGTTATCGTCTTCACGGCTTTGCACGCGGTTCGAGTACAGTTACTAATCTGTTGGCTCGATCCATTGTAAGAAACAAAAAAGGAATACGTAATTAGGTACAGCGTTCTCTCCAAAGCCCTCCTCCCCTCTTCACAAAACTCCTCGATTCGGAGGGGGATCGCCGCCACGCCACGCCGCCACCCTGCTCTCTGTCTCCTCCGATCCGCGGATCACCGCCACCGTACCTGGATTCTCCGTCTCCTCTGATTTTGACGATTGCCCGTTCCAATCGTACAGATCCCGGGCGTAGCTCCGCCCTCTCTCCCCGATCTTCACCCTCTCCTCCCACCGCACCTCATTCCTTGATCTCCACGTCTCTGCTGGGTTCCTCCGCCACCGCCACCGATCTCCAGGGCTCCCTGGGGATCCATTCAAAGATAGATCGCCGAGGTACTGTATCTTTTTATGCTAGATTTGTAGCTGGAGACCTTGAATTCCTCCTTATCTGCTCGATAGTCTGTGTATTTACTCTAGTTTCCTCGCACTTTGCGAGGGCCGGGGATGATTTGTATTCGTAATTTGAGATGTGTGAAATCAGAATATTCGAGAACTTATAGAATGCAGTTTAATATTTTTCCTTCATCTTTGACAAAATATATAACTTTCTGAAAATTCATATGAAATTAAAAATGGAAAAAACCAAATAGGCATAGAAGGTTACAACGAAAAAACAAAATGATTCATTAAAAATGATTGTTGTATAACTACTATAATCATATTATTAAGTATTAATGCAGTGAAGTATTAATACATAAATTTTATATGAATTGAAAAAAAATCACCTCTATTTTTTAAGATAGCTATTTACCCATTTCAACTTCAATGTTTCTTTAATCACTTTGTGGGTGAAGTGTGAGGTGTTGAGGTACTATAATAATAATTAAATAAAATAATTCTGTGATGGGGATGCCCATAGAACTTGACATTATTCTCATATCCTATGACCCCTTCCTTCATTTTTATGACATCCAACTTCCTAAGAGATCAAGGATTAGTTTTTATCTCTGTTTTCTACATCAACATGCTTTCTTCTTTGTTTTACTGGTGGTAGAGAATAAACATTACAACAATGGTGGAAGATGATAGATTTGATGATTACAAGGATTACTGAACACATCAATCAATTTCAGCATCTCCTCTGATACATAGTTTTTTTTTTTAATTCTTCTTTTCATTTTGTCATCCCTCTTCATCATCTTCTGCTTCTTAGTTAAGGAAAACCAGAATTGTAGACAAAGCTGATAATTTGCTGGCTAGATTGACCATAATCTGCAATTTTATGCTATCACCCAGTTCTTTTTAAGTAGGTAAATGCCTTCTATGATGAATTGCATGCTCCGTATCCCTTCTAATACATCTATACTCTGTCGAAGTTCTATAAACATTTGCTTGCAATAATGATGGGAAGCTTTTTCTGGTGTCGTAAGGATATTTTTGTCAGATCTTAGTGAAATGAGCTTGTTCTTTTCATCCTGGAAATAATTTATGATGTCTATTTGTCATTAAAAATAAACTTTCATATCTCTGCTTTGATATTTTAAAAAAAGATATTAGTTTATATGTCATTGCTTCTTGCTATTACT
This sequence comes from Musa acuminata AAA Group, assembly GCF_036884655.1. Lineage (NCBI taxonomy): Eukaryota > Viridiplantae > Streptophyta > Magnoliopsida > Zingiberales > Musaceae > Musa > Musa acuminata. The sequence goes on from NC_088327.1 coordinate 1,748,826, forward strand.
ACCTATTATTTTCAGAAATTTTATCCAAAATTCTATTGTCAGTAGTTAAAGATGGCATCTGGGTGCAAAGACTAATGTCCACAACATCTGAGAAGAAAGAACTAATATCCACTGTGCATTATCATTTTGAAGTTTGGTCAACACTTTTGTTGGTTGGCATTACAAGTAGTGACAATCTTGTGAAAGTTTCACAGTTTGCAGATTCAGCATAATGCTTATAGCTGCATGGCCTATGATCTGATGCTTGCTGTTTATCTTTGTATTATTGATCAATCCAGTCATTGTAGTTGATAACAAATATATTTTCAGGTACAAAGTTGTATATCACAAAGTTGCGGATTGATTCCTCATATTTATTTGGTGTTGGCGACAAACCAGAGGCAAATGATATTTAGTGACACTGCAGTACTTCATCCACTGTCTGCTAAAACAAGTTCTATTATATCACCCCTGAAAGGGAAGACAGCATGCGGCTTTCCTTGTCTCTGCAAGATCTAAAATCATTCTCTAAATTAAATTCAGGAGGGGTGGATGACCTTGTAAATGATAGGAGTTATGGACGTGCAAAACCTCTTCGTTCTCTTCAAAGGGAAGGTGCTGCATCAAGCTTTTCGAAGGAGAAATCCTCTCCGTCAACACCAACCAAACGGAAGATATGGGTACGAGCAACAATATTTGTCATTACAGTTCTATTATTGTTCTCATTGATCTTACTATTCTCAAGATTCTTTCGTACTTATTGGTCACGTGAGGCATCTGAGTATACCGTTGTACTCGATTGTGGTAGTACTGGGACACGGGTTTATGTGTACAAGTGGGCTGTTGATCAAACTGAAGGCACTAGAAATTTTCCTATTGCATTAAGGTCTTTACCTGAAGGTCCTCAGAGAACTCCTGCAACACAAAGTGGTCGTGCATATCATCGTATGGAAACGGAGCCTGGTTTTCATAAACTTGTTCATAACGAATCTGGTTTAAGGGCTGCTTTGCAGCCACTGCTTCAGTGGGCTGAGACGCAAATACCAAAACATGCTCACAAAGGTACATCTCTGTTTCTGTATGCTACAGCAGGAGTTCGAAGGTTACCCAGTTCTGATTCAGAGTGGCTGCTGGAGAAGGCATGGACCATTCTGAAGAATTCATCATTTTTATGCAGGAGAGACTGGGTTAATATTATATCTGGCATGGAGGAAGCCTATTATGGGTGGATAGCTCTTAACTATCGTATGGGTTTCCTGGGTTCTTTACCAGTTGGAAAAACATATGGTTCACTTGATCTGGGTGGTTCATCATTGCAAGTTACTTTTGAAACAGAAACGCCCACACAAGATGACACAGGCATAGAATTGAGAATTGCATCTGCTAGTCACCATCTTAGTGCTTATTCTTTATCAGGATATGGATTGAACGATGCATTTGACAAATCTGTGGCTCATCTTTTCAGAAAGATCGTGGGTACGACAGATAATATTAATAATGACAAGTTACAGCTTAAACATCCTTGCTTAAATACTGGCTATAAGGAGGAGTATGCATGTTCTCGCTGTACTTCAGCTAGCTTAGAAGGAAGTCCTTTGATTGGAGGGAAAACCATGACCAAAGGTCTGACTGGAACAACTGTTGAACTGCTTGGTGCTCCTGAATGGGATCAATGCAGTGCACTTGCAAAATTAACAGTTAATCTGTCTGCATGGTCTAACCTTAGTTCTGGAGTTGACTGTGAACTTAAACCTTGTGCTCTCAGTGATGGTTTGCCTCATCCACATGGGAAATTCTATGCCATGTCAGGTTTCTATGTGGTTTTTCGGTTTTTTAATTTGTCTTCTGAGGCTTCTCTTGAAGATGTGCTAAAAAGGGGTCAGGATTTTTGTGGAAAAACATGGGAAGTTGCAAAGAATAGTGTTGCTCCACAACCTTTCATAGAACAATATTGCTTTAGAGCCCCTTATGTTGCATCCCTTTTGAGGGATGGGTTGCACATTAAGGATAGCGAGGTTATAATTGGTTCTGGTAGTATTACTTGGACCTTGGGGGTAGCCTTATTGGAGGCTGGACAAACATTGTCCAACAGAGTTCCACCACAGGGTTATAATATAGTACATGCGGACATACATCCGGCTATTCCTCTATTATTGCTTTTGATGTCAGTTGTATTACTTTGTTGTGCACTATCATGTGCAAGCAACTGGATTCCAAGATTTTCCCGAAGATCATACCTCCCACTTTTCAGGCATAACAGTGTCACAAACTCTGTTCTTAATATCCCTTCCCCTTTCAAATTCCAGCGGTGGAGTCCTATTATTTCAGGTAAGCTTCTCCATCGATGATAGTTTTGGTTCTCATATGCTTTAATCTTCTCTTTATGAGCCAAGAAAAAGCCTTTTTTTCATCCGTCTCCAGAATAGTTCCCTTTAGCTGTTACATAATCCAGAAATGATGCTTGTTAGCATTTCTTGGCTACATTTGTCACATAGTTTTCCTTATTTGCCACATTTTAGAATAGAAAAACACTGCTGCTCTTCTTTTGATTATGGTGGCTGGGTGATGAAATATTTCAGAGTAAAGGATAATAGTGCTGTAAATATTCTGTGACTGACAGTTGATATTGGTTGGTGTTTTAGTTAAAGTTCATGGTTCTATTTTGACGTCCTCTTCCTTTTCTGTAAAGAACCTAATTTCATGCTTTCTGAATGAACTTCTGTTGACATTAAAGTCATTCCAATAAGCTATTTGAATTTCTGTGATATTTGCCTCTATCAGCTCCTGCATGATTGATAAGCAGTATAATTATAGATTGTCAAGCTGTATGATGATTCCACTAACATCTTTCTACTCGTAGAAATTTCTGAAGTCCAGGAAAATGCCATGAATTCTGCAGGTGTACCATTTCAATTGTTTTTAAGCCAGTGGATTCATGAGCTTGATCAATTGATGTTTACTAATTCTGCTGTAATGATGGAAATTTATTAAAGTATTGGAAGCCAATTGCTTTCAAAATTATCAGCTTTTTTTTGTTACGTAACTAGATTAATCGAATGAAGATTTTATTGGCATGTTGCTATTGTTCATTGACCAAAAAAAACCAAAAACAGCATATGATCCTTGTCAATTTGTTTTTTTCTTTTAATATATTAGGTGATGGAAGGATAAAGACACCACTCAGTCCTACAATTGGTGGTTCTGGGCAGCACCCATTTAGCATGCGACATGATTTGGGAGGCAGCAGCATACAGCTTAGTGAATCTTCTGTGCATCCCTTGGTTGTTTCTCATAGTTCTTCATCTGGTAGTTTAGGCCAAATGCAGTTTGGCAATGGTGCGGGAACCTTCTGGCCACCTCACCGGGGTCAGGCAACACTTTCGAGCCGGAAATCTCAGTCAAGAGAAGATCTCGACTCTTCATTGGCAGAAGCTCACATGGTGAAGATTTGACCTAGAGGTTGCACTGCAGACCTGGTACAAGCTCTTAATTCTTTTTATTATATTTTCCATTATCTGGAGCAACTTCAGTAAAAAAGTTTAAACTAAAAATAACAAGGAGTCAGAGAAGTCAACTTGTAGTTCACTTCCAAATTCTCATAATCCTGGAAGACTCTGCCTACTGATTGCTGTAGCTTTGTGTGTTATGTGGTTCTTCTTTACCAGGTGTTCAAATGTAACAGATCAAAATATCTGATGATATATCAACTTGCAACATTCTCCACGGCAGTCACACTTTATTTCTAACTTGATGGATCTCCACCTTTGGCCATATTTATATAACAATAATGAAGTATTTTCCTTCGGTTTTCATAAATGATAATATGAATTTAAATGGTCTCATCCAACTATCACCATTACAGTAAACGTTGTTTGATGCACACCAATGATACAGTCGTCATTCATCTGGAATGACAAGCATGAGGTGGGGGTTTGTTTGGTTTTGTTGTTCACCTTCGCTGAATGTAAGCGGTTGTGTATATCTTTCTTTTTGTAGGAAAAAATGTAATATTGATTATAACTGAGAATAAGCAAAATTACAGAGATATTCATACTGTAGAAACTTGCATAGTTGCTAGATGTTTTTGCAAATATAGTTGGACAAAGTCAATTTAGTTGAAACTACTAAAGGGTCTCTCATGTTTTTTTGGTGGTTCAGGTTGGATGAGATTCACAAACCACAAATATTTATGATGTGGTGTGTGACAGTCTGACTCACAACTCTTGGTGCATCAGTTAGTGACTTTCAGAATCTATATGATAATACGAAGTTTAATTAAGTTGCTGAACATTGCTCTGTTTGTCAACTGCCAATTTTTCCTGGTAACTCTATGAGTTGACTATTTCTGCTTGAACTGCATCTTGGACAATGGAGAACTAATTTGATGTTTCTGATTTAATAGGCAAACAGAAGTAGACGAGGTTTTGGCTAGCAACTAATGGAAAGAACTTTATCACACTGCCGGCAAGATGAATTAAGATTGCCCTACTCTCATTTCATTTCCTGTTGCAACCATGTGAAGCCCCATTGGCTTAGCAGTTAAACTAGTGATACTGGATACTATGTGTCCAAGGAATCTGTTATATAGATCATTCTAATCATTAAAGGAATTCCATGATTTCTTTAAATCTACCTTCGTTTCAAGCACGCCATAGTCTACAATTATTTGTTGATCTCAAATATACTATATAAAAAGATGGTGCCAGTATGCCTTCAGTTCTTGGGAAACTATTTTTGGTTGTGCTCTTTTCATTCTAGGTTAGATCTATTTGCAATTCTGAAACTTCTGTTGTTGCAGTTGATTGTTCCACTTGACCTGTTCAATCATATTTCAAGAATTCATTTCATTTGTAGTTGAACTCTCATGTTTGGAACGACAAGCTTTGATGAATTCCATTTGGGAGGCTTTTCTTCAATGAGAGCAATTAACTTTGTAGGTGATCTCCCAATATTTATTTCTGTTTGCAATAGTTATTTACAAGCATTTCAATTGAGAGCAATTAAATCTTCTCATTGTATTTAATAACTTTCAGATCTTTCCTGTGACATCATATAATAATAATTATTTTCTAGGAAAGATGCTCCAAATTGAACCGTACCATGGACCACAGCCTCAGCTTTCTTCTTCTCCATTCCTCCTTGAGTTTGTTTGACAGATCATGTTCTACCAAACTACATGTATAGATGGCAGTGGACACCAGCACAGTGTCCAAAGGATCCTCTCAAGGAGTGTGACAGGCCACCATCAACACACACACAAAGCTGGATCTTTCTATGCTGGACTTGGAAACCAACTTGTCCAAGACTGATGACAAGTTATTGATTAGATTAATCGATTGATTGAATGCTGTTATCTTTTGCATGCTCAGAGCTATTGGCCTTTCAGTTCTTCCAATTGAAGATTTCCTAGACTCACCATCAACCTTGCTGAGAGACCACAAAGGTATTATCTCTTCCAATGCTAGCTTGTGTCATATGCCACAAATTTTGGTTTCTTTCACACTAATCTGCTGATAGTTTGATGTCCTGAAACACTGGTTTAGGATTTGCACTGGCCATTTATAATATATAGCTCACTGTTAACAGGGCCAGTTACTATTTGATGAAGAGAATAGCAAAAAGTGTAGAGATTAAGAATGTTTATAACCAACAAGTATTATGGTTGTGATTCAATCAATGACACAAACATTTTAAATCAGCCATGCATTGCAGACCTGCAACAGGTCAAAATCTTAAATGATGTGCTCTTCCTTGTGGGGATCATTACAAGTTTCTCTTAAGACAAAGAGAAGTTTATATAAAGCGAACCTGTCATTGTCACCTTGAATCAAGACTGGGACTTTGATAGGCACAGATGACCAGACAATTCATGAAATGACCTCTTGGTTTGTAGAAGAACACAAGAAGTTTCAGGACTCTTATAAGTAAGAAATGTCTTTCTTCTTGCAAGAAGAGCATAGTAATATATGAAATGAGTGGATCATCCTAATCCATTAAATTCTGAAGTCCCTGTTGTGTTTCTTTATGATAGAGACATATTTCTTCCCTTGCTGAAATAGTGAATGGTCACAGTCAATGCCATGATAGATGAGTTCTAACCACCCCAGGACCATGGTCAGAGACAACTGAGTGAAAGGCTGCAAATATTGACATGGAACTGTTCCTGTGAGCAAAACTGATGTGGATCCTCAACAAACCAATTCTTACAGTAACAGGTTATTAAAACTGAATTCTCTGATCTTGAATAAAAACATAGGAAAAGAATTAAAGAATTAGCGCATAAACAATCACAAAAACTGAGGTTTTATGATTCTAACAAATTTGACATTACAGGAAATGATGGGGATAAGGTTAACAATGATCCTTTTATCCTCACACAAATATAGTAGCATAGTGGACAGCCATTTTGATGAGATCAGACAATTTGTGTTCTCATCTTTTCTCAAGTTAGCATCTGCATACACATAATAAAGTTTGGGACTACATCAGCAACCTATATCAAGTGTTGGCTGTATATTTTTAGGCAAGTAATCAAGTTCTTAAAAGAATAATAGATCTGTATGATGACTCTTTGACTATATATATATATATATATATATATATATATATATATATATATATATATATATATATATATATATATATATATATATATATATTCTTTCTGAAGAAAAAAAGAGAATAATGTATCTGTTTATACATTAAATACAGCAAAAGAATCCCTATGGCTGGAATGAGGCAACAAATTAAATGCTTTTGCATGATATCATGTGAAACCTTCTCTGATTCAGTCTGTTGCTTCTTAAATGATTGGAAGAGCAGTTAAGCTCTTCATACTAATATGTAAATATACACATGAAGAGGAGTGGTGATTCATATTTCTAGCAAGCAGCAACTGCTTGTACTGAAAAGTGTGTCACAGAGTGCAGGAAGCAGGAAAAGCATGTCTGACAAAAGACAAAGCATGAAGATCTAAGGACATCATCATCATCATCATCATCTATCATATATTTTGGTCTCATTTTGTTCGATTTCATATGGAGAAATTTCCCCAAAATGTGGCTTCTGTTGGAGTAGATTATACTGGAAATGAGAATGTAGCAAAAGGTTGTTGTTGAACACAAGAGTTAGTATGATCTCCTCGATCAAATAGTAAGCAAATCCACACAAACACCAACCCAAGAACAGATCCTGCAACCCTCAAGGGAGACGAAACTTGAAATCCAAAGACGAAGAAAGAATGCAGACAGGAGAGACGAAAGAGATTGAGAGCCATGAATGAGATGTCTGAATTCAGGTAACATAAAGCAGCAGTCACAAGAGGACGGATGTGAACTAGTTTTGGAGACTGTCGTACAGCAATTACCTTTTAGTATTGGAAGGGTTTTAAAGAGCTATTAAGAAGATGATGGAGGAGATGGAGATCAGTTGACGTGCATTTGCCTTTGCCATCTTCTACTGCCACCGCCGGCTACTGAGAAGCCGGATCTGCTCCCGGTTCTTCTTGATGAAATCGTCGAATCGCCGGTTCAACTCGTCGTGGCTCGCGGACGCCGCCGGTGGCTGTGGCGGTGGAGGCGACTGCTCCCCGATCATTTTCCTCGCGGCATCCGTCGACTCGATCTCTGTCTCCGCCGCCGCCACCGCCTCTTCCTCCTCTTCCACCGTCGTCATGCTGCTCTGGGAGTCCGGTTCGACGCTCCTCTTGCTCGCAAGCGCCGACGAAGCCGTGGACCTCTCGCCGGACTCCGCCGTGAGGCACGATGCTTCGGACGGCGAGCGCTCATCGGGATCCGGTGCTGGAGTCGCCATGGTCGTCGGAGGCGGCAAGATACCCGGCGAGGGCCCCCGGAGAAGGCCAGCAGTAGGCGCGGGCTCGAAAGCCTTGAACCTTCTGGGACTCCCGGGCTCCGCCGTCCTCTCCTCCACCGCCCATTGCTCGCGGTGCTGCATCTGATCGGAGAGCTTCCAGATGGCGAGGATAATGAAATGGACGGCGATGAGGAGGTACGGCGGCGCGAGCCAGGAGCGGAGGGAGGCGCAAAAGCCCGGGAGGGCGAAGGACAGGGCTTCAGCGGCGGCGGGGACAGCAGCCCTGGCGGCGGCGCCGCAAGAGACGACGCCAAGGAAGCAAAAAGCGATCTTGGTGGCCCAAATCGCTGTCTCGTAGCCGCTGGTCTGCGAACTCCATTTCGTGGCCGCCATCTCTGCAAACAATCTTACAAGAAGGAAGGAACACCTCGAACCAGAGAAAGACCCAAAATCCAAGAGCAGGAGAGCTGCGATTAGGAGTGCGACGCCATTGTCGGCAACCCTCGAGCTTTCTCTGCGATGCGGGGGAGGCAGAAGGCGTGGGTTCGAATTCGAAGTGGAAACTGTAGGCTATTTATGGCGGAGGGAGAGAGAGAGAGAGAGAGAGAGGAGGGCGGAGTTAATTTCCGGCCAAATGACTTCTGTTTCTCGTGATTTGACCTAATTACACTGTACGAAATGTCATTCATTGTTGCTTTAATTGTCGTGCGAAGGAAAAGATTACAGCATGTGAAATGACTTAACGGGCCTCCACGCACATCAGCCGTTGGATGGACGATGGAGGGTCGATAAATTTTCGGCAAAGCGTTAATAAAAGCTAAAAAGCAAAAAAAAAAAAAAAAGTAAAAGGGACACAGTTAAATTCCGCCGCTTTGGCGGCGGATGCGGTGAGTCGCCAGAGGTAGCAAACAGGAAAGGATGGGTTCCCAGTGGTCATGGTTTCTGTTGGCCCCTACAGAATCGAACCAATAGTGTCCTCGGTGGGATAAAAACGACACGAGGTCAGGTACGGCGGATCAAAAAGTGTCTCTTGGTCATCAAGGTGGTGTGATTCTTCACATGCATCACAAACTTTTTGTCCCCAAATACAAGTTAGAAATCATCCATATTAATATCAAAATTTACTTGTAGGTTATCAATTTTAATTATTATTATTTTTTGTCTCTGATTGCAAGGAAAGGTTGTGAGTGTCGATAGATCATCAGAAAAGAAATATATTATTATTCATTTACAAAATAAGAACAAGGAATATGGATATCACTGACTGACAAAAGAGTTGGTATCCAATCCTCACGAATTAGTACTACCATGCCACTTGAAATCATCAAAGATGCATCAAACAAATTTGAATCCATATATGATGAAAGGATATCACAAGGTGGGACCTACTCCATCAACATCATTCCAACTAATGATCTTATTGAAGTGTAACACAAAGGGCTCCTCGATGAGAAAATTTTGCTGGCATTGACTTACAAACCAAATCATTTTGGAGAGAGAGAGAGCGGGGGGGGGGGGGATAGTCTTTTTGTCATAACTATAATAGGATCAGTGTTGTAGCTTGAGAAAATGTTTCGAGATGGATGCTTTGGGTCCCAAGTAGTTGTTCGAGAAACATGTTAATGACTCAGCATACAAGAGGAGCACTATTTAGAAAGAATAAATTTGGAGATAGGAGAGTAAATGATCCATATACCAACACCTACTCTCACATGAAGAGTTTCTTTGGGGATCCATAATTATTATTATATACAACCGATACTTCATTAAAGTCTACATGTTACTATCCTTCTTCACTTAAATAAAGAGATTCTAAGTTCAAATCATTGTGGTAGTGGCTATCCAAGACTTGGAGTCAACCAATGCATACCATGAAACAAAAAACATTATTGTTGACTACTACACTTCCCATTGCTTCTCTCGGTTGGTGGATGGTCCTGAAGGACAAAGAGTGAAGAAAAGGTTGACTATATGTTAAACATATATCACATATGTTATATATGTGAGACTTGACCCCTTCCTTTCACCAACTACATGACCTGGTCAACAATAGGTTAAAAAGAAGATTCCCCAGACAACAAAAAGAATATATATATATATATATATATATATATATATATATATATATATATATATATATATATATATATATTAAACATACCAAAACTTAATAAATTAGAGAAATACTAAACCTACCCATATTGATCCTAAAATGTCTCTAACTCACATTGACTCACTAGTGGGAGAGGAGGACAAGAAGGCTGACATCACCTTAGATATAACTCAAAAGAAGATTAACCATGTTTAAGATACAACACAACCCAAGGTCAAGGACAAACCCTAATATGTATAATGCTAAAAAAATCAGTAGTTTAAAAAAAAGTTACAAACCCTAGAAGATGTTGAGCAACTTAGATGATAAAGAATTTGATAAATCATTATATGGGTTTTTTTGGGTTTGAATTCTTCTTTCCTCACTTGTCGTTAAGGATTTAAAGAAGCTTAATGCGATCAGCTTCAATCAGGATATGCAATCATCCTTGTACTATAATTCTCCTAAAAACACACTTTTAATTTGCACACTTGTGAGTCGACAGTACAGTTTATATAGTCTTCCAAGCACAAGACAAAATGTAAGCCACTAGAAGCTTCTGCACCCTCCATGAAGGCACTTGAAAGTCGAAAACGACACTTATAACCCTAAATCCTAAACCACTTGGTCATCGTAGGAAGAACCAGTGCAAGGAAAACAACCCACATGAAAACAATCAACCTTCACTCACCACTTTATCTTGCTTTTGCACCAAGGTGGCAACTCCAATGGGCTGATGATGACACCCATTGGCTCTATTCTGATAGGGCATATACAGGCGACGCACACTCCAAGGCAGCGGCCTTCAGCCACATCATCACCGGGCGTCGCACAGAGCTGAGGTGGCAGATCGCATCAGCACAACATGTCGGATTCGGATCCCCCCAATACTGTACAAAGCCGTGCATGGTATGATTCCACCTCGGAAAATCCGAGGCGACGCCGCTCGATGTCGACCCGTATGATGTCGCCCCCAAAAACCTAGGACAGTGCCACAAGGTACGTGGCCATCCCGAAAAGCTTGGGGCGGCATTGTTCGACACCGATCCATATGGGTCAATCAGCACCCACATGAGAAGTATGGGTCTACCGTCCCCGTGGTTGACAGACATTAATGAACTAAGTACGATCGGCTCCGCACGTAGGTGTAAAAACACATCCCCTGGTCAGTGCTGGGGGAGAAAAGAAAAAAAAAACTAACTTAATTTTCGGAGGGGTCGGGTCGGGAAATCTCTCAATCCTAACCTGTGTGCAGGGATCTGATAAGGACGTGACGAGGTGACGAACGTATGAAAACTGACACCTATCTCCACTGCCCAGTGTCGGACCAGACGACCCTATGCATATGGAGTTAAGCCTTATCGTGCTAACTCCCCAACCACAAATATAAAGAGATACCACTTTTTTTTTCCCTGGTGTAGAAAAGTGTTATGTAGAAGGTGCGGAAGATATTTACTTGTGAGATGAAAATTTATGATATGATTGATGATTAAAATATTTAATGATATATATTTATTTTATTCATACTTATCTAATTATATCCTCCACATGGTATCAAGTTTGCTAACGCTAAGTGATAAAATCAAACTAACTGTAGTCTTGACTTTTATCTTTACGAATAAGATGGAAAAAAAAAGTGACATGTTAACAGATTAAAAATACAATTGACCTGAAAAACAATTCATTCCCGATATGCTTCGTTCTGATGCTCTAGTAGTCGATTCAAATATTAACAAGTATTAACTTTTAAATGTAAGAATGTAGAGAAAGGTCGCATACCTGGATAGGGTTCTTGTTTGATATTGATGGAAGATGAGTGACATGGACATCTCTGTGAAAGAACGGGACCGATGGAGTGGATCAGTGAACCCATCATACAGGACGGTGGGTGAGAGTTGATGCAGAGGCAACCCACTCGGTGTTTGGAGTTGTCATGGTTGGAATTGGTCTACGTACGGGCCCCATTCATGCCTCTGATGTTGAACGGATCGCCAGTCTGTACTATCTGAAGTGAACTGATGAAAGGTAGCCAAAGTTGATCAGTTCGTCAAATCCAACGGAAAGTTGAATCACAATCGGTCTCAAATCCCATCAAAATATATCTGGTTTCGATTCAGACGAGTCAAAAATAGATATCGATATCTGTAATGAGTAGATGTTCGAATCTGAACCTGCCTGATTTGATGTGTCTGCACCCAAATCTAACTCTCTATTCGAATGTTTCTCGGATCGATCAAAGGATTTCTGAGGCCGCATGTTTGTGAATCATGAATCTCGTATTATTCTGCACATTTGCCGTGATTTCTTTCTTGTAGGATTGTCTGAGGGACCAAAGGATATGACGTGCACAGATCTCGAATACGCCAATCAAAATGTTTTTGCACATCTCGAAGCAGAATAGCACGATGGAGGAGATCGATAAATCATGATATGAAATTGATACACCTACTAAAAAGCATACAAGTGTAAATTAAACACATAAGGGTATATTTTTTCATGCAAATTCACCTTCAATTCGACATTCAATGTACTATTTAAAGAAGGATATTGCCTTGAGAAATGTTCAATACAAAAAAAAAAAAAAACAAACAAACAAACCAAGTAATTGACTTGAAATTGTTGGAACATTATGATTTGTTGTTGTGGTTTATAATGAATGGAGCAAGAGTACAAAAATAAATAAATTAAAAAAAAAGGAATACTACAAGAACAAAATAATAATTTATGTGAACTAAAAAGATAGAGGAGAATGAAAGAGCAATAAGCTTCATTTCTATAGCTGTTTAGATGGAGTCTGAGAATAATCAATAATATGCATGGCCTTTCACAACTGGAGCAGTAATATAATATTTCAATTGCACTTAGCTATTGCAGTTGTCTGATAAACCCCACTTGTAATATATAGCTCATACCTAACTACAAAAGCCAAAAACTTCAATCACTTAGAAACATTGATCCTTCCACCTACACATCTATCTTATATTGCCTGCAATCTTTGTGCTCTAAATACTGACTCTCATACAGCAGGTGGGGGATGCTTCTTCCTAACCATTATCATATGGTTGCATCATCAACAAACAGGCACTAGAATTCATAAACAATTGACACCTAATTGAACATGATTCGAATTTCACTAAACAGCTATGTAGCTATTTTCTGTGCAGTCATGATGACATTTTTTAGGACAATGATGAAACCATTGATACAACAGGGAGCAGACTGTGACTTGCTTATTTGCGTTGTCTAATGCCTCATGCATCAAAGATTGTGAGTGAGAGATATACTGACTTAAACAAACTGCATCAGTTGCACTAATCATGAACTAGCATCCAAATGACATGGTTTAGCCATAACATTTATCAAATCTTCGTACAGTATGGCAAAAATTACATCAACCAGCAAGCACATCATTGTGGCATAATTAACTAACAAGAACCTTTTTTTAACTCCTAAAGTAAGTCAACAGCTTTGTTACTCTCCATGCTACTTATTGCCTGTTAGATATATCTGATGAACAACAAAGTAAAAAAACAAAAAAGTAATTTACATGCTTGAACATATAACTAATTTGATCTTAATAAAATCATGCATGGTTTAATCATGAAATTAATCACATTGTGTGGCTGACAAGCCGCCTAATTAAAGTACTTACTCGGATTAGGAGCTGTATAGGTTAAGGATAAGGATTCGATATCTAAAATATGACAGCACAGATTTTGCTACTAGAATAAAACTGCTAGCAATCAAGACATCTGTTGCTAGCCCATTAAAAACATCTTGAACTGACCATGTCTCCAACATGCACAAAATAAACAAAGCCATCTACTAAAGTAACAAGCAACGTTGATGTCTCAACTTAAGCCATTCATGCAGCATTTGACTCAGAAACCCTTGTCATTTCATTATAACAGTGAACAGCTCTTTATTTCGAATACTGTTTCAGTGAAGTACTGTCTCTAGTTGAAGATTGCTATGTCAGAAATTTGCTCATATAACGTGACATCTGGAACTATTGTCTTTGCTAATCTTAATATAACAGAACCATAGATCTGCCAATAAATCCAGCCAAATGAAGTTGGATCAGCATTTCATTGCTTGGAATAGGTATCAACATTCTACACATTCATCAAGATTTCTTGGAAAAAATTAAAGACAGTCAAAAACTTCATACAAACGATTTTTTTTAAATCATGTCAAAAAACATAATAAACTTAAACTTGAAAAATTGGTGCCACACATTAGATGGATTAGGACAAGATTTAGTTTTTATTTAACAAACATAATAAGTCTTACGGTAGATAGAAGTTAACAAACATAATAGTACTATCATCATACTCTATTTAAAGATCTCATATACGATAAAAGTAAATTACCTATTATTATCAAATATTACTCATGATTATAATACAAAAAATTATAATGTTGATATCTCATGTACAATAAAATAAGTTGTCTATTGTTATAGGATATTACTCATGATTATAATACAAAACATTATAAAGTTATCTATTGTTATCAGAGATTACTCATGATTATAATACAAAACATTATAATGTCAGGTCGATAATACCGATTTATATTTTTTAAGGATCATAGACCAACATTTTAATGCCCAAATGACATTAGTAGGCTAAAATTTGTAGATCATGAAACAGTTGATAATATTGAAAGCAAGCAACCAGAAAATATTATAAATGAAAAACTTCAGAGGGCCCAACCGGGTTCGAACCGGTGACCTCTTGATCTGCAGTCAAATGCTCTACCACTGAGCTATGGACCCATTTTGATTTAATTTTAAGGATTATAAATAACATTTTAATAACTAAATGACATTGGTAGAACATAAATTATAAATCACGAGACAGTTTATAATATTGAAAGCAAACAACCAGAAAATATTATAAACGAAAAATTTACAGGGCCCAACCGGGTTCGAACCGGTGACCTCTTGATCTGCAGTCAAATGCTCTACCACTGAGCTATGGACCCGTTTTGGTTTAATTTTAACTGATTTTTATTTCAACAATATGAGCTAAAATTTTAAGCTTCAGTGAGATTAAAAGAAATATGTTAAACATTTAAGCACCAATAAACACAAAAACATCAATCGCATAATCTTCCATCATAAATAGCTAAGTTGGAAGGTTCCTGTTCTCATTTTATGCATGTTATGGGAGAAAGTGTGGACGACAGACATATCTAGCATAGTAAATCAGATCAACCTGTAAAATAAGTTGGATAACTGTCCCAACCAACAGTGTGTTATTGTAATTTAACTAACGCTTTGAATTCTCAGTGGGCTAATTCTACTTATACTTTAGTAATGCTACATGTTTAAGTTACATATTATGGACAAATTTAAGATCAAGAAAGCACAGATTTAGAGATTTTGACAAAATAAACCATCTTTCATAATCCAATTTAAAATAATCATCCTGTTTTCTTATATAAGTCAGATAGATATTTCAAGTTTGTGAATGGACAACATCCAAATTATTAATTAATAATTTATTTGTCAATCTACGTCTATTAAAAAGATTTATTTTTTTCGGTGCAAATAACCTTAATATACTTGGCATTTTTTGGCTAAAGGACATATTATTGTATTAGGCTGACAGAGTTCCACTGATAAGTCTACTAAAGGATTTCTAGTCTACCCGAAGAGATTATGTCAATTTTACATCTTCATGTGAACTCCCAAATAATTACTGTACATACTTCGACATAACATCTTGTCATTTTTCCAACTTGATTTGAACTTCTATATCAATGCTATATAATCTCTCACTAGAAAAATCTTGTCCAAATATGAGAACTCGATAACTTAATAGATCAACATCCAAGCTTCCTATATATCCAACAGAATCTAACCCAAACGAGGGCACTGCATGCACATTACGCATCATTTTTGAACCCTAATCTCATAAATGGCTAATAATAAAACAAGAATAATTGTAAAGATATCTATATATTATCCCTTTTGTCTGATGAAGAACTGTCGTCTCATGATCTTGTAAATGCAGCACTTCCACATGTTACTTTCAGAAAAAGATCCTTTGATGAGTAACAATCAGATATCTGGCTGTGTTTCTTAGATCAACATCCAAGTTTCCTACATATCTGGCTAAATCTAACGCAAAGGAGGACACTGCATGGACATTACCCATCATTTTTTAACCCTAATCTCATAAATGGCTAATTAAAAAACAAGAATAATTGTATAGATATCTTGTATTGCCCCTTTTGTCTGATGAAAACTATCGTCTCATGATCTTGTAAACGCATCACTTCCGCATGTTACTTTAAGAAAAAGATCCTTTGATGAGTAACAATCAGATACTTAGATGTCTTTCTATAAGATCTTCCTATGATGAGGATCGAAGAAGAGTTCGGCGGTACATGTCTCAGCAGATTCAATGGTAGAAGATTCAGGAAAGCAAGACTTCGAATCCCATTACTACAAGATAGATTACATGATACCAAGAATACCATCCAGTGTCAGGCTGAACATGGTCATAACAGAACCAAGAATAATACTATCAATTGTGTTTCCGATAGATAAAATCACAGGGCTACCAATTCAAGTCCTTTTGGTCCCTAGCAAAAACCTGCAACAAAAATCGGTCTTATGTCTTGATAAATCCATCTCAAACTCTACATCCTTACTCATAATAATAAATTATAATATTCTACAAGAAATGAGAACTGGTGTTTGGATAATCTTGAAGCACCTTGAATGTCGTGGGAACGATGGGAATTTTCATGCCCAATTTCAGGTTAAATTTCCATTCTCCACTCGATGCCCCAAAACAAAACAATCTATCAATTGAATAACTATTAGTACTGGTCTGGTTAAGATCCAAGTCTTGAATCTTACATCCAGTGCACACTTCTTTGAATCCAATCCGTCCTAAGCACAACCACCAAAAACTAGCGATTCTTGTACCATATAGAAAGTAATTACTCCGATGTAACGCTACCAATTCGTAGAAAGGAGAAAAACTGAACGGTCCAGCAGAAGAACAGACCTGAGAAGCCCATTCGACGACGGAGGAGATCAATATCTGAGGTTCCCACGACAGCACACCGGTCGAGAACTCGCTTCGGCCGATCCCGCCGCAGCAGGCGAGAGGAGGGGAGCCGCCGGATGAGGAGGACAACGAGGGGTACCGGAGGCGGATGAGGCGGCTGAGATCGAGACGCCAGAGATAGGAGGAGGGAAAGGGGAAGGGGGGGATGGGAGAAACCCGTCGCGGTAGTCTGGTAGAAATCGATGGCGAGCCCTCGCGGTTTGTTGCTTTTGGCGGGCGGTTTTGTGGCTCTTAGTACCGGTTCAACTCGGAGTGTGTTGTTGTGGCAGTCCGAGTCCACTCGTCGCGACATTGTGGAGTCGCACCGCAACTGGACAGTATGTTTTATACGCCACATTGACCATCATCGAGCTTTTATCGCACATTGATTTTTTTATTTCTGCATTCTGTGGCGGCTCCATCATCGTCTTCGTCGATGGATGACCACCAGCTTTTGGGGCCATGAACGGTGGCAACCCGCTTCCCATTGCATTCCCCGTCAGAACGCAGAACAGAGAGAGAGAGAGAGGCATGGCGATGATACCTTGGACTCTTGCAGTCATGGACCGCGGCCTCGCAGGGAAGAATCACCGGGGCGTCATGAACTCCATCTTCATGGCTGCCTTCCCTTCGGCTTCCGTTACCTCCTCCGACGAAATGTATGATCTGAAGAGAGTTGATGTACGTGATCTTACCAGTATATAGCTCGAATCCTGATCGCCAGCTTATGGTGATGCCAATGTCCAAGTCACTGGCCCGATGTCTGTCCCTTGCTCGAAGCCTGCACCCAAGTGGCTCATCTCAGAAAAATTCATGCCCTTGTAATCACCAAGGGGATCTCCCAGAACCGACATGCGCCGAGCGCTGTCCTCCTCCAGATGTGTAATAAGCTTCTAAGAACCCATTCCCGAGCGAATTCCCCAGGCACGGTCTTATTAGCGCTTTGCAAGCAGCTGTTATGGTGCGATGCCAAACCCAACGGTGTCACCCTCTCCCTTGTTCTCAAGGCATGTCCCGATCTCAAAGCTATTGGTTTGGTAATGGATGTTCTTCCGCAGTCTCTAGTGCTGAACTCGTTGATCCACGCTTATACTGCTTGTGGGTCCGTAGGATTTGCTCACGGCGTGTTTGATGAATTTCCTGACAGAGATCAAATTGCTTTGACTGAGCTGATAAATGGTTACGTTCGTAGTAGAGTCCATGGACCTGTTCTCCAGTATAAAAGTATCACGATAAGTCATAATTCCATTTGATTTGGAAGCTGAAAGAGAATAATCGAGAAAGTTGTTGGTGTTGAATAGACACTAATTATTGATCAAGACGATCATACCATATGTCGATTGGAACAATAATTGAAGTAAGAGTGGTTGGCATGATGATTTGTGAAGTTGACAATCACTCGTAAGTATTATCTTTGTTCCTTGGACCAAGGATGCTGGCTGCTCAAATCCTTTAAAAAAACAAGTCAAGAAAAAAATTAATAAAAATATTATTTTATTTATAAAATTGAGAAATAGAAATAAGGTTTTTTTTAATATGAAGTATATAGAACATCAGTGAGTGTTAAAATGTTGGTGTCTAAATTAAGTATTTGCGAAACTAGTGTGAGTAATAGAGATTTTGTTACCGTCACCAATGATAATGTCTTCATTATCTCTATAGTCGTTAGTTGTAGATGAGAAATACATGTTGAGAGTATGAACCAATTCGATAGATCAAACTATAAAAGAGTGGAGGTTGCTGCTTATCTCGATCTCCACTATTTGAACTTACGTAACCGAGGAAGACCACACATTCGAGAATTGGATAAGAGGTCTACTAATAGACATGCGGGTGTGAGAGAGGGCAGAGGGGCAACCATAATGATTTCTATCAGTAAAATAACAACAACGATAGCTAGTGTTTCTTGCTAGCTTATGAGGAAGGTGGTAGGCAAAGGGGCGATCATAGTTGGCGATGTTGTGCACCCCCGAGGACGAGGAGGTTGAGAGTAGGCGACAAGCCTCTAGTTGTCTAGAAGCTATCGAGCGACCGCAATGAAACAAAGAGGGAGCGCTCAAGGCAGAGAACGCTCGATGGTCGATGAGGAGAAAAGGGAAGCGCTTGGGTTAGAGAGCGCTAGGTAGTGGGTGAGGAGGAAGGGGGAGCGCTCCTCCGCTCGAGCAACAATCAATGAGGAGAAAGAGAGAGGAGTAGTTCTCTAAGAAGAGGATGTCGTTGTTGCTACAGTGACAACAACAGATCTACGATGAGAACCATTAGGGAAACAAGAAAACTCTGCGATGGATTGAAGCTTGAGACAAGAGGAGGAAATCAAGCAACGACGATCAACGGAGAAGAGTGATTATTATCGTCAAATAGCGAGGACGAGAATGTTTTGCTTGAGGCAAGAGGAGCTCCAATACCATGAAGAATTAAGAAATATATTATAACATATATGAATTTTATTTATTGAGATGATGAATATTTAAACAGGTTTTGAGGGAGAGATTTTTCTCGATCAATCACTCAAATCATGCAATTAGATTAGTTATTCAAATCGATCATCAAATCATAGATTAATTAAAAATATAAGAAAACAAGAATATTATTTTATCTGTGTTTCTATCCTAATCTTTTATTGGGGTTGAGCTTTATGGTGCACTACATGAATTACTGGTAAGAGTGAATTGGCACCCGCGAATGAGAGATTTATGGTGCACTACATGCGATAGATCTCCACATAAATGCATGATAACTGTTTTGGTTGAACGCACAGAATAGATTTTCTGGTATTAAACGAAGATAATATATAATTTGTCTCTGGAATCATATATTTTGCTTTGTCTATGCTAGCTTGTGATCTATTTTCCTGTTGTATTTATAGAATAGCACATGTCGTCAGCCAAATTCTTTTTGTAGGATTGTCTGACGTGCGACGAGGTGCAAAAGGATTCAATCGATCTGAGGTGCACAGATCTTGAAGACGCCAATCAACTAACTTTACACATCTTGAAACAGCATAGCACGATGGAAGAGAGAGATAAATCACGATACAAAATGGATATACTTACAGAAAAACAAAAAGAGAGCATGTAATGTCATTGCGAAATTTAAATTTACCTTCAATTCGGTATTCAATGTATATATTGCCTTGCGAAATGTTCAATAAAAAAAAAAACATGCAATTGACTTGGAATTGTTGGAACATTATGATTTGTTGTTGTAGTTTATAATGGAGCAAGAGTATTAAAAATAAATAAATAAATAAATAAAAAGAATACTCCGGGAATAAAATAATTTATGTGAACTAAAAAGATAAAAAGGAGAATGCAAGATTAATAAGCTTCATTTCTACAGTGATTTAGATGGAGTCTCAGAATGATCAATACAAGTGGAGCAGTAATATAATATTTCGATTGCACTTAGCTATTGTAGTTGTCTGACAAACCCCACTTGTAATATATATAGCCCATACCAAACTACAAAAGCCAAAAACTTCGATCGTTTAGAAACATTGATCCTTCCACCTACACATCTATCTTATATTGCCTGCAATCTTTGTGCTCTAAAGACTGACTCACATACAGCAGGTGGGGGATGCTTCTTCCTAACCATTATCATATGGTTGCATCATCAACAAACAGGCACTAGAATTCATAAACAATTGACATCTAATTTAACATGATTCGAATTTCATTAAACAGCTATGTAGCTATTTTCTGTGCAGTCATGATGACATTTTTTAGGACAATGATGAAACCATTGATACAACAGGGAGCAGACTGTGACTTGCTTATTTGCATTGTCTAATGCCTCATGCATCAAAGATTGTGAGTGAGATATACTGATTTAAACAAACTGCATCAGTTGCACTAATCATGAACTAGCATCCAAATGACATGATTAGCCATAAAATTTATCAAATCTTCTTACAGTATGGCAAAAATTACACCAACCAGCAAGCACATCATTGTGGCATAATTAACTAACAAGAACCTTTTTTTAAATCCTAAAGTAAGTCAACAGCTTTGTTACTCTCCATGCTACTTATTGCCTATTAGATATATCTGATGAACAACAAAGTAAAAAAACAAAAAAGTAATTTACATGCTTGAACATATAACTAATTTGATCTTAATAAAATCATGCATGGTTTAATCATGAAACTAATCACATTGTGTGGCTGACAAACCGCCTAATTAAAGTACTTACTCGGATTATTAGGAGCTGTAAAAGATAAGGATAATGATTTGACGACTAGAATAAAACTGCAAGCAATCGAGACATCTACTGCTAACCCATTAAAAATATTTTGGACTGACCATGTCTCCAACATGCACAAAATAAAAAAAGCCATCTACTAAAGTAATAAGCAACGTTGATGTCTCAACCAAAGCCATTGACGCAGCATTTGATTCAGAAACCCTTGTCATTTCATTATAACAGTGAACAGCTCTTTATTTCGGGTACTATTTCAGCGAAGTACTGTCTTAGGATGACTATGTCAGAAAGTTAGAGAAGCACTGTCTCTATTTGAGGATGGCTATGTCAGAAAGTTAGTAAAGTACTGTCTCTATTTGAGGATGGCTATGTCAGAAAGTTGCTCGTATAACGTAACATATGGAACTATTGAATTTGGTAATCTTATTATAACAGAACCATAGATCTCCCAATATATCCGACCGAGTGAAGTTAGATCAGCATTTCATTCCTTCGAATAGGTATCAACATTCTACACAATCATCAAGATTTCTTAGATTGTCATAATATAACTATAGAAAAAAAATTAAAGACAGTCAAAAACTTCATACAAATCATTTTTTTTTCAATCATGTTAAAAAACATAATAAACTCAAACTTGAAAAATTGGTGCCACATATTTGATGGATTAGGACAACGTTGAATTTTTATTTAACAAACATAATAGGTCTTATAATCTTACATTAGATAGAAGTTAACAAATATAATGATACCATCTTCATACTCTACTTAACATATCTCATTCACGATAAAAATAAGTTATATATTGTCATCAAAGATTACTCATGATTATAATACAAAACATTATAATGTCAAGTTGATAATATTTATTAAGATTTTTTAAGGATCATAGGCCAACATTTTAATGCCCAAATGACATTAATAGACCAGAATTTGTATTTCATAAAACAGTTGATAATATTGAAATCAAACAACCAGAAAATATTATAAATGACAAAAAAATTATAGGGCCCAACCGGGTTCGAACCGGTGACCTCTTGATCTGCAGTCAAATGCTCTACCACTGAGCTATGGACCCATTTTGATTTAGTTTTAACTAATTTTTTCTTTCATCAACAAGAGCTATAATTTTAAGCACCCATGAACTTGAAAGAAATATGTTAAACATTTAAGTATATTAACATCAATCGCATAATTTTCCATCACAAAGAGCTAAGTTGCAAGGTTCTTGTTCTTATTTTATATATGTTACGGGAGAAAGTGTAGACGACAAGCATCTCTAGCATAGTAAATCAGATCAATCTGTTAAATAAGTTGGATAAGTATCCCAACCAACAGTATGTTTTTATAATTTAACTAATGCTTTGAATTCTCAGTTGGCTAATTCTACTTTTACTTCTAGCCATGCAATATGTTTAAGTTGCGGATTATGGGCTGATTTAAGATCAAGAAAGTATAGATTTGGGGGTTTTGACAAAATATGTCATCTTTCATAATCCAATTTAAAATAATCATCCTATTTTCTTATATAAATCAGATGCATTTTTCATGTTTGCAAATGGACAAGATCCTAATTATTAATTAATAGGAAGAACTTGTTAATCTATGACTATTAAAAAGATTTATATTTTTCAGTGTAAATAACTTTAAGATACTTGACATTTTTTGGTTGAAGGACATATTATTTTATTAGGCTGACAGAGTTCCACTGATAAGTTTATTGAAGGATTTCTGGTCTACCCGAAGAGATGATGTCAATTTTACATCTTCATGTGAACTCCCAAATAATTACTGTACATCACTAAATCATTTTTGTTTCAAATGATAAAAGTTTAAGTGCAAAAAACTTCTTTTTTTTTTTGCTGTAGAACTATTAGGACAACACAGTTCTATCATATGTCTGCTAGAGGATTTATAGTCCAACATAACATCTTCTGTCATCTTTACAACTTGATTTGAACTTCTATATCGATGCTATACAATCTCCCACTAGAAAAATCTTGTCCAAATCTGAGAACTCGGTAACTTAATAGATCAACATCCAAGCTTCCTACATATCCAGCTGAATCTGACCCAAGGGAGGACACTGCATGCACATTACGCATTATTTTTGAACCCTAATATCATAAATGGCTAATTCAAAAATAAGAATAATTGTAAAGATATCTTATATTGTCCCTTTTGTCAGATGAAGAATCAAAGTCTCATGATGTTGTAAATGCAGCACTTCCATATGTTACTTTCAGAAAAAGATCCTTTGATGAGTAACAATCAGATACCCAGATGTATTTCTATAAGATCTTCCTATGATGAGGATCGAAGAAGAGTTCAGCGATACATGTCTCAGCAGATTCAATGGTAGAAGATTCAGGAAAGCAAGACTTAGAATCCCATTACTACAAGATAGATTACATGATACCAAGAATACCATCCAGTTTCAGGCAGAAAATGGTCATAACAGAACCAAGAATAATACTATCAATTGTGTCTCCAATAGATAAAATCACATGGCTACCAATTCAAGTCCTTTTTGTCCCTAGCAAAAACCTGCAATAAAAATCTGTCTTATGTCTCGATAAATCCATCTCAAACTCTACATCCTTACTCATAATAATAAATTATAATATTCTACAAGAGATGAGAACTGGTGTTTGGATAATCTTGAAGCACCTTGAATGTCCTGGGAACAATGGGAATTTTCACGCCCAATTTCAGGTTAAATTTCCATTCTCCACTCGATGCCCCAAAACAAAACAATCTATCAATTGACTAACGATTAGTACTGGTCTGGTTAAGATCCAAGTCTTGAATCTTACATCCAGTGCACACTTCTTTGAATCCAATCCGTCCTAAGCACAACCACCAAAAACTAGCGATTCTTGTACCATATATAAAGTAATTACTCTGATGTAACGCTACCAATTCGTAGAAAGGAGAAAAACTGCAACGGTCCAGCAGAAGAACAGACCTGAGAAGCCCATTCGACGACGGAGGAGATCAATATATGAGGTTCCCACGCCAGCACATTCGTCGAGAACTCGCTCCTGCCGATCTCGCCGCAGCAGGCGAGAGGAGGGGATCGGCGGGATAAGGAGGACAACGAGGGGCGTATAGGAGGGGGATGAGGCGGCTGAGATCGGGACGCCAGAGCGAGGAGGAGGGAAAGGGAAAGGGAAAGGCGGGGCCGGGAGAAGCCCGTCGCGGAATTCTGGTAGAAATCGATGGGAAGCCCTCGCGGGTTGTTGCTTTTGGCGGGCGGTTTTGTGGCTGTTAGTACCGGTTCAAGTCGGAGTGATTTGTTGTGGCAGCCCGAGGCCACTCGTCGCGACATGGTGGAGTCGAACCGCAACAGGACAGTGCGTGTTCTGAGCCACATTGACATCATCGAGCTTTAATTCGCTGTTTTGGGCTTTGAACGGTGGCAACCCGCCTCCCATTGCATTCCCTGTCAGAACGCAGCAGAGAGAGAGAGAGGGGCATGGCGATGATACCTTGGACTCTTGCAGTCATGGACCGCGGCCTCGCAGGGAAGAAGTACCGGGACGTCATGAACTCCATCTTCATGGCTGCCTTCCCTTCGGCTTCCGTGACCTCCTCCGACGCAATGTATGATCTGAAGAGAGTTGATGTACGTGATCTTACCTGTATATAGCTCGAATCCTGATCGCCAGCTTATGGTGATGCCAATGTCCAAGTCACTGGCCCGATGCCTGTCCCTTGCCAAGCCGTGCGTTCCCTTGCTCGAAGCCTGCACCCAAGTTGCTCATCTCAGCCAAATCCATGCCCTTGTAATCACCAAGGGGCTCTCCCAGAACCGACATGCGTCGAACGCAGTCCTCCTCCAGATATGTAATGAGCTTCTAAGATCCCATTCCCGAGCGAATTCCCCGGGCACGGTCTTATTAGCCCTTTACAAGCAGCTGTTACGGTGCGATGCCAAACCCAACGGTGTCACCCTCTCCCTTGTTCTCAAGGCATGTCCCGATCTCAAAGCTCTTGGTTTGGTTATGGGTGTTCATGCTCAGTCTATAGCATTCGGCTTTCGATCCGATACTCTGGTGCTGAATTCGTTGATCCACGCCTATACTACTTGTGCGTCCGTCGGATTTGCTCACGACGTGTTTGATGAATTACCTGACAGAGATCAAATTGCTTGGACTGAGCTGATAAATGGTTACGTTCGTAGTGGCCGTGCTAAGGAGGCTGTCGACCTGTTCTCTCGAATGATGGAAGCAAACGTGAGGCCTGACGTGATTAGCATTGTGGCTGCATGCACCGCTTGTTCGCAGCTGGGTGATCTGAGCTTGGGTAGGATACTGGAAGGATTAGCATGCAAGAGGGGGGTGAAGGACAACACTCATGTGGTCAATTCATTGATCGACATGTACAACAAGTGTGGGAGCATCGATGATGCTTGGAAATTGTTCGATGAGATGCCCCACAAAGATGTGGTTTCTTGGAACTCCATGGTTGCTGGGTCGGCGAGGACTGGCGACATGGAGGCTGCACAGAGTCTGTTCGATCAAACACCAAACAAGAATGAAGTGTCCTGGAGTTCACTGATCAATGGGTACGTGCAAAACGATCGCTTCGAGCAGGCTTTGAGCACGTACAAGGAGATGATCGACGCCGGTGTAGCAACCAACGAAGCAGCTATTACCGGCACCGTCACCGCTTGTGCTCATCTAGGTGCTCTTCACTTGGGGCGGCAAATACACCTGAGCTTGGACGAGAGCAAGCTCTGCCATGACACCGTCTTGAGCACTGTGCTTGTGGATATGTACGCCAAGTGTGGCTGTTTAGATACGGCTCGTTCTCTGTTCGCAAGGATGGTGCACAAGAGCCAGGTCTCATGGAATGTGATGCTGATGGGATTGGCCATTCACGGGAAAGCAGCCGAATGCCTCGAGCTCTTCTCGGAGATGTCCAAGGATGGCACAAGGCCAAGTAGCACCACCTTCGTTGCAATTTTATCGGCTTGTGCGTATGCTGGATGGATCGAAGAAGGAAGAGCCTTCTTCGATAAGATGACCGAATCCTATGGGATTACTCCTCGCGCCGAGCACTTATCTTGCATGGTTCATCTGCTGGGAAGAGCTGGGCATGTTTCCGAAGCATGTGATCTTGTTAGAGCTGCTTCCCATATCGAACCAGACGTGGCAACTTGGGGAGCTCTACTGAGTTCTTGCAAAAGCCATGGCTACGCAGAGCTTGCAGACGTCGTTGCAGGAAAGATGCTCGAGTTGGATCCTTGCCACACCGGAGCTTATGTGCAGTTATCAAGTATGTATGCTTCTGAGAACAAATGGAGGGAAGTGGTGGAGATCCGAAGGGTGATGAAGGGGAGAGGCGTCAAGAACCGCCCTGGATGGAGTTGGTTCGAGCTGGATGGGACCGTCCACGAATTCCTGGTAGGAGTGAATTGGCACCCGAGCATGAGAGAGATTTATGGTGCACTACATGCAATAGATCTCCACATAAATGCATGATAACTGTTTGGTTGAATGCACAGAATAGTAGTTTTTCTGGTATTAAACCAAAGCTATGCTATCTTGTGATCTATTTTCCTGTTTTATTTATAGAATAGCACAACATGTTGTCAGCCAAATCCTTTTTAACTGATCTGTGTCTTTTGTTCCTTGTTTGTTTTAGAGCATCCTAATTTATCCAAGTTTCTGGCTACAAGGAAGTCAAAAATGCACGAGGTTATACATGAGAAGATGAAAGAAGAAGAACTGAGCTCAAGAATTTTCCTCAGTTTATTCAATTTCTTTTTCCATGAAAAGGCAACTTAATCATATCCTTAAATAACAGGCAAAAATGGCACAAAGGAGACTCTTTGCTCTTGAATTCACTTCACAATAAATTATGCTACAAGTTCTTGGAGGAATTTGGAGTGTGGCTACATTCATTATGCAGCATTTAGATGCAGAACAGTAGGTTTATAGAGATAGCAGTGAGTAAATGAGAAATATATTGGACATCACTACCACACTACTACTAAAGCATAAGAACCTCATTAATCACACTAACAAAATCATTCCAGCATGCATTTTCTAACTGGTTGACAAAATTCAATTGACAAGATAACTCACATACTCTGACAGAAAGGCGAAAACACTGACTTATCAATTTCTCATAAACTCGTACCTTATCGACGCTGGGTGCTTCTGATCCAATTCATAACATGATCGCAATCTTGATCGCGGCTAAACAGCTTAACTTGTGCTCGATAGGACTTCAGCTCGTAGGTTTCCTGTCGCCCATTGGTGTCTTTCTTCATTTTAAGCGACTCGGGCACCACCAATCTCCCCGTTTGATCGTGGTACGCATCACAAATGAAATCGATGACTTCTTCGAATGGTCTCGAGGCATCAAGCCAGTAATAGATAAGCTCATTCCGAAACCAAGTGATCTGCCTCTTTGCAAAGTTTCGGGATGCTTTTTGGAATTCGGATAAGAATGCACGGAACTCTTCAGCAGTGCTTCTTCCTCCTTGTTCCCTACAGCTCAGCAGGTACTCCATGGCTTGCCTGTACCCAATTGCTCGAGTCGCAGAATTCATGTTCGGATGAAGGCCAATGTCAAGCAGCCACGAGGCTTCTGAGAGAAGCCCTTCGGTTTCCATCAGCATGTCTTCGCACCTCAAGTCGATCGACCTATACAGATCAATTCTCGGGCCCGTAAGGAAGAAGCAAATGAAGTTGTAATCCAGGTCCTTTGCAGTGTTCAGGGAGCTGTTTGCATCAGGTAGGTGTTTGACGACCGAGGTGTGCGATGCTCTCGAATCAAGACGCTGGCGAAATGAATCATACGGCACACTGAAAGCTGAAGGAGGCATTCCAGAGGACCTGATGATCTCGAGACTACGCCGCAACCGATACCAGTTATTTGTGGGCAGAAACCGAGCATTTGGATCACCGGCCTTGACCACTAAATCCACAGCTGCATCCCACTGCTTACTGTTCTGCAATTCCATGAGCTCTGCACATACTTCGTGCGAAATCGCGAACGACGCCTTTGGAACGTCTGGCTTTCCATATATGTACCATCTTAGATAGAGTCCAGTCCCTCCGGCAACAATTGGGACTCGGCCTCTTCCTACAACGCCCTCGGTTGCTCTCCTGGCATCCTCAAAGAACTGCCCGGCAGAGTAATCGTCCGAGGGTTGCAAGATGTCGATCAAGTGATGAGGCACTTCGTTTCTGTCCCACGTAGAAGGCTTGGCCGATCCAACATCAAGTCCACGGTACACTTGCACGGAATCAGCGCTAACGATCTCCCCATCGAGTGCCTTCGCTAGCTCTAATGCGAGCCTACTCTTTCCCGCTCCTGTGGGGCCGGAGATCACGATGACTCTGTTCTTCTTCGTCGAACCGGAGACGGAGCAAGTAGCCCTCAATGTGTTCGACGGTGGGAACCGAGCCGTCGGGGTTAGTCTCAGAGGTGAACAGAGAGGAAGATTCATCTGCAAGCTCGATGCCGGCCTCGTGCCCCACGAAGGCAACCCGAATCTCGTTCTTGTAACTGGAAGAACGTCTACAGCATATTAGACAGGAAATCTTTTCACACCATTGAGCACCGAAGGGTGGTCTGCACATCAGACACTATCATATTACCAACTTCAAATCAAAGAAATATGAGAAATTGCATAAAAAATTCAACCGTAAAAAGGGACTCATGGCATGTTAGAAGAGGAGAGGGAGGTCCATCCATAAGAAAAAGCCTAAAAATAGGTCACCCTCCGGCGAGAAGAACATGAAATAAAAAGAAGAGGCTCGACGTACAGGCATTTCATCGAATGCTTGGTGCGCACCTATTCGTCGGATCATATCGCCTTCTCCGGTACCCCGCGGTAGGGTTATGGGAACCCAACCCTATCCGTAAGCCAGGCGGCGAACCGGAGAAGCGAAGAAGAGCGCTCCAAAAGGGCGATGCACGTCGCAGCAAAATAACGAACCCAACACCGACTCGACTTCGACGGTGTCAACTCGAACCGCAACCTTCTTTAGATTTCTCTGATCTTTTAAACCTGCGGGACGACCAAACTCACCCTTTTGCCTTCTCGAACTAAGGAGAGCATGAGATGCGGCCCCGCGTCGGCCCCACGCATATCAATCGATCGACACACCGGTAAACGATTCGGGTGAGAGATTTGAGTGTGCCGGCTCGGGACCGAGCTCCGCAAACTAAATTGGGTCGAGTTTGTGGGTCGGTGGCCTACAAACCCAACCCATCACGTCTGAACTAATCTTTGTTAGGTACTTATTGATCACGATCGATCATATTTCAACACGTGGAACTCAATCGATCAATCTTGCCATGTCAGCATGAATTAAAGGAAAAATATATATTTGTTCGATTATCTTAATTTGTACTTCGGATTCATGACATGATGAGAATTTACTTTTTAAGTATTTTATACTTATTTTTTGATAATGGATAAATAATGAAAACAAGATTTGAATTCTCAATCTTATGATAAATTACTAAGATATTTATCAACTAAATTAACTAATATTTTCATAAAACTTATTTTTTTTAAAAAAAATAATAATAAATAAAAATATATTTATAATATGGGGTTTCGAAGGATCCAAAGTTATTATTTAAGGATGAGACATGCTGACTTAACTCTATCACATAAATTGATGAGTGATTATGACAATAGTGATTATCAGTTTTTTTTTTCCTTTATATGATATATTTTGACGCAACTTGCATGATAATAGACAACCGCCACCTCCACCTCATGATCGACGTGTGGACTTAACTCTATTACATAATGAACTGCTTGGTTCTGTCTTCCCACACATTAATGACGGAAGAAAACATTAGTTACAAATATTGTGTCATTATCGATTTTTTTTCCTTTCCTTTTAATAGGGCATATTTTTAATTTGATTTATACGATAACGAGCGACAATCACCTCATGGCCAACATGCAAACTTAACTCTGCCACATAAATTGATGAGTAATTATGGCAACTACTTGTTTTTGTCTCCCGATACATTAATAACGAAAGAAAATACTAGTTGTAAATATTATGTCAATATCAAATTTTTTTTCTTTCTTCTTCCCTTTTGAAGGGGCATATTTTGACGCAACTTGTGTGGTAACGAGCAGCAGCCACCTCATGGCCGACGTGATGCACGTGTGCTAACAAAGTATTTTGGAACTAAGGGTGGCAAAAGCCATACCCATGTTGCTTAG
Source organism: Musa acuminata AAA Group (assembly GCF_036884655.1). Classification (NCBI taxonomy): domain Eukaryota; kingdom Viridiplantae; phylum Streptophyta; class Magnoliopsida; order Zingiberales; family Musaceae; genus Musa; species Musa acuminata. Next base: position 1,779,196 of record NC_088327.1, read on the forward strand.
ATCTATTCGAGACAACGTTGTCCTACCTTAAGCCATCCACGATGACACAAGGCGGTGTCGCAAAGCGGAGAGCCATGCATGCCGATCCGTGTCGCGCGGAAAGCATGGGTCAACCTCCCAAGATATCGTAGATTGTTAACAAGCCTCGTACAATCGTTTCTCCGACAAATAGGTATAAAAGACAATCCTCTTCTCACTAACAAGAGGAGCATACCTATATACCACATCGAGCTGACTTAAACTTTAAATGGGTGAAATCAAAAATCCCTCTCTCAATGTTGAGGAGTAGCAATCGTAGGCCTGTCTCGAGCCGAGAGATGCTCCCCGACCCATTTTGGTTCCTCCGTCACATCACCAAATCCTCACGTGAGCCCATGTCAACTCCTCAACGTTAAATTCCGCAACACCTTTTCACATCATCTAAACTCTGTTACAAGTTTGATTTCCTCGACTTCTTCTTTACTGATAATCAAATCAAGTAATCAAATCAAGTTCTTGATATAGTAAATTATGATTGTTTGATGTGTATAGAGATTCAAAATCAATCAAAATTTAATGTTTAAATCTATCACAAATTTGGGTGCCGGAATATACTGGAGCGCGACAAAATTTGCTGTAAGATTACATCATTTGTGCATCCAATAAAGATATTTTTTCTGATACTTAATTTTTTTAAAAAAAAAGTTTAACAATTTAAAATATTATTAGTAAAAAGAAAAAATAGGATATTATATAGGTCTTTTTATGATAATTTTCGGCAATAATCAGAAGAAAGTGAAAAATAATTATGTGAAATCTTCTTGCTATCTATCGGATCCAACAAACAAACAACACCGTACAAACAAGGCGGTATCATATCACGTCATTTACTTGGTTACGGACGTCCTCGTCCTTATCTTCCCGAGTTCTTGGGCCCCACGGAGAAGGGGGGGGGGGGGGGAAGTGCATCTATCTTCCAACCCTGTCCCCCTCGTGACGTCGATTCAGCTAATCTTCTCGAGTTCTGGCCCCCACAGCGAACGGGAAGTGCTTCGGTGACGTGGATTCATCCTCGGAAGTACGTCCTTTCCTTGAGCGATAAGGCCACGGAGACAAATGCAGTAATGCAGAAATAAGTTTAATTATCATACGGTCAACATCAAGCATACAAACAACGTATAGTGGACCACTTCCAGGGCCCCACCCCTGTTGAAATCTAATACCCGGAAGACCAATGGTGTTTGACCAATAATATGTTGATTTGCCTTAAAAGATTACCCGTGAGTTCTGCGCCCACCTGTCTGGTGAATGGAGGACGAGATGGAGCCGCCGTCGCCTCCGATCATAAGAAGCTAGCCGTCAGGTTCACGGATGTGTGGGTAGAGATGGAGTAATTGCTCTGCGAGGCCGACTCGGTCCGAGTCGTGGACTACATTCGACTCGGCCGACCGGCGGAGCCCATCTTCTTGGCCATCTCCCTCAGCACGTACTTCTGTATCTTCCCCGTCGACGTCTTCGGCAGCTCCGCCCGGAACACCACCGTCTTCGGCACCATGTAGTGCGGCATGCGCTCTCGGCACCACGCGATCACCTCGCTCTCCGTCGGTGGCGCCGCCGACGCTTCCTCCTTCAGGCTGACGAACGCGCACGGCGTCTCCCCCCAGAACTCGTCCGGTCGCGCCACCACCGCCGCCTCGTTCACCGCTGGGTGGCCGTACAGGATGGACTCCACCTCCACGCTGCTCAGGTTCTCCCCGCCGCTGATGATCACGTCCTTGGACCGGTCCTTGATCTCGATGTAGCCGTCGGCGTGCATGACGCCGACGTCCCCCGTGTAGAACCACCCGTCCGCGCGCACCGCCTTCGCCGTCGCCTCCGGGTCCTTGAGGTAGCCCAGCATCACGCAGGCGCCGCGCAGCACGATCTCCCCCATGGTGTTCCCGTCCCTCTTCACGCTCTCCCCCGTGTCCCCGTCGATCACGTCGGCGGCCGTCATCGCCAGGCAGCGCACGCCCTGCCGCGCCTTCAGCCGCGCGCGCTCCGACGCCGGGAGCCGGTCCCACTGCCCCTTCCACGCGCAGGAGACCGCCAGCCCCGCCGTCTCCGTCAGGCCGTACCCGTGGCTGACGGCGAAGCCGAGCGCCTCCGTGCGGTGGAGCACCGCGGCGGGGGGCGGCGCCCCGGCGGTGAGGACCTGGACCGGGCCGTGGAGCGGGCGACGGGCGGAGTCCGGGGCGTTGGCGAGCATGTTGAGGACCACGGGCGCGCCGCACATGTGGGTCACCCGGTGGGTCTCGATTGCGGCGTAGATGGCGGCGGCGTCGAATCGGCGGAGGCAGACGTTGACGCCGCCGGCGGCGGCGATGCCCCAGGGGTAGCTCCACCCGTTGGCGTGGAACATGGGGAGCGTCCAAAGGTAGGTGGGCCGCCTCGGCACGGACCAGTCGATGAGGGAGTCGATGGTGATGAAGAAGAGGCCGCGGTGGCAGTGAACCACCCCCTTGGGGGCGGAGGTGGTTCCGGACGTGTAGTTAAGGACCATAGGGTCCCACTCGCTGCGGGGACGGACCCACCGGAACTCCGGGTCCCCCGTCTCGAGGAGCTTCTCGTACGTGAGGGCGGAGCTCTGTGGCGGCGGCGCGTCCTCGTAGGGATCCTCGATGGTGACGACCCGAGGGCGCTCGGCGGAGGCGGGGAAGAGTCGGAGGACGTCGTCGAGGAGGGGGCGGGAGAGGACGTCGACGAAGACGAGCTTGGAGGCGCTGTGGCGGAGGAGGATGGAGATGGTGCGGGCGTCGAGGCGGAGGTTTACGGTGTTGAGGACGGCGCCGCTCATCGGCACGCCGAAGTGCATCTCGTACATGGCCGGAACGTTGGGGGCGAGCACCGATACCTAAACCAAGATCCAACGATAACGCCACAGGGTCGAACAAGATCGAATCTCGAAGCAAAGAGAGACAACAAAAAAGATGGGATTTCAAAGACACGGATCGTAATATGGAAACAGGAGGAGGAGGTTGCAGCGGTACCACATCGCCGGGGGAGATGCCGAGGGAGGAGAGGGCGGAGGCGAGGCGGAGGCAGCGGCGGAGGGTCTGCGACCAGGTGAAGGCGGTGCGGTTGTAGACGAGGGAGGGGCAGTCGCCGTAGACGGTGGCGGTGCGCTCGAGGAACTCGAGCGGCGTGACGGGGCAGCAGTTGGCGGCGTTGGGGCCCAACCCATCCATGGCGTTCCGCTGCTCTTTTTTGGTGGAAGGGGGCGATCTCCTCCGGGTTGGATTTATCGGAGAGCAGACTGGGATTGTTAACCTCAGCAGGAATGAGTCAAATTCCATCCATCTTCTTCTAGTAGTTCTTCGGGGATAGCTTGTCATAATATTCCATGATTAGTGGAAAGATTTGGAAGACAGGGCAGAAGAATTGGGCAAAAGCATGATGACAAAACCAGGTCTTCGTCATCATCTTCTTCCACGGTGATGGAGACAGCTCAGACTTTGAGATCGGAGCACATGGACCTCCGTCGCAATAAATATCCAAGCCAGCCTGACTCGGTGCCATCCGGTTTAAGATTCCTGTGGCGGCATGGGCCGGACCCACGCTCCAACCCACCGAGGGCCCAAACACCACCACAATCCTAACCACCTCGGTGTGCCCCCGATCGGGTCACAAACCAACGCTAATGAGCTCAGCGAAACGGTCCGAGTCCCGAGGCTTATTGTGTAACGCGAATCTATCGATGTGGGACTAAAAGGCTCACCCGAGTCCATTTAAGTTGTGCTACTGAATCCACTTGGATGGTGATGACAATGATTGCGTTGCAACATCATCATGTGACCTCCTCTAAAAGGGAAACCTAGCGATATCGATTGCATGCACTACTGAACATGGCGTCCATTGCCCCTCTCTCTCTCTCTCTCTCTCTCTCTCACACACACACACACTCTTTTTCTTTTTACCCAAACCATATGAAAGAAAGCGAGAAGAAGAAGAAGAAGATGCATTGCAGGGATCCATCTGCCAAACATATGCCACAATTCAGAATTTGAGGGCTCCACGGATCAGAGCCAATTCTTCTGCTCATGATCACAGGAGCTCCAATCATTATGTCAATGTTTTGGTAGATAGATAGGCCTCACATGCATGTCTTCCTCTTTTCTCCCACTCTTCTCCTTGGTGTCTCATTTCTCTACTGTCAAAGACCTAAAAGGATACAAAAAGAAGAAGCCCCCATTCAACGTGCAGTGCAGTTTGTCTTTGTTCACTGGCGATGCAGGAGAAAAAGGCATTCAATGGAACCAAAGGAACCACTAGCTTTACAAAATCAAATAGATGAAATGATAGATTACACAGTAACAAATGAAGCCATGAAGAAAGAAGCTTGTTTGAGGCAGCAGTTCGATAGAAAGGAAAAAAGAATCAGCTTTATTCAAAGGAGAAAAGAGCCATGCCTCTTCCTTTGCCTACTCTTTCCTTTTGTCAATCCGACTAATTATACTGTTTGAGCAATTGTCCAAAATGTATCAAGATATATTCTAACATCCGAAGAACAAGAAGAAAGAGCTACTGTTTATGTTCCATGCCATGCATACTTCTTCAGATTATAATCAAGAAATAACTTTCAGAAAAGCCATGTCTAGTAATACTCAAGAAAAGCACACTAATCTGACTGCATGCAATTGATCGCCAACATACGCTGGACAAGAGAAAACAAAATGAGAGAGAGAGAGAGAAGAAACATGCATGCTTGAAGGATTTGTCATGTTCTCGCAGGACTTTCTTGAACTATCAACAAGGATCAAACCTGTCGCTCTTCTCCTCCTCAAACATGCACTGCACGAATCAGTTCTTACCCCTGCATGCAATCTACCATCGCATAAACCAATCCAAAAGAACCTCGCTTTATCTCACACGGAAACACCATAAATTCTGAAAGATCTGTCATGTTCTCCAGGGACTTTCTTGAACTATCAACGGACGAACTGGGTTTCTCGACCGAGGACACAGCTTCACGCATTCACAGTTCAAGAAAGCCTGTGGAGGACATGTCCAGAATCTCGTGACCTGACAACACGTCAAGAGATCTAAACAAGGCAAAAATGAGGTCTAAAAATGGTGGAAGAGAGAGATGAATATGGTGAGAGAGACGACGGCCCGATCCCGGTTTAAATAGAGGCGTAAAGCCACGAACCGGCGGGGCTCGATCCGTGCACGTGCCAACACCGCCTTCCCGCTCGTGCTTTGATCCAACGGTTGTCCCTCGACGGCGGCTAGTACGTGGACGCATCTTGTTATCATGATCAAGTAAAAGTATTAAGTTACTACGTCATCAAGGTGCCGTGGTGTAGTTGGTTATCACGTCAGTCTAACACACTGAAGGTCTCCGGTTCGAGTCCGGGCGGCGCCATCCTTATTTACTATTGTTTTTTGTTTTACTTTATATGCGCGCGGGCACACGCGAAGAGGCCGAGAAACCTATCACTGGGAGAGAGAGCCTTCGTGTTTATGCGCTTTCCTCGACGGTGACCAGTTCTTGGCCAAAATGGCGGCGACACTTCGTCGAACGCTCAGATCCCCACTCTTCCGCAGCCGCCTCTCCCCACTCTCCACGACCACCTCGGCCGATGACCCCAAGCCCAGCTCCTCCCCGTCTGACACCACCTCTGCCGCTAAGTCGGCCGTCCGCTTGGAGTCCGACCCGGACCGTCTCGCAGCCCTCTTCGAGGCCGCCGCCCGCCACCCTTCCTTCTACGGCGACCGCCCCATCTACCACATCTCGATCCGTAAGCTCGCCCGCCACCGCCGCCCCGACCTCATCGAGCGCCTCCTCGAGGGCGCTATGTCGGATCCCAAAGCCCCCAAGTCGGAGGGCTTCCTCCTCCGCCTGCTCTCCCTCTATGCCGACGCCGGCATGCTCGACCACGCCATCCGCATCTTCGAGGCCATGCCTGGACTCGGATGCCGGCGCTCCGAGCGCTCACTCTGCGCCCTCCTGTCGGCCTTCCTCAAGAACGGCCGCGTCGACCGCCTTCGGGAGGCCTTCGATAGCGTCCCCGGAGAGTTCGGCGTCACTCCGGGCGTCGCCTCGTACAATGTCCTGCTGAAAGCTCTCTGCGTTAGCGGCGAAGTCGACAGAGCACGCTCCTTGCTCGACGAAATGCCCGATAGGGGCATCGAGCCCGACATCATCTGCCACGACACGGTCTTGGATGGTTATCTAAAGAAAGGCGACCACGCCGGATTCGATAAGGTTCTCGAGGAGATCAACCGGAAGAATCTTAGCCCAGACACTGGCACTTACAATTGTAGGATCGCGGCGCTCTGTGCGAAAGGCAACAGCTTAGAGGCGGCGGAGTTGTTGGAGGAGATGAAAGCAAACGGAATCCAGCCGGATCGGATCAGCTTCAACATCTTGATCGACGGGTTCCGCAAGGAAGGAAACATGGACTCGGCTATGAAGGTTTTCGAGAGAATGAAGGCTGTCAAGAGGCCGGACGGCGGTGCAATGTCGCCCAACTTCAAGACCTACATTGTGTTGCTGCAGGGTCTGGTGGAGAAGGCGGAGTTCGACGAGGCAGTGGAGATCTGCAGGGAGTGTTTGGAGAGGAAATGGCCGCCGCCGTTGGAGACGGTGAGAGGACTGCTGGATGGATTGACGAAGAGTTCGCGTGTGGAGGAGGCAAAGGATGTGATGGCGAGGATGAGGAAGGCGATCAGGGGCGACGCGAGAGACGCTTGGAGGGAGATCGAAGCGGCGGTGTCTCTCGGTGAGGCTCCAAAATAATGTACTCGTCATCGGTAGTGCTTCGGAGCGAGAGGATGAACAAAAACCAAAGGAAAGATGGATGTTAAGTGCTTAATAAATATTGTTTTAGCCACCACATCAAATATAGCAGTAGGAAAGGAAAATAGAAGTTGACATTTTAGTCAACGGTGAACAATAAGAGATAAGATCAATATATGAATGTGTGGCACAAAAGTTGGCTGCACAAGCAGAAGATGTTAGAACAGGAATAGGAATTTTTAACCTCCCATCAAAACAACGTAAAATGTTATAAAACGAAATAAAACACAGGCATATGATCGATTCTTTTCGTCTCTTGTTAGGAAAACTGTTCAAGATATACTCGAAATATAAATTTGAACATATGATGAGGAGATATACTCAATATAAATTTGAACATATGATGAGGAGGGTGACCTTCTCGTTCTACCATACTCAAGTTGAGCAAATTTTGCTTCGAATAACCATTTTAATTAAAAAATGAGAGTATTGTTCTTGTGTATCTTGATTAATCGAAACGAATGTTGATATTGATATAATGGAAATTATTATTTACAATCTCCTATTTATCATTTTTTTTATAATTATATATATTTTTTAATTTTTTAAAACTATCATTTCCTAAATTGATATAAATATCCTCCCGTCTCCTCCTCGTTTGTGTCTCCTCAAATAACAAAGTTAAAAGAGCTACGAACAAGGTCGATGACCTAAGGGGGCAACAATCAACAATAAGGAGTATCGGTTAGGAGGCAATGATCGATGATGAGCTTAGGTTTGGAGGGTAGCTCTATAATATTATATTATTTTTGAACAAATTTATAGTATTTTTGATAAATATATCAAAAAATTTATAATTCTATTTTAAAAATATAAATGATAATATAAATCTTATAGGTGGAGATTAAATTATTTTACCCTATTGATTGACCCATAGTGTTTGGATGAGAAAACTCTGCTAGGTCATAATAAGGATATTTCAAAAATTATAAAACGATGGAAGGTGTCCCTTAGTATATTTGAAAAGGGGATATCTCTTAAAAAAATATAAGATTGATGTTGGTGAACTTTATTGTGCTATTGGTAATCCCTTATTTTATCCCACTATATAGAAAAAAATTATAAAATATATTTTTACTAAAGAAAACCTCTCAATTACTAATATATCATGTAACTCGTTTCATCCACCAATCAATCATCTCGATAAGTTGCAACGACTAAACTCTAGTTGCATCCCCTCCAAATGAGAAAAAAAAAATATATATATATATTCCATTAAGTGATAAATTGAGGGTATTTATGTATATTTTTATAAAAGAATATCTTAATAGTATTAAAAAAATTAAAAGAATATTACTATTTATACCCCTCTCAGTTTACTATTTATAATATAATCTTAAAAAATATTAATATTTTAAAACTATCTATTTATAAATGAACATAAATATTATTTTTTTCTTTCTCTTCTTCCTCATCCTTTTCTTCTTCCTTCTTAAAGACGACGTGTGGAGCGGGCAACGAGTAGGGTTGAACAAAATTGATAATAAATAAAAACGAGATGAGCAACATCACCATCACCAACACTTACAATAAGCATCGATGATAGTGACAATAAATGGAGAGTCATTAGAGACAATGGCAAGTGATGCCTATAGTAAGTAGGGTCGATAAGGAATCATATATAGTGAGGATGAAACAATAGATTATGGAAAAGAGAAAAAATATGATAAAATCATTCAATATGATATTATAAATAATAAAATAAAATATATCATTATTTTAAATAAGATTATCAACAACAAGCAGCTTGTCAATAGTAAAATAAATAAAGAAATAAATAGTAAAACTTCTTCTTAAAATAGGGTTATAAATAACAAAAAAAAATTGTCAATACAAACCTCGCTAACAAATCTGAAAAAAAGATATTTTCTAGGATAATGCCATATTTTTATTGTTTTTAAATATGTATATTTAGCCTTTGGGATAAAGAATCGGCTGATCATTTATTTTCTTTCATTATTTTATTACGGATTATAGAAATCGATTAGTAAAATTTTCTTGTATTATGAACAAGATTCTTAAGCCACTGTCTATGTTTAGGATAGGAACTATATATATATATATATATATATATATATATAATATGCCTTTGCACTTTGTTGCATCTCACGCCACCCACTCGTGGATAAGACCTTTTTGAGTTGGAATGGCTATGGTCCAAACAAACACGCTTCCTCTTCTTAACAGTAGCATGCGTACACTGTGTCGTCCCGTCGGGCTTTGCGGCTTTCCAACGCCATTGCTTTGATGGTTCCTCCCAACTTGCCCAACTTGGAGGACTTTTAATCCGTGCCATCTCAACTTAGACTTTCCCACACCCAACACTCGGTCATGTTTGGGTGGTGCCATTAGCAATCTTTCATCAGCCTCCATCCCTACCCTTTGCTTACCATTGTTGACCTCAATCGGCCTGCCTGCCTACCTGCCTGCGCGTTGATTCGCATACTACGTGGGCCCCGCGTGGGCCCCGTGTCTCCTGCCAACTTTGCGTGTATGAACGGCTCGGACGCACCATGACATCATCCTCTCGTCCCTCATTTTGGCACGAATTGTGCTACGACTCATCCCCTTCATCTCCCTTTCGTGTGGGACCCGTCTCGCGCGGGGTGGTTCCCCTGTCACATCAACCCTCGTCAGTCTGTTTCCCCTCTTCTTCCGCCCTTGTCGGTACTCGGCATCACTTTCCTCTCTCTCTCCCACTATATTTGCCAACATCCCAAACCATTAGCGTCCATCACAAAGAGTCCTCACCGGCGGAAGCCCAAAAGATCTACGACGACCAGCCATGTTTCTTGTGCAGAAGAACTCGCTTCATCGTTTCCCTTTCCTCCCCTCTTCCCCCCCCAAATCTCCGCCTGCCTCCTTGGCACGACCCTTCGAGGACGTCCTTGCCGCCCGCCTCCTCTCGCTCCTCCCCCTCCCCGACTCCTCCCCTTCCCTCGCCCTCTCCTGGCTCGCCCGCGCCGTGCGTCTCCTCGCCCTCACCCTCTCCGATGCCGCCGCCTTGCTCCCTGACGCCACCTCCTCCTCCGACCGCGACGCCGTCGCCGCATACCTCGACTCCGGCGTCGCCCTTCTCGACGCCTGCAACGCCGCCTCCGCCGAGGTCGACCGCCTCCTCCGCCGTCGCCTCCACCTCCGCTTCGCCCTCCACCTCCTCTCCTCTTCCGACGAGGGCCGGAACCCGGAGAAGCTAAGCCGGGCGAGGGGCTCCTTGGCCGAGTGGCGGAGCTCCTCTCCCCGCCCGACCGGCGACTTGGCCCGGTCCCTCGCGCCCGCCCAGCCCTCCCGTGGCAAACTCTCCGCCGTCCGTAGGGCGATCTACGCCGTGGAGGCCGTCTCCTTCCTGCTGTCCGGCGTCCTCGCGTCCGCCCTCGGCGGTGGGGACGTTGCCGCTCTCGTCCCCGCCGACCTCCCGTGGGCGAACGAATACCGCAAGGTGGCCGCGGCGGTCTCCCACAAGCTAGCCGGCGACCGCTCCCCCGCCGAGTTGAAGGCGGTGGAATCGGCGGTCAAAAAGATGACGGACGTCATGGATGGGATCCGATCAAACGGTGGCGGAGACGACGCCGAAAGCTTACGGAAAGCGGTCGAAGCGACGGAGAAAGCGACAGGCGAGTTGACGGAGTCGTTGGACGCCTTATCAGGCGCCGTCAACGAGCTGTTCCGTTCCGCGTTGGCGTTGAGGAACACGGCGTTACATGGCTTCCGTGCCGGTCCGGCGGGATGTAAATAGTTGTGGGAACGGAGGGCAAACATGGAAGTTTTCTTAGGAAAAGGGTGCACAGAATACAAATGGGGTGTATAAACTGCTGTATCTCTGGTGGCAAAAAGGAATTCAAATGGATGACACATCTGTAGCGTGATTTGGTCGATTCAAATATACATTTATCCCTCGGTTAATTGTGTTCTTGAATCGCACTTAATCATTTCATTGATCGAAAGAACCATAACTTTGATCAAGTTGATCGTAGATCGAACCAATTCGCCGGTGTTAAGTTTGATCTAGTCGACGGTCTGCCCGTGGGATGCCGGCAACGACACGGCGCTAACCACGACGAACGTGTCAAACTAAACCAGAGAGTCTATTTTAGTGGGTATGGTCGACCGGTGGTTGGGTCAACGCCATTTTCCACACGCACATCCACAGCTCACATGACAGCGACGTATACCAGATGCCGGCACGTGCAGTGGACGCGTGAGGAAGATAAGGTGCGGGAAACAGGACCACCAATAATTGAGGTTAAATTAAAGGAGGGGCGGGTGTTCCGAGTCCTCACTCAAGATCCTTCTTGCGTGGATGTCACGCAAAGGGAGCGGCGGTCGCCATCGCGGGATGGACGGTCGATGCCCCCAACCCGTTCGTCATAATGTCTGGTTTGTCTGTGTGCAGACTAAACCGTGGTAACGTGGTTGCCCGCACGCTTCAACAGAATCGTGCGACGCATGACGACGGAGACCGCCAGAATACGGCAAGCTGGTTTGAAAATTATATTATCTCAAAAACCATTAATGGTGTACGTATATTTAATTGCATTTGCAATTCAAACAAGCCATCTCGACTTGGTCTGACCTGAGCTCGACCCAAATGCGAAGGGATGGAACAAGCCATCTCAACTTGGTCTGACCTGAGCTCGACCCAAATGCGAAGGGACGGACTTTGGAGGTCCCGCCAAAACGACACGACACGAGTCGCGACTGTGCGCGGGCACTCGAGGGGAGAAGAAATGGCCGCCTCCGCCAAAACCCTAGCGGAGCTCCTCCGTCCCCACTCCCCCTCGACCAAAATCCAGATCTCCAAGTCCTCCTTCTCTGCCCGGACTCCCGAGCAGAAGAAGACGACCGAGACCAACAAAGCCCTGGCGCGATCGAAGCGGGACCTCCGGATCTGCACCGACATAATCGAGAAATCGAGAGGTATGCCACGGACCTTTAGGTGATCTCTCTTTGCTCTCTACTTTGACAGCGTCCGATGATGGTAGATTCAGCCGAAGGGATGGAGCATGCGAAGCTGGAGGAGCTTTTGGTGGAGGAGACGTGGTTGGAGGCTCTCGAGGGGGAGCTCCAGAAACCGTACGCGAAGAACCTGTGCAGGTTCGTGGAGAGGGAGATGCGTGGGAGCGTCCCGATCTACCCTCCGCCGCACCTTATATTCGATGCTCTCCACCGGACGCCTTTCCATCAAGTGAAGGCAGTGATCATTGGGCAGGTATGTAGCAGGACAGAGCAGCTTGTGAAAGCTTTTATGAACTCTGCAATTCCACATTACTTCATACAGGTTTAGATAATTGAAATGTAACATTGTGTGGACGATCCAAGGAGATTCAAGTTCCAAACTATGGATTGGATCACTCAATTTAAGATACTCGTAAGGCACAAAATATGGTGAATTAGGACATCCTTTAAAGATCACAGTTTGTGTATCTTTGTTCCACAGGATCCTTATCATGGACCTGGTCAAGCCATGGGTCTTGCTTTCTCGGTGCCGGAGGGTATCAAGGTTCCTTCCAGTTTAGTCAACATATTTAAGGAACTCAGGGAGGATGTTGGGTGTTCTTTGCCATCGCATGGAAATTTAGAGAGATGGGCTGTGCAGGTAAATAAGTTTGATCTATAGTGAATTTATTCTTTATATCTTTGTTCTTCTTGGACATAGTTTAATATCGAGGAATGTCTTGCACTGCTGATGAAACCTGTGAAGACAACTGGTGAAGTGAATTCATGATTCATTACAGTTGCTCCTTTGCAACTTGGGCAACCAGGGTTCTAGAGATGTTACAAGCTTAAAGGCACATTGGTTAATTTGAGCTGAGTTAGAGTTCTGTCGATGACAATGGATCAAATGAGAGTATGTTAAGTTTGCACAAGCTAACAATTCTCAAGTTACATTGCTCAATTAAGTAGCAATATGTGTACGAAAAATTGCACACAGTTCATCTTATCAACTAGCTAGTTAGTGTCACCTGTCATACCCTTAGATGATTATTGCAACTAAACTCTGAGGTTGGTTGCCCTCATGTAATTGTACAACAATTTTAAGAGTTGATTGTTTACTGAACTCTTGTGGACTTTCAACTGACATAATATTCATGCAGGGGGTTCTTCTGCTGAATGCTGTCCTCACCGGTATGCATATTTCTTTATTAGATTTTTGGATGTCAAGTTCATTGGTGAAAACTTCATTATGGCAAGGAAATCCATGTTCATTTGTGATGATAATTGATAACAATGTTAGTTTTTTGTTTAGTTAGATTATCCTACCGTCATTGGTCTAGAAATCAGCTTTGTCTGCTAATATGGTGTTCTTCATGGTACTGGATAATTATTTTGTATTTTTGACTTCATCAGTTAGGAAACATCAGGCTAATTCACATGCTAAAAAAGGATGGGAGCCGTTTACTGATGCTATTATTCAAACAATTTCACAGAAGAAAACAGGAGTTGTTTTCCTCCTCTGGGGGAATTCTGCCCAAGCAAAATCAAGGTTTGTCTGTTCACTACCCAATTTCTATAATCAGACCATCATCTTCCACAAAAGCAGGAAAGTTGATTAAAACCTTTAACTTAAAAATCATCGAACAGCGGGTGTCCTAATAGATCTTGTTTTCTAGGTGAATGAAAATAGATTATGGTTTGTATCATACAAAAAATGAATTGTTACCTGTTACCTATTGATTAAATAAAGAATTCCTTTGACTAACTTCATTTTGATTGTTGATTAATACTCATGAATACCTGCTTAATTTGTTTGGAATTCAATTTGCATTTCTAATTGCAGATTGATCGATGAGTCAAAGCATCATATCCTAAGAGCAGCTCATCCATCTGGTCTTTCAGCCAACAGAGGGTTCTTCGGATGCAGGTTTGTCCTTGTAGCTACAAATGTTAACAAATTTAATCAATTCCTTCATATGCTACACCAGATTCCCAGATATTTCAAGGATATTCTTTTCATAAACCAATCAGTACTCAAGTTTGAATTTGCTAATTTTCAGAAGATGGAAGTACACTTTCTTAATTATTTTAAATCCTTATCAGTTACAACTTTGCTGCTTGTTAACTCTATTTGTATGTATATTTGGTGATCTACTTTTGTTTGGCTAATGCATATAAAGTTGCTCCTTTACCATAATCAAGATCTTAAGTCATGGAAATAAGCTCTCTACTTGTGCTTCCAAGATCATGTATCGACGAGGTCCTGATGAACCAGGCTACCTCGCCATGTATTGGATCTAACCTCAAATTAGGACCTTATGATGGTTTGATCTAACACTACACTTCTGATTGCACAGGTTTTTCTCTTGTCCTTAACTAATCATAGTTCAGTGGTCCTTTCTTTTACCTTGTGAGGCTGCATTGTTTCTGGTCATATGTACTCTCTGGCTTTCTCTTCCGATGCTCAATAGCAATGGTTCACATGCAGTAGTTGCTATTCTCCTCTTGCTACATAGTATATATATTCTTTTGTCAATCAGTCTGTCATCTGCAATTATGCTTAATTGCGCCGTATAATTTGTAATGCATCTGCTCAGATAGCTTTTCTCATATTACTGGTTTAGAGATAGCCATCCTCATACTTGCAGTCAAAATTTCAATCAACTTAAGGCTCCTCTGATGCTTGGCTCTTCCGTTTCAGGCATTTCTCTCAGACGAACCAGATACTGGAGAAACTTGACCTTTCTCCCATAGATTGGCAACTCTGAGCTCAGAGAAATGCCGAATTATCAGGTGCAACCTCGCTACCATCACCTGATATGGACTCTCTAATCCGTGGACGGACCATCAGGCCTGACCAAATTTTGGTATGATTTAACTATATATTGTTGTATATGATGTAATTCAATTTACCCCACTGTAAGGATACACTTACCTGCAATTTTCTTGTCTTGAATTACCTCTGTCCAAAAGAACCTATATATATATATATATATATATATATATATATATATGAGCAGATGCTATTTTTTTGCTAGAAAATTCAACTACTAATTTCTCGTTTGTTGTTCAAGTTTTTCTCAATAATTTATTGGTTAATCATTTTTATTTACAACACAGGGAAGGTAATGATAATTATAAGGCTGATTCAACTAAAGTGGTGTTTGGGTTGTCTGCTAGTGGTTGCATGCAACCAATCTAATGGTCTTACATTTGGTTGTCTGTAACTATTAATTGCACGCAATTGTAGATGTTTCTTAATTTAACAAGTAACAATGTCATTTGGAACGTATCAAAATTTGACAGGTAAACAATGGGGCAAATGAGGAAGAACAATTAAGCAGTGTTCATGGATGTAATACCTTCTTGCCCCTCCGCTGGATCTCTTCCTCCTCTCAGAAATCCCCCCATGAAGTTTCCATCATCTGGACCGGAATCCTCAGGGAATGAACTCCTATGCGGCTAGTTGCCATCAGAAAAACACATGTTGTGAACTCTGTGATGCAAAAGAACAAAAATAAAACAATTGGGTGTATTGTTGGAGGTTTTCCACAAGTGTTTCAAAAGAGGGATGTTCTTTAGAAGAACAGAATTTGTCTTACCTTTTTCTTCTTCTTCTTCCCCACGCATGTTTCTTTTAGCTGACAAGGCAATTACGCTGCTGCAACGACTCTTCGGATTTTGATTGATCGATGACACCATTCCCAAAATTGGGTTGGTAATCCATGGGATTCACATGCCTCCACAGATGTGGTACTGCCACAAATTGGTCCTCATGAACTTGCAACCACTTGAAACAAAACCATTTTACGTATCAAATAGAAAGTTCTTGTTTGATCCTGGTTGTGCATCTGCTGTACAGCTATCTCCTGTAAAGCATCACTTTTCTTGTTCTGTAAATTTGTCCAACAATTTGGGGTTGCCTACATAAGAACAACATCGATAGTCAAACTCAAATCAAGACTATCAATAAAAAAAATCTTCTCTCTTTTGAAGATAAATATAAGAGTTCCAAGTATGTAACATTCTCTAAGTAGGTAATTGGAAGCATAACACAAATGGAAAAACCTAAAGAAACATATACCATAGTGGTTAGTGTGTTGTTGCGCAATTGATAGATCTCATGTTCTTCAAGTCTATGCGGGAATGTCTTGTATCTTGTTTAATTTTCTTAAAACAAAAACTAAAGAAACAAGGAAGCACAAGGACTACAAACACACTAATGTAGGAATGCATATAAATGATTGCTATTAATATTTAATTTTATTATTTTCAGCATTTTAAAAATCTTTTAGAGATGCATCCTCTTTTAGAGCTTTCAGCTTTTTTTTTGTTGACATCTTCTACAAAATAACACTTAGATGTCATGGATGATATTAACATGTAAACAAGTAAGGAACTAATTACCTCTTTAGCACCACCTTTCAACTCCCACATGCCACCTCAGTCAACTGACAATTAGTTTTGCCTGGAAATTACCAGGAGGCGACAGATATTAACACCGGCGATAGGAGGCAGTGTAAACTCCTATGATCTAAGGATTCTGTTCAAATTCTATCGCAAAAGTATCATCACCAAAAGACCGAAGTTGCATGTCGATCCGCTTTATCGCCACCAAAATTTCCTTCATCTGTGCGTGAGATCTGTCTCCGGCAATGAATTCACAAGCTACACCATCGACCTCAATCATGCTACAACCTGGCACTTTCATCACCTTCCTCATCTCCATTTCCCTCCTCACCCTAGCAACATCCTCCCACCTATCAGCCGAGGCACACATGTTTGACATCAACACATGCACTCCACTGTGATCAAGGCCCAGCTTCTTTAAGCTCTCGACAGTTTCCCTCCCTAGTTCTGCCTCTCCATGCATGCTACACGCATTTAACAAGGCACCCAACACATATGAGTCCGGCTCCATAGGCATCTCTCTCACCACCTTCTTTGCTTCCTGGATGAGTCCTGCTCTGCCCAAGAGATCCACCAAGCACCCATGGTGCTCTACTCCTGGCTTGATCTTGTAGACCCCCTCCATACTCTCAAAGATCTCCCTCCCTCTGTCTACCAGACCCATTCGTCCACATGCACTTAGGACACAGATAAAAGTGACCTCGTTCGGCCTCACTCCTTCCTCTTCCATTCTGCTGAATAGATCCATCGCCTCCTCGATGTGCCTACTGTTCGATAAACCTGAGATCATTGCTGTGTATGCATACACATCTCTCTCGGGCATCGAATGAAAGATTTCCAAGGCATTATTGACACATCCACATTTGGCATACATATCGATCAATGCAGTTCCTAGGATTTTGTCCAACTCCATTCCATTCCTTTCTGCAAACACATGAATCCACTTCCCCTGGTCCAAAGCCCCGAGAGAACCGCAGGCGGACAGAGCACCAACGATGCCCGCATGATTAGGCCGAACCCTGGCAAGCTGCATCTCGCTGAAGACTTCCAGCGCTTCTTTGAATCTCCCGAATTGGGCATACATAGTGATCATAGCACTCCAAGAAACTGCATTTCTTTCAGGCATCCGATCGAACAGCTCGCGAGCAGCATCCAATTTTCCCAACTTAGCGTACCCGTTAATCATCGCAGTCCACGAAATGACGTCTCTGTTGGAGCTACAGTCGAACAGCTTGCGGGCGGAGTCGACGCAGCCGCAATAAGAGTACATATGAATCAGCCCGTTCTGAACGAAATCGTACGACTCCCAACCCAGCCCTACGATCATGGCGTGGAACTTGCGGCCGTCCGACAAGGAATCGCGGTCGAGGCAGGCGCGGAGCAGGAACGAGAAGGTGTAGTTGTTGGGCAGGAAGCCGGCGGCAAACATCTGGTAATAAAGGCAAAGGGCATCGGCGGGACGCCCCCTCTCGACGTGGGCTCGGATCATGGTGTTCCAGAGGAACGCGGAGCGGCAGGGGAGGCAGCGGAAGACGAGGCCCGCGTAGTCGAGGTCGCCGCGGTCGGAGACGGCGCAGAAGGCGACGAGCTTGCCGGCGACGTAGGGGTCGGAGATGGTGCCGGTGACGAGGAGGTGGGCGTGGATTCGCTTGGCTTCGCGCATGGAGAGGCGGGGGTGGCGGAGGAGGGAGAGGGTTCGGAGGTCGGACTTGACGTATTTGGTCAACGAAGGTAGCATCTCCCTTTGGTAGCCGTTGGAGAGAGAGATTTGTTTATACACATATTTCCTATACATAGGCCAATATTCAAAGTCTTTTATTTTTTAAGATGCCCCTATTTTTATTTTTATTATTTTATATTTTATTTTTTTTAATATCCTAAATATTCTTGATCATTAGCTTCTACGCTATCATAGCCATCTCCATCGTACCATCACATATAACTAAGTAGAGCTTTACGACGAACAAAAACGACGAGCCTCGGAGGAAAAGGAAACGACCATAATGAAATCTCATAGACGACAACCGATACTAATAAAGACAATTAAGATATTAGAGGAAAAACATAGGCACCAAAAGAAAATTTAAAAAATGGGGGATCATTGAGAAAAACCCCAAAAAGATTTTTTTAAAAAAATTATCAAATATAATAAGTAAAATTTTATATAATATATATATATATATATATATATATATATATATATATATATATATATATATATATATATATATATATATATATGATAATTTAAGTTTAACCTTTATATAAATATTTGGACCAAAAAAATATGATTTTTATTCTTTATTTATAGCTAAAACATTAGTTTGACAGTGTAAACTAACCATTTAGTGGTTGAGGATTTGAAACTTCTACTTATAAATCATTGCACATAGAGAGTTAATCTTCACCTTCAAGATAAGTTGGAGAGATTGACACATCATGTTTATTTTTACTTGATGAATCATTTTCCTAGTAAAATAATATTAATGTCTTCCATAAATTCATGATGATAAGAATCAAGATATTCCAAGTGTTTTTATTTTTTGTTTATAATTTTAAATCAATCTAATAACTGATAGACTTGATTAGTAATTGTCAATCTGACTTTTCTGAATAGATGTATTTGTGATAAGTCTTAATATATTACTGAGAAGATTACTAATTATAAGATCATCTTGGCTCACATTTTCCGTGTATATAAAATTGAATCTAGATTTAAATTATTGTTCTTGTTTCTCTGAAATCTTTTGGGATCATGAGATCATAAGGCGATGGCATGAAATCTCATCAAAACTGAATAATTAAAGATATTATATTGGTAGAAAATAATTAGAAGAGCAGTTAACAATGGATTCCAATCACACCCACCACATGTTTCTCACACCATATCCATGATTTTGTTCTTTGACATGTCTCTCTCTCTCTCTCTGTGACACCCATGTTTGCAGATGAACACAGCCAAAGAAGGAAGATAGTGAGGGATTCCTTCTGTATTGCTTGCCATCACTATATCTCCATGGTTTTGAGAAGGAACATGTTGCCTTCAAGACTCTCTCTCTCTCCCTCTGACACTAATGTATGCAGAAGAGCACAGCTACAGAAGTGGGGAATTCCTGCTATATTTAATTCCCATCACTATCTCATTGGTTTTGAGATGGAAAATGTTGCCTTGAAAGTCTCTCTCTCTCTGCATTTGCAGATGAACAGAGACACAGTGAGGAACTCCTGCTATTTCTATTCATCAACAGTGATTCCACTGAAAACAATAGGCAATGTCTGAAAACAAATCATGCAAGTGTGGAAAATGCTGCTAGTTTCTATTTCCACCACAACCATTCTGAAAGCCACAGCCAAAATGTGAGGACAAGATCGGCATCTCTCTCTCTCTCTCTCTCTCTACATTTCTGTTCTCATATTATGCTCTCTAAGAACATGTTACCAGAGAAAAGAATTCCAAAACAGGTATATGTATTCTCCATCGAACAAAAAATAATCGAGCCAATTAAGAGCTTCAAAGACTCCTTTCTTCCTGCGACGACGACCATCGTTAGCATGCTATCGGATTCGACTGCACAACCGAGACACATCGGATGGTCGAACGGGCTTCAGCAGGAAATCCTCAGCTCCTTCCGCCAAACACCTAAACACCCAAAACAGACGAAGCTGCACTCGTCACCCCATCCGACACCTTCGTGGATTCAGCTATTGAAATGTCTCTGTTACCTGTTGATCCTGTTGGGGACGTTCTCGGACGACATGATCACCACAGGGATCTCCCTCAGCTCCGAGGATTCCTGCAACCGAAGGAGAGGTGTTACCCTGTTCTTATGATTCAGGGAATGGGTTGTCTTGTTGATCGCACCTTTACTCTTTTGAGAAGCTCGTACCCTGTCATCTCCGGCATCCAGTAATCCGTGATGATCATGTTCACGTCCGGTTCCTGCCATAAGATGCCATCATCAAAAGAACAGAGAACTCGAAGAACAAGCAACCACGCGATCATCTCTCTCAACTCACCAGTCCCAGCAGCTCCAGTGCCTTCTTCCCGCTGTCCACCGTCGTCACTGCAACACAACGACGCTCAAGACATAAGTAGAGAGAGAGAGAGAGAGAGAGAGAGAGAGAGAGAGAGAGACCTACCTCTGTACTTGGAGCTGCGGAGGATCCTGGCGATCATCGCCCGGTCGACGGAGCTGTCGTCCACGGCCAAGACATGGATTTGGCGCTCTCCTTCTCCGCCGCAACCATTCCCTCCTCTCGACGACGACATTACAGACGCAGAGGAGTCTAACCACCCGCAGGCGACTCCCTCTTCCTCAAACCGCCTTATATACGGAGGAGAGGCAGCAGCAGCAGCAGCGAAGACAGAGAATAAAGAGCAGGAAATCCCAACCAAATCCCCGTTATAAGAATCCCAAGGAGCGCTGTACCCGATCGAAAGAGACAATCTTTACGGATTCGGAACAGGGGTTGGGGTTGCGATGGGTGGAAGAAGAAGTCCACGCATTGACCCACTGACTCATCCCTCGCTGGCATCATCTAACCAGAGGAAAAGGATTGGCAGGGATATCTACTTGGATACCATATCATGCACGTCGACGGGAGGGAGGGAGGGAGGGGGACGAGATCTTTGGATCAGTACCGAGGGAGATCTCGCTGGAGTCGGAGGAGCTCATCATGCCGATGCTGAATCCAACCTCGGTGATGATGGTTGTGGAAGGATCGGGATTGGGGGGAGGAGATATTGGTCTGCGGGAAGCGTATCGAAGCGCAGCGACAGCGAGATCTTTTGCCCCATCAGGAGATCGGACAGTGAGCAAACGGGGAAAGATTCGTCTGAGGCCAGCAGATCTCATCATGTACTTCCCCTTCGCCAGCCCCACTAACTGAACCGGCTTCGGTTCGGCTCGGTTCGGTTCGTCGGGGTTTTAGCCGAGTGAAGTTTGGGTATGTCTTTAATTTCTTCGACTCGAATCATGGGTTGGTTGAACCGGTGTAATTGAACCGGTGGGGAGGAGGTCCAAAATTATACCGTCGGGTGTTTGATCGTCTTAGGTCGGCAAGTACATATCTACAAGTTTGACCAAAATGTCACCATCAATTGGCATCGAGCTGAGGTGGGTTACTGTTCTTTTTCGAATAGTTTGGTTATATTACTTCATGTGCTTTAGTTAATTATTTGGTTAGACTTTACTGTGTCACAGATAGATTTGGTGACCCTTTTGACTTTTTTTTTAATGCTAACCTTAGTACTTATATTCACATCAAAATTATTTGTGATGTGTTATTGGATTACTGAACTATGTTGACCCCCATTTAATAGTAAAAATTCTATTAAATCACCGCAGGTCAACCACTTTATAATGCCAAATCCTACTAAAAGAATTCACTAATGTCAAGTGGAAACACCGACTCACACTCCACCATTGCATGTGGAGGAGGATAGCTGAGGGCAGTCGACTTGCAAATCAAATGCAATGTCATCCGAATTACTTAGACACCATCACACAGCATGGCAAGAGACAGACAGACAGCTAAGAATTCGTTGACAAATTCGATGATATGAGGGTGGGAGTTGACATTCACAAGCAGGAAGACGCCTTTGTTTTGTTTGTTTTCGTTTACTGGGGTCAACCTCGACCTCGACGTGCAGCAAGATTTTGTGATTCCAAAGTCCAAATGCCAGCGAAGAGAAGACACAAGAAACAAAGATGCCAAGCTACTGATGTATAAAATACGTCAACCTATTTCCTATCTGCTACGTACAGATAAAGCATTTAGATGGGTCAACTTGGAAGACACTACGTGGTTGCAATAATACTGATGGATTCACCCATCAATAATAGTTTTAAGCACCCGGCACAGATATATAGAAGAAGACATTGTGCAGCAGATATGGATGAAATGAGTCCTACATTATTAGACTGCTGTCAGATACATAATATTGTATACTTGTTGCATTCTAGTAAATGATGATTGCTACTGCAGTTAAGGATTTATGTCATGCATACCGCAAGCATTGGGTTGACATCTATGTGATCCACCATGAAATATATGCTAACAGTCAGATAATAATATAGGCAAAGTCTATTCAAACATGCTGGTCTTCTAATTTTCTTATTTCGAGTCAGCAGAGACGATAATTTTCTTCTATTCAAACATGCCGGTCTTCCGAGCACAAATAATTGACAAGATTAATGATGTTATATCGATAATCACGATAGTTACCTGGACGTACCTTCATATCTGTGAGATAAACTACCAATCCTCGTCATATTAGTTTCAAATAAGGTCAGCTATATTCATTGGCATTTCATCAATCTGCACACTGTAATATTGTTTGATTTCTCTTAGTATCCTGAGGTCATCATTTTGGTGCAAAGTTTATAGCCACAAGCTGCAAATGATCACAGAAATGCATGTTTAAAATTATGTACTTGAGAAAAACACCGAGCTAAGCTATGGAATCTAATTTGCAGCATCATGAACAAAGTGAAACATAAAGTGAATGTGTTCGATATTTATGACTGAGCATCATTATCTAACGAAATTAGCTGCCTCAAGTGAACCTGTGTAATGAAGTTTAAAATATCATAAAAAAAATTAACCGCTATGAAGTCACCTTTCTTTTCTTGCTGCAAAATATAACGGCTTGGGTAATGGTAAGATTGTCATGCAGGTCACATAACGTGCCAAATTTCCATTTGTCGTGCTCAACAGCAACAAAGAATTGATTGATGCCCTATATACAGAAAATGAACAAGGTTAACATTCTAATAACGCACAGAAGTTAAGTGATAAGAGAACCTTCAAATACATTACCTCCAACATCAGTTCATCACGCTTTACAAGGACTCTTATGGGGTCGGCCATGAACCTGTTGGTCAACTCCAGAATTTCTTTGGGAAAAGTTGCAGATACCAAAACAACCTAGAGAAGTAATTCAGAAGTATCAGCAGCAGCAAAATTTGCAATCTAGCACAAGGTTAGACATTACATTTATTTATCAACATAATCAGTGCAGAACCTAAGGGCTTCTTTGGAACCAGATACAACCGAGTCCAAATATTATATAGGACTATAACTGTAGGACTGAAGAGGGGAAAGCAAGGCAGTGGAGTTGTTAGATGAATGGACTATGGAGATCGCAACCCAAATTCCTAAATGATCCTTGCTCCTTCTGGAGATCCTGCAGTAAATTAGGTTGGTAGCTCATCTGAATAGGTAATGTATACAGTAAAGTACAACTACATATGCAGCAAAAACAGAAGGGAGGGAGAAACAAAGCTAGAGCTAAGGAATTATATAGAAGAATTGCTGTGCAATAGTGTTGGAGAAGAAATCAAAATATTTCATTAAATGACAAGTGTTCTAGTTGGCAAACGATGACAATGATCCAATTACTAACATGCAGCAGCTTAGGAAAGTGACAAATAGGCTCTAGTTTCATAAGAGAAATGACAAAAAAAGGAGACAAACAAACTGGAAAATTCTACTTACATGGTAACTGAAGCAAATAAGATACTGGAAGAAGAGATTGAGGAAAGGGAAGGAGGGGGTAAATCAAGTGCCTAAATGACAGACACGACAACCTTGAAAAGAAGATACAGCACATGAGTGCAACAAGCAACAAAATGCAGACACGTTAAAAAAGGTCAAATATAGAGAACAGAATAATAAGAGAGATAAAGAGAACAAAAATGGGTAGTAGACACAATACTCTATACCAAAGAACAAGGTATCAGAAAAAACTGACATGGGTAAAATCATGAACAAACACTATTTGATTGACCAAAAAAATCCAGGCAAAAATAAAGCATAACAACAACAATAAAATCATAGGTCTCAACTATTTGAGGCCAGCTACATGGATCCTTTGCCGCCTTTGAGATAAGTAAAAAGTCATATGCTTATTTAAGTTTAGAGTACTTCAATTTTTATTTATAGTTTCTAGTAAGGTCTTTTTAAGTCTTCCTCTACTTCTCTTCATACTACTAACATAAATCATTTCACATTTTCTGGCTATCGCATTTGGAAGTCTCCTAAGGATATGCTTATATAATCTTAAATGATTTTCTCTCATATTATCTTCAATAGAAACGATACCTAGTTGTTCACAAATAAAAATATTTTTTTCCTATCTAAAATGCAAAAACAAAGACAAATTAATTTGAAAAGAAATTCAATCATTCATCTACTTGATGTCGACTAATTTGTTCAAAAATTCTAGATTTAACTGTTTAAGTGATTAAGCATACATGGAAATGAGAAAATAAACGTTAATTTTACAAACTTCAGGATAGATAATGAACATGTATCTCTGAGATGTCAAGAAGTATAAATGTCTAATACATCAGTCTTGTGCAAGACTTGAATAATAGGCTTATCACATTGAAGAGAGCTATGAGAATTGGCCTCTCAGCATCAACTGCGAAGTTGTTGGTAATGTATCAAAATCGTCGAAACAGGAGGGACGAAAAAATTGCCACCTTACATAATGGGTGAAAGCAAACATAACTCAGAAAGGGTAGGAAATGGAAAGAAGTGGAAGAAAATAAACTTATGAAATCTTAAATGGTGATTTTCAGTTCGTGCAACTTAGTCCATGTAGGAACTAAGTGTATTTCACATCAACAGGAAGCTAAGGACATCCAACAAAATAGATGGAGGAAAAGAAAGGACAATAAAAAAGATTCACAGTTACAAACGTGCATCACCCGACTTCTTGTCCTTTGTCCTGATGTGCTAGACATTATATTCTGTGCTTCAGAGATAGCAAACATATAGACCTAGCCTTGCACCTAGGTCGCAACCAGCAAACAGCTAAACAAAACCAACAAAATTACTGCAAGAGTGAGACAACTTTCGGTGTTGGGTCATACCTGAAGTTCAGGAGGAAGGTATATGTACACTTCATATATCTAATCATTAAAACCTCTGCTCAGCATTTCATCGATCTTCATCCTTTGCCAATATCACCAATTAACTTAATGTTTCTTAAAACATCGCCTAAAACAGTATATCTCTGCATAAACCCACCAGGACTAGAAGTTTGATGGCTTTTGTGCATAAGCTCCTCTGCCCTTGATCATATCACAGAATCTACCTGGTGTCCCTGAAACCACATGAACACCAAGCTCTAGTTTTCTAATATCCTCACCTATGCTCTTTTCACTGATACATGCATGTGCTTGCACATTTATGCAATATCCCACAGCAAGTATTACTTTTTCAGTCTGAGCAGCAAGCTCTCTCGTGGGGGAGAGAACAAGTGCCTGCACTATACAAAAGTTAAGAGTACTTCTAAGAATAACTAGTTAAAAACAATCGAAAGCTGGGTTTCACCACGTCCACATATCATATGAAATGTTTCACTAGCCAACATGAGGTGTACAAGGTGGAGGTAACAAACAGGTAAATTATGAATACCCAAGATCTTGTAAGACTTAAGACACTCGGAGTACAGATGAACAAACAGAGAAGCAAATGAAATACTAGAATACGATAGAAAAAACTTGGTATTTAAATAAACTATAGCATATGTTTAAGTGTTATCATTTTTTAACGTTGAAGAGGTAATTACTTTAAATCCTAAAACATACAGGAAAACTCTCTGGGGCTACAAGAGTTTCAGATTAAGGAAAGGAGCAAACGAAAAGATTAAAAAAAAGAGATAAGCCAAAATTAACAGTGAAAATTACTTGTCTTTAGTTACTAGGAAGGACAAGAATAAATCGTGAAGGTTTTAGCAGATTTAACCATCACAGAGAACCGACTCACGCATCCAAAGACAAACAAGCAAACCATATGATGAAGAGACAATGCTAGTTAAGATATAAAAAGTTTTGGGTCCATTTTATTTGTCACAGAATGAAAAATCCCAACAAATAAAAGGAAAAAACAAGCCATGTTCAAAAGCAACAGAAAATAAGCAAGAAGTGTTTGGATTCACAAAATTTCCTTAAAAGGATAGGACTGTCTAGCCTAAAGCATGCATATCTTATTGGTTCATATTTGACAGAATCAAACATTAAAATCTTGGTAACTTTAACTTACTTGCTCCTATTCCAATTTAACCTGATATGTCTTCAAAAATGAAATGAATGCCTATAAGCCACATCGTTTTTGGTGAATCTTTAACTTAAAAAATTTAAATTGCATTCTTCTGGGTTGAAAATCAATCAGAACAACAATTGATTTCTTTAACTCCGGGCACTTTATTGTTTAACCAGTGCATAGGATGCCAAACTTGGTAGCCTCTTTGTATTACACCCTGATGGAAAATATCCTTTAGCTTATTGCTACTTGAATTAAAGGGCAAAAAAGAGGCAAAAGGGATTCTAACTTGTAGAACTCCGCACAATTTATACTCTGATTATAGTCTCAGTTATCGTATAGTATGTTTTGTGTTCATCCGAATAGCTAGAGTTTCCGACACTCATCACAATCAACACTCCTCTCCAGTAACAAACGAAACAGTCAAAACAGATCGTTCATATCACCATCATGTAAACCGACCTAAAAGAAATCAACGTTATGTGATATGAAAACGATGCGAGAAACGATCATACTCTCTGGAGGTGGTGTCAATTATCTGGCAAACGTAGAGGGCGATAATCGAGGACTTTCCGGTACCGGACTGTGCCTGGGCGATGACGTCGCGGCCTTGGATGATGGGGACCACGGCCCGCTGCTGGATCGCGGATGGCTTCTCGAACCCGAAGGCGTAGATGCCCCGAAGAAGTTCGTCGCGGATCCCCATCTGGTCGAACACTAGGTTCTTGTCGTCGACTCGACGGCCCGGGGAATGCCGACCCCGAGGGTCCGCCGTAGCAATTGCGGCAGCCATGGAGTCGGATCGAAGCGAGACGGGTGGGAAGAGGGAAGAGTTCGAGCTCGCGGAGCGAGGAAACGAATCGATGGCGTTTCCACGGAATCCATCGGTAACGAGCAACACGGGGTTCAGTTACCCAATGGAAGATCAAACGATCAACCTCGCACCACGTCATTTATCCAACGGCTAATATTTTTCTAGATAAAATTAGTTTTTGGACATATTACGCGCTTAAAATTTTCCTTGTTTGTGTGTTAGTTTCTCTAATCCCTCTATTCTCCAATAAGTACGTTAGCTTTAATCAATCAAACTCGGTTAATGATCATTGACCATTACTATAAAAATTGACTTTATTGGGATTAAAGTTAATGGTTACAGTTAAATCTATGTACTTATTTGTGTATGCCTTTAAAGTTTTATAAGCTTGTCAGGATATAAATTAAAATATTTTTCAATATTTTTAAGTCTTTTTTAAAAGTTTTTTTCCATAAAGTACCACTTTTTTTTTCATATTATGCTCCTATTTCTTATAATATCATAAATATCTATTATTATAATCGGGTTGCATCGTCATTTTCACCTTTGCCTCGTTATCCCTGTCTCATTTCGTATATTCTCCTTCTTTATGGAATCTAGATACTGTCAATTTATAATCGAGCGGGTAGCCATGTCTCCATCTTTTTTTTTTTTCGGCCAATGTCTTTCTCTTTGTAACTATGGTCACCACCATTTTCGTATCATCTTTCCTTAATATTTTGTCATTCTCCTCTTCTCCCTTGATTTCGTCAAATTCTTATGGTATCATTCACCTTTATATCTATGATCATTATCATAATGATTAACGAGCATATAACGAAACTTGTTAATAATGGTAGGGCTACTCCTATCACGGTAGTGGAAGTATGGTACCATCTCAATGGGAAAAGTAGTTTCTGAGTTTTTACAATTTTATTTCATTAATAAATTTGTTGGATACTGAAGAGATGGAGTGGGAGAAAACAGGGAGGGAATGGGGTGATGATAGTGAGGTGACAAAGATAATAAAGAGGACCCCATAGGCAAAGGCGACGAGGATACAATGAGAATTTCATGGTGGTGGCACAAATGACAAACGACAACGAGGGACACAGAGAAAAAAATAAAAATAATGATATCTTTTGAGAAAAACTAAAAAAGAATAACTTTTTCAAGAAAATTAGCCTTTTGTCTATACATTTTTTTTTTCATTACGTGGTTTTTATCATTTATTTTATTTAAATATTACAATTATGAGGACACATTTATATAGTTCTCTTAGCTTTATACATTGTATAGTTCCTTGACTAATATGACATAATTTTTAAAATACCAAAAATAATAATAAAATTCATAAATTACATTATAAGAATCCTAAAATCTTGACACACGAGGAGAAATACGTATAATAATAAGAACCAAAGAAAAAAGAATGGCAAAATTATAATTTTTATTAGTGCCAATATCATAAATGTTATTCCACATGGATTCCAAAAAAAAATAAATTATTATTATAAAATATTATCATGTTCCACTTTGTATTATAGAACTAATTGATTAGTTTAATAAGTTTGAACCACGAGTGTAAAATATTTAAGTTTAGTAAGTTTGCTTCGATGCAATCTACCACGACCCGATATTAGAGATGATCCATTAACTTAGTAAGTTTAGCTACTAATGTAAAATTCATAAGTTTGAATTAACAAAAACTAATCTGATTTTTTTTATATATTTTCAATTATAGTTGAATTAATTATAATTTTTGAAAAATTTATTTGTTATTGAAAACTATTGCAGTCTTTTTGGCAAACCCAATAATTCTCTCTCAACTTCTCTTCATTGGTACTCATTCTTACCACACTAAATGCTAAAGTCTTAAAATTTTATGTGGTATTTTAGAACACTCAAATGCTACTTTGTAATTGTTCATTCATTCTTAAATCAGCCCAATTGCTTTTGTTTTTGAAGGCTTGTTGTTGCCAGAGTGTGCCACTTGCAAAAGGGAGCTCACAGCCATTTCTCCTGTTTCTTCATCATCTTTGCAAGGTTGTGAGCAATCATAGTAGAAGCATGGCTGATTGAATTCATTGCTTTTGCACTGGTTTTGGGTAGTGTCAGATCTGGCTACTGAATTATCACTGCAAAAGCTTGCATTGGTTTCATGGAGCAGCATACTCATTTCTGCACTACTTTTGGGTGTTCTTCAGCCTGTGTTATATGATGGCATATGATGAGGGCAGTGGATGACATGTCCTTCGTTTTGTTCTTTTGTTTGATAGAGTGGGACAATGGTGAATGAGAAAGTAGAAACACAATTTATGATCCTCCTTGCATGTGTAGTCACTCATCATAGTTTGTGTGGAAAGAGGGATATGAATATTTATTTTCGGGTTAATTATACATTATCTTTTATAATTAACTATTTTATTTTGATCTATATATTTTTAAAAATTATATTGAAACCTAGACTTATGAAAATAAAAATATTTAATATTTTATTTATGTCATCGATTATCTCGATAGAAATATCATAAGGTTTACCACTGAGTACATATTGATTCTGTATCATTCTAATTTACCACTCAGCAAGTCGATATGAAAAATAAGATTAAATATTTAACTTTTATAAGTATTGGTATCGTAGTGTAACTTTTGAAAGTATATGGATTGAGATACTAAATATAACTAATTACATTAGGTAATATGTAACTAACCCTTTGTTATATCATTTGGATGATTTATTACATCAGCAAAAATAGTATAGTTATATATATATATATATATATATATATATATATATATATATATATATATATATAATTTGTTGGATAAAAATCAAGATTTTAGAAGATTAAGAGAGTAATATTTTAATATACAATATTAAATGTTTCAATTTACTATGATAAAAAAGTCACTAATAATAATGTGCATTTATTATTCATCTGCTTTGTGAGAAAGAAGACACCAATAATTGCATACAAAAAAAAACCCAAATTTATTCTGCACTTTTGAAACAAGAATTTAAGAATAAAAAAGTGTCTATAGATAAATCAGCTATAATTTTCAGCCATTACTACAAGTTTAATGACTGGGAATTGCTTGGCAGGAGGTGAAGCTCTAAAATTCACAGATCCAAATAAATAAGATAAACAAAATTTCCAGTTGCTTCTGATTTTATGAGAAATTAAAAATTTAAAATGTTTTGATTATTTTTAATTTTGATTTTAGGTTTCTCAGTTGTCTTTAAAATTTTAACTAAAAATATTGAGTATTAGGTGAAAATTGGTAACTCTTATTGAATAACACAATGAATATTACAAAAATTATTATTATTTTATAATAACTGTAATTATTTTTAAGTAATTTCAATATTATAAATGTTATTATTTTTATGCTATATTAAAATCCAGTAATGATCTGATAAATTCAAACAATGTAAGGACAAATATGCAAATATATGCGTGTCATATTTCCAAATAAACCCATCCCGTCGCTTGAAAGCCGACTCAGCTTTCCTTTGACCCGACGAGGACCGACTCGCTCGCCCAAATGCGATGGCCCGTTAAGGATCTCGCCGGACCCAACCTTCGCTCCCGCGACCGGGCGGCAGCAGCGCCTCCTTCCTCCTCCCCCTTCTTCTTCTTCTTCTCCTTCCCTTCCTCCCCTTCGATCCCCCGCGATGAACGCCGGAAGCGCGGCGAAGCTCATCGTCGAGGCGCTCCTGCAGCGCTTCCTCCCTCTCGCCCGCCGCCGCATCGAGACCGCGCAGGCCCAGGTCTGCTTCTCCACCCTGTTCTCGAAGTTTCGGTTTTCTTTGTGATTACTACGGAAATAATACTTTCTCTTAGGTCAATTAGTACCCTCCGCATCGGGCAGTGAGTTGACTTCTAGTCGAGGGTAAAGGGCCGTTGGTCCTAATTCAAGCCGATCTTATTACCGTAGTTCTTTTCCTTCTTTCTTGCACATAGGCAGTTGGTTTTCGCTGTCCTCGTTGTGGCAATACTTCCGTTTGAATGTGAACTCTCAAAAATGCATAAAGCAAGCATTCTTTTAACTACTTCTAGGTTTTCTTGTTTCTCTTCACATCTTAGTTAACAGTTCAGATTATACAGAACGATGGTGTGCTCCCATTTGAGGACGTTGTAGATGGAAGTCTCAGGTGGTAATAGAAATAATCGTTAAATGATGAACATTTATTTGCTCCATGTGATTCATTTTTGTCTCCAAAATGATGTGGTAGATGTTGTCAGGATGCAGTTACAATGAAATTTGAATTGCCAATTCCAATATGTCCTATGTGAGTTGAAACATGCTAACACTTCATAATGTATATAACGTTTGCATATTTCGTTAAATAACGGAGAAATTTCTATTGATTAATAGGAAAAGATAAAGATTGTTTTGTGAAATTATGGATTTCCATCTTGGGATGGTTTGATGCATAAAAAAAGATTTCTTGATATTACTATTAACTTTTGTTTCTTTTTATGCTTTTGTGTTGGGCTAGTGTTGGGAGGGAGCGAGCAGTTGAATGGTTTCAATTATTAACTTACATCCCCACTTATTTGATCTGAGCTACAATGATTGACCTTGAACTCTTTTTTTGGAATCATGCGTGTGGAATGCTATATGGTTATTTTACATTTCACATATCTAGCTACCTTTTTTTAAAGCAGGATGGACAATATCTCAGGCCGTCTGATCCAGCTTATGAGCAAGTATTGGATTCATTAGCTATGGTTGCACGACATACACCTGTGCCACTCTTGGAGGCCCTTCTTCGTTGGAGAGAAAGGTACATGGAAAGAATTTATTTTTACTTTAACTAGTTTGCTAATTTTGGTTGATTATTTATGCATGAACCACCTATTATGTTAATTGATTTTGTAGTCATGCCGATCTGTGTTGAAGGTGCCAACACATGGTTAGCTTAGGTTTTGGCTTATGTAGGTTGACACAAAGGTTGGCCAATCGGCATGGCAGGGTAGTGTTCCATGTCATACTTCAAGCTGTAGTTGCTCTAATTAAGTGAAAAGACTTAAAACATTCAAGCATAGATACAGAAATGCTAGTTTGAAGTTAATGAGGTATGATAGGTAGCATCAATCGATTCCATAGACTGCAGTTGGGTGCTCCATAAACTAGCATGTGACCTCAAGAATTTGATGCTCTATGGGCATTGGCATGTGTGGAAGATCCTTGTGAAGGAAAACCAACATATTCAATTCCTGTAATCTATAAAACCTTGTCACCTCATGCTTGCCAGAGTCAGTATCAACGTGTCACCTGAAGAATTCGATGATGTGTGGTATTCGACAACTATATACTGATCATGCAAGTTTTTAGTAGTGACATGATATCTGATCTTTGCATCAGATGGATATTCTGCCCAGTTATATGGTAGGAAGGGCTCATAGTCATACTTATGTTCTGAAACAAATTGAAAGGCATGCCATTGAAGATCCTGATAATATTTGGTCTATAACAAGCATATGCTGGCCATATAAAGCAGCAAGAAGGACTTGATCTGCCGATTTATCCTGCTTGAATCCCCCTAGTAATTTTTTTCCAGATCAATGGTAGTTTATCTACATGCAAAGTGGGACCGTACATATTCTTCCTTGAAGTAGCGTAACTTTTCCATCGCCATTTGTGGTTCACATTAATGATGGTCCTCCGAAATGATTCTACGTGCATGCTTCATAAAAGAGTCCGAGTGATGTTTCTAAGTTCATAAATTATTCTAGACAAGCAAGACATGTTAATTTTAAAATTAATTATTTTTGGCTAGTATCTTATACAAATTAGCCCAATTGCATGCTTGTGGTTTACACATTAATTTCTGATTTCATCTCCAGTGAATCTCCTAAGGGTGCAAATGATGCTTCTACGTACCAAAGGAAGGTATGTTTCCCCGTATTGCACCATGTGGATTTTGGCGTTCATTTTATCACACTCGATACATTTTTATTTTCTCCCACAGCTTGCAGTGGAGTGCATATTCTGCTCTGCTTGCATTCGCTTCGTGGAGTGTTGTCCCCAGGAAGGAATCACAGGTTATTGTTTTTACCAATTTATCTCATATAGTCCTGCAGATATCTGTTACATTACATATCTTCTAACTTGAATTAAGTTATTTCAGAAAAACTATGGTCTGGTCTTGAAAATTTTGTGTTTGACTGGCTAATTAATGCAGACAGGTGAGGCTTCTATTGGCTTTTATTTATTTCTTTTTCTTTCATTAGTGCCAACGACTTATACATGGGTTCGAGAAGTTTTTTTTTTTAATGATGGAAACATCGGAAGTATTGTTTATGAATACACATTGAGAAGTGAATATTCAGAAATATTATTTTGATTGAGAAGTTTTTTAGTTTTTATATATTTATACGCTGATTGAAAGTAGCTTTAAAGTATATCGATTTGCACTCTACTGTTCTACTTGAGACACTAGTCTCAACCATGGTTTTAAATCTCCGTACAAGACCCATACGAGTTGCTGGTTGGACTGGTACTAATTGGGTATATCTTGATGGTTTGCCCGCATATTGGTCGACACTGAGGAGGGAGGGGAGGTGCAAAAGGAGTATAGGAGGAGGAGAGAAGTGGAAGAGGAAGAGGAGACAAAGGAGGAGCATCGGAGATGGTAAGATGTGGGCAACACAGGGCAAAGAGAATCGAGAAAGAGAGAATTTTTGAAAAGACAGTAATCATGTAAATATTTTCTAAATAGTCATCGGTTATGCAAATTCATATTGATGAAGAAAGGTTGACTGGTGATGATATATTATGACGACCATGGTATATGTAAATATAAATTGACATCGTTAAGTGTACATGGAATAAAAAATATATCGAGGATCCTTTCTTCGATTTGCACGATGACACATTACCTATCAGAACCATGGTTTCAAATATTGGTTGGTATGGCATATGTTGAGTGGTATTTACTGGTTTGAACTAGGACTGTATTGTACCACTATGGTTTGGTACTGGTTGATATGTATTTTTTTTAGCTGAAACCAGATGGTAGGGCTTGGCATGTTGCCTGGTACCATATCAAACAAGTAGATTAGTAAAATTAGTATCCGAATTTCGTATTTGTTGCCACTTATTTATTCCAATCTTATTTGATGCTTTTCTGACATGTTCAAGTATCTCTTACTGAAAAACTTTTAAATGCCACTAGAATTTGAAGTAATATACATGATTTTAGGTTGCATGCACTATGCTGTTGGTACATGCAATTTGAGATATTTTCTTTGGTTATTTTTGATCTTGCTTGAAGTTCAAGATGCAGATTGTTCTTTCGTACACTGCACCATACCAGAACAATGTATATTAAGTTGATGCTACACTCTTGTGCTTTTGGAATAAGACCCCAGTTGTGGTACTGGACCTTGGCCAGAATTGTTTGTGTCAGCTTGTATGGTCTAGCACAACCCAGAACTTTAAACCTTGTGTGGAAGAATTGAAGGCCTCTGGTAATAAGATGTCCTATGTATTTCACCATGTTTCTTTATTTTTCTCTTTTGTTTACTATGGTAAAGTAAAAGAAGATTTGAGTCTTTTTGAGGGATGAGCTGAAGAGCTGATGGTTGCACAAATTAAGTTCAATTTGCTAAATTATCTTCACTTGTTAATTGTCATATGATGAATCCATTAAGGTATTTTTACTGTGGTTTATTCATGAAGATATATCTGCTGTTGCTGAACCTTTGTTTGGTGGTGTGTGTATATATATAT
Organism: Musa acuminata AAA Group; assembly: GCF_036884655.1. NCBI lineage: Eukaryota > Viridiplantae > Streptophyta > Magnoliopsida > Zingiberales > Musaceae > Musa > Musa acuminata. The sequence goes on from NC_088327.1 coordinate 1,813,956, forward strand.
ATAGGGTTGTTAGCCAGGTTGACTACCCTTCATTGGTTGATCTACGAGGGCTTCTCTTAGATCTTGTTGCGCAACTTTTAGGTGCTTTATCTCGGATTAGGTATGTATTCACTTGCTTTATGCTTCATTAAAGTATTTTTTGGCTTCGGAATCAATACTTATATTGAAGCCCAAAATCCTTAAATACTTTTAAGATAAGGATGGTAGTTTACTGGTTATGAATTAAGATGGTCTTTAATCTGTATATATTATCTAGTTTGAATCATCGTTCTTTTTATTTTTACCTGTGCAATTCTTTCAATGATGTCATATTATGTTTTGTTACTTTGAATATGCCATCCTTAAATGCTTTTAAGATAAGGATGGCAGTTTACTGGTTATGAATTAAGTTGGTCTTTAATCTGTACATATTTCCTCTTTTGAATCATCATTCTTTTTATTTTTGGGTATGCATTTCTTTCAATGATGTCATATTACGTTTTGCCACTTCGTAAGAACATTTTTTATTCTTAGCTTGTTAAATTATATATATTTCGTAACAGAAAGTCTCTTCCGCCATAGTTATTGAAGAATCATCGTGTTTCATGACAACATCTAATCTATGAATGGATATTTATATATTTTGATATGAATCATATTTTGTTAAGCAACAATGTTAGTGTATGGGTTAGCCCATGGTTTTCATATTAATACTTGAAGTTCCATAAGCAAGTTCGAAATATGAAAATTTGAGTAGTCATCCTTTTCATTTTGGTCTATGAGACAAAAGTGTGCACTTAAATGCTTCATTTATGTAGTTGGAAGGATTGGAGAAAACTATAAGCCTATGGTGATTTCAAAACCAGTTCAGTCTCCTTTTGCTGCTTTACTGGAATCAGTTCTCTTTTTCTTGATCTTCTTTCCCACTATTTTCTTCTCTTCATCTTATGATTTAAGAATTAATCTAGTATTTTATGAGTGTAATTTCAAACAATCATTATTTGAATCCATCATGTAGAACATTGCTTTTTCCTGTGAGGCATTGTATCGAGGTTTTGGTGACTCGTGGGTAGAGGTATAGTAATACTGGCAGTTCTGTGAAAGGTCAACTACCTCCTTCATTAACATCATCTAAAGCACTGAAGTGACATGACTAATTGATTATGGATAGCGTTGTTTTAAAGCTTTTAATTCTCTTTAGAAAGGTTCTTAAATAGTTGAATGCATTTTTTATTTGATGTAGCTATTCATTTTCTAAACCAAGAAATGTTTTTGTTACTTTGAAGTTTGAAGTTTGAAGTTTGAACTGCAAATTGTTGTTATTTAATTCTAGTGAGAAAATGCCTTTTGGTATGCACATTATGGTCTTCTTTGGACATGTTAAGCAAGGTTCGCAATACCGTACCGTACCGGTATTTCGATTTGGGCTCGGTACCAGTATGGTACGGTGTACCGAGCACTGTAGCACTGCTACAGTGCGCTACAGTGCGGACCGGTACCGAGCGGTTCGCGTACCGCTGGTCTGTCGGACCGGTACGTACCGCCTATGGGCGGTACGATTCGATATGGCAGACACTGATGTTAAGTTTAGCTTGCATGACTTAACATTATTTCATCAGCCTTTGGTGCTTTGCCCAACTTATGGCTTGTGCATTAAGTTGTTAACCCTTTCCTATTTATACTTCTTCATCCTTTTTGATATTCTCATTATAAATCAAATATTTTCAGGGTACACTGTTTCTTGTCTGGCAACATTCTTGTTTCATTTATAGCTATATACTTGATAATTAATATTATATCTGTATATCTAAATCAATCACTGAATTACATTTTAAGTATGTTCTTTCTTGGTCATTTTCTCTCTTGTTAAACATTTCTTTCCTGTAGGAAACCTATCCAAGATGGTGGAAGTTACTTTTTCTACCATTGTTGCTGCTGCAGTCTCATCCCTCTTCTCGCTTCTCTCTTTTCCCTTCTCCCTCTTCTTCACTCTCTTCACTACCTTTCATCATTGATGCTGCTGACACCCACCACCCCTTGTTCTTGTTGTAATGACTATCTTTGCATTTTAAACATGTTCATTCTTGGTCATTTTCTCTATTGTTAAGCATTTCGTTCCTGTAGGAAACCTATCCAAGATGGTGAAAGTTACTTTTTCTGCCATTGTTGCTGCTGCAGTCCCCTCCCTCTTCTCGGTTCTCTCTTTTCCCTTCTCTCTCTTTTTCTCTCTCTTTGGTACCTTTCATCATTGGCACTGCCGTTACCCACCACCCCTTTTTCTTGTTGTAATGACTATATTTATATTTAAATTTTTTATAAATTTTTAGAGGTAAGCATGTTACTTTACTCAGGTGAGCACCTAGCACTTTAGGCAATAAGGGATATCAATGCCTTAAAGCGCTTCATGCTTTTGAATTTTGAAAATTTTGTATGATATCATTGAATAAAATAATGAAAAGCATGAGTAATATGTCGAGTTGTACCGATGTTTGTGTTCCAATATCAATGCTTGGTTGGATTGGTAAATACCAACTGGTGTGTACTGATCCAATCAAGGTGTTTTAACTTTTAAACCATGTTCTCAGTGACTAATGTTATTCCAATCAGCCCAAAGTATTTTAAATTTAAACTATGATCACTATGAGGTTTTCCCCTGTAGAACTTGTTAATCTCATTTTATTTGACAATCCTTTTCTTTTTCATTCCTTTTGTATATAATTGTTTATGAAATCATGCTCTTACTTTTCCCTAGTTTAGCATCTCCATTTTTTGTATATAGCATACCATTATGTTTTGCTGCTCACTATGTATGGTTTATCACTTCAAATACCATATCAACTTACTTGTGCTTGAAGCATAATATGTACAACTTTTGACATGGATTCCATCCTTCTATGACATCATTGCAAAATTTGTATATGACAATATCAGTTAATAAACTCACATGTGCTGTTTTATATTACTTTAGCTAGAGCTATGTCATTCTCAAATAATAAGATTTAAAAAATGCTACTTGTTGATGATCACAATTTACTTTTCTCCATTTTTGCAAGTATAAAGCTCCAAGAGTACAACAACAACAACATATGGATATTTTGCAGCTATTGAGATTTGTAAAAAGTCATATGTTTAGTTAAGTTCAGACTTCAGAGTACTATTATTTGTATAAAAAGCTCCAAGAGCACTATTATTTGCAAGTATAAGTGAACCACATGAATTTACACTCGGTGATCAATTTGATCATTTGGGTAAAGTTTGAACCTAAATAGTCATTGTCTTTTAGCTTAAAAAATCATCGTTGTAGGAAGACATTACATCTCATTTGGAGATTAATTTGTTTCTTAGAAGTTGTTGATGTATAGTATATCTATTCATGCAGGTTCAGTTCAGTGACGGAACGATTTTTTACGGAGCTTAATACTCGGCGTATCGATACTAGTGTTGCCAGAAGTGAGACACTTAGTATTATCAATGGGATGCGCTACCTTAAATTGGGAGTATGTGTTACATATCATGTACATGAAATCATAGTTTTTTTTTATGAAGCCTTACACTACTAAATCATCAAATTACTGGTTTTCTTCTGAGAATGATGTTCTAACTTAACTATTTTTATGCGATAAGCATAAGCATGGACATGGAGTACAAAAATGACACATTGCCTATATGTCGACATGGCAAATATTGAAAATCACAAAATGAGATTCTATGGACAAGGTAATTAACTAATACTTAAAGAAACTTCTGTAACTTTTCTACGAGGACATAAGTTATACGTCCACTATCTACAATCACCATAATATGTGACTTACGAGAGTCATTGCAATGATATTTACAGCAAATCTTAAGAATGTTATATTAAGGCCGCTCACTCAAAGTTGATGGCTCGATGCTGCTTGCAAATGCTATGGAACTATAAACAAACTTATGGATTATATTCTTCTCCATTATCTTTGTGCAAAACAAGTCTTGAACGATAAACATTTTGCAAATTGACTTGCTATCATGTGACCTAATTAGAGAAAGCACCTTGACAAGTAATAGAGGTAGTGCTAGGCAAGGTTTTTAATTTTGGGTGCTAGATCTGTTTTGGTCCATGGCTAAATTGGTACAGGTCTGGTTTGTTCCAGTGTGTATTGAGACATGGTATGTCAGAACATACTGCGGTACCATTATGCTGGAAGAGGGGGGAGGAAGAAGGAAGAAGAAAGGAAGGAAAAAGAAAAAGAGGAAAGAAGATGGAGGAGATGCACAGTAGATGAGGCCGATTGTGTGCAGCCGTGGTGATCAAACGTTGGACAGAGGAGAGGAATACTCATGAGTGAGCCGTAGGTGACAGGGCTTTTAAAAGGAAAAAAACACAAAATAGTCATCTTAATAAAGAAAAGGGACCAGGCCATCTGAAATAAGATGATCCTTTTCCAATAAGCTATTGCTTTTTCTTGTGATCTGCACTTCAAGATTAGTAGTGAAAATGAATTTCAGTCTTTTATAAACAATGTGGTGACACTGGGCTTTTTCCCTTCCTATGTTCCTCAAAAGGAAACTGTGCTGACATGAGATCTGTTATCATATTGTTACTTCTCATGCTAATCGCATTTGTTTGTGGTAACATCTTATTTTTATTCATTTCAGGATAGTAATATGACAGTACAGATTAAAAGAATGTAGCAATTTCAATGTTTGTTCAAATGCCAGAAATGCAAGCTTACTTAAGTTTGGCCACAAAGGTATCAGCATACACAATCCTGTGCTATCAGATCATGTTAAGACAACAGACAGCTAAAGATTTTTCAGTATACAATACTATTTATTATTATATTAATTATTAGCATACCCAATATAAGGTTTGCCAGTCTGCAGATTTCTTAAGTTCTATGAACAGCATCAGGGTGGGAAAAGGACGAAAGAGGGGGAAAAAAGAGAGAATGATGGAAGGGTGCAGACTCAGTTGTGGTGGAACCAACTGTTGTAGGTGGCGTTAGTGTTCAAGGAGATGAGGCCTCAGATAAGGAAGAGGCTAGGGATGTGGCCTTAGATAAGAAATTAGATGTGGCCATAGATAAGAAATTAGATGTGGCTTTGGTGTCGAGTAAGAGGACATTCCAGAGGTATGTAGGCTGTGTCAGGCATTGGATGAGTTATAGAGAGGCATCAAGCGGTCGATAAAGAGATAAGATGAAGCAGAAGAAAGAAGAGGGAATGCGAGAGGGTGAACAATGTTTGGCTCTGGAAGTGGTGTTGACAGACCTGGAGGATGGCAGACAGCCATGGTGCAGGTAGCTTGGTGCATCTAGCACAATAGGCATCACAATGTCCATTCGAGAAAAATCAACAATTGAACATGGAGGATTATGGCTTTCGTTATGAGCTTTGGACTGACCCGAGCTGAATATAGATGATGTCAAAAATTCGTTTGAGATGATATGAGCCAGCCTGTGCAGGGCTTGAAAGTTGAAGTAACTTGGTCAGAATCTCAGATCTATCTTGGTTATAGTCTGGCTCGATGGGTCCAATCTAGCTCAGGCCACTAGGAGCTCTAGTTATTTTGGGCTTTAGTTGGTTATTTTGTTATAAATGGCACTTTTTTGCAAGGTTTGTCGTACCGAGGCATGTTGCTCCGTATGAGCGATATGTACCGGTCCGATAGGAAACCGGTATATGAGCGGTACATCAGTATGCTTCGTTGTACCATGTGTCGGTATACTTGGTACGGCTTGGTACGTACTGTACCGATAGCTAGTTGGTACACCAGTACGGATCGATAAGGTGAACCATGCTTTTTTGTGCAAGCGACATTGTTTAGAGGATTGCTATTGAAGAGGCTGCTTTAAGTCGTCAAAATTACCGGCTTAGTTAATGTGCACTTGGGATATGTCAATATTGAAAAAATAATTGTTAATATGAATTATACAATGTGTGATAATGCTCATGCTAAGCAAAGCTCAAGTTTATGTGATGTGTAGACTTTATTAGAAGTAAATTTGGTTGTCGGGGAAAAGGGATTTTAATCTAGTTCAAAAAAGAAAAAGGAAATCAATTGATAGAAGGTATATAACAAAAGACCGAAGGAAAGCTAAAATTCAATAAAAGTATTATATTGGTGCCTAGTTGTAGGAAGCTTCTATCTGATACTAAATAACTCCACAATAAGACTATTGTGAGAGGAACTGAAAAATTTTTAGAAATTATTTTTCTTTTACTTAAATTATCTTCAAAAAATTTCTGTCTTAATGCTTAAAGAAATTCTTCTTTTTCTTTTGTCTATTGATGGTATGACTTGGTCCTTGACTTTTGCCAGGTAAAGACAGAGGGTGGTTTGAATGCATCAGCATCCTTTGTGGCAAAAGCTAATCCTCTCAATTGTACTCCTCACAAGAGAAAGAGTGAATTATATCATGCCTTATGTAATATGCTTTCAAGCATATTAGCACCGCTTGCAGAGGGCGGAAAAAGCCATTGGCCTCCGTTGGGAGTGGATTCTGCACTGGCATTATGGTATGAAGCAGTAGCTCGAATTAGAGGGAAACTGATGCATTGGATGGAGAAACAGAACAAGCACATAGCAGTAAGTAGCTCCTTGAAGATACATACTAGATCTGAATTTCTTCTCTTCACTATGCCAGGATTTTATATCTGCTAGTTGACTGTTCTACTGAAGGTTAATGTTTCAAATTTAAGGTTTCTGGAATAGTAATCTAATTTCCAAGCTCATTACTGTTCTATAGCAATATGAAAATTAGATTGAGAATTATAGTCTCTTGTTAGACATTGGATGTGTATACAACTGTCTTCTCAGTAGTGTCCTAAATCTCCAGTCTGCTGGTAATATTGGTATGATTGTTTTGTGTTGAGTTGATACTGACTGATGTTAATTAGATATGCTGTTGTTAGAAACCTTTCAAATTTTATAGGCCCCTTTCTGGCTTCTTTTGAAGCCTTTGACCTCCATTTGGGTTTTGCTGTTGGATCCTGGGGAGGCTTTGGAGGAATTGAATATTTTAAGATCTTCTAAATGGGTCAACCGCATGGTACATTGTTATCGATTTTCTCAAATTTCATTTCAATTAACGCCACACATAAAGCACACTATATATAAGTTCTGAACATTGTAACACGGGGCACATCTTTGTATTGTCTGTGTTGGTTTCTGCTGGTGCTTGATGCTTGTATTTGTATGGTCATTGGCACATATTGAAGTATACACATATCAATTTATTCCAAATATGATACAACATTAGTAATATTTCTATTATGTGAAACTGAATGAAAAAGAGGTCCACACAATTAAAATATAGGAACCCTTCTTTATTTTTTTAATATCTTGTAAACAGCTCCAAAAAGAACTGCTTGCACATTAGGTGCTTGATGTGTGCCACATAATATTTACAAAATGTAACGTTAATACATAGATGGTTAGATTGCTCTGTTATATGTAAGGTCTGGCTATGAATAGGCTTGCTCATGTAAGGTTTATATCTGGTACATTCTTGGCGCTGAGACTCAGCCCAATTGAAACCCCACCTAATGTGCAAGCAGTTCAAGGTTTCCTGACCTGGTAGCTGGTACCACCTTTAACAACTAGAAGTGTATGTCCAATGTAAATGCATTGTGTTAGTGGGTTGTTTCTTGTCCAATGTAAATGCATTGTGTTAGCTGGTACCACCTTTAACAACTAGAAGTGTATGTCCAATGTACCACATTGTGTTTGCAAAGTGACTGGCTTGGTGGGATTGCATTAAGCCTCACTATCTAGAAAAATCGTGCTCGATCTCAACCTGAACAGACATTTAAGAGTAATCAAGTTGTACACATTGGGTTTGATTAAATATGCTGAACCAGGTAACATTTTTTTAACTTGTGGATTTTCCGTGTCCTTGTGCTAGATTTAATACAGTGAGAACAAAAACATACAATTATCATGGAAAAGTCTAAGCTGCCTTATGAATGTTGTTGAGACATGAGATGAGCGCACCATTGGAAGCAATGCTTTAAATATTGGTCAAACCAAGGTTCGCAATATCGTATCGTACCGGTATTTCGACCTGGGCTCGGTACCGGTACGGTACGGTATACCGAGCTGTAACGGACAAACTTCTAAACAAGATGTTGGATGTAATGCTTATGTCTGTCCGTTGTCTTTTGGCATGTTCATGCCTTGTACAGCAGGTAGAGGGGCAGCCGAAGGCTAAATAGTCCCATGTTAGTTGGGTTGGTGGCCTCTTTAGGCTTGTAAATAAAGGTTGTGTCATGTGGACACGTGCGAGAGCTTTTCGGTCTGTAATGGACCATTTTACCCTTTGTTGTGCAACTATTCAGAGCTTGTAAAGTCTGTTTGTAATTTGCATTGTCTATGAAGTGTTTTTCGGACATGTTTGCTTGTGGATCCTGATTGAGGCGTTCTCTTTAACCCGTTCTCTCTTTTGTTGGTCCTAAGGGACAATGGGAGGCTTCGGGGAGGCTGACCTTTGCGGACGGACGCGCGAGGGTGCCGCACGCCTTAGGCAAAACCAGCTAAGGTTGTGACATTATGGTATCAGAGCGGGACAAGCACTCATAGAAACACTTGACGTGCAAACGTGGGGGACCTAGCGGGGCTGCATTGAGGGCAGTCAGCACACGCGCGACCGTTTGAGGGAAAACGAGCATGGAGATGTGGGGAAAAGAGTCGCCCAGAGGAGCGAGCATCTGAGATTGGCATTCAGAGGAATGGCCAACCCTTCGCGCAAGGGGCACCACGAGAACAAGCAAGCTTGGAAGAATTTGGAGCGCACAAAGGTTGGGATGGCTGAGTTTGAGCTACGGCTCAACGTTGACAACTATACTTGATGGTGCTCTAGGCAAGCGAGGCACTTGGCAGGAATGAGACCATCCAAGGTGGAATGAGTTGCTCAACGACCAAAAAGAGTTATGCAAAGCTCACAGAGGTGAGGGGAATTGCTAACTCGAAGAATTTGGTACTCATGCATGGGCTTGTATGCGGACGATGGAATGTTCGTGGCCATCCCAAGGTGACCGAGACTCGGCGCCATGGAGCATTGAAACTTTCTCTTCGGCATGTGAAGGATACGTCCGTAAGAGGCTGAAGTGTGCAATGAGTTCAGCATGTTGCTAGGCCTTGAGGGGTGCAGCGGGGGCTGTATGAACGTGGAGTCACAATCTAGCAAGTGCGTTTGCAGGAGGCAGAACAATGCACAGTTTGTTCAGCAGATCGGAGTAGTCCAAGGGGATGGTTGTCTCCGAAACGAAGAGAGATGTTGCTCCAACGGGGTAGTTATCCAGGAGGGATAAGTCCCGGCTCTCCAGAGGGAGAATCATGTGAGACGGACCTCACATGTTGAGGAGTACCTCAACAAACAACAACTCCACGAAGCTCGGTGGACTGAGCAAGCGGCGAGGAGGTGTCGCATGATCTCGTCGAGAGAATGCATTGGTGGATGCATTGCGAGATCAAGTGGGGGAGCGACCTAAAACAACTTAAATGAAGGCACACTTGGAGTCGATGTGAAGATCGAACTCAAGGGAGGGCTGACCCGTGGAATGGTGGGCGCGAGGGCCACCATCGACTCAATGCAAAAACGAGGAGCGGAGCAACTTGGGTGTAACTTGGCGAAGTACCCAAGCCGCATGAAGGGAGCCAGCATAGAAGTTGGAACATGGAGCAGAGGCACGGTGCTTTCCTTAGACAGAGGTCAAGGACATGAACTCTTGCAGAGGCAAGAGTAGGATCATGTTGTTCCATGGGTCCTTCCTTCTGACGGAGCATACTCATCTTGCATGGTGTCAAAGACGAAGGGAGCTTCGCGGCACATGCACCTTAACTCGGAGAAGCATTTGATGGAGGAACTAAGGCGACTCAATTTGCGGAGGCGAAGTTGGGTTCAGAAGGGCCTTAGCACGGGGCAAGAGGACGCAGAGGCGGGTACTCTTGAAGAATATGCCACAGTGTTGCCATTTGAGTTGCTATGAAGGAAGCAGTGCGCAGCGGAGATTGTGCTGGTAGGGGCAGAGGCCCAGGATCCAGACAATGGTGCACAGATTACAGTGAAGTCGGTGGACTTCGAGAGCTACTAGGCGACGGACTGTCCTAGAGCGGTGCTTCATCTAGGTGTGACCCAGGAGTGGGTGGATGAAGGTCGATTGCCAGAGGAGCGAACAAAATCGAAGGTGGAAGGGACCTTGCGATGTATTGGCAGAGGCCACACACGAAGGGTTCACAATTCGAGTTTATTCCATAAGGATCAGAATGCAATGGAGATGTCACCAGGAGGCGACATGGTGCAGCGGATCGTGGTGGAACAGTTCGTGGCAATGCGATACACACAATCTGTCCCGTGAGGGATGAGATCATATGGAGGTATGATCGGGAGTTACTGGAAGCTCCACTTCGGTGAACAACACGACGGCAAGAAGGGCTATGGATTCAAGGAGTGAAGGCCATGGTACCGCAGAGGCGGGTCTTCCGGGCGTGCATCGAATTTTGCATCGGATGAAAGCCTTGGTCATCAGCATATGGGGGCTGTGTTCCACCAAGGGAAAAGTTCGAATGCAAGTACCAGTGAGTTCCATGGGAGGGACTTGATCATACAGAGGTATGATCGAAGCAACCGGAGAGTTGGACTGCTCCAGAGCTCATATTCGCTTAAGGGAGCCCGACAAGTCAGAGGACAAGGTCGAGTAAGCGAACGTTGCTACCAAGGAAGCTAAGGAGAACAGAATCGGTGCAAACTCTACAATGTGATGGCAGAGGCCATGCATGGGAGTTGCAGTCTGTCTTTCCATCGACCAAACGGACTGCTTGGAGAACACAGAGGTGTTGAAGCAGGGGGTCGAAAGGGGCGAGGAAGCGACGACGAGTCCAGAGGGACTTAGCTACCCAAAATCAAGCATCAGTTAGAATGGAGGTGGACTTAGAGGAGTGCCACGGAGACATCTCTACTGATTGTGAAGAAAAGGGATACAGAGGCGAGGCAACGGATAGTAGGGTCATGGGCATGGCAGCGCCATGGTACCGCAGAGGCGGGACTTCCGTGCAAGTCATTGATCCCTTGCTCTCACGGAAGGAGAGCACTTGGTCGTGAAAGGGGCCGAGGAGGTGGAGCATGCAGAGGCAATCTCCAAGTACCGAGACAAGGCTGAAGGGCAGAGGCCAAGAAACTTCGTAAGACCGGTGTCAACAAGTTTCTCATCAAGATAGCCGTAAGTGAAGGACTTCGGGTCATGCAAGAGTGCACGACCAAGGAACGAAGCAGGCAGTACGCGGTGCTATACCTTTGCTACTCAGTGGAGTAGGCGGCAGAGTTGATGGAGAAGACGGTACAATCCCAGAGGCGACCTCATCTATCAGAGAATTACTCCAAGTTGGGGTGAAAACTTCCTGCATTCCAGAAGTTCAATGGCATTGAGAAGGTGAATCATAGTAGCTAACTCAACGCAAGGAGTGCAAACACTTCAAGTGCTTCAGAAGTGTGAGCAAAGAGCAGGCGAAGACCAGTAACCAGCTCGATGCATGAAGTACAACCTCGAGGAGGCGGGCGAAGTCAAGTAACTTTTGCTTTCTCAACTCTTAAGAGAATGGGCGAAACCGAGTACCTCAATTCTCTTATCTATCCAGCAGAGGAGCGCTGCACAAGTTCAAAGACCCTTCGAAGATAATGGAAGACAATAGTTGTCAAATCCTCACCAACGGTGATCAGTGCTACTGAGAGTAGATTGTCCGCCTCATTTCCCAACGAAATGCCAATCGAAAGCGGAAGTGATGCGAACCTACTTGGATGTGACAACCAACTGAAAGAAGAGTCAATGAGCAGATTTTATGGAGGAAGGACCCAAAACTTCAGAAGTTTGCGAGACGATGCTCGTTAAAGCTCCAACAAGCATCCACCCAGTTCAAGCAGCATGTGGAATTTTTAAGAGACTGGCGCAGTAAGGATGGTCTTTTCCTTCATTTGGCGGATCCGCAGGAATCAACAAGGATCAACACAACTCAGCCAACCCCACACCAGAGTCAGAGTCATTGGTGAGTTGAAGCAGCATGGCGGATCAAAGGTTCGACTACTCAAAAACAGCAGCGGAGAGCAGCTGGGAGCCAGGAGGCGCATTGCAGCTGGAGCGGAAGATTGAAGACTCAGCAAAGGCGAAGAGTTGCAGTGTTCACAAAGGCTTCGACGAGGACGTCGAAGGGATAAGTGGGGGAGAATGTAACGGACAAACTTCTAAACAAGATGTTGGATGTAATGCTTATGTCTGTCCGTTGTCTTTTGGCATGTTCATGCCTTGTACAGCAGGTAGAGGGGCGGCCGAAGGCTAAATAGTCCCATGTTAGTTGGGTTGGTGGCCTCTTTAGGCTTGTAAATAAATGTTGTGTCATGTGGACACGTGCGAGAGCTTTTCGGTCTGTAATGGACCAATTTACCCTTTGTTGTGCAACTATTCAGAGCTTGTAAAGTCTGTTTGTAATTTGCATTGTCTATGAAGTGTTTTTCGGACATGTTTGCTTGTGGATCCCGATTGAGGCGTTCTCTTTAACCCGTTCTCTCTTTTGTTGGTCCTAAGGGACAATGGGAGGCTTCGGGGAGGCTGACCTTTGCGGACGGACGCGCGAGGGTGCCGCACGCCTTAGGCAAAACCTGCTAAGGTTGTGACAGAGCGGTACACCTGGCTGTACCGAGTACTGTAGCACTATAGTAAACTGCTACAGTGCTACAGTACTCATAACGGTAACAGTCGGTCCGCGTACCGAAAACCTGTCGGACCGGTACATACCACCCGTACCGGGCGGTACGGCTCGGTATGGCAGACCCTGGGTCAAACCATTGTGTACCAACCAGTAGTATTTATTGGTCCGACTAAGGACCAAAATCGGATCATATGGCTTAGTACTTGTTAGTATTCATTTTTTAATTATTTTTTTCAGTGATGTATGGAGGTACAGGTCTGTATACTGTATGGTTTACAAATTGTGCCTCTGTTTGACAATATGTTGAAGTCGATATCGGTTTGCGATTTTAAACCTTGATGGGAGGTCTAAAGTTTTGTGGATGGAGGTTGTTGTTTTAATGATGACCGAGATGTTACATTCTCGTGGAACATATGCAGCATAAAGTTTTATACTTGGGTGGAATCAAAATAATGTGATATAATAATCCTAAAAGACAATAATAAGGAAGGTTTTAAAGAATTACTTCAATCTGGATTTAGATTAGGAACCAAAATTGCATTTTTTATTGTGAGCCAAGACCAATATTGTCATGTTTGTTTGTTGTTATTGATATTAAACACATGAAACTTTTGGATTGTTGAATTGCCTTTGTGTTTGTACTAATTTGCTAAGTTTTTTTTTTCTGTTTAAATGTTTGATAAATACAGTGGTGCATGAAACAAGCACATATATTGGTTTGTATGTATGTCTGCATCTAATTCAGCAAGGAGGCAAGAAGGAGAAAAGGGGGCCTGTGGAGATCATATTGTAGTGAGATGTATGAATATAAGTCCATACGAAGCCTACAAAATGAAAACTTGTACTTGTAAGTCCATCATATCTATTGATGTTGAAGATCCATAAGAGTTCAAAAAACTATTAGATCTGCAGATATGTACCTGACGTTATTGTGGATTGGATGCTATTTCCAAGTAGCATTGATAATAGTTGATCCTCATCTCAGCTCAGTTACTCTGTGGTCTCTACCGTATTGCAAAATTGCTATTGGATGTCTGGGATATTTCGTATGTTAAAACAATTTTTTTAATGACCATTGGGGAAGATTAGAGAAGTCAATTCGTTTTCTTGGGCCTTTTCTCTTAGGAAATTTGCATGGACTAATGTTAATGTTTCACACAGCATATTGACATGCATAAAGCGCTCACTACCTACAAAAAAGACCAATTGTGACAGATCCTCTAAAAAGAAAAATTATAAACTTAAAGCAGCAGGTAATATATCAATTGTGGTTGTGAAAGACACTGAAGTGCCATTCTCGCTGCAGTAGCAGACTTCAATTTGTTAACTGTTTTTGTCTTTGATCTAAATCCTTATAAATCTCGATTAATTTCTTTTTTCCCAGGTTGGCTTCCCATTGGTGACGCTTCTACTCTGTCTAGGCGATCCCCAAACGTTCAATATTAACTTTGGTCCTCATATGGAGCTTTTGTATAAGCATCTTAAAGTGAGTCTTTTCTGTATAGTTTTCTTTTATATGCTAGTCTACTTTCATTTTGATTACTGGTAAATTATTTTTGCTGTGGCATCTTGGGTTGGTTATTTGAAGGCAGTTATTCGCCTTTTGATGTCCCATTCCTGTCAATAACTAATTTGTTTCCATATTAATTCAGGACAAGAACCATCGTTCCATGGCTCTAGATTGCCTGCACCGAGTTGTGAAATTTTATTTAAATGTTTATGCAGATTACCAACCTAAAAATCATGTATGGGATTATTTGTACAGTGTAACGTCACAATTGTTGACTGTCCTAAAGAAAGGTCTGCTAACTCAAGATGTTCAGCATGATAAGCTTGTCGAGTTCTGTGTGACTTTGGCTGAGAGCAACTTAGATTTCACCATGAATCATATGATTTTGGAACTGTTGAAACCTGATAGTTCGAGTGAAGCAAAGGTTATTGGTCTTAGGGCTTTGCTTGCCATTGTCATGTCTCCTTCAAATCAACGGTTTGGCTTGGAAGTTTTTCATGGTGATACTTCTGATCCCCAGATTGTCTTTCTTCAATACTGTTTCCTTTATATTTTGATTCTGTGCAATTTTGTATGTTGCTATTACCTTATTTTTAACTTGTTCGTTATTATTTCAGTCCATGGAGTTGGCCATTATGTTCCGAAAGTGAAATCTGCAATTGAGTCTATCCTAAGGTTATGTAATAAAGCCTATAGCCAAGCTCTTCTTACTTCACCAAAGTCGTCCATAGGTATGTTTTCTTTTCTTAATTCAAGGTTACTTTCTGTAAATGTATCTATGTGATCAAATTGTCCTAGTGGTGCAAATTTAAAGTGATTTAAGTCATCAGCATGAGAGAGTTTGTTTAGAGCATGGCTAGTATGGTGCAAAAGATCTGATGTAGCTTGCTATATATCTTATTATAATCAGTGCTTCCTCCTGGAGCATATTTCCACTGTTATACATATCGTGAATGATTTTTATCCCTTTGAGAAGAACACATGGAACTTGGAAGTACATAGCATCTTTTGTTTCATTCGTCTCCCTTGAGGATTAATCCCTTAACAACAATCAGTCAAGATTACGCATAGTCGCATATTACATAATATTTTATGTACCAGATTTTAGAGATGTGGGTACAATTCTTGATTTATTGAGAAAGTAGAGTGAACCCATAGATTAGTTTGGGTGGGCATCTCATACCATGTTAAAGGAAACTTAACATTATTGGACAGTCGAGTTTCAACCTCATGAATGAATGGAGTATCAGGACATTGAAATTGTTAATGAGATAAGATTTGTTTGTGATGACTATGATATGTGGACAATGCTTTAAAATTTCATCTTATGGTACCACTTTCCTCTTTCTAATATGGCAATCATATATCAAGTACCACAGTAACTGAGAAAGATATAATTAAGCTTGAAGTTTGTTTATGATAGCTTGGAACTTGACCATATTTGAAAGGTCAAGTTTGCACTTAAAATCTGAAGATATGGTCAAGTTTGAAGTGTATGCAGTCCTTTTGTAATGTATTCCAGTGATTACCTGTCAGATGAAAATTATTTTCAGTTTTAACTTGTGAGTAAAATTATTTTTAACAAACTTGAGAAAGAAAATTGAGATATTATGTTCAAATAAGGAGGGAAATTTATAAAAATAATGTGAGAGGAAATATCAACATATGGAAAATGTATTTTGATTAGTGGAATCTGCTATGCTTGTTGAAAAAATATTCACTATTCCATCTGAATTCAATATATTTGTTTGGCAATTGTGCTTAAATTTTGTTGTAGTTAACAAATTTGACGACTAGAGTGGTTTTGCCGATCATGAAATTCTGGAAAGTTGTATCATTTCTTTTGCTTTCATGATTAATATTGTTGTCAAAGTTTAGTTCTCGGACATCTGAAATAGTAGGACCTTCTTGAATGTTACATTACCATTCCGATAGATGCGCTAATGTATGATGAATACACCGGATCACTGATATCGGACAATGCAGGCACATTTTTGTGTTTAAGGTGTCCAACTTTGACTAATACAAATATTCTTGTTGACACAAAGAGGTGATTCCATGATTAATAGTCATTTAACACATGGCAGCGATTCTATTCTATCCAAAATGAATGCCCAAACATAGAAACATGATAGAATTCATGTAAAACAATCTTTTAATATTTTGAATGAAGAAAATGATTTATGGCTTATTCAAAGATAGAATGCTTGCTTACATCTGATTGTCTTCTGCGTGGTTGTTAACCAGGAGTAACTTTATCATATCAGTGGGGGGATGCTAAATTATAATTATATTTGTAGTTTAAAATTTAAATGTATTTGTTTGCTTTATTATTTAAAGCTGGAAACCAAGATCAAATCAAGACCTCGGGAAAATTCCAATTTTTGAGCTTTTTTAAAGTTGACTGGAATCTTTTGAACCTGTGTTCCTTTAAATTGTTTTTTATTTCCTGTTGTTAGAATGTTTGACTACTAATCCTATATTCTTCTGTTCTCCATATTATTTGTGGGTTAATTGTGAAATGTTTTTGACATCAACTTCAATAAGCTTTTCAGATGCTGTAATGAAGGAAAAATCTCAAGCATCTCTCTTCAGGTCAGTGCTGAAGTGCATACCATATTTGATCGAAGAAGTTGGCCGCAGTGATAAAATAACTGAAATCATTCCACAGCATGGCATAAGTTTTGATCCTGGAGTCCGTGAAGAAGCCGTGCAAGTAATGAACCGCATCGTGCGGCATCTTCCTCATCGTCGTTATGCTGTGGTGAGAGGGATGGCTAACTTTATACTGAAACTTCCTGATGAATTCCCTCTTATAATCCAAACTTCACTGGGCCGCCTAGTGGAACTTATGCGCTTGTGGAGGGCTTGCTTGTCTGATGAATTGTCAATGAATGATGCTCAAACCATCAAGAGATCAAGTCTTGGAGGTGATAAAGTGAACAGTTCTCCGTTTCTTCAGTCAGCAGATTTGTCTGAGTTCCAAACAACAGAAGTGGATGCGCTTGGTCTTATTTTTCTCAGTTCAGTGGATGTTCAGATAAGACATACTGCACTAGAATTACTTCGGTCTGTTCGTGCTTTAAGAAATGACATCAGAGACTTCTCAGCAAACGAACGGGCTGATCATAGGTTACATGAGGCAGAACCAATTTTTGTCATTGACGTATTGGAAGAAAATGGGGTGATGTTTTCTGTAACTGCTTGTTTTTTTTTCATCTTTTCTATGTGGTTGCTGTTTATTATTTGATATAAATATCCTCTTTCTGACATGAAAAGCTCATGCATTATATATTTTAAAGATGTACAAGAAAGTAATGAATCTTAATGCTAGATGAGTTATATTTGGCAAAGAAATGTATTATCATATAGGCACAAATTTATTAATTATATTGGAACTGGTGTCATGTTCACTTAAGTGGTTGAGGAGTAGGATTTCTTAACAGGAACAAAATGATAGATCATTAAGTATGTTGGCTTCCAATTGCTTGGTGGTGTCCTGATAGTTTTTTATGTGTTTCACAGGATGATATCGTTCAGAGTTGCTATTGGGATTCCGGTCGTCCGTTTGATTTGAGGAGGGAATTTGATCCGGTTCCTCCTGACATAACACTTCAATCAATTCTTGAAAACTCTGACAAAAACAGATGGACCCACTGTCTTAATGAGCTTGTTAAATTTGCTGCTGAACTTTGCCCAGCTTCTGTTCAGGAAGCAAGGTAATGCTATTTTACTTTGGTTAGGTGGATTACTATTTACTAATTTTCAGTCTTCAAGATTTAACTATTGCTGTCTTGTTTTGCCTTAGAGTGGTCTTTGATTTAGAAATAGTGTTTTACATAGTTGGACTTATTGCTTGATCGAACTAGTGTTACATATTGAGTTGCTTTGATTTCAATGCCATGCTAAGACAAGGCATCACCTTCATTCCTACATAAAAGTCCAGACTTCTTGCCGGGTCATACTGGTAGCACGCAGAGTGCTCCATTGTGAAGTTTGTCAAATTATAAAATTGATTTTCAGCAACTTGTGAAGCTTTAATCTAGGTTTTGCCTGAGATTGTATATTAAGATGGCATGTTCCATGGAAGTGTGGATTGTTAGTGCTTGTTGCTTCTGTTCTTGTTCTTTTGCTTTCTTGTTGGACTTCTTAAAGAATACACATTATTGTCCTCTGTTTTATTAATGTCTGTCTTATTTTTTCCTTCTCCTTTTTGATAGAACTTGTAACCTCCTATCAGAGATCTCTATTTTGAGGAAGAAGACAAAGGCCTGCAAAAAACTAGCACTATGATTGATTTTGTCCCTCTTTTTTATTGAAGTCTGTCTTATTCTTCTCCTCTTCTGTTTTGATAGGATATGGCCCCTCTTACCAGAGATCTCTATTTTGAGAAAGACAAAGACCTGAGAAAATCTAGCACTAAGATTAATGTGCTAAGTTTATTGTAACAAAGACTTGATAAAAGAGAACAAAACCCATATGTCTAAGGCTTGAGAGCACATCTTTATAGGGCTACAGATACCATTAGGAAACATTTATAAAGTCTAATGCTAAATTATCCTAGAAATTCTCTATAGTTGCATAAGAAATGTTCTGAAAATAGCTAAATATTCCCATCATCTCATCCATTTTATGCCACTGTAGCTGTATTTATTTATTTCTGCATTGATTGTGGACGAGGCTACACAGTCATCCATGCTATTTGGAGAGTTTGGCAACAGAGTGAAGTTGCTTACTTCCTCTTTTTTAGCCGATTTGAGGCTGTATATCCTTAGTTTGGTTGGGAAAAGATATATCCGTTAAGGACTCTTTGGATTTTGCAACTTGACCAAGCCTCCTCTCCATTTTGTTGTAGGACTGCTGGTTGTAATTAATGAAGTCAATAGGTGGACCATCTGCTGCCTTGTGTAGATGGGCCAACTGCCAAGGACGTGGACCACCCTATCTAGGGTTTGCTTGGGGTCTGTTTCCGTTTTGAGTGTCATTATGACATTTGTAGGCTGTCAAATAATATTTAACCTACTTATGGTTATAACTTATGGTTTTTAGACTTCTTAGTTCTTACAATGATGTCCTTATTTAACCTACTTTTGGGTATGCATCATGAGAACATGTTTTATTTGGATCAAGATTAGGAATACTTGAATGTGATTAGCTATTATTGAACCCCAAAATGTCAGTGGCTAAATGAGGTGTCCGCTCTTTTGTTAAGCTATTGATAGGACATCAGTCTGTTGGTGGTTCACTATGCTCATGCATAGTTGGATACCCTGCAAAGGGAGGCAACAAAGAAAAGTATAATTGTCTTGGTCAAATACAATTGATTATTGTATGCTTTGGAGATTTGTTACGTCGTTCACAAAGATTTTGGCTGCTTGACTTGTATGTAGGGGTGCAACAGGGAGGCATGCTTAATCGGTCAATGACTACTAAGATAACTGTCTTTTCTTCAACTTTGGTTAACCTCTCAATGAAATCCATCTTAATATTTTCCCCAATTACGTATAAGCAGGGACTGAAGCCCACCAGACAGTTTCATGGTTTTGTAGTTGATTCTTTGACATGTTACAGTTGATTATGTGGTTACATGCATCCTTCCATATGCTTGGCCAAGAAAAATCAAAGTGACATGCTAAGCCTTAAATTTACCACCATGTCCAGCTAAGTAGTAGTAAGAAGGTGGACAAGATCTGGTCACAACGAAGAGAAATCTTCCCAGGCACATTTTGATTTTTGCAGTAAAGCATAGGTGGCCTGCTAATGTAGTGAGGGATGGAACTTGGAAGTAGCATCAGTCTAGTCATTGTTGAAGTTTAGTGATCTCAACGTCCATATTATAGGTAACTGCAAAATAATCAAGGATATGGGACGTTGGACTTGAAACCAAGGTTTGCCATCTCGTGTCGACCAGTGGTGCTAGTCCTGGCCCAGATCGGCCGGTGCTGGCATACTATCTGTTGGGACACCGGTATGTGTCGACAAACCCAAAAAAAGCCCAAAAAGGGCCACAAAAATACTTGGAAAAGAAAATAATTCTATTTTAAATATTTTAATTATAATTTAATATAATTTTAATTAAATTTCAATAAGGATTAGATAGCAAATTTATCTTGTTTTGACGTTGAGTAGCATCTTTGTCGCATGTTCTCCATTTCTACTGTTAATGTTGAATCATTTACAAAGATACGAGCAATGTTAGATTACATATTGAAACTCTAATTGAAGACACCTTCAATCATATGACACGTTTGACCACTTTATTCCCTCCAATTGAAGCTCTAATCACCGATTAGGATGTTTAATTAAGAAAGAGATGACAGAATGAGAAAGAGGGGGTGTTAAAAAGAGGGGAGTGAGGAACGATTTAAAGGGTTGAACCAGGCCCAAAATGGGGTCCAATGGTCAATTCCAATGATCAAATTGACCATTGGACCAAATTAAATCCTAACCCTTGATACGGTATGGTTGAGATCCTGATCGTTACCAATCGAAACATGCTGGTAACGGTCATGTTTCGATCGTATCACCCATTTGACTGTTGGACCAAATTAAATCCCAACCCTTGATGCAGTACAATTGAGATCCGACCACCACGGATTGAAATATGTTGATAATGGTTATGTTTCGATCGTATCTTCTGATATTTGGGGTGTACTGGGTGGTACACCTCTGCATGATATCTTCCGCCCAATACGGGGCGGTTCGCGTATGGTCGTTGGGTGGACCAGTTCGTACCACCTGTACCATACCATATCGGGCGAAATTGCATTCCTTGCTTGAAACAGCACAAATTGTCCTCCTTTCTGATATATGAAAGTGCATTTGCAGGAGATTTGTTCATCCAATATAGTGTCTGCTATCCTTGAAATTTTGGCAGGTAATTATGCATTCATTTGCATAATTCCTTTCATATTGCTGTCACAAAAATTACAGCATTTTGGAAACACTATTAGAAGTTTCAGCTTCATCACTTTTAGATATTTCAGCATACATGTTTGAAAGTCCCTCGTTGATGTGATTAATTTGTACTGCCAAGGCAGATTCAGTTCCATACAATTTCTTGGTCACAGCAGGGAAAAAAATCAGTTGGAACAAGTGAAATTCAATTGGAGTTGGTTGGAGTAGATTGATTTCGACAATTTCTACCAGATTTGTCAGCCTCACAAGAAGGAATAGTAGTAGAATGGGACCAATGGCTATCATAAAGTGTTAACTATAGGATAAGATGGAAGGGGACGAAGTAGGGTAAAAGTGAAATTTTTTGTTATTGTAAGTTTGTAACTGTGAAATGGAGGACATGCTATCGCATCAGGCATGTCATGACCCTTGCCCTTATCATTCGTCACTGCTATTGATTTGTTTGTTGTCTGCTGCTGTTTGAGATAGAGGGAAAGCTAGATAAAAGGAAGAAGACAGTAGCGTTTAGGTTCTCAAGGGAAAAGCAATTCTATGTCAGAAAAGGATATCATGAAATTCAGGATGAACGTAAATTTTAAGGGTGATTGAAGAGATGCTAGGGTCTAGTGGGGCCATTGCTCTCTTTTGAGCTGCAGATTGATCAGTTCTGAATCATTTTTGTGTGTTGTGTCATGTGTGTATATATAATATTTTTACTGCTATAATATTTTTGTATGATATGATATGATTGATATTCATATTCAGAATAAATACTTTAAATTAATTTTTTCTTTTATTTTTCATTGTTACTTTTACATAAATTTTCTTCTAGTTTTATTTTTTTTGGAAAAGTTAGGTAATTTGTAGAATATGAAACTCTTTAAAAGAATATTTTAATCATGTATACCTTTTTCCCCCTTAAATTTAATATTTTTTTAATTTCTTATGATTCTGTCATTTCCATTCATTCTAAATTTAATTTTGGGTCTTTGACTCTGTTGATCATATCTGTCCTGTCACATTGATGCCTACTTTGTTTCCCTTCGTCATTCTTGATTTTGATTTTTTTTTTCCTTGCAAAACATGATTTTAGTCAATTGTATTTAACGCTTATGGTCTAACATCTTAAATAACCTCAAAAACTTAAATTTATAGTATTTATTTTTTCATATTATTTAAATTTAAAACTTATAGTTGAAGAGTTTGATGGGTGGATATGAGAGAAAAACAGATCTCTACTTTCACTGTATTCTAGATTGTTAGACTTACATGAACTTCCTTCATTTGCATAACTCAATCAACAATTAGGGAATGCTTGTCATTGCAAGGCCCTTTTTTAGCATCATACAGTGGATGATTAATCAATAACTGTTTTTACTAATTATGATGTGTTAATTATTTATCCCCTGGGTAATTAAAATTTACTTTTGGCTTCTATTTGCAGGCTGGAGGTTATGCGTAGACTTGCACTTATTACACCTGTTGAATTAGGTGGGAAGGCTTCTCAGTCCCAAGATGCAGAAAACAAATTAGACCAGTGGCTAATGTATGCGATATTTGCATGCTCTTGTCCACCTGATATCAGAGAAGATGGTGGCTTCACAGCAGCTAAGGAACTTTTTCATTTGATATTACCATCACTTAGACATGGATCTGAAACACATGCTGTGAGTTCCTCTTTCAGATATTACCTTTTGATGACTTTTTGACAACCTTGTCCAAGGATAGGCAGTGGTGCGCTTATGGTTGAGACTAATTTTATGAAATTCATGCTGTATCATCAGTATTTATGATGCTTAATTTGTAGTGTTACAAAAGTTCTACTTTGCAACTGATTAAAAGGGGATTAGGACATTTGATTATAAGATGTTATAAACTATTACGTCCCGTAATTTCTTTTACATGTATAATATAACAAAGATTTATGCATCTAAGAAGAGGAGAACCTTGCATGTGAGAGTTTCACTAGCCTTGCCCATGCTCTTGCAGACTCATTTGGCTGAGTGGGCCCCTGGAACATGGCCAAGCACTTTGTGTGAGGCCTCAAGATCAGTATGTGAGGTTTCCTTGGAACAACCTTATAGAAGAATTCTGAGAGGATGTGATTGTAGTCATTTTGATGATCAGAATTAAGTTGGATGATTTGTTAGGCTGGTTGGTTGTGAGATAAAGAATATTATAATGGCTAATACTTTGATATAGTAAAGCTATGATCTAACATCAAATTTGAAAGATAATTCTCATTAAAAGGTGGCTTTCAATGATATTTCTCATAATGGTCTTGGCATGAGAAGTAATATCAGATAGCGCAAAGCAAGGTACACACTGTACATACGAAACGTGTGCTGTATCATTAACATGGAAGTCTTGAGTTTCTACTTTCATCCAATAAACTATACAAGCATTAACTAGCACAGATTTATGGAAGAAGAAAGAATGTGATCACTACTTAGAGAACAGTCAAAACTTATTTGTAAATTTGCAGTGTTTTTTATATTAGTATAATTTATGTAAAATATGCATTTTTTTAATTAAAAGAAATAAATATTTTATGATTTATATCATATTCTTTTTATATATTAAGTTATATATCTTAAAATATTTAAATTTACCCATGTTTTGGCACCCATACTTCAGATTTGGACCCTTATGAGCCATACATCCATATCCTAAATTAGACCCATGACACTGGGATCCATGCTGCTTTAATGTTTCTTACCTAAGCCAAAGCAATATAGTGTGTAAATTGTACAAATTACTGAATTAGTATAGGAACTTGTTGAAGATGCTGTGTGGCAAAAATTCAAGTAATCACTTTTTTATGAGAAAATCATGTCCCAGAAATGTTTGCAAATATATAATTTGTGAACTGCATATTATGTGTTTTGCTATCGAGAAAATCTATAGGTTGACTTGTATCTTCCTTTTTTGAGAAAATTTTTGAGAAACAAAGACCTATTCTTAGTGAATTTGATTAAATTTGTGAAAATACCTGGGAAAGGTCTCTTTTCTTTAAATTGTTATATAGATATTTTTTAATCTTTTAAGAAATAGGCCAGTAAAGAACTATGTTGTGTTCTCTTTAAGCATCTGATAACCTTTTTAATGTTTGGTATCTTTAAGTGGAAAAAAAATGTAGCACTTTAATATAAAGAGGCATAAATGCTCTCTCTTCTTGCATTTTCTAATTTTACTCTTAATGTTGGGATCATCAGTAATAGTGCATTTGCTGTTTTCTTGGTTTAGCATGGAGCTGTAGCTGCTCTTGGTCACTCAAACTTGGAAGTATGTGAAACTATGTTTGGCAAGCTTGCAACTTTTGTTGAAGAAGTTTCATCAGAAGCAGAAGGGAAGCCAAAATGGAAGGTGTAGCATTACTTGACTGAAAGAATTATTTTAATTGGTATACGAGCCTCTTAGTTGCTAAGCATCTCGGTAGATTTCTTGTGGGAAGTCTTCCATTCATATATGCTTGCTTAGACAAGTGGATTGTTCTTGATAAGTTGAGCTGCTTCTTTTGTACTGGCTATTTCAGGTTTTTCATGTAGATATGTTAGATTTTGTGCTAACTTAATCTTTCCATAACTTCGCATGCTTGTCATATTTTACTTGTCTGAATACAATATTGACATGGTAAATATAATATCCCTTTTTCATCAAACAAACTCAAGAGCTAGCTTCCATATTATAGCTTAATGTAGTTTTATTTTGGAATAGGAAGGTTGGAACTTGGAAAAATCTGTTTGGTGGATCTATGATATGGTCAGTTCAACTTACACCAGCTACCTAGTGTAATTTGCATTCCGGATATAGGCATGACTTTGGTCTTGTTTAGAAGTACCAAGATGGAAAATCCATTTGCAAATTCACTAAGTCATGCTTAGTTTTATCTGAATCAGGCTTCATTTTGATGATTCTTTTCACCAATAATGCTTAATGGATTAAACCTACTACCATTTGGGATCATACTGAAGAACTCATTTGACTGAAAATCTTCTTGTTTTTCTGCCTGGCCTATTCTAAATACCTGAGGAAGTCTTGCTGTGTTTGTTGATCCATCTCTCTATATCATCTGGTGTCCCCTAATACACCGTTATGTGTCTGCAGAAATAAAATGAAATGACAATCATAATGTGGTAAGATATGATAAATGCTCTTAGCATTCCATTTGGGTGTTAAAATGACATGCCTTGTTTAGGTTTTCTTTTGTATCCTATCCCATCTTGTATAAAGTCATAATGTCCCAACTATTTGGGTTCAGCGGCATTGATCTTTTGCAGCCATTAAACTCTCTGAAAAATTATAGCTCTTGCATGTATATATATATATATATATATATATATATATATATATGTGTATGTATGTATATATATATATATATGTATGTATATATATATATATATGTATGTATATATATGTATATATATGTATATATATGTATATATATGTATATATATATAAGTTATGTATTGACTATTTATATTGAGTCTGTGCATGCAGAATCAGAAGTCTCGCCGTGAAGATTTTCGCATACACATTGCAAATATTTATCGTACAATTGCTGAGAAAGTTTGGCCAGGGATGCTTAGCCGAAAACCTGTTCTGAGACTTCATTTTCTGAGATTCATTGAGGAAACATACCGCCATACTAGCACATCATCCTCTGATAGCTTCCACGAATTGCAGCCTCTTCGTTATGCATTAGCTTCTGTTTTAAGATATTTAGCTCCAGAGTTTGTGGAGTCAAAGTCTGAGAAGTTTGATATCAGAACTCGAAAGAAACTTTTTGATCTCCTTATTTCTTGGTGTGATGATACAGGCAGCACATGGCCACAGGAAAGCAGTAGTGATTATCGTAGAGAAGTTGAGCGTTACAAGGTAGGACAGCATAACCGATCAAGGGAATCTATAGACAAAATTACCTTTGATAAGGATGTTGTTGAACAAGTGGAGGCAGTACAGTGGGCCTCCATGAATGCCATTTCCTCTCTTTTATATGGACCTTCTTTTGATGATAATGCCAGAAAGATGACTGGTCGGGTCATATCTTGGATTAACAACTTGTTTGTGGAACCAGCTCATAGGGCACCATTTGGGTATTCTCCTGTGGATCCACGAACTCCATCGTATTCAAAATATATAGGAGATGGAGGACGTTCAAATGCAGGACGGGATAAACATAAAGTTGGACATTTTCGGGTTCTTCTAGCGAAAACTGCCTTGAAAAATCTTTTGCAGACAAATCTGGAACTCTTTCCTGCTTGCATTGACCAGGTCAGTTTCATCTCAACATCTTCATACCAGCCTTAGCATATTCATTTGTGTCCAGTTGAACGGCATTACACAAGTAACTCCTGTGGAGTTTTATCAATGCTGTCATGAAAATAATGGACATGAGACTTATGTATCCTCGTCTTTGCTAGACAATAGGCTCAATTACATAACCAAGTCAAACTGGTAAATACAAGCCGGTGCATACCGGTTCCTGCTGGTTTTTCCAACAATGGTCCCAATTACATATTTTCTTCTATTAAATTGAGAAATTCATGATAATGTGTAAGTTTGTAATTTTGTTTGGTACTGAGGTTGCAAATTTTCAAACATGACAATCATTAACCATTTACAGCTATTAAACTGAATACTAGCAACTCATTATCAAGTTGAATGTTGAGATTGAAAGAACCCCTCCAAAAACAATGAAAATAACTGGAATAGAAGTGTTGTGTTTTTATTTGAGCCTTAAATGGCTGATAAGGAGGTGATTATGCATCGATCATCGAATAACTTACATCTGCTATATGGCTTCTCAGAGGTGCATCATGTTGTAGATTTTTTTCAGTTTTGTAATACAAATCTATTAATCAGCTAGTTTTAGTATTTAAGTCAGTCTTGGATGACACATCCATTGTAATAACACACAACAGTGATAACCTTCATATAAATTATTTCTTTTGGTCGGTTGATTTCTTAACAGTTGTATGCTGTCTCACCTGGTTTGCAACATGAGATATGTAGTTATGGTTGACAATGTGCATTAGGTCAGAATGGTAGAAGGAATCTTTTGTTCACTGATTACATGTGTACTTCTAGTGTATAGTAATTTTGCATATAGCTGCATGCTATTTTAAAGTAAATCATTTTCATGATTTTATGTCTGAATTACTTCACATATGATGACATTTTAGTAAAGAGGAAATTAGTGTCATCTGAGTTCTCCATTTGTTTTCCTTAACAGTCTTTAACATCGTGGATCCAAGTCACAAAATTTGGTGGTAACCTGTTATTGATCCAGGGTCAAAATTACCTTGTCAAAATTCTTGTAACCTAGTCAAAGTTACCTTATCATGAGTCTGAGCAATCTGGCGTTACCTGATCATCAGTCCAAGCAATCTGGCTAACTACCTTTCTTAGCCCTGTTGCGTGTGTGTTCCATTCCCACATGTGTTTTCCAGATTTCTCGGATAGATTGAGCTAATTGGGTTGTACTACACCAGCCCATCTTTAAATGTTTTGGTAGATCCTCATTCTGCTTTAATTTTAAACCAAGAGTAAGCTCTTAAGTCATTATTATCTGTAAACATTATACATCCTGTCCATTTTCATGTGCCATAGCATTCTTTATTGATTAATGCTTCCTAGGCAGAGTTTAAAGGAGTTCATATGTTTATTTAGAAAATCAAGATAACTGATTACTACTGCTGAAGTTTGAAACCTGTATAATGAGTAGTAGGATACTATTATGATATTATCTTCGTTTGACAGATATGTTTGTTCATGATCCTAAGAACCCTTTTACTATGTACAGTGCTACTCTCCAGATTCTTCAATAGCAGATGGTTACTTCAGTGTACTAGCTGAAGTCTACATGCGTGAAGAAATTCCAAAGTGTGAGATCCAGAGACTACTAAGTTTAATCCTCTATAAGGTAGTTGATCAATCCAGACAAATTCGGGACAATGCCCTCCAAATGTTGGAGACCCTCTCTGCCCGTGAGTGGGCCGAGGATGATACTGAGGGTACAGGGCATTACCAGGCATCTGTGGTTGGTAACCTTCCAGACTCTTATCAGCAATTCCAATACAAGCTCTCCTCAAAACTTGCTAAAGACCATCCTGAACTGAGTGAGCTCCTTTGTGAGGAAATCATGCAGCGGCAGCTTGATGCAGTGGACATAATTGCACAGCATCAGGTTCTAACATGCATGGCCCCTTGGATTGAAAATCTTAACTTTTTGAAGCTTTGGAATTCTGGCTGGAGTGAAAGATTGCTGAAAAGCCTTTACTATGTGACATGGAAACATGGAGATCAATTTCCTGATGAGATAGAGAAGCTCTGGAGTACTGTTGCTAGCAATAACCGAAATATTATTCCAGTTCTTGATTTTTTGATCACCAAAGGGATTGAAGACTGTGATTCTAATACATCAATAGAGATAACCGGAG
Organism: Musa acuminata AAA Group; assembly: GCF_036884655.1. Lineage (NCBI taxonomy): Eukaryota > Viridiplantae > Streptophyta > Magnoliopsida > Zingiberales > Musaceae > Musa > Musa acuminata. The sequence goes on from NC_088327.1 coordinate 1,842,463, forward strand.
CATTTGCTACATACTTTTCTGTAGCGAAACGTGTGAGTTTATATCTTGCACGCATTTGCCCACAACAGACAATTGATCACTTGGTCTGTGAGTTATCACAGAGAATGCTGGAGGAGATTGAGGAACCTGTTAGGCCAAGCAAGGTTGATCCTTTGGCAAATTTTATCTTAGAGTTTTCTCAAGGGCCCACAACTGCTCAAGTCGCAACTGTTGCCGACAGCCAACCTCACATGTCTCCTTTGCTTGTTCGTGGTTCCCTTGATGGCCCACTTAGAAATGCTAGTGGGAACCTGAGCTGGCGGACTTCAGGAATTACAGGCCACAGTATCTCAGGCCCTCTGAGCCCAATGCACCCTGATGGTAACATGGTTGCTCCTACCACTGGCCGGTCTGGGCAACTCCTTCCATCACTTATGAACATACCAGGGATGAGCATGTCGGGACCGTTGATGAATATTCGAAGTTCAACTGGCAACTTAAGAAGCCGCCATGTGTCTCGTGACAGTGGAGATTGCCCAATTGATACGCCTAATTCAACTGAGGATATTTTGCATCCTGCAAGCAGTGTGATTCAAGGGATCAGTGCCAGTGAGCTCCAATCTGCTTTGCAAGGACATCAACAACACTTACTTTCCCGTGCAGATATAGCACTGATTCTACTTGCAGAAATTGCTTATGAAAATGATGAGGATTTTCGTGAACACTTGCCCTTGCTCTTTCATGTTACTTGTGTTTCCATGGATAGCTCAGAAGACATTGTGCTCCTGCATTCACAGCATCTGCTTGTTAATTTACTTTATTCACTTGCTGGTCGGCATCTGGAGTTGTATGAGGTTGAGAGTAGTGATGGGGAGAATAAGCAGAAGGTGTTTAGCTTAATAAAGTACATTCAGTCAAAGCGTGGCAGTTTAATGTGGGATAATGAGGACCCAACTCTTGTGAGAACTGAACTCCCTAGTACTGCACTACTTTCAGCACTTGTACTGAGCATGGTGGATGCCATCTTTTTTCAAGGGGATCTACGGGAAACATGGGGTGCAGAAGCTCTCAAGTGGGCAACAGAATGCACATCCAGACACCTTGCATGCCGCTCGCATCAGATATACAGGGCACTGCATCCTAGTGTAAAAAGCGAGAACTGTATGTTACTCCTCCGTTGCCTTTACAGGTGCTTGGGAAATCCTGTGCCAGCAGTTCTTGGCTTTGCGATGGAGATTCTCTTGACATTGCAAGTGATGGTAGAGAACATGGAGCCTGAGAAGGTAATTCTTTACCCGCAGCTTTTCTGGGGTTGTGTTGCAATGATGCACACAGACTTTGTGTACATCTACGGCCAGGTGCTTGAGCTCTTTTCTCGAGTGATTGATCGGCTGTCCTTCCACGACCGAACAACCGAAAATGTGTTATTATCCAGCATGCCACGTGATGAGTTTGACACATACAGCTGTGATGCAGCAGAGCTTCGTAGAGAAGAATCACGGTCTGGCATGGAACCATTGCCCCCAGAGAGTCAAAAGGTGCCGGCATTTGAAGGTGTGCAGCCTCTTGTTCTGAAGGGACTAATGTCCACTGTTAGTCATGGTTCTGCGATCGAGGTGTTATCTCGAATGACAGTTCCTTACTGCGACTCTATATTTGGGAACCCGGATACACGACTTTTGATGCATATCACAGGTCTACTGCCCTGGCTTGCCTTGCAGCTAATGAAGGATTCAGTTTCCACAGACTCGGTATCACCTCTCGAACATCAGTACCAGAAGGCTTGCTCTGTTGCTACCAACATTTGCCTCTGGTGCCGTGCGAAAGCTTTAGATGATCTAGCAGAAGTGTTTGTAGCATATTCGCGTGGTGAGATAACATCCGGTGATGACCTCTTTACTCGTGTGTCTCCACCAATTTGCTCTGCGTGGTTCCCTAAATACTCATCTTTAGCATTTGGTCATTTGCTGAGGTTGCTCGAGAAGGGTCCGGTGGCTTATCAGCGGGTGGTGTTGCTAATGCTTAAAGCATTATTGCAGCAAGCTCCCATGGATGCAGCCCAGAGTCCCCATGTTTATGCAGTTGTCTCACAACTTGTGGAGAGCACATTATGTTGGGAGGCCCTTGGTGTTCTCGAAGCACTGTTGCAGAGTTGCAGCACTGTCGCTGGTGGACACATGGACGATCTGTTATCAAATGAAAATGGGCATGGTGCAGGTGATAGGTTTTTGCAAGGTATGTTGGCACCTCAGAGCTCGTTCAAGGCCCGAAGCGGACCTCTGCAATATTTAGCTGGATCTGCATTTGGAGCAGGACTCGCAGCTCAGGGTGCTGGGAGCACAACAGATGGTGGTTTGTCAGCAAGAGAAGTGGCACGTCAGAATACCCGTCTGCTTCTTGGTCGTGTACTCGATACTTGCACTCTCGGAAAGAAGAGGGACTTCAAGCGACTTGTGCCCTTTGTTGCCAGCTTCGGTGCATGAAGCACATGTGATGTGGGAAGTCTTGTGCAACAATTGCATATGCTGGTATACCGGATATACTTCATCGACGAGGGATGATGCTGATGCTGAATGATCCTAAGTCTTGTGCAACAAAAAGCTCCTGAACCGATGGAAGTTCTCCGCACAATTCATGGCTCAAGATCCTAAATCAGCCGCTTTCTCTCGGTGTGCTATTGTGGTGTTGGATCCAAATTAGTTGTCAGTCTGGCAATCTTGAATGTATCAGGGCTGTTATCTTGACCCAGATGTCTTTATGGCGTTTCCTTTTGTAGGTAGTTGAATCCATGCCATCGTCAAGTTAATTGGGTATGTAAGGTTGCTGTTCTTATAAGCTATAGTTATGTTAGTACCTCAGAATGGTTAAGCAAAGAACCTAAGTGACAACCTTTTGTAGAAATGTTTCCCCATTAAAGATATTATCATCCAATTGTAATGTTCATGTCCAAAGATTGTCTTCTCTTAGTACCCCAAATTAAATGCATTGCATATTCTCTTGAAATTAAATTACTGAGTGTTTCTATTTTTCTAGGCTGGTATTTTCACCAGCAACTTTTGATTCATAAGGTGTTGTATTATGATTTTGGATTCGAAATCTCATCTGACATATGAATTATAAGTCGGAAGGACCTTGTAGAATTAAACTTCCTTTTTCATTTGATATCACACACATACTTTGTAGGAAGCTTTGACAGTCTACTGAAGCTAGATTTGGCTCTCCCTCAGATCATGATCAGATATCATGTCTCTTTGTTTAGGAGACACGGAAGATTGCATTGCATTGGCATCTAATACTTGCTTGAACAGTCATCAGGCAAACAAAAGGGTTTGGCTTGAGAAGTTGTTTGATCTCTGAGGAGCCACAGGAGGCCTGCCGCCACTAACAAAGCTGTGCTTCCTTCCACCGAGAGAGGACAACGGGCCCCTGGAAGCCTTCTTGGTGATGGTTCTGGAGGACTCCTTTGGAGACAGTGATCTCTGGCTGTCCAATCCCCACCCGTAACTCTTGCACGGCTTCATCTTCTTCCTTTGTGGCTTCTCCGGCTTGGCAAGATCCTCCAGGCACCTCACACTGGACAAAGACGTGAAGCTCTGCGACTTCCCCTGGTAATACTTCGACAGCCCTCTCCTAGTGCCACAAACACATGCAACGATCGTAAGCATCGACGATGATGTCCAGCCCTCGGTGTAGCTTGCTTAATGGCGAGGGATGATCCATTAGACTTACTTGAACGGAAGCTGTGCGACGAGGGAAGCCATCTCGTAGAGAGGCCCGTCACCATGCGGCTCCTCCTCCGTCGTCGGCGACGCAGAAGAGGCGGTGTCGTCCATGTCGTCCGAGGAGGAGGACGTCGAAGCACCGGGAACGCTCGAGAAGCTCTCCCCGTCGTCCTCATCCATGGTCCCATGGCTGCTTTGTGGGATGAAAGAAGCATCCATGACCAGCTACACTGCTACCCGACTCTCTTACTCTACGCCTCAGCCCTTCCCCCCACCCTACCATACGCTTAAGCCTCCGATACCTGTCACCCCCTTACCTCTTCTCCTCGCTCTGAGCCCTTCTGATCCAAAGATCTTCTTCTTCTTCTTCTTCTTCTACTGCTTCATGCTACAAGTCCAACTTCTGCAGCCGATGCTATCATAGGTAGACGAGTCGCGTGCAGCGGCAAGAGAGACGTTTCTGGAGACACGGAAAGCAAATGGCTTGATTGGGTGGGTGGGACAGCAGGCGGCTATAAAAAGAGGATGGAGAGACGAGTCGACACTGAGGATAAGCATTGGTGGGTTTGCCTGAAACTTCTTTTTGGACTCTCAGATTCGGCGTTATCCACAATCTTGCTTTCCCGTCTCTTCTTTTGCCCCATGGCATGTAGAGACTATGGATAAGACCTCCACCTCTCTCTCTCTCTCTCTATGTATATGTTTACTTACAAGTAACTGCAAATAAATCTTGCCACTCCCAAGTAGCTCATCACTGAGTTTGGTGAAATGGTCCTCGATTAAGCTTCTGCATTCATGTGGACATCTTCTTCTTCTTCTTCTTCTTCTCATGCAGTTGTATCCATTTCAGTTTCATCTCATACTAACATTGTATGAAGTGCTTGAGAAGCACATGTACAGATGAAATGGTTGCTGATTAAGCCTGTGGATTGATGAAGATATATTGGAACTCAATATAGGATGTGAGCACAGTTATCTTCTGCTGTATTCATCTTTAGTCTCATCTCATACTGACATGGAAATTTCCTCAGCAGGACCATCATTTTATAGTCAGATAATGATCTGCAGATGCTGCTTTTGAGGAGTCCCACAAGGCACTGATGCCACCAAAAGCAGAAACATACTGTGGCATAATGAAACCTATCTTGAAGCCTTTACCTAACTACTGCTTTCCATCTTTGACAAAGAGAGAGAAAATAAATACTCACTAAAGCCTGAATGAACTGTTTCATGTCTTCTTCAACTGTGTTCAGAGGATCTGTCAGCAGCAGATGCAGCTTGGCTTTGCCTTTCTCACATTTGTTCTGGACCTCATAAAATCACACCCAATATAGTTTCTTTAATGCCATCCAAATCATGTTTTTGTTTCTATCTTTGCATGCAAAACTTGCCACAAGAAGACCAGCTAAGTTTTGAGTGACAGACTCCATATGGATGGTGACAAACAGCAAAAAGGATTAGATTCCTTGGAAGGACCACCACAACAACAACAACTACTACTACTACCTTTGATGATGGACCCATTCATCTCTGCATGCATGGTTTAAGCTACAGAGAAACGAGCTCTGAAACCAAGAGCTTTAGATGATGTGAAATCCTAACTAAAATCTCACCAGAATCAATCTTAGATTTTGTAGTTGTTTTCTGTCCTTTGAAGATCTAACCTGATCACGTTGACATTGACCAAGGACAAATCATAGTATACTTGCCATGGTGAGGAGAAATCTCACAACAAATCACATCCATGACCTATTAACTCATTGAGCTTGGATCACCATTCATTTGAGTTTCTACACACACTCTCTCTCTCTCTCTCTCTCTCTCTCTCTCTCTCTCTCTCTCTCTCTCTCTGCATCATTTCAAATATTTTTTTTATTTTTTAAATTAATAAATTGAGTTTCTCTTTTTATATTTTAATAACATAATATAAGATACAATCATTTTTTATATATTTTCAATACTTCCTCTGGCATGTAAATAATAGAATATGAATAGAAGATATATATTCTTTATATCAGTAAATAACAATATGATATTTCGTCAAATTTATTTTATAAATAAAACAAATACCTCTCTATTACACATACAGTAATAGTCTATCCTTTTCCATTCTTAAATAATAAAAAATCAATTTGTACATTTGTGAGAATCTCCAAATACAATTTCAATTTTATTTTTAAAGCCTTCCTCAATTATTCCTATCACATCACTTACAAAAATCTCATGAATGCCACGAAAACCTGAGCTGGCTGGACAAAGATGTTGCATTGCAATTATAGCAGTCCAAATGAGTCATTTGCTCCTTTACATTTGATGTTGATGCTCAAAAGGTCAATCAAGCCACGTCATTAAATAATTACCACTATTCATCCTTATATATATATATATATATATATATATAGCTCCTAGTTTTAAATTTTTTTTACAAAAGGCCCCATCTTACAAAAAAGAAAACTAATTTCTCGTCTTTATTAGACTCGTTTCTATCTTCGTCCATAGTGTCGCTTACACCTTTACCCTTGGTCGCTTTTGTCTCCGTATATTTTTTTTGCTAGCAAACGATTGTCCTACCTTTGAGAAATTCTCACCGTGTTCTTTTTTTTCTTAAATGATCATTTTACGCATATTGCTCATATCCCCTCATCTTGAACAATCGCTCATTGCCTATAGCATAGGCACAACTATGCGCAAAGGTAATTAGTGATAGAGGCCTAATCCTTGTTGGACATTAACAACCACATCTCTTGCCTTTTGCCCCTATATCGCCCATTACTCTTACATGAGAAATGAGCGAGTGGGAGCGTCGCTACTACCCTCTTCTTTCTCGCCTATAGTAATTCCCTCATTCATCACTGGCAATTGATGACAAGAGAAATTTGTGGACCTTGACGATGAGAAAGACGTATAGATACTAGTGAGAGCACACCCTCCCCTCATCTCGCAAGGCACTGTAGGTAATAACGAGGGGAATTCGTGAATCTTAACGATGAGGCACATTCTTTCTTGCTCGAGGGTATAAGAGAGAGGAGGGGATAACTAGGTCTGGTGAGAGCATAACACAGTATATGTTGAAGGCAGGAGTGGATCGAAAGGAAGTAGTGGTATCATAATTTTTTTTATGTGGTCGATAAATTCGTTATATATATATATATATATATATATATATATATATATATATATATATATATATATATATATATAAGCGTGGAACCAAATTATCGTAAAACCCTTGATCGGGTTTACAAATTACAGCAAACTAGTGCTTCTTTGCGCAAGAAATAACTGAGTGTTGAGGGCATTCTTGTCTATTTAGGAAAAAAAATGGGGCCTCGTCTCTGAAGCTGGTTGGCCGACGGCACGCAAAGCTCTTGCCTTTTCCTTCGTGTTCCCCGTCGTCTCGAACTCTCGCCGGTTTGGGGATCTCACGAGGGCCTCACGTATGAGCTGGTTTGATAAGCTCCGTGGCTTCCCCGATCCGAGGCGCCACGGCCTCATGATTCGATTCCTATACCTTCGTGTAGTCTTTTCTTGAATTCTCTATAATCTTAAGCGGAGAGCGGAGATCGGTAGGCTCTTGTGGCGGTCGACCGGCGTCAAAGGGGCAAGGGCTTCTCGAGCCGGAAGAAGTCTAGAATTGGCGGTATTATGCTCTTCTCTGACGAGTTTCCTTTAACTTTCTTTCAATTGGATTTTCTTGAGATATATACATTGTTTTTCTTTACTTCCCAAGAAAGAAAATTCTATTCTTGGATTTGGTATATGTATCTTGTTTATTGGAAATCTTGATTGATTCTATTATCTATCTATAGATTGCGTCGGCGTTTAGGGCACGCTTGGAAATGCAATCTTATTCTGTGCATTGTAGTGTATAACATTAGATTACGTATGTAAGTTTTAGGATAAGGAAGATGATGGACATGCAAGTGAACAAGTGATGATTAGATTAGGTTCGAACCCATATGGTTTGTATAAGAGGGTGTCAATTAACAGATGGCTAGCCATAATTTTAGGGTCAATGTGTCTAAAACAGAAATGTCATGTAAAATTTCTGCTTCTTGAATTCTTTCTCCCTATTGTCATTATTTATAGAGGACATATCTATTGCGGGGTCTGGGGAGAGTCAATGTACGTAGCTTTGCCTTTAAATATTTAAAGAGGTTATTTCTGTGATTTAAACCCTAAGTCTCCCGGATCGCAAAGGAGCAACCTTACCGTTGTACTAAGGCCCGCCCTCTGTTGTCATTATTTATCCTATCCAGATATAATGAACTGGTCTTTTAATTGATATCGATGGCAAAACTGCTGTCTGTTTACTATTTTTTTCCTCTTGTAGAAGATTTTGGCATCTAAGCTAATTTTCTATGGTTCTCCTTTTATTTTAAGCCTCTTGGTAGACAACAAAAGGGGAGGAATAGATGCTTTTTAGGATATTATACAAGAAACAATGAGGAACAAGCCCCTGGAAATAACAAGATGGATCAAGTAAAAGGCTCATCCACAGAGAAGATTTGGAGAAAATCTACTTAGAAAATCTTTAGGTTTCAGGACCCTGCTTTTGAACCCTTCTCAGTCTGTAGAAAAAACATATCTTGAAAAGAATGTTCTAGACGTGGCGTGTGGGCGAACCATTTCTCTCTAACGCTTTAGTGATGGGAATAAGAAAAATGTGATGCTCCAGTGTGGATTTGTTGCATACCTTACTAATTAAAAAAAAATGAAATTCTCTAGGATTATCGAAAATAACCGAGATCCAAAGTAATGTCTGAAAGAGGTATGATAGATTTTTCTGTTGCTTGGTATCTTAAGTGGCACCGAAAAGGGCAGTAGAAAATGAACAAAATGTTTTAAACAAGATCTAGGAAGTTAAATGGAAGCTGGCATCATTCATGTGAAACTTCATTGCCTTGTTGTCAGCGGATTTTGAAGTTGGCAGCATCCTGTATATAATTGTTCACTAACCTGCCTAGTATGTCTAGGCTGCTTGCTAACATTTCAGATTTTAGCTGTGACATTTCTGTTGTTGATTTCTCAGAATTTGTTTGTCACTGTTTCCGATATAATGCTCTTCATCGCAGAATGTGGTTTCCATTGTTCCAAACACATAGGGTAAAACTAAACATGAAGTTCCTAATCTTTTGCATTATCATCACATGAGCCCGAACCTAAATCGAATGATATTTGAACAGACAAATGGTTGAAAATTTTATTTTGCTGATTAGGGTGCATGAATGTTTCTTAATCTGGCACTTTCTTTTTTCAATACCCAGAAATCTCCGAGTCATTTACATCTTAGCTTACTGATACCAGTGGCTAAACTGTGAAGTCGTCAATTTCAACTTAATATATTTCTGTTCATTGACTAACTTCACTTAATTCACCCCTATCAGGGTAATAACAATTGTGCAGCGTGGCAATAGAGTAATAATCACGGTGGACAATATAAGTACATTTGTAGCTGATGCTGCTATTATTACTGTTCCTCGTGGCTTCCAGAATGGAAACTCTGCAATCTCTGATCTTGGTGTTGGCATAGGTAATAAGATTGCTCTTCGCTTTAGCACCATCTTTTGGCCTAACGTAAAAGCGTTAGGGTTAGTAGCTCAGGCATCTTATGCCTGTGGCTATTTTCTCAATCTCCACAAAGCCACAGGACATCCTGTTCTTGTTTACATGACTGCTGGAAGGTTTGCTTATGACATAGAAAAACTTTGTGATGAAGAAGCTGTAAACTTTGTGACGTTGCAGCTGAAGAAAATGATACCAGATGCGACAGATCCGGTTAGTTTGTTTGCTCGTATTGACCATACGGTACTTCAATTCCTCTAAAATCAAACGTAAATAAACTTGTTGTGTTCTGACAGATACAGCATCTGGTTTCGTGCTGAGGAACATATCCAGACTCCCTCGGGTCCTATTCTTGTGATCTAGTAGGGAAGCCATCCCGCTTGTATGAGAAACTTTGTGCTCCTCTTTAAAATGTATCTTTTGCTGGCGAAGCAGCAAGTGCTGATCATTCTGAATCTGTTCATAGAGCCTACACCTCTGCCATGACGGCTGCTGAAGTCTGCCGAAGGCGCCTATCAGTACAGCATGGTGTATCGGATCTCTTCTAGGTTGTGATGAGGGAGGAATTTGCAGAAGCTATCATGCTTCGAGAATTGTATCTATTTAAAAGATGTTTTAGGCACTCTTAAAACTCTTGTTTTCTCTCTACATTTCATGGTCTGCTCAGTTTCCACGACATAATCGTGATGATCTCTTTGATGTTTGTTGATGTTGTCTATGAACTATTATGCCTCAAGCGCATAAACATCCTTTTCTGTTCTCTTTCATTTTATGTTCATGCCAGTAGTAAAGAAAATTTATACAGCACTCTTTGGGTTGAGCTTTTGCTTGTTAATACAGACATATTTTGGCTCCAACCTGTGAGCTATCTAATATAATTCTGTTAATCCTGCATGAATAGAAAGAATAGGGTTCATTGATCGTGTAGAAGAGACTGTGTCGCTGACCGCCTGAGCTACTAAAAGAGTGAGTGTATGGGCTATTCGAGACGGGAGAAGAGATAAGCCGCGGTTCAAAACCATAGAGCAGAACACGGTTCGCTCCTCCTCCTTGCATCTCCTGATGAGTACGTGCAGGTTGCTCCATTAATGGCTGGCTTGGCTTCATCATCTCTCGGGGTGCCCTTCTCCAACCTGTGGAGTTCGGGGTGCTATGATTTATGAGACGAGCTCATGAAGGTGATGGAAAGGCCCGGAAACCCGCACCGGGGGATAAGCCCACCAAAGCTGGAAGAGCTCTCTCCGACGAACACGGTGGCCCGGCCGGCCCCTGGACCAAACAAACAAACACATCTCTCTCTCTCTCTCTCTTTCTCTCTCTCTCTCTCTTGGTAGACATAGAGATGTTGATGATGATGCTGATTAGCAGTGGACGGAAGAACCAAAGCAGACGTACGTCTGAAGTGGGAGCTACCAATTGAAATTGAAGACAAAAAGGTTGCAAAGTAATCTACGTTTGAAGGGTACATTCTAATCGACTCTCACGCAATCACATCGTGGACCACAACAAGAACAATATCGTAGTCCTTGATCCTATGGGTATAGATAGAGAGAGAGAGAGAGAGAGAGAGAGAGAAGAGGGCTCGTGAACCCGAGGTGGGGGCCGCAAGGGTCCCCACGCGAGGATCACATGCCCACAGGCAAAGAAAACAGTCAGTACATGCAAAAACTTGTAAGAACGTCGCATGTGAGGACGCCTCCTCCTCCCGTAGCACGTCAAATATAATAAGATGGATATGTTCCTTTCAATATGCATGCATGTCATCAATTCATGTTGGAGGTTGTCTCCATGTTGGAACCTCACGGATCCATACTTTAATTTTCACCTTACCTTACTTGAATTCAATTTCTATTTACTGACTCCAATGTGTCTTTTTCTTTTTTTCCTTCAAATATTATTTGAGGAGGAGGAAGAGCTGACTAACATTCCAAATACCAAATATAACATAATTTTATTATATATTCTTTTACACACATATATATATATATATATATCTCATCTTTTATAGAAAACTCAAAGATATATTTCTTTCTAAACATCCAAAATATTTCTCGTTGAAACCTTAAAGATACACGAGATATTTATAGAGAAATCAAATTTTAATCGCTAGGTTTTTTTTTATGATGATTTTTTCTCTTACTAGAATTTATTATCCTCCTCCCTCCCAAGACACTAACCTCAAGATTCCCAAAATAATTATTAATCTCAAAATACTTAAGTTCATTAAACTTGAAAAACAAACGACCCTATTTTCATGATTTTATACCTTTGGTTATTATAGTCCTAAAAGAATAATTTTGTTAAAAATACAAACTATGATACATATCGAATTTCACGTATAAATCGACTCGAACTCGATATGACCATCATTTTCTTTTTTATAAAAATAATAATATATAAGATATTTAAATAGTCGAATCAAACCCAAATCCGATTAAAAGATTCTTAAGCATAGACTCAAACACCCTAAAAAATAAAAAAAACCCTCCTGATTTCTATATCATTATCACCGTCATCATTATTTTTCGTGAAAAGATAATCTTACCGAAATATATAAGGACTCAAACTATAGTACATGTCATATGTCATATATTGCATGTACTATGCTCATGGGATCCAATGTTGCAAATGCATCCGTCATCAGGTTATAGTAATCATGCAAAGAGAGAAAAAAAGGACATTTGATTATTGTTGTCTCTTCTCCCATGATCTCCTCCACATGACCACATAGGTAAGAAAGACATTCTAAACTGGTCCTCCATATTGTTTCTTTATGTGATACCTTCTTCCTTACACTACTACACTAACATACTATTTGGTGCGTATAGGAGTTTTCGAGGGAGAAACGATAAGGATGAACTTTATCGTTAAAAGAGCCCCCCTCCCTCATCGTGTTGTTTGCTACCATGGGAATTGATTCCCAACAAAGATGCCATGGGACACAAGATGGGGCCATCCGTACCAATTGGCCCCCATTAATATATATATTCAAGAGAGAGAGAGAGAGAGAGAGAGAGAGAGAGAGAGGAATGAAACCACTAAGAAGTTGAGTTGCCCCATTTGGAGATTTGGGAGTGTGTAGATGCTCTCTTTTATATTTGTCTCGATAATTCTTGTTCTTTCTTTATTTGTTTGTTCGTTTGGGTATGCCTAAACCAACTCATCTTTTAGGCAGAGAAAGAAAGGCTTTTAAGTTTTTATTATAAAAATACATATATGAAACATAAAAATATATATTTTTATAGATAGCCTTTGTCAAGCACTATCATTTGATTGTTAATTATCTTTAAAACTCTAATTATGCAAATCATAACAATACTACACTAATATCGTCCATGTTATCGATGTAGATTCAACTCAAATAATATTTTTTTAATCGTATACGATTCGAATCCTTTTTCTATGGATAAATATTTAGGAGGTATACTCTACTCTTTTTTAATACATTCTATTTAGAATATCTAATTGACTTGAAAGTTGAAAGAGTCTCACTGTTATACCTCCAAAATGTTTTTTAGAAGTTGGATGCTTTTGTCAAAATTTTTACATTAATGGATTTGTTTTTTCACATGGAACAAGCAATCACTTGTGATATCAATAAATATTAAGATATTTTTAAATAATATTTTATGTAATTTTCAATCCAACAAAAAGATGTTAATCATAGTCCATGAAGAATGAATGCTTAATAAAAATTTATTATTTATATAAATAATATGGATATCACCGTGGTGGGACGAGAAGAGAGCGAGGACGAGGGGTGAGGACGAGGAACTCTCGTTTGAGGTGAAAAACTTGTGACTTCTTCATATTCTTTTACATAATTATTTTTTTAAAAAATAAATAAAAATATTATCAAAATTAATTAATAATCTTAAATTTTATAAATAATAATAATATTTATAAAATTTATATATCATAATAATATTACAAATATTATTTATTTTTTAATATATATATATATATTAAAAATTAGATACAAAATTAGTTTAATGGTTAATATTGGAATGTTGAAATTATAAAGATTAGATTTAATTCTAAAATATGTATATATATGAAAAGGACGATAATGAGTACAAAATATGTATATATAAACAAGAGCGATCTACTTGTTCTTACCTTATAATCACACGAATAATAAAAAATATCTCATTTATTCCTTCATCCCCACGAAAACGATGCATTTAATAAATAATGTTGCTTAGACTTTGTAAAGATGGAAATGTAAACCACCTTAGTCATGACCTCATGATGATGGATTCATGAATTAGTCATAGGTGTCGAGGAGGATCAAATAGACACACCATTCTTTTCCCCAAGTCCTCATTTCAAATGAGCTTCCGAGCTCAGTCAACTTTGAAGTGACATCAAAGAATTCGAACGACAATTCTCTGCCTATTGTTTATCGCTCTATCACCGACAAATTTGATGAATATTTTGTACACATTCAACTTTCGATGGCTTTCATTAGCAGCCATTAGACGAATCATGAAATTACACCAAGTAAAATGTCTTTTGTACCCATATATATATATATATATTTATATATAGGGAGAGAGAGAGAGAGAGAGAGAGAGAGAGAGAGAGAGAACAAAAACTAATCGACATGCTTATAGAAGATCTAAGTTGGTCAAGTAGATGGAGATTCACATCATCAACGTCACCTCAAATTATGATGTGCCGATTGCATTGCTTTGAATCATCGGATGCCTCACATTGACCATATCTTCACAAAATCGATCAAAATTTGACTATGATATGAAAGATTAGACAGATTTCACGATAAGTGGTGAAAGAGTGAAGATTAATAGTTACGTATCGAAAGACTCGGATGATATATATATGAGATTTATTTATGACTTAAAGATCACGACATGAAATAAGATGTATCATATCATGTGAAGATATAATAATTTTAAATTTTTAGACTAAATTATTATTTTGACTCGGACTCCTCGTCATTAATCTTAAATTCACATCATTTTTGGATAGTTGTGGACGTCTTATCTATAATTTATTCGATTAATTTGGATTTTTAGGTTTGTAAGTTTTTGGACAAATTAATCATGTTTTCTTTATTGTATTGCCAAGATTTGGTTAAATGCTAGACAGGTTAATGGCTGATGATGAGATGACAAGATCATAACCTAAAAATTAATTATATGATTATTAATCTTAAAAAAACTTAAACCAAATAAAAAGAAAGTGCATGAGATAATGATTCTATATTTAGTTATCATACTATTATTTTCATTTTCTTTTATTAATATCCCTTCTTTTTCTTTTCTAAAGTTGCAAAATCACTTTTTTCCCTTTTCATTTTATAAATCGATTTCCTTTTTCACAAATTTTCCTTTCCTTTTAATAATAATAATAATAAATAATTTTTTTTTTTACAAAGGGTAAGTGAGGAAAGTGAGATTTGAGCTCAAAACATTACGATAAATTATCAATTAGTCAACACCGAACGAGTTTTCGAATCCTTAACCTTTGATAAAAGAATTTGATATATTATCATGAGACCCATATTTTAGATATGAATTAGGAATCTAATGTGGACTTAATATGTGGATGCGAATTATTCCAAATATGTTACAATGACACCATAAATTAAGGGTGGGGGGAAAAAATATATATTTCATACATGAACATGAGAACATGATGTTTGGTGTAATTATTGACACATGTGGAGAAAATAAAATAATAAAAATAAAAAAGACAACTTTGTAAGCGAATCTTGATTCACACGAGGCACGATTCTACGAGCTAAATAATGCCAAGTATCGCCAATTGATGTGTCTTTATCTCTACGGCATCTCTATGTCCCATTGAGACCCCACAAGAAAAGACTCTTCCTTTTTCTTCTTCTTGAGAAAACCCAAAGGTTTGCTTAATGATGGAATTAACAGTTATTTTTCTCCTTTTTTTCCTTTTAGCTATTTTATTATTGGTTTAGTAACCATGTCATGTAATTTTTTCGATGTTTAAGCTTTAAATTTTGGAGAAAAAAAAAAGATATTTTGTATTTCGCAATAAATGTACTTAAAAACACTAAAAGTATTTTTTTTCGATTAAACTTGTCGTAAATAGATAGTCATCATATACATTTTGGAGCATCTTTGATCGTGAAATCTGATTCTTTTTTGGTGAATGATTGTTTGAAGTTGCGGAATCGATGTATATTTATTTTTTATCTATTGAAATAAATATATTCTAACAAAAAAAAATATATATAGAACGAGAAGAACACAAGTTGGAGACAAAGGAGGGCTGTTGAGTCCTTGTCGGCACCAACTTTAGCTGCGGGATGAGCTTCTCCTGTCCTAACATTTTGATGCATGAGTTGCAGAGAGAAGAACAAATCAAGGCCCGCATTGTTCTACACTTGCCAAGCATTTCTTGCCTTTCTCCATCCAAATCTCGCTTTCGACAAATAAAAAATGACATGGTATTAGAGCCAAAGATTCTTTCGTTACGAGATATATATATATATATATATATATATATATATATATATATATATATATATATATATATATATATTATTCGACGACTCGAAAGTAACTCTTTTGCTTCTGCCTTTTTCTTTGAATCACACAAAATTTATATTTCTTATTAGTATTTCTATCTAAAATACATGACAAAAAAAAAAGTACTATTTGGTTGAAAAGCATAAGAATTATTGGTCTTTTTAGTCAGATTAGATACAATAACAATAACAACAATAATAACAACATATTAATCGTGAATTACATGGATCTTTTCTCGACATTGAACCATCTACAAATTACATTCTTAAAACTTGATGGTCACCTCCACCTAACTTTCTCATGCGTGATAAGGATGTGATGGAAGCATCCTTCATCTTTTAATCATGCTTCCACATATATTTATTTTCGTTTTGGTACCTTTCTCTGTGGCTGATCCACCATGGACGAGGGCAGCTCCTGCAGCAGAAGCTAAAGGAACACCCCATGAGGTTGACAATTTAGGAAAGAGAACCCACAAAGTAACTTTGCATCGAGACCCAAACCTATGTAGTCACTTTCTTCTTCTTGTCATCCTTCCAGCTTTGTTGCTGTTTTGCATACAGTACATGGCAGTAGCTGTGACGACAGATGTATGCCTGCCTTCTACTCGCTATCATACACACACACAGCACCAAACATTGTTGGTTTGGTGTCAGCACACAATCTCTTGCTCAGTATATTCTCCATTTTCATACTGCATGGATTTCCGTACCTTCAGTGTTACTCTCTCCTCTTATCAGGGCACCAGAAATGTTTTCCTCCTCTTCCTTCTTCTTCTTCTTCTTCTTCTTCTTCTTCAGTTCAGTTTGAGAGCCTAACCCAATCGATGATGTGTTTGGTACAAGTCACTGTTGTCGGCTTTCCATGATGTGTTTTCCTAGATATGTGAGGAACTCATGCACACAGCTTATATATATATGCCTTGCAACCCTGTAGCAAGGTGTTGGCATAGGCTGGTGATACTTCTCCATCAGGGAATATTTACATGTTGGGACCAGAAACATGTTCTTGCAAAATTAGGGTTTTGTAGACAGTAGTACTCCCAAGCAGCTCTAGAATTCCATTTTCTATTATCTTACAAGAAACATTTTTCTTCTTTCTTTTTTTTCATATTTATGCATTGAAATGCAATCAGTCCTACAGAAAAGCTTCTCCGGAGAAGGTGTTGTTGGTAACATCCACACACTGAATTTTCCACATCTCTTTGTGGTCTTGCTAGTTATTCAACATCATATTTGCTATCAACTATTTAGGGTTTAGATTGTGACCAGATGCTCTCTCATGTGAGACTCATTCAAAGATGGAAAGAAAATATACCCCCAAAAAAAAATCTTATGTATCAATCAAGTCTAGTCAGCCATACATATGGATTCTTGTTAGATAATTGAGGGTGAGCCAATGAATCTTGTGTTAGCTATTCATTTCAATCATCCTACATTAACATGGATAGGTTTATTAGGCATGTAAGCAAGAAAGCTTTTTCCAATGATCTACATGTTTTCTTTGATTGAGAGGAGATTTGCAATAAGTGATAGCAACTGTGCTCTCTTTTAATCCTAAGTTGCAATACTTTGAGCTTGTTTAGTAAGTTGTATACCTTGGCTTGTGGCCTCAAGATAAGTCAAAGTCAACATTAATATATAATTGTTAACATCTTAACAGGCATATATCTATCCTTCTTGCCTAACACTTGGAATTGTATTCAAGCATAGAATCTACTGGAATAAAAATTGGAAATGCTGTAAGATTTCTTTTATCTCACATCACACACACACATATATATATATATATGCCTTCAGTTCATCACTAGAACAGTTCTTCAGCTCACACTGCAGAGTAAATGAAGTGTGGCTTGCTGCATAGTCTATGCACTTGCGTATGCCAGTCTCTCTGTAGTGCATATTCTATACTGCAAATTGGAAGACAGCATATCATCTCACGCGTCAGATGCCAAGTCATCCATCATATTTCAGAGATTTCATGCACATCTTTATCTTCTTTTAGTCCAAACTTGATGTCACTTTTCCATGGATAGTTCTCGTACTCCCAACCGTGTGTTGTCTTGATTATTCTTACACTGAAGCAACACAAACCTAGCAAGCAGCAACACAGAGAGAGAGAGAGAGAGAGAGAGGGGGGGGGGGGTGTGGTGTGATTCAATTCAAGCGTCCTACTCCACCACCATTACAGTCGGTGATGGAGATGAGAGGACGTCACTCGAGTGTTTCCAGTCACCGCCGTTGGGGTAAAAGAAGGTTGAGACGAGCGGTTGGCTTTTGTCTCGTGCCGAGAGGAAGAGACCAAATGGAGAGGGTAAGGGCTATGGGGGTCTATGGGCCCCAATCCTTGCCGCATACCGACACACTTGCCTGAGCCAGACGCCATCTACAGCAGCAACACACACACACACGCACACACACACACACACCCTCTCTCTCTCTCTCTCTCTCTCCTTGTCGATATAGATTATTGGTGGAGTTTTTATTTGTGGCGTAAAGAGGTGAGGAATAAGAGGAGGAAGGGAGGGAGAAAAGTGGAACAGAAAAGAATGAGAATCGAGATGAGAGAAGGAAAAGTATGACAAGTAACTCGGAGATATATCACACAGCTGAAGAAAGAATTCCCGGCTTGGCTAGCTGTGCTGCCGCCCTTTGCCTGCCGTCTCCCTTCATTTCCTTGCGCTTTCCTCCCCTCCCAAGCTAGAGTGAGAAAGAGAAGATAGATCACATCTTCTGGGTTTGGGCCTGCTGCAGTTGTTTCTCCTCCTCTGCTGTCTTCATCTTCCTCTCTCTCTTTCTCTCAGACACTACATGTCTCTTTATGCTTTGTTTCTGAGCCAAGTGTTGGTTTACTTTGCCAGCTTTCTTTGTTCTCTAGTAGACTTGGGGGAGCAGTAGCCAAGAGATTGAGGGTCGTCTGGTGGGTGCCTGGATCCACTCCTCTTGTACCATTATTTGGGTTTTTTCTCTCATCTTCCTCTTCTTTGGTTGTTTCCTTGTCTGTAGATCTGAAGGAGGCCTGAGGTTTGAGGCGAGCTTGGCCGGATTGATTCTTAGCGGTAGACACAACAAAATCCCATTGTTCCATGTTGGGTAGTGAGTGTTCCATCTGCAGCACTGATTTGGACTGGTTACTGATCCTTCGCAGATACCAGACAAAGAAGAGCGAGCGAGACTAGCATCTGATCCGGTTTAGAAGATGAAAGCCGCTTCGTCGTCCACGCATTTCTTCGGAATCAGGGAGGACGGCCAGCACAGCCACCAACAGCCACAGCAGCCGCCGCAGCCGCCGCCGCCACAGGAACTAACAGCGACAGCCTCCTCGGCCAATACTCCACACTCTGCTGCTCCTCCGAAGAAGAAGAGGAACCTCCCTGGAAACCCAAGCAAGTATCTAAGCCTCTTCTCCTTTACATCCTTCTTGGTAGCGACGCTGACTTGATCATACCTCCGTATGATCGAGCAAGCATCTTCTGGAACATCAACGTATGCTTTCTTGCGTCCTTATCCTCTCTTTCAACTCTTAATTTCTTCAAGAAAGGTAAGAATCCATGCATGATGGATCTCAACTCGATTTGGTGACCTAGGTTTCGAGAAAAAGGTCTCCCCTCTTCCCTTTTCTTGATGTTACCAAGTCAACCCATAGTCAAAAGCATGCGTTCTCGTGCACAGCATCTCTGCGAGTGCTCACTTTCTTTAAACCTCGGCCTTTATATGCGTTCCATCATGATTACAGATCCAGATGCGGAGGTGATAGCTCTGTCGCCGAAGACGCTGATGGCCACCAACCGTTTCATCTGCGAGGTGTGCAACAAAGGGTTCCAGCGGGAGCAGAACCTGCAGCTGCACCGGCGCGGCCACAACCTGCCGTGGAAGCTGAAGCAGAAGAACCCCAACGAGGTCCGCCGCCGGGTGTACCTCTGCCCCGAGCCGACCTGCGTCCACCACGACCCGTCGCGGGCCCTCGGCGACCTCACCGGCATCAAGAAGCACTTCTGCCGCAAGCACGGCGAGAAGAAGTGGAAGTGCGACAAGTGCTCCAAGCGCTACGCCGTCCAGTCCGACTGGAAGGCGCATTCCAAGATCTGCGGCACTCGCGAGTACCGCTGCGACTGCGGCACCCTCTTCTCCAGGTACTGCCGCCTGCATGCACCCATCTCCCATCTCCTTCTGATGCACTACACCCATCCAATCCACCCATGATTGGGCTGTCATCACACTGCAGCCTGCTGCTTCACATTGCACTGGTATCAAACACACCCTCTTGTTGGTGGAGTTAGGGTTAGGGTTAGACATGTTTTCGGATTCAGAACTGCTCTCACGTGAATCACAGCCAAGCAACACACTCATCTAATTTCTCATTGAAACCAACGCCTCTCTCTCTCTCTCTCTCTCTCTCTCTCTCTCTCTCTCTCCGTCTCCATTGTGTTCACGTGGTGACTTGAAGGCAAGGCCGAGCAGGATAGTTTGTTGCCTTGCGATTTGGAGATATGTGGGCAACTGGGCATCCTCTCGGCATTGCAGGTCCACACCGATTCACAAGCATTCCTTTGGGTTGTGATGCATAGCGATTGGAAACCGAGTGCTCTCAACCTGTGTTTAAATGAGTTGGTAGAGATGGTTTACTGATGATTTGTAGCTTTCATTCTTCTGGTAACATTCTTGCCTCGGAATCCATGAGGGAGTGCATGAAGTCTGGGACTTGCATTGATGCAAGAGGAGAGCTCATTCATGCATGCTCTTGTTGGTATTCGTATTCGCTGCAAAATCTCCCTCGTTGCATTGATTGATGAGTCAGTCCTAATAATGGATGGTCATACACTGACCTTTTCCAGCTTCAAGGAGGCTTCATTCTTCGGCCCTTATTTTAATGCCTCACAGGAATTGAACTCTCTTGCCTCTGTACCTTTTAATATCATGGATGGTTTGGTAAAAGAACTGACCGGCACCTGCATCGGACGTGGTGAAGAAGCTTGTCTGTATGCTTTATCAGAATAAACTTTAGATGAACATTCATAGAACCCAAGTACTAATCTTGATTCCCTTTATTTCTTGCTGAGAAAGCTCATAATCTGCGTCGCCCTCTGTTATTCTGTCAGAACACAGTGTTCTTCCGAGTATTGTTGTCTTCTTCGATTCAATGAAACTGAAATCTTGACGGGTTAATGCTCAAAATGGATGCAGGAGAGACAGCTTCATCACCCACAGAGCCTTCTGCGATGCATTGGCACAGGAAAGCGCGAGGCTTCCAGGCGGCATAAACACCATCGGCAGCCACTTGTATGGAGGCAGAGGCATGAACCTGGGGCTCCCGCAGCTCTCCTCCTTGCAGGACCAAGCTCAGCCTTCCGCCGACCTCCTCCAACTGAGGGGAAGCAGCGGCACCGGCCAGTTTGATCACCTCAACGCCGCCTCCTTCCGGCAGCCCCATCAGCTGGCCCACTCATCCCCTTTCTTCCTCGGTGGTGGGCCGAACCAAGGCTTCGGCGAACACCCGCAGTTGCTCAAGCCCTTCCACGGGATGATGCAGCTCCCAGATCTCCAAACAAACGCCAACGCCTCCTCCTCCTCCTCTGCTGCTGCCGCCGCGAATCTTTTCAATCTTGGCTTCTTCTCTAACACCGGTAGCTCGAGTACCATGAACAATGGCAGCGACGCTGGCGGCCAAAGCGGCCATCTCCTGGGCCCCGACCAATTCAGCAACGCAGGTGGAGGTACTGAGGCCATGTCGCTGTTCGCTGGAGACCTAATGAGCAATCACACTGACACCACCATGTCTTCTCTGTATAACCCCTCTGTGCACGCTGAATCAGTAGTACCTCAGATGTCAGCCACCGCACTGCTTCAGAAGGCTGCCCAAATGGGTGCCACATCCAGTGGTGGCAGCGGAAGCTCGATGCTCAGAGGTCTCACCGCCTCCTTCTCCGGTGGTGGTGGTGGAGGTGGTAGAGAGATCTCCAGAACTGGCGTAGGAAACGAGAACCACTTCCAAGACATCATGAACTCGCTTGCCAACGGGAACGGCGGGGTGTTCGGTGGCTTCAACCAAGGATTGGACGGCATGGGGGAGAACAAGCTGCACCGCAACCTGTCGATGGGCGGCTTCGGAGGATCCGACAGACTCACGAGAGACTTTCTCGGGGTTGGCGGCATGATGAGAAGCATGGTGGGAGGAATTCCGCAGAGGGAACAGCACCATCTCGGCATCGACACGACGAGCTCTATGGATCACTCGGAGATGAAATCGGGATCCTCTACTCGATCCTTTGGTGGTGGAAGACTGCAGTAAGAGCCTGCGAGAGATCGATGTAGGAGAACTCAGTAGAGGTATGTAGCCAATTGAGCTTGTTAGGTGCGATAATATAGTAGGATCTATCAAGCTTTGTCTTGTAGTCGCATGCATGTATTAGTTGAAGACGACGACTCAGTCGAGGATATCTTCCTTCCTTTCTTTCTTTCTTTCTTCTGCTGTTGACCGCTTTACTTCTTCCGTTCTTCTAATAATAAGTCTGCTCTTTTTTCTGAACATGGTAATCAAACATATCGATATGCTGCTGCATGCACCACGCGCTTGTCGACGTGGTTCTTTGTGCTCATGCATGCATGCATGCATGTGTTGAGTCAATGAGAGACGAGAGAGAGAGAGAGAGATGGAGTTTGACTTGATATGGCATGCAGCTGTTACGTGAAGAATGTCTCTTATGTTTCTATATTATATTTGAGTGATATCATAACGAATCCACCGACATATATGTATGTATCTATACATACATACATGTAGAGCTCCGCATATTGGATGCGTTTTCGTCCGATATCGTTCACGTGAGGCTGCCTGTATGATCACGTGAAGAACAGTGTACTCTCACTTCACGTACTTCATTGGAACACATACATACTGCAAGCTGGCTCGGTTCACATGCTTTGTACACCTGATGATTGCATAAATCTTAGATAATAATAATAATAATAATAATGTACATAATTATAGCTTTGAAGAGGTGACATGGTTTCTTTTTTCTTTTTTCGCCGTGAAATAATAATAATAATGATGATGATGATGATAACGTTGATGGCACATTCCTTTGGGACTCTAAATCCAATGCTTAAGAATGCCTTGTGATGTTTAAGGACCAATATACAAAGAGCAATTGAGATCCTATTTAGCTTAGACGAATTATTATATTATGTTGATCCAGCTGCAAAGTAACATGAGTTTTGTCTCATGTCTTGTCCCTGTTGTGTCGAATTACGGGGTATGAAGCATTTATTTACTGACATCTACGCATGCATCGAAGGTCACTACAGAGTTTGGCTGGCTCCCGTTTTGAGATGGGAGACTGCAGATTGAGATCCAGCCAGAAAAATCTACGTACGAGCTTTGTTATCTCCGAGAAATTAGACCACGTAGAGCGTCGATGTGAAGTTTTAATCTTACTTCTGTTGGCTCGATGGGAGTTTAACATAATAAGGCCATAGTGATTGATGTAAACCATAGAAATGATTCTTACAACATAGAATTTACATTGATAGGTCTTGTGATTGTAATCCAACATATGGAGAGTAATTGTCATGGATTTAAAAGATTAGCATGCCTTGTGAATGAATGTAATCCAACAGCATCGAACTACAGAGTTCTATAAAAGATTAACATGCTCGAGCATTTTGAAGGCATTAATTGTGTGAAGCTGAACTTTACTGGAAAAATGAAGATCAAGGAATACGAACGATTCAATTTTCTCATCTTAACTCCAATCATGGCTTCTTTCATCTACAAAGAGAAAGGATTTGCTAAACAAGTTTCATGTCTGCCAAAGATATCTGCGTCATGTACATCGGTTACAGGTCATCATCATGCGGGACGATCAATGTCCCTTTGACCAAGAGACTGCAAAGAACAAACATTGGCAACAGTCGAGTTCCAAGAAATGGGAGACGCCACGGTGACACAGATGGATCGGCTCAACAGTAGAACATGACTTTCTTGATGTTTTCTTTCAAGGCCGGAAGGGGTCTAACTGGTGCACCACCACCCAGGAGGCGACCGCCGCGTTGAGCACGTCCAACTGCCCCACTTGCCATCGAACCATTGTCCGACGTCTCTGGTTCCATATAAAATCGTGCTCGGAATGCAGCCAGATGCGCATAGTATGCAGGTGGCACTGTCAAAACCATGAAATAGTTTCGTTTGGGGTTTCAATTGTCCAAATGGTGAAAGTTGATGAAAAGTTCTCATGTATCACTTCGTAAGATGCGTGAGAGAGAGAGTGAGAGAGAGAGAGAGATAGAGAGAGAGAGAGAGAGAGAGAGAGACGGCATACCTATAGACACGGATCGCGTGCACCTTGCGTAGCTGCAAAAACATTAGTATGTCTTTAATAGACAGGGCGATGATAGCAGCTCGCAAGAACGAACAAAAAGAAGAGAAAATCTTACGTGTAACAAAGGTTGTTGGTCAGTGTTTGTAGTGTATCAGCTGTGAATTTGTTCTCGTCCCACAAGACATGGTAGTGAGCAGGTCGGCTTGTGCCCTTTTATGTGCACCATGACAAGATCAAATATAATTACCAAGCATATCTTTTATTTTCAAAAAATGTGTGCTTTCAACAAAGAGGAATAGGGAAAGGAAGTTTACCTGGATGCCAGCATGACTGCACAAGTAAAAGTCAAACTCAGTAGGGTGACAGATCTTAGAGTCAACCACAGTACCTACAAATTCCAACATCGAACCAGATCATGGTTAATTTTTGACATCCAAGAATGATGTGTTATCATGCAGGACTCTTATTATATGCATCTAGCATTCGAGAAAACTAACCGGGCAGAATATTTTCGTTCTTGTCAAATGAACGCTGATCCTTGTGGTTACTGGCAAACAATCTAGTGTGATGACGTTTTTGAACCACTATGAAAGTTACAGGTGGCTGATAATTTGGTTCGAGTGAGGCGCATGCCTGAAGAATATTGAAGTAAAAGAAATATAAAATCAAAAACATTTGATTAAAGACTGAGTCAATAAACAAGCAAAGGTTGAAAATCTGAACATGGCAAAGACCAATCATTGTACCTTTCTGATTGCATCAAGTTCGTAAAGTAAAACTTGATAAAATTGGCCCTCGCTAACTCCATCCCTGCATCGAGACTCGAGAGACCATCATTAATCTTCACCAAAGGAAATTAATCAACCCAAACAACTCTCTGTGGTCATACCTATAAAATATTATTTGCTGCGGCTTTTGTCCAGTGGCTCTTTTGAAAGAAATAAGAAGTTCCCTGCAAATTTGGCGAAGTCAGATGGATTTCTTGGTACAAAGATAAAGCAAAAAAGGTTACATTCAGCTAGTTCTCAATGGTGAAAAATGACCATAAGCATACTTTATCATTCCACCAGTTACTGTTCCACGCTGAGGATCTTGCCAGACTTTAAATAGATCTTGTATCAACTCCTGGCGATGGGCCTGAGCAGAAACCAAACCAGCATACTTTGTTATCTCTGGCCAGTCTTGAGAAGCAACGACCTGAAAAAAAGATAGATTAGGCATCTATCAAAGTCAAAATCACAGCCTAAAGAAGAAGAATGTCATTTATCATTCACATTAGGAATATCTTACAGCCGCAATAGAGGGGCTCGTATCTTCCCCAGGATGAGGATGTGTTACGTCAGCACCAAATATAATTGTAGGTCGGTCACTAACTAATGGTATGCGCCCACTCAAAGCATCCACAAGAACTGTATTTCTTCCCCCAACCTGTCCGATTTAACGCTCTTATCAAGCTAAAAAAAAAAAGAGAGAAAATGAAAACGGATCAATTTTCATACAGTCTTAACCAACCTTCACATTTATCTTGAGAGCAACATTAGCGAGATACTGCTGCTTGTTCATTCTGGAAACATGTTTAGTCAAGCAGCACTGTGAAATCAGTCCAAGCTCTGTCTCACATATCCGCTTTAGATCACCTACATAAATAAATGATAACAGTTTCTAGGAGGGACCAAAGGAAAAGTAAAGTTAAAGAGCTCAAGCATAATGGAATTAAATACTGATAGTGAGCAAGCATTCAGGCAACATAGGCTGAAAAATATGAGGAATTGCATGCTTAAGAGGAATCGCACCATAAAGAGAACCATTATTATCAGGCAAGATCACAATAAGCAAATCAAGTTCTTTTCCCTGGGGTTGTAGTATTCTCCTTGCATCATGACAGAGTGCTTTTAAAGCTCGAACCACTTGGTCTGGCCTTGCACTTAACGGATGAAGCACTGGTTCAAGTGAAAATACCTGCAATAGTTAAGAGTCACATTGTTATGCTCACGTAATATCAGAATCAAAGGAACAAGATAAATCATGCACAAATTAAGGAAAAAAAAAAGATAAAACACCGTACCATTCCAGATGTCTGGCACATCAGTGCAAGCTCATGACAGAAGTCACGAGCAACACTTTCTTGGACATTCCGTGCAAAATTGATGCAAGTCCAGTTGTTTACTATCCCACCATTCACCACTTTCTATATGTTAAACAAAATGGAAGATGACACAATAATGAGAAGATATCAGGGAAGTACCATAGTATGCTCAAATCGCTCGATGATAGTTTTTATAACTGCAGTGACACATAACACATTGCAAAACTATAAATGCAGCATGAGATCATTCGTTGAAGTGAACAAACCATCAAAAGATGAAAAGTTTTCAGTACAGCAGTGGTAATAATGGATTATGGATGAGCAATTAGAGGCATGAAAGTGAGGATGAGCCTTATAAGAATAACTTAAATTTTAGATAAAGAAACTTTTAAGTACAACCAACTGAAACAAAATCCAAGATAGAAATTCATGGGAATGTGAGTCGTACAAAATAGGACAACTCAATATGGTTTGCAAAATTATTCAGTGCTGCATGGGCACAAATCTCACTCTGGTCTCTGATTACACTTTGATTGTTGATAAGCACAAATATAGCATGCACAAATCCAACTTTCCAAACACTCAATATGATTATTACTATGTTTCAACACAATAACATATTCTTGAAACCACTTGAAGCAGACTGCAAGAGTGCAGCCTGAATTGGGTGTGGTGCTAACAACACAATTTGGAAAATTGTTTACATTTCACATTACTGACTTGAAGCTCCACTCAGCCTACAGTGTGCTTCTAATAAGAATTGACGCATGTGAGATCACTCAAGACATCGCTTCCAAGCAAAAACAATTTTCCACTCAGCCTACAGTGTGCTTCTAATAAGAATTGACGCATGTGAGATCACTCAAGACATCACTTCCAAGCAAAAACATTATATTACGGAAATCCTACAGTGTCGTAGTCGATCAAGAAGACAGTTGTTTGCACTTCATATTACACAATCACTAAAAAACTGCTGAAAACACCATCAAGAACTACTATCCTAATCAAATCTATAAGCCAGCCACTAAAAGAGCAGGACAAGACAGCAATGGGAAGAAAATGACAATAGGCCTATAGGAGTTGATGACCTCAGCAATCTTTGCCTGAGTGCCATTATCTCCATTCTCCACAATCTAATTTAATCAAGTACAATCAAATGGGGCTCTTCCACTCCTTTTCCCGTGAAGGCTGTGTAGATAATTCCTACCATCAGGTTCCATAAACCTAAGTTCCTTAAGCATAATTGATAAAATTGGATAAGCTTAAGCTTCAATATTGTACACAGATTCAAAACACATCAAGAGTTTATTGAATCCACAGCCACTTTGACACGGACACGGTGGTGATAATAGCTAAAGATAACCAAGTTTTCACTTGAGCATGGTCCCTAATTCGAGACAAAGATTACCCATCAGAGATATGCCCAGTGAGTAGCATAATTTGATCCAGATGTTTTACAATAGGTTATATGGCAGTCCAGCTCAAATTTTTGTGACACAAATAAAAATTTTGATGTGTACAAGTTTGAGAAAAATTCAACATAAAGCTCGAGCCGAAGCATAAAAAGACAACCTATTTACGATACCAAAAGTGCATTTTCACAAAGTTATCATGATAACTAAAATAAATACTTTTAATGTCTCGGGTGGTACCTTATTCATCATATTCCACTGGCCGATTCTTGGCAAGCAGTCCCTCTCTCTGCCATTGTCATGGTATTTAAGCTGCAAAAGCAAAAGTCCAGATCAATGATACTGCAGCATATTCAATGTTTTTACTTATGAAAGCAACAACAATATCAAAATAAAATTGATCTCTGCTTACGTACCCATGGTGCAGGTAAAACACGTGCCTCAACTGATGCTAGTCTATCACTGATTTTGATACCAAATTCTCTGGCATAAGGGTCTTCATGGTAAGCATTGTGATGAACCGTCTGAAGAGCAAAATAAATATATTAGGAAGATAGACCTGCATCGAAACAAACTAATGGTTGTGTTTCATTGATCCAGTCACTAGTTCAAGTGAATCCACCTAACTGGAGATCATCAGATTGTATCTTCTTCCAATCCCACATGAGGATTACTTCTACTCAAACAAAGGCATAACTGGACATGCAATCCATAATTTTAAACTGTCTTGATAGCATGAATTACAGCAAATTTTGTAGATTCAAAGACAACTAAAAAGTAGAGAGAGCAAACAAGAACTTGCTGCAATAGTTGACAGTCAAAACACCATATGCATTCTTTCTCCTGCGACTAGAACTGAGAACAAAAAAGACAAATTTTCTAAAAAGAGAGCAGAGATACTAGGACATGTGAAGGAAACAAAAACGTGACTCGTGAGGTGTCTTTGCCACATGGATTATGAAATTTTATACTTCACATGCAGGACTCTAAATTTCCCCATAACCTATTTCAAGATTCAAAAATTGGCAAGTCAAACATCTCAAAATTCTAACTTTCCATTACTTAGGCATTGTATAAAAAGATTTTAAAAGGTTTATGAGGACCTTCGTTAACATTTTTCATATCCACCATGATCCTTTTAACACCTTATCATCTCAATTCTGACATAATCATGCATGAAGTAGAAACAAACTGGCACTAGATACTCTATTGAAAAATAGAAATAAACAAAAAAAAAGCCTGCCGATTGTTTCCATCATAAGGCTGGGATATAAAATTGACATCACAACAATAATCCATAATTGAAATGGTTATCTCACTTGTAAGGAAGAATCAACTCAATGCATGAACTAAAAAACAAGGATACAGAAGATTCAACAACTAAAACTGCCAAAAACCTTAAAAAGAGATCACTGACAGGATCAGAGACTATTAATTAATGAGGTTGAGCCAAATATACCTGCAAAATGTCAAGCGCTCGATCGTGAGGACGCTGGCATGTCACCTTCAGAAGAGCTGTTATTTGTTTCTCATTCAATCTTTTGGAATATCTCTGTCCTTCCACAATCTTGCAGACCTAAAATCATATAAAAAAAATCAGAACATGTATTCTTCATTATGAGGTCCTAACTGCTTTTGTAGTCATAAACCTAGAAAAGGGAACTCAAACAAGTACTTCAGGATCCATAAAACAGATAATGATACAGGTGACCTCACCTCCAAAGGCAAATAGTTTGACCTCTGCTGACTGCCAACTTGTAGACAAGGCAAATTGGTGTGTTTGATAGTAAAACCGTATGTTTCTTGAAAATATTCCACTACAAATTTCATCGTTCCTCTTTCATCAACTGGGAAACTAATATTCCAAATTTTAATGTACCAAAATCATGTTAGCATCAAGAACCATAGTAGTAAAATAAAAAGAAAATCAATAGATTAAAAAATTAGTAGACACATACGTCAGCTCCCTAGTTGCTTGAGATGTTAAACCAGATATGCGATACTTTCTGCGCATATTCCCACGATGGGTGACCTCAACCTTTACTCCTCTAAGAGCCTTCTTGATCTAGAGTACATGTATATACACATACATATATATGAGATAGAACACCCACATAATGAAACAAAAATGCCATGCGGTTCTTCACACCTATCCATGTGAATATATAACAGAAAGGTGACAGCTTTCTCTTATATTTTCTAAAGTAAAACTAACCATGTAGAAGTTTACAGAACATTGGAAAGAGCAAACTCAAATTAGATTACAAATACAAAGAAACAAACAAAAGAGATTTTCAAAATAATAGTAAGGGAAAGACATGTGATGAGAATAAACAAGATAGTAGAAATATACCTTCACTCGATCAGCATCAGAGAGCTGTCTTGCTCGAACATCCCTATTTATGAGTTGGGTGACAAAGTCAATGACAGGCAGGGGCTCAATGAAGGCGGAAGAAGACATGTCTGCACAAAGAGAGAATTTTAGCATATACACACAACATGAGTCATGTGACCCTCCCATTTGACATCAAGCTGAAATCCAAGTCTTGTTTTGAAGGAAAAAAAAATAAACACTAAAATCCAGGTTACTTCTAACGAAATAAAATTTGTTGATTTTCTCCAGTTTGTTTAGCTGCAATTCCGTTGGTTTGTCTAACGAAGGTACCACCATCTAAAAACCAAAAAGGATCTAGAGTGGCAGCCATAAAACAGAGGGAGATATAGAGATGTCACTACCAATGTTTAGTGAGAGTCCCATTTGTGTTGGGCGAATACTCTGATAAAAGCCCCGCCAGCTTTCTAATCCATCCCCAAGTGGTTGCCTTCTCCCCAGATCAGGTGAATAGAAGGACCGACCAACAGGAAAATACCTACACAGAATCAAAGGAGATAATGCTCAGATAAAATTTGACAAAACAAATAAAAAATAGCTCAGCATACAGATATTAGCTGTTACCTTGTGGTAGGGCGTTCACGTAGCACAATGTCTAGAACTTGTAGAGCTTCCTGGGGAGCATCAGCCTGTCGCCCAGATAAAAACATTTCAAGGTGGTGGAGATCCACACGGGCAGCAAACTTTATAACAACTTTAAATGGCCTCTGCTTCCTGCGGGACAGGTATACACATCAAGAATTTCATTTGCAGAAAAATGAAATCAATATATTATTGCACCACAAAAAGGTACAGATCTCCACCTAATGGACCTTTCTGTCCCTAACCTTTCTTTGCCTGAACCATCATCTTCATCAACTAGGATTATTTGAAACTCTCTAAAAGTGAAGGGAAGAGGCCCAGCAGTGTAGAGACTCTTCCTGCCATCATAGACTGGAAGCCGTCCTCCTAAACAAGACTTTCTATGCTGTCTGACTAGCTGTTCCATCACAGCACGATTGACACCACGTGATATAACTTCCGGAGTGATTGACACCTGTGATCAAGTATATGTAACAAATATAGTGAGATAATAAGATACATAGGAAATGCACATGAATTTGAAGCACTTATGAGAGATGAGACTAACATCATATTGATGAAGGTCTTTATCAGGTAATTCAGCAATGAAATGATTTGCCTTCACCACACATTTAACCCCACAGCTTCCTTTTCCAGGCCGTAATGGAAACCTCAAAGACTTGCTAGATGGAGCTACAGGAATCACAGTTTGTATTGCTTTAGTAGCTCCATCCTCAACAAAGCATTGCTGAAATTTTTCAGTAGAGGAATCGTCTGAATGCCATGATGAACTAGCTTGTGATGATGCTTGGTGCAGATCGGGAGCTGGTAGCCTCAATGGACCTGCAGCTGAGGGGTCAGCCACATGTCCACTTGACAAACTGGCACCGCCTCGGTGTCCATATTGTTGCTGAGGTGGCATTCCTCTTCTTCGTAGAAGCAAACCTAGGCCATCATATCCTGGAGATGGTCCACATGGCTGCTGCGGTACTGAAGCCCCATGGGGCTGTTCGCTTCCTCTCCGACGATGATAACTCCCAAAACCATGACCTTGCTGGGAATGCTGAGGGTTGGCTGGACCCCAATCACGTCCTGAACCACGGACCCGTTGTTGTGAAGCAGTAGCCCTTTCAGGCAGATGCTGGCGAAAAACTCGCCCACTTCCACCACTGGTCTCGTGGAAAATTGAACTATCCCCAGCAGCAGGAAGTTCAATTCTGTGATTCCTTACCATGTTGCCAACTGCATAAAAATGTGAAGTACAAAACTTAATTTAAAATTCAGAGAAAGAAATAGAATAAAGAAATCTTGCAGCCAACAAATTATGAACAATCAAGGAGGAATCATCTATACTTACTCATTTATCCATCATAACTTAGAATATATAAGCAGAAAAATTCCTTTAATTTGCTTCTCAGAATAAGAAACATACAAAAATCTGCAGTATAAAATAGTGAATGTGAGAGCCAAACTGAAGCATATCACAGAACATACCCATAGAACAATTCCACGGTATAGAATCTGATAATGCATTGTTAAAAAATATTGAGCAACAACAAGAAACAATTATGTCGATGGGCAAACACGATATTATCAAAATCAGTGAAGGACCAACATCATCTCGACACAGTGCTTCCAAACGTGGAGATCAAATGTTTATGCTCAAATACTATGTCATAATATTTACAAAATAAAACAGCAGATCGAACAAGAAAAGTCTTCTATTCAAAGAAATCTTGAGTACCCAAAAAATCATATTTCATGAACCATAGATATCTTTACGCTAGGTGAAGATATTATAAGATTTGTAAAAGAATTGTGAATCAAACCACACTATGCTTGCAGCAAAATGACATAACGCCATTGCTGATAAAATAGTAGCAAAATCCATGAACAAAATGATTTTTTTTCCATTGTCAATGCACCTTGATCGTATAAAGGTCAACTCAGTTCGCTTAAATACAATTATGGATTATGTAATTCACAGTTCAAAAAGGGGAAATAATAAACTATGACTTAAAGGACAATCATTAACCAGCTCTAAAATAAAGAAAGACTCCCAAGTTGAAACTATTAATCAAGCACGAACCGGCAACACTACTAGAACATATGCAAACTACTCCGTGAATGGAAAAAAGGAACGAAGAGCAACAAAAAATACATCTATAGAGCACGCTAGACAAACTTCAGAAAACGCCACGATTATATTCCAGTTATTACACTTAAAACTGAGAACGGTATCGAGAACAATCTATACTACAACTAAAACAAGCCAACGATCAACTCAAGGAACCACAAATCATGTTGAGAAGGAAGTATAAGATCGTCGATCCATGACTGGGAAACGATTCACTGCAACTATTAGGTAATAAATCCTCGAAATCATGAACAAAAACGTGGAATGGAAGTCGGCAGCTACGAGAGAAGAACCCCACAGATCGGTTGCCTCTGAAGCCAAAACCCAAAGTCACAAGGCAAACATAGACAGAGCACAGTACACGATCGTGCTCTAAAGATCTTAGTACTAAAGCTTTAAGAACCACCATGAAGGAGTTCGATCTCGGATCCTTAACACCCGAACTAACGACACCACCAAAGATCGATACCCAGAACCAAAAGAAGACCGCAGCGATCGAACAAAAAGCAAGAAAACCTCACGAATTTGGTACTACATGCAGCGACATCAAGGGAAGCAACCACGTAACAGACCGAATCATTCGGGTCTCGAGGGGAATCGACGAGGAATACGGGAGGGGGGCTGCGAAACCCGCCTTACCGTGATCGGAAAACCGGTTGATCGGTCGGGAATCCGCTTGTCGCCTCGGGAAGCCCTCCTCTCTCCCTTTGTTCTCTACTGAGAGCCGGAGGAGTGGGTAAAAGCAGAGAGGGGAGTAAAGAACAGGAGGAACTCACACGCCTTCAGACGAGACAACGCAGGCGATGAGTCGACGAACTCGGTTGGACCCGGTATTTAAAGCCACGTCGGGGCGAGTCGGGGACCGCTTGTCGACGAGGAATACGGGAGGGGGGCTGCGAAACCCGCCTTACCGTGATCGGAAAACCGGTTGATCGGTCGGGAATCCGCTTGTCGCCTCGGGAAGCCCTCCTCTCTCCCTTTGTTCTCTACTGAGAGCCGGAGGAGTGGGTAAAAGCAGAGAGGGGAGTAAAGAACAGGAGGAACTCACACGCCTTCAGACGAGACAACGCAGGCGATGAGTCGACGAACTCGGTTGGACCCGGTATTTAAAGCCACGTCGGGGCGAGTCGGGGACCGAGTTGCACGGTGTGGTGTTGGTGACGGCGCGACGTCAGCCACGTTTCAGCTTTCAGGTGAATTTTTCTTGCGGGTCCCTCGGTGGCCCCGAAATTTCAACCAGTGTGGTTGGCCGACGCTACAGCCCGCTGCATGCGCCGCTACTTGTGATCGGAGGGTTTTCTCTTCTGTCAAATCCATCCATTTCTTCCTACGTGTCACCCACATGGGAAACGTCAGTGGGCCACGTGGAAGCAGGAGCGAAAACGGCGGTGGCCGTTGTCAGAGACCGGGAGTCTTCCGAGACTCACCTCACGGTTCGACACGTGGTTCAAAATCTGGGGCCCAGCGCTCACTCGCAATTGCAAACGAGACGTGGCGAAGATGTATCGGTTCGTTTCGCGTAATGTTTTAGGATTAGTACGTTGTAAGGGATCCGATTGCATGCGTCGAACGTGTAATTGAGACAGAGGACAAATGTGATGGCTGATTAGATCCACACTCGAGTTCATATATGATCATAGATTAATACGGAGATTAGATTGATGATTTGGCCACAGGGATTGCTAATCTACCACTGAATCTACTAATTAGAATATGGATTGGCGCACCCAATCCTGAGATCATGGCAAGAATTGTTGGGAGGATAACAATTTAGAAAGGTATTGCTAATCGTCATATTTAGGGTTCGCTAATAATCGAAAGTTTTGATTACTCTAATATCAATCTATGTATATTAGATCGAGTGATGACACATAATGTATGAGAATTCTATTAGATGTAGAGTTCTAAGAAAATCGATGCATAATTGCTACAAAGTTATTGGGGGCAATGGCATATCCGATCGTATCTTTGTGTTACGTCTTTTGAACATAATTATATATTTTTATTCAAATAATATAAAAATATTAAAAAAATATTAAAGTATTTTGTCATTATTGAATTATCTAATAAATTTTACTTAATAAAAAGGATTTGTATTTATGAGAAATGTTTGTTTTAGTTTAGAAATTATTCATACATGTTTTTTTTTTTCAAATGTATATAATTTTAAAAATACCCATTTAAAATGCTTATAATATATTATTTTAATATTGAAGTAAGTATTCACTCAATATCCGAGATTTATAATGCAGTATTTGAGGAGGATCAATATATGTCTGATTTTGTTTATGATTATTATAGCATTATTACACACAATTATAAAGAAACTAAATAGGTAAAAAATCAATTTTGTTGGTAGACTCTACCCATTGGCCCATTTTAGGTATGATTTAGAACAGCTAAAACAATTACATTTAGGTCACTTTTCATTATTCTCATGCTATTTAGAAGAACCTATGTTTCAATCAGGATTGTTTTCATGTGTTCCAAAAAGCATTTGATTTTGGATTTACCCATTAAAATTCTATTTTTCATTATCAAAAAAGTTGATATCTAAATAGCATTTCAACATTTCAAGGAGTATTACGAAAAAATTGCTTGAATAAAGAATTATTTCTATGATTTAAAACTATGCTTACATAAATTATGATGAACACAAAGAGTGTGACTCAGCCAGCAGTGTGTTGATTCTGTAGTGGGTTTGCCACCCAACAAGTCCTAATATAAGATAAACACCATGGTGGATTACACATAATAGTTCATATATAAATACATATGTGTGTATATATATATATATATATATATATATATATATATATATATATATATATATATATATATGTCTTGTGGGGATTTAGATCTTAGGGATGATAACAATGAGATTGGGTAAGATATAAACATTGAGATGGTTAGTTCCAATAATTAACTAAATATTGGAAACAAAATAATCCTATTCTTATTGTCATTAATAAGTGGTATTACCTTTTGAACCCAAAAATATAATTATTTCACCTACTAAGGAATCATTTGAGATTCCCACAAAAAGATACATATTCAAATAAACATAAAAATATAAAAATATCAAATAACTTGAATTCTAAAAGCAAACATAGAGTAGCAAATGTGAAAACAATGGCAACTTGATGCATTTGATCATGAATTCATTGCAATGTAATCACAACATAACATTAAGAATATCATATAAAATGATAAAAAAATTATGACATAACTATATGATATTGTAAATACAAAAGGAATACTTTTCAAATATAAATGTAACATATAATAAGAGTATATAAAAACAAAAAAACATTTCATACTTAAAACTGTAGAGTTGAACATAGCTGGCTAAGGTTCATGTTTAAATATGGTATGCTGAAAAAAAATCATTTTTTAAATCATGATCATATCATGTAGCTTTTTCATGACTAAATCCACAACACAAATTTGAAGTCACCTTAGCAAATATTTTTTTTCTGAACTTGCAATTTAACAGATAAAAAATAGATTCGTAATCCCTTAAAAATTAATAAAATATTATTTTATTATTTTATAATCGTAGTATTATCGATTTTATCAAATTTTTTTCGGTAACCCTACTGATGTTGCCATTGTCGCTTGCTTGTCGTTTACGACTCTCTTGATGTAGTCTTTCGATAAGAAAAAAAGAGGAGAAAAGAATATTTATATCTATTTGTGAAGAGATGGTTACAAATAACAATCTAAAATTAGATTATTACAAATACTACTCTAAAATTTTTAAAATTAGATTATAAATAATAAAGAGAGGGTTACAAATAATAATCTAGAAAAAAGGGTTTTAATACCTATCCTAATAATTTTCTTAAGATGAAACTGTGTTATTATTGTTGAAATATTTTTTTTTATTTTCAAAGAGAACTTTTCTAAAGGTAAGTTTCTAAAAAAAGATTTTATTATTTTTCCCATGAAGTGTTCTTATTTTCAGAATGGAAAGTATTATTTTTTTATCTTATTTTTACTATTTATAATTTTATTTTAAATTTTTTATATTTTAAAACTAATATTCCATAAATTGACGTAAACACTATATTTCTTCCTCCTCTTCTAAGTTTGTGCCAAGCCGCCTCCGGTCGGAGACGTCCGTAGTCCACTCTTCCCACCAACGCATTCGCCACGCACCGGCTCTGCACTATCGAGCTCGCCTGCACCGTGCTGGAGGAAGATGGCTGTGGTAGCGTGGGAGGGGAACCACTGCCTTTGTTGTCGCCGTTGGACCTTCCCGTCTTCCTCCCATCGCAACCCTCGCTGCAAAAAGTGACCAGAACGCGTCCCGCTCGATGTGCACGTCGACGACCACCACCTTCTTATCCAATGGACAGTGCTTGCGCTATTCCACAAGCAGCCGCCCGCTCGGATACTTTCGTGCACGGGTTGAGGCACACCGAAGCCGACTGGGAACCGCCACCTCCTTGTCCAACAACCCTCGCTCGGGCAATCACCTCCTTACCTATTAGCAAGTGGGAACTCGATGTCATAGACCTTCCCTACGGACGCGTATAACAGCTCGTAGTTCCTCTTCGACGTCCGGAGAGGGGGAGCATTGACAAAGCACGAGGCGGCAATCGTTGGTGGAGAGAGCATCAGCGAAGCACGGGGCGATAGTGAGCGCATGCTGGGGAAGCGTCGGCGGCGGCAGCAGGGTGCGCAGGACGGGTTGTGGAGGAAAAATAAAAATAAAAATAAAAAAGAAAACGAAAAATATTATATTATATTATATTATTACTTTTTAAGGATTGTGAATAATAATTTGGGGTTCCAAACAGTAAGCTTCTTATAGAATCCCTAATATTTTTTACCTGATATCTAAAATATCTTTTTTCTTTCCTTTTTTTATGGATTCGGTCAATAGAGGGAAGCTATAGATTTATTAAAATAAAGATATTTTAATATATATATATATATATATATATATATATATTATGAATTTTTGAAAAAAAAAACTCGTAACTTTGGTTTTTTTTTTCTCGTACAGTGCCCAAGTTTTAATTTTTTTTTTGAATTTTTTTTTTAAAATGACTATTTTACTTTTATCGATCATCATTTCCCATCGTACTCCTATATTTGGTAGCCTTACTCATCGTGGTCGACCGCGACTCTCATCGACTACCCTCCTCTTCTCCCCTAGTCACTTGCGTTGATGTGTGCGAGTTGGTAGGTAACGTCGATCATCGCCTCTCCTCTCTCTTGGTCGTCTATACTTCCATACGTGAGCTGGCAAGCAATGTTGGTTACCTCTCTGGTTGCTTGCACCTAAGTGTAGGTTGGCAACGTTAATCGTCTCCCTCTCCTCTTTTTATTGTATATGTCTTCGTACGCAGATAGGCCTCATAAATCATCCTCATATGGGTTAACGAGCAATATTGGCCACTCCTCTCTCCCTTGGTAACGTTGATCGCCTTCTCCCCTTCCCATGTTGTTTATGTTATGGGTAGGCTTTGCTAATCGCCCTCCTCTCCTAGCCACTTATATTTTTAAGTGAGATTTACAATAGACGGCCAATGGGTCGGGCAATTACGTGTCGATGGAATTAACAAAAATTTCTAAAATTACCTAAGGAAAAATAATATTTTTCACACGGTCAGTAGTGATTTTTCAGAAGTGAAATATAAGGTTAAGGGGGTTTTTTCTCATAAAATTTATTTTTCATTTTTTTAATATATAATTGTCACGTCAACTATTTAAAAATTCTATGATTCCACCAATCATGCCAAGTGATGTTGTCCTCCTCTTTGTCAGCGCCACGTTGGCATCTCACTACATAACATAAAATAAAATAAAATAAAACCAAGAATCCTCCTTTGGGCCGGCCGAGTATTTGGCAATACATCGGAAAGGAAAGATTTCGATGACGATGACAGGTCACGACGATCGCCTCCTCCTTCCCTTCTAATTCCAACCCTCCGCGATCGGATTCCCCTCTTTCCCCAGCTCGATCTCGTCTCTCCCTTCTCTCTCTCTCTCTCTCTACCGAATCCCAAACCCTAAGTCCGACCTTGCCCCTCTCCGCCCTCTTCGACGCAGGCACGCAGCGACCTTGGGTGGATTCAGGTCAGTCCTTTTCCTGATTTGTGTCCGTAGCTTTCGATGTTTGCGGTTGGGAAGATGAATCGTTGGTCGGGAGAAGAGCTGAGCAAAAATCGGATTTTGATTGTACTGCGTGGAGAGGAAGCCGGCGAATTAGGCTGGCTTTGGTTTCTGCTTAATCGTGAGATTTTCAAGCGAATTCGTGATTTTCTTTCGGTTTCTTGATAAATCTTGGATCTGCTTATCTTTTTTCTGTGATGACCTTTAGTGGTTGTACAGTCTTGCTTGGATTTACTATTTGTGTGCCCGAGATGGTAGTTCTCTTTCTGCTTTGGTGATGGGATTATGGATGAATTTAGGGATTCATTGAGTTTGTGGTTTTGATGAATTTTGGTCTGCTTTGGAATTATTGGGCTTCTAAAGAATGTTGGCGGAGTAAAGGAGCCTCATGTTTCCTGCTTGTGGTTGGTTATTTATTATACATGGTGTATGAGTGTCCAGTTATTTCAGACATTTATATTGAATTTTTTTTTTCTTCCAAAATTGATCTTTATTCTTGGGCTTGTTTTAGATATTGTAGAAGTTCTGTTACTCGGACATGCTATATCGGTTTGATATTTTAGCCAGTGGAATATTTTTCTTCATTTTAAAAAGTTGGTGACTGTTTTGCATTATCTGCATGTCTCTTTGTGAGCTTTTACCAGCCAGATCGGCTAAATATCTGATTGTAGTTAGTGTAGCTAGATTTTCAGTTTGGGATAATATACAAGACATCTCTCTTGGTGATGTGTCTGGGAGCTTAGCATGTGTTCTCCTGAAAGTAAATTTTTTGTGACATCAAACATTTCAAAGAGGATTTTTATCAGTCTATAACATAACAAAGCGTGTTCTAGGACTTTGTTATGTAAGATTGGTTTTCTTATGTTGAATGAATATCATGGTTTTTGACAATTTAGCAAGAGTGATTAAGTAATACATGTTTAGTTGTGTATGTTGGATAAGACTTGTTGATAATTAGGTCTTAACATCTGAAATGAAACTTGATTAATGATCGAAATTTTGATCCAGTACCAATGTCACAGCAGGACTAATACGGTGAGTGATGGTTTGGGTTAGTACTAGTTGGACCTCTGCAAGCAAAGATATAGGGATGGAGATCTTTGTCCTTTGAAGGGCAGATGAGTAGAATGGTGGTATAATAGAGGGAGGAGTAGTGATGGAGGGCAGGGGAGCGGAGTGGAGCAGAAGCAGTGATGGTAGCGGAGAGTCTGCGAGAGCAGGGAGCTTCAACGAATAGGGATGACAAGAGGGCAGGAAAGGTAAAGATTGAGGGTGAGAAGAGAGGACAAGAAGGGACCTAAGTCCCACTACTGGGTGGTCTAGGGCAACACTACCGCTGGATAAGTTTGACATTTTAAGCATACTGCATGTTAAGCCCATACCGGACTAAACCAGGTGAAATAGTCTTGTTATCGCACAGGTCAGCCATCGGACCTGGACAAGCAGTTATTCTTTAAGCTTTTGATAGCATATGATTTTATAGAATTAGTAGATTAACCTTCATGAAGCATTTAGGACAAAGATTTATGAATACATGAAGCATGTTATGATGCCAACATGTTCTTTTTCTAGTATGTTCATGGATTTATTATATGGTTAACAAGATCTCATAGTTTATACAATCAAGCTTATTGTACGTTGTTAAATTGATTGTGACACGGAGATGAATTGAAGTCATATCTCATCATGTACAACAAGTAATTTTGTAGGAGTTCCCTATTCCTTTTTCAATATGAACTACTCTGGTCTACATGTCAATTCAGTAGTAATGCATGACGAGACATCATCTGGTTAAAAGTGTCTTCTAAACATGTTAGGATGTTATATTTTTTGTTTATTTAATTTTTTGTTATCCAATTATTGACTCTTCAAGAGCTGTAAACCGAAAAAAAAAATCATCAGGTAAACTTTTCTAGTTTACAGCCTATGGAAATACATATTGACTGTTGTAAGTTGAGAAATAAACTGCTCAAGAAGATACATATTCTGTTACAATATATATGGGAAGCACATCGTACTGAGTTTCCTTTTAATCATTATATCACAGTCACAATGGAAGGATCTGGCAGAGGGGGCAGTGCTGATGTCGTTCTACAAAATTATAAGCTAGGAAAAACTCTTGGCATTGGCTCGTTTGGCAAGGTTAAGATTGCAGAGCATTTACTGACAGGACACAAGGTTGCTATCAAGATCCTAAATCGTCGTAAAATAAAAAACATGGAAATGGAAGAAAAAGGTATGCCATAAGCATTATTTCAGAAAGTTAGATGGATGTTATAGTTTTTGTTATTTTCTTAGCTGAATTATGTTATTCATGCTTGCCTTTTTTATTCTCCATTTGTAATATAGTCAAATTCTAACATCCATATAAACATATTGATGTATCATCTGCAACCTAACTGTCTGAATTCACAAATGAGTGGTGGGCTTCACGCAAAGGATCACACTAATTGCCCTCGAATTTGGCGATGATCTTTTAGAAATTTCACTTAATTCATATCCTTATATTTTTTCTGTGAGAGAGTTGCAAATTTGCGATTTGGTCCTATTAGATGCACGAATGAGCTAATGCAATATCTTATTCTATTAAATTGCAACAAGCGATACTAAGTTTTAACACATGAACTACTAATTGAATAGGATGATTTGTACATTTCATTGTCCAAATTTACTTGCAAAATTTTATGTAGCAACACAGTATGGGTGAAGTAAAAATGAATCTTAAAAATATGAGAATCTAACTGAGCTCTTTGAGAATAATATTTTTATGTTTAATTCTTCTTCACAGATAACATTCGAGATTTGACTTAGAAAATAATATTTCCCTTTTGATGATATTGTTCATTAACATACTTTTATTTTTCTAAAAATGAATCTACTTCGTAG
Organism: Musa acuminata AAA Group; assembly: GCF_036884655.1. Classification (NCBI taxonomy): domain Eukaryota; kingdom Viridiplantae; phylum Streptophyta; class Magnoliopsida; order Zingiberales; family Musaceae; genus Musa; species Musa acuminata. The sequence goes on from NC_088327.1 coordinate 1,884,176, forward strand.
AAATAAAATATTCAATCAATATTTTTAATCTTCAATCAAAATAAAATTTTAATTTATTTCTTTTTTCATATTTGTTTTATTTTTCTTCTCCTTGAGTAATCTAGGAAATTATCAAGATGTTGGCGTGTGACAACTTATAAAATATGCTAAATACCCCCTAAACTAATCAATATTTTTAAAATAAAAAAATAAATTAGTGTTGCATCATGTTTCTATTAAATAGGAACTCATCACGAGTTCTAATTATCAAAATTTGGACCAGCTTTGATTATGGAATATTTGGTTAAATCAAAGACTCTGATTCCATACCATATTTGAGGTAGGAGAACAAGCTATGATGCTAAATCTAATGTAGGACTCATATGAGTTGATGAAGTTTTTATTTAGAATAAAGGAAGATAAGAGAGGATGAAAAAATAATAAGAAAAAATTGGATATATAAATTGGGTTTATTTTTCACATTATGTTTAGGTGGTATGAGATCAGATTTATTTATTTTTCTGATGAATTGAATTTATTATCCACGTGTGAGACATGGGAAGGTGTGGAGTCTTCATTCTGAGAGTTTTCTCCTTGAGCTATAGACTCATAGCGAGTCTGGTAGGTATTCCTTCTTTGTTTTTTATTATCTTTCAGTCCATCCCTTCTCTCTCTTTCTCGTCCTTTGATCGTCATACATCAGATGATCAGATTTGGTGTAGGATGAATTAATTATGAGAATGAGAGTGAAGAGAAACATTGAATGATAATAGAAAAAGAAATGTATAACTACCAAACTCGCTTTGGTTTAAGAAGAAAACTCCTAGGATGGAATCTCAAAAAAATACTCTCACGATGAAATCTCGCACTTCTGTATGTTTCACGCATGGATGATGAATTTCTACCATAGGAAAAACTAGCGTGGTCTTGCAAAACACACATGATATGGGAAGTAAACCCGTTGATTCATTTTCTGATGTCTTATTACATTTCATTTCCCGACCCCAAATATAATTAAAAAGGAAAATAGATAAATAAGAAAAAATTATAATTACATCAAATCAAATAAATCATTTGCTCATTTCTTCTTCAATGGAAGGCAATGTTGAAGATTTGATTTGGAAATAATCACAGATAGATCTGTTGTTTGCAAAACAATTAGAGTCCCAACTGTCCCAAAATCCAGATATTGTTTAAAAATTCTGTTAAGCAGAAGGCTAAGAAGCTAAACATATAAAAGATGTCCTGAGGCAGGAAAATGAACTAAGAAAAAGGTGCAAGCCTGGTAAAGCAGGCACATGCTTATAGGTGCCTAAACTCCTTGAATTTCTTGGTATTCCTGTCATTGAGTGGGGAGCTTCACCTCCTCAATTGAAATTGGTAGAATCACGAGGGTAAATTCATGATAACCCTCGATGGCTAAAAACAGTCTAAGATACTCATGGTTATATTCTGAAAGACTGCTTTGAAGTTATCATGTCATCGTTACTTTTTCTTACTTGTTTTGGTGTACACAAGCTTTGGGTTGTTAGCACTTTGGCTGATGCATATCCATGTGATAAATATATCACTTCTCCATCACGGCCATGGCATATCCATTTCAGACAAATATGATGTGCCCAACATGGCCATGGCTTTGAAATTTGTCATGTCTACGCTTTGGTGGGAACCAAATATTGGATTTGTAAACAGCTTCTAACATTCTCATGTTCTCTTTGATCGGTTAATGTGATGCTATATGACTATTCTCTGTACTGCAGTTAGACGAGAGATCAAAATATTGAGATTATTTATGCATCCCCATATTATCCGTCTTTATGAGGTAATAGAGACTCAGTCAGATATTTATGTGGTGATGGAGTATGTTAAGTCAGGCGAGCTATTTGATTATATAGTTGAAAAGGGAAGATTGCAAGAGGATGAAGCTCGCCGTTTTTTTCAACAGGTACTTTAAATAAATTTCTTGTCTTGCATCACCTTTTCTGAGGTGCATATGAATATCATAGTTGTGGTGTTTTTCTTTGATAAATACAATTTACTAATATATACAATAATATATTTAGTTTTCTGTGTTATACTGGTTTGATCTCTGCTTTAACAGTCTTTTTTCCTTAATAAGTTTATCAATATATTATATTACATGTCATGTAACAATCTATTCATTGAAACATTCCTAACTTTTTTTTTTCTTTATTTTTGGTAAAGATCATATCTGGTGTTGAATATTGTCATAGAAACATGGTTGTTCATCGGGATTTGAAACCAGAGAATGTGTTGCTAGATTCGAAATGGAATGTTAAAATTGCTGACTTCGGCTTAAGTAATGTTATGCGTGATGGCCATTTTCTGAAGACTAGTTGTGGGAGCCCAAATTATGCTGCTCCTGAGGTATGTAAATGTTCCATTATACTAATATATATTTTTTCTGTTTCCTTTGGCCTGTTACCGTGTTGTCATATCCATCCTTTGTAGGTAATTTCTGGAAAACTATATGCTGGACCTGAGGTTGATGTATGGAGTTGTGGTGTCATTCTTTATGCTCTTCTTTGTGGCACCCTTCCCTTTGATGATGAGAACATACCCAACTTATTTAAGAAAATAAAGGCAAGCAATCTTTGAACATCTTAGATTTTGTTACCCCAGCTTTCCATACAAACATAATACTCTGACATATATTCTTTCTTACCAAAACCTTAGGGCGGGATATATACCCTTCCTAGCCATTTGTCTCCTCTTGCACGGGATTTGATTCCCAGAATGCTAATTGTTGATCCTATGAAGCGAATAACCATTCGTGAGATTCGTGAACATCCATGGTTCCAGACTCATCTTCCTCGCTATTTGGCTGTACCACCACCAGATACTATGCAGCAAGCTAAAAAGGTAAGTTCCATTTGGAATGGCTGAAGTCATGTTCTATTTTTAGATGCAAGTTCTAATCTTCTGGATGACTTATGTTGGTTTTGCTAATAACAGTATGTGTAATTTTGTTTCTGTTATTGGCTAATACTAGATGTTTCAGTCCATTTGCCAATTAAATGCAAGGGATGAGAAGAAATAATAGGGTTTGTTGCTTTCAGAAAGAAAATATATTAAATTAGCATTATTTTGCATAATATGTGATGGCGATGATTTATAGTATACCTTGTGATAAATGGTTTCGGACAGAACTTTATAGTATACCTTTTTTTTGGTGGTGAGAAAATGCTCGACATTCAAGATAAAAGAGCATTTTATGTAATATGTGTTCATTGTTTTTTCTATTTATTTCACACAGTTGCCAGTCATCATACTGTATAAGCAGTAAATAAATGTATTTTCACTCTATTTTTTGTGCCTTTCTTTGTTGTGTACCTCATATGTTGTTCCCAAGTGCGCATGCCAGTTCTGTATCTGAAGTAGGTTAATCAATGATTCCTGTCTTTGCAATGTCACAGTTCTAGCTGTTCTTCAGTAAATGCCATGGAAAATCCTACAACGTGTCTCAAAGAATTTGCATTCTTGCAGATCGACGAAGACATTCTTCAGGAGGTAATCAAAATGGGCTTTGACAAGAACCAGTTGGTTGAGTCTCTTCATAGCAGAATCCAGAATGAGGTATTTCATGTGATTTGTATCTTCTTCGAGTCATAACCATTCTTTCCTGTCACCATAACTTCTTCTGTTCTATAATCAGGCAACTGTATCATATTACCTACTTCTGGACAATCGTTTCCGTGCTACGAGTGGCTACCTTGGGGATGATTTTCAAGAAACTATGGTATGTGATGCATTTCTCCAGGTCTAACATATAGTTCTTACTGATGGTGTTAACTGTGTTCTTGCTTGCATAACATGCAATACCAAATGTGTGTGTTGTGTAAATGCTTGTTTCTCTAGGATGGTGGTTTCTCACGTATGGGTTCAAGTGAAACTCCAGCTATTGCACATCGGTTTTCGGTATATATGGATCAACAGGGTATTGGTTTGAGGCCACATTTTCCTGTTGAAAGAAAATGGGCTCTTGGACTTCAGGTCATCACTCGTTTATCTTGTTTATCTTTGCATTACTGTCTAGTTAATCCTCCTCCTGTCTTGAATATTTAATTTTTATCTACAGTCTCGAGCTCATCCTCGTGAGATAATGACAGAGGTCCTTAAAGCTCTACAAGAACTAAATGTCTGTTGGAAAAAGATTGGACATTATAACCTGAAATGCCGTTTTATTCCTGGCATTTCTGATCATGCTGAAAGCATGCTTGATAATTCTCGGCATGCTAACCATAGCTTTAGTGATGATTCCGCCATTGTTGAAAGCGACGATGTTGCTGGGAAAGAATCCAGCACAGTCAAGTTTGAGATTCAGGTATCACACTTCTCTCTTATTTTTCAGGTTTAATCCGAAATGTTTGTCGAAAGTGTTAAGCAAAATGTTTTGTGTTTAGCATGCGGAAACAACAAGCAATGTGGATCTACTTGATGTTCTACCTATTCTTCAGATAACATTATTAATCGAATTTATGTTTAGATCATGTGGGTAATGCTTCCCTTTTCTCCTTGACCTTTGTTGGATTGCAGCTCTACAAGACCAGGGAAGACAAGTATCTCCTTGACTTGCAGAGGGTCAGTGGGCCGCATCTCCTCTTTCTCGACTTATGTGCTGCCTTACTTGCTCAGCTTAGAGTCCTATAACACTGGCCTTCTTTTCTTCTAAGTTTTGTTGTTCCTTCTTCTTGTGAATATGGAATTTGCCTAATGCTGATGCCACACACGTTAGTAACTTTCACGTTGATGTGTTGTCGCCACAAGATCACACAGTTAAATGATTGCCTGATATTTTTGGGCAATGTTTACTAAGTTTCTGATACCTAAGTCTGATAAACCTCTTTTGATCTCAAAGAGCACTAATTACATGGCTTGTTGGCATAAATAATGGGTAGAACATGATCTCTATGATGCCCGAAATTTATCGCATTGTAAGCAATTTTGTTCATGGTGACACAGTTTTCTTGTTAAGGACAGTGAGGCTTTCATCGATTTGAGGTCTTAATATCCTATATTCTTGCTCTTGAACTCCATCATTTATTCTTTATCCTTCTTTTCTCTTGTTGCTCCGTATGAGGTACTCCAACGTTCGTTAGCAGCCCTGTGGCCTTCGTCATCCGCCGTCGTCGCATAGGACGGCGGCTCAAATTCCTCTGCCATTCCTATCAAATGGCATGCTATTGCAACCGCATCAAAAGTGTTGATTTCTGAGCCGTAGTTGGTGGGTAATGTATTGATCAGACCTGTCGAAGCATTCTGGCGTCTGGTATAATTTCCCACGCTTCCCATCCATCAGGCACCAGATCAGCATTGCTCCCCTCGCTCCGAACACGTCCAGTGCCTCCTGACGAATCACCTACCTCGTATTACCCACCAAAATCGAATCCCAAGAGACAACATGTCTGCTACGAATTTCATCAAACACCTTTGAAGCCGATGCAATAGCATGCCATTTGATAGGAATGGCAGAGGAATTTGGGCCGGCGAAAGGCGTCGCATGCGGCGGCGGCGGCGGACGACGAAGGCCACAGGGCTGCTAACGAACGTTGGAGTACCTCATATATATATATATATATATATATATATATATATACCTTTTTCTTTAAGGAAAGTGGATTCTTGATGTCCATGATGAGATCATTCGGATTCCGGCTTTAATGGGGGATATATGAGATGGGGAATCTAAAGGAAATTGGATTCGTGCGGACATGATTTGAAGTGGGAATAAAAGCGGCTTTCTTGATTGCCATTCTTGGTCTCAATTCTTTTTGTTGAACTTTGGCCCTCATATCTATTGTTGGCTCTGGTATTTCACATTTGAACCTTAAGTAACTTCCAACTTGAAGTACTGAATTGAAGACGATGAAGTAAAATAGAAGCCTAGTAAGTAGGATTGGGCATCACAAGACTTTTCATAGAATTTGATGAATTGATTTGTTTATGCATGGCATGTAATTGAGGGTGAGCCGATTACAACTCTTGGAAACAACATCCGTTAAAATATTTTTAGAATCAAGACTGTACATATTTACCCCTTCAAAGATGCCAAATTTCTTGTATCTTTTTGCAATTTCTATTTTCATCAGTGACATTGCTCATCTCATTTTCCGAACTTACTATCTCAACACATCTTCTTCAGAAATCTAACCAAAAGAGGAACCCTAACCCTAACCCTAGCTAGCCTAGGGCCCCAAACCCCGCCGCCGACGTCGACGGCGGCACTCGAAAAGGGACAGCTCAACCACCGAACCCGTAGAGAGTACGGCCCTGGCGCTTAAGAGCGTAGACGACGTCCATGGCGGTGACGGTCTTGCGGCGGGCGTGCTCCGTGTACGTGACGGCATCTCGGATGACGTTCTCGAGGAAGATCTTGAGGACGCCGCGGGTCTCCTCGTAGATAAGGCCACTGATGCGCTTGACACCACCACGGCGGGCAAGGCGGCGGATGGCCGGCTTGGTGATGCCCTGGATGTTGTCGCGGAGAACCTTTCGGTGACGCTTCGCCCCGCCCTTGCCGAGACCCTTGCCTCCCTTTCCGCGGCCGGACATTGCGCCCACAGTCGATCGATCCAAAAGAGAACGGTGGGAGAAGAGGAAAAGGTGAAAGACCCTACTACTGCAAAGGAGGACGGTATTTATAGAAGAGGGAGTATTGGGCGGCGGCAGCGGTCGATCCGTGGGAGTGTATCGTTCTGCTGTTGGATCTCGTATTGACGGCTACGATGGGTTCTATTCATTTGTTTCGGATGCGTGACGGGGCAGGTTAGCGGAACTGGTGTGGTTCCATGGTTCGCACGTGCGGAAGGTGTGGCTCCCTTGATCTCGTTCGAAGCCCATAAAAGGCCTATAGCTTCGTCTTCGTGGGCCGGCCCAATATGACGAAGCCTTAAGAGGAAGCGGAGGGAGAGGCGAATACGAAGAAGAAGACGGCGGAGACATGAATAGCAATGGCGTGTGGAGAGGAGCCTATCTACCCTGCAAATCCACCTCCACGAATCCGAGGTACCACCCACCCTCCTGATCTCCTCGTTTTATCCTCCGAATACGAGGAAACACGTCCGCCAATCCACAAGTACAACTTTGCTCGTCTGTATGTAGTTTCGTCCGTCGTTGCTTTCTAATCTCCATGTAGTTTATAGCCCTAAATTTGAAGCCGTCGATTGCCTTTGCTTCGCGTTCCGATCTCATATATGGTCGATATGGTTCCATAGATTGTTTCTTGTAATGTGAACCTTTAATTTATTGATATGAGCGCTCTAGTCGTGTCCATGTCCGACACCAAAACTTGCAGGATTGGTACTTCAGCATATATTAGGATTCATGTATCACCTGCAATTTCTTTATGTTGATGTCAGATACGAAGCCCTTCGTATCATTTGCATAAGGTTTCTAAACACATTGAATAGTGGAAATATATATGTTCTTTTGATTTTTAACTTACTGTGACTTGAATGATCTATGTAACTTTTATAAATAAGTATCTTTTGCCAATGGTTGATAAAAGTTAGATTTGTGATGATCATAGAGTATCTAAATTGGCTTGATTTATATTAATAGACAAAATTATAGCAACGTATGAAAATTATGTATCGGTAATTGTTGTATCACGAACTTAGATAATTTTGTTTAAGTCGGTGCCCTTGCATGTCCATCCGTAAAGAGTCAGCCTATCCAAAAACCTTTTAGGGTCCTCTTAAGAACAAAAAAAAAAAAAAGGACGAGTTAGCAGAAGCGTTTAATTCGGGATCCCATAAGTAGTCATTTTAATAAACACTTGATAAAAAATGTAAATTACAAGCATAAACTTCGCAAGCACTGAACGCTTACGTGACAAAAGATCCAAGGTTGATGCAGGACAGAAACAAAAATAAGAAATTACTACTATAAAAGATTCTAACAACTGACCTGATGAGAAAAATCAATTCCTTATGGTGGAGAAACCTTCACAATACTTGAAAATATTTCTTTTTTATGATTTCATAGGCTTAGAAGAGGCATTTATTTATATTAGTTCTAGGCCTTCAAAACTAACTAACTAACAATGTGGGACTATTGAAAGAAACATAAAACATAAAAATTAACAATGTGGGATAAATAAAAGTGATAAGTGGGTAGCTTGTTCTTTGAAAATAGTCTTCTTCTGCTTGTTTTGCATTCAACCCCTCCACTTGTGAAAAAACTCGTCCTCGAGTTTATATTTGGATAAACTGGATTCTCATTTGAAAAGTAGCTATGTAAGTCTGCAACATTGAAGGTCTTTGAGATCCCCCAACCATCCGGTAAATCAATTACATAAGCATTATTATTGATTCTCTTTAAGACCTTGTTGAGACCATATATCTTTGGATTCAATTTGTTGTAAGTGCATATGGTAAATCTCTCTTTTCGCAAATACACCAAAATCATATCTTCTTTCTTGAATATATTCTCTCTCCTATGCTTATCAATTGCTTTCTTGTACTTGGCATTACTAGCTTGCAACTTCTTACGTGTCAACAAAGTTAGGGCTGCACTTTGGCTTATACTTTTTTGAATATCTCTTTTGTATCAACTTTTCTACCTTCTCCCTCAGCATCTCATTCTCTTTTAGGTTCATCCGGTAGTGAGGTAAATTTAGTAGACTTGCTCCTAGAGTCAAATCAATTTGGTACTGAATATCTCTTATGGGTGGAAGTTCATCCGGTAACTCTTCAAGGGTGATCTCTTTGAATTCTTCCAATATCGATCTTAGTTCATTTGAAATCTTTGCTTCGAGTGGCTTTTCTTCCTTTACAATAAGAACGTAGCATACTCTTGTTTCTTTAGAATTGGCAATGAAATTCTTGCACAGAGTTGGAAATAGATAAGAGAGACTTCCCCTCTACTTTAGAAGTGTTGGTTTCATCTTCCTTTTTGTTAGTCGATAGAATGACAATCTTCTTTCCATTCCACCAGAACACATAAACATTCTTTCTTCTAACGTGGGTTGCATTCACATCATACTACCATGGTCTTCCAAGTAGTACATGACACGCATCCATGTCAACTACCTCATGTATAACTTCCTCCTTGTAACTTTTCCCAATTGAGAAAAGAACTATACAATTATTAGTTACGGTGACAATTGGGCCTTCTTTAATCCACCATAGCTTGTATATTGTTAGATGAGTCTCTATCTGTAATTTTAGGTGCCTCGCCAGTGATTTGGATATAATGTTGTCATAACTTTCATTGTCTATAATCAATGCACAAATTTTGTTATTAACACTGCATTGAGAATAAAAGATTTTCTTACGATAGAACTAATTGCCTTGGGGTAAGTAATAATCTTTTCATATTCCCTTTCTTCCGATAAGGTCCCTTTGATGCCTAAGGTAGTAGTTGATTCAGATGATTCAACTAGCTTTCCAACAGAAAAGATTGTGTCCTTGGGAATGTACTTGAGGTGCCTTTTATAGTGGGTTTCGAGTGTCCTTATCTCCAAATAGTAAATAGCTGTGCTTCTTTGGCAATTGGTTAGCATTTGAAGTTTGTGTATGCTTTAGTTTCTCCTCTAATGCTGCAAATTTTTAGAGTTATTTCAGTGAAATTAACAACTGAATGATGCAGGCTATCACACGACGATGAAGAATGCCATCAGAAGTAGTCTTTGGTCATCAACTCCTAATAAATATCATGAACTCTTGAATGAAAGCACATAGCTGATTCCAGTTTGAAGATTCAAACCCATCAACACAGCAAGAAACTTTGACAAAGAAACATCATCCAGAAGCCAGCAGTCAAGTAAACCTAAGCTGATTTACATTCAAGGGATTGAGCTGATTTACATTCAAGGGATTGAGCTGATTTACAGAAGCCATTCTGTTGGATGGATAATAGCCTGTAGAATCCTGACTCCTTTCTCCATGTCTCCTTGTCATAACATCATCTGTCAGGCCCAATGCAACATGATTTGGGGACTGACAACAATCATACTGATGGGTACAGTTGTACTGACTGATAGTACTGAGCATGCTAATTGTGGTATAAGAACTAGCAAAATTTCAATGACATATGTCATATATTCTCTTTTGAGTAGTCAATTGAACCATCAGCACTGTACAAATGTTAAAAAGAAAGAATGATGTTGCTGCTGTTAGAGATGACAAGTTCAGGTTTTGGTTCAAAAATTGTGATTGTGGCAGAATTCACAATTCTTAAATACTGCTTTGTGTTGATAAACATATAAGTGTGCACTAGTTCTTTTGAGTTCCTTCTTCAACACCTGTGGCTGGCTGCAAATGAGATGGTGGTAATGTGTGGTAAGCTTAGAATTGAGACAAATGATTTCCTATTCTTTACATGGATCATGGACTCGGAAAAATGTGAACAACAAGCTTATTTGTTCCAGCAGATGATGAAGAGTGAGAACAACTGTCTCACACTGACTGCATGTATGCTTTATTCAACAGATTCTTACTAGTGGATCTCAGTCTGACTTGACAAAACACAGGATAAAGAGTTCATGAATTTGCCTGCACAAGAATGACAGCCTATGAAAGAAATGATAAAAATTAAAGGATAAAGTTTCCAACAGAAATTACCTGATATTAGATACAAAAAGGAAGCTGAGATTGTATCTTACAGCATCTGTCAGCCTATCTACGAGAGTATATATGAGATACAATTCACGTGATGTACAAACATCTGTGCAGACTGCACGAGAAGCATACAAGGTTAAAGGTCTCTACGAGCACATTCATAGCTCAACTGTCTCCATTGTTCATCTCCGAGTAATCCTGTGCTTATTTTCCAATTTTACATCTTTCATAGGGCACAAAGCCCCTCGTGGACTTGATCTTGCTTGCTTTGACGCTAATGAAAGCTGAGTTCTCGCTCGGCCTTAGCTTGAAGGCACGCATGGGCTCCTTTGGAAATGCTGAACCTTCAGAGCCTACTGCAGTGTGGTTACCGTCATCCATTATGCTCTCATTCCAAGCAGAAGCTGAATTGGAACCAACTGAGGAACCTTCTTCCACGGCAATTGTTTGAGAAGGGGCTTCAGTACTGGTTTGAGGCAGATCCTGTTTCAACCTCGTGTTCGATTGGTTGGTGAATGAGATAGGTAGACTTCCATAGAATGTCGGCCAGAAAGGCATTGGAGCAACCATTTCATCAGCTGAGTTCTTTTGAACGCCGTTAGGGGCCAAAAAGTAGTACACAATAATGTAAGTATAAAATCTATAATTATGTTATATCAAAAATATGAAAATAATCTATATGTCAGGATTCAAATCAACTGCATAGATCTAATTTAATACGATGCGTACCTTTTGATGTCATCTGTTCAAAGATCTCATTTGATTTGCTAAGTATCGTCTTCGATCCAAGATTGCTGTAGGCACCGTCCGTCTTCTAATCCAAGATCGCTGGCGAAATCTACAAGGAGTGCAAAGGAGTAGATCATTTCTCCTCTCTTTCTATCCTTTCACAGGATCCACACAGATTGATGGATTTTTGGGGAGAGAGTTGAGGAGAAAACTGAAATCCCTCAGCAGAGAGGTGCGTTTGTACGTAACGTGCCAACGCTCACTCAACCCCTTAGAGTGAGTGAAACCCAATTAGTTATCTTATCCAATTATAAAAGGGCCACAAAAACATAACATTCTCCCCCTTGACCCATTAATTGATAAGATATAAAAGAGATATTCAAAATCAAAATAAATAAAATAAAATTTGTTTGAAAACAATTTTACCTAATTGGATTCCAAAGAATTTTGAAAATAGTATTTTATACATGGCCATGTTTTTTAAAATAAATCAATAAGTCCGATAAACATAATAATACTATATTAAGTCCAACTATCAATAAGAGTCATTACGGTTATATTTCATCAATGTCATACTCTCTTCTATGTACCATAACATTGTTAGTCTTTCCTGTTATTACATTCAACCATAACATGCATAATCCATAATATACATAAACATAATTGTAAACATGATACATAACTTTAATTAAGCAAGAAGAATGTCAATAATAGCATCCACATAAATATGCATCACCATATCCTTTATGATTTGCTCACAAGCCCTATTCTAAGAACATGTTCTTTGAATATTTTGCATTATAAGATTTTTGTCAATGGATCAGCAATCATCATAGTGGTGCTCAAGTTCTCAATTGACACTTGCTGGACTTTTTCTCTAACCATCAAGTACTTTATCTCAATGTGCTTGGAACCACTAGAGTACTTGTCATTCTTAGAGAATAAAACTACTGCGGTGTTATCACAAAATATCTTTAGCGGCTTGGTAATTGAGTCGACCACACCAAGTCCTAAGATGAAATTTCGCAGCCATAAAACTTGATTTGTGGCCTCAAAGCACTGGCAATTGATGTCGTCGCATGGACGGGTTCTGTGATGCCCGCAGTTCTGTGATGCCCGGCATAGCCGCAGATTCGCACCAAGATCGACGGTGACCATTACTGCTTAGCAGTTCTCTTGGAAAATAAAGGTAATTTATGCATCGTAAATAAATTTACAGATCTAATGCATTTGATGTAGGCTCTGATATCAAATGTAAACATAAAATCTATAATTATGCTATATCAAAAATATAAAAATAACCTATATATCAGGATTGAAATCAACTGCATAGATCTAATTTAATACGATGCGTATCTTTTGATGTCATCTGTTCAGAGATCTCGTTTGATCTGCTAAACACTGTCTTCGATCCAAGATCTGCTAAAACTGAAATTCCTGTCGTTTTATAGGCGAGAGCAGAGGGTCTACGATAAGATGTTAGAGATTTCCTCCCCTCTCCCGATGAATCGTTTCGTGAACTTAGTCTGTTAGCTAAAATATCTGAACGGAACCCAATTAATTATCTTATCCAATTATAAATGGGCAACAGAAACCTAACACATAGTGCAGCACCATCGCACGGAATTCTGCCCATTTTCCCACTTATATTCATGTGGCAGAAAGTGTCCCAATCCTGGAGCTTGATTCAATTTTCTCTTCGTGAGAGCCAACATCAGCACTTGGCAACGACATGAAACATCGTGTGGCATTTCCATCATCAGAAGAGCATGTTTTCTGAGAATTGGCTACCACAATTCTTATTTGAACCATTAGATGCTGGATCTTTGGACAAAATTCTTTCCTCTCCTTCCACAGATGAGGCAGGCGAGCAACATCTATTCTCTGGTTCACTCACTGACAATTCTACTGGATCTGATCCAACCACAGATGACAATGGTGATGTTTCTGATCCAACCGCAGACAAGACTGATACAGGTGATCCACTCTCTTGTTCAGAGAAAGATGGAATCGGTGAAGAAGATTGTTCTGGTCGCTTCGTATCTGGAACTCTGGTTGTGCATAAATTCTCCAGCTTACGAGGATACGGGTGCACCGGCTTTCGCTTTGGTCGAGGAGGAGGAAGCCATACACGTTGTAACTTTCACGTTGATGTGTTGTCTCCACAAGATCACACGGTTAAATGATTGCCTGATTTTTTTGGGCAATGTTTACTAAGTTTCTGATACCGAAGTCTGATCAACCTCTTTTGATCTCAAAGAGCACTAATTACATGGCTTGTTGGCATAAATAATGGGTAGAACATGATCTCTATGATGCCCGAAATCTATCGCATTGTAAGCAATTTTGTTCATGGTGACACAGTTTTCTTGTTAAGGACAGTGAGGCTTTCATGGATTTGAGGTCTTAATATCCTATATTATTGCTCTTGAACTCCATTTATTCTTTATCCTTTGCTCTTGTTGCTCCGTATGAGGTACTCCAACGTTCGTTAGCAGCCCTGTGGCCTTCGTCGTCCGCCGCCGCCGCCGCATGCGACGCCTTTCGCCGGCCCAAATTCCTCTGCCATTCCTATCAAATGTCATGCTATTGCATCGGCTTTCGTGGGAGAATTGAGTGTTCGTGCTTTGATGGTCAGGATGGGGTCGGAACGTTCGTCTCCTGGGCGGAAGGCTTTCGATCTTAAGGTGTTTGATGAAATTCGTAGCAGACATGTTGTCTCTTGGGATTCGATTTTGGTGGGTAATACGAGGTAGGTGATTCGTCAGGAGGCACTGGACGTGTTCGGAGCGAGGGGAGCAATGCTGATCTGGTGCCTGATGGATGGGAAGCGTGGGAAATTATACCAGACGCCAGAATGCTTCGACAGGTCTGATCAATACATTCCCACCAACTACGGCTCAGAAATCAACACTTTTGATGCGGTTGCAATTTAGAAATGTTTGGTCACTGTCGCTTTCTTTTACATGTTCGATGAAATGTTTGCGAACCTGAGCGAGAAAAGAGCTGCTTGTGGCTTCCTTGTGGCATCATGCGCAAGTAGGCGCAGAGCAGCTGGCATCAATTCATGGCAGTGGCATTGCAAGTCCGATGTGAATGAACTCATGCGCAGAACTCTTCTTTTGTGGTACGGATCGAGGAGGGTGTTTGAGTAATTACACAATCGACCGGATATAGTGAGATAGATAACAGGTGGCTTCTGTCCATTCCGAGGACGATGGCTGCAACGCATGGCTGTCTGAGGTCGCTTCGTCCTGCTCCCCTCCTCTCCTCCTCCTCCGCTGCAGCAGCAGCAGCACCGAAGCAGCTATTCCACTATCCATGTCCTTCTCGCACTTCACTCCCCATTTCGAGAAGGGATGCGCTTCTGATATCTGTTCTGCCCCTCAGCTTCATTGCGCTCCCCCTTCCTTCGCAAGCCAGGGAGAGAAGAGGAAGGAAGGCCATCGCTCCCGAGGAGTACTCCACCAGCCGTGAGTTCCCTTCCGGTTCTTGTCTTTTTCACCATGAATGAAGTCCTTAGCTGCTAGAATTGTGCACTGGTAGCATTGTGGTTACTTTCATCAGTTTGGTTTCTGTGACTCTGGTGATAATTATGCTTTCATATTATGTTTGTTTATCTTTTACTACACACTTTTTTGCAGCATATAAAATTGGATGTAGGCAGCATGGCCAGATTCAAGAGTCGATTTTTCTTTTGCTATGTTAATTGGACCTTGTATGTCTGCACTTAATTGTTACTTATAGGAAGGGTTTAGCCCCTTGAGAGTGTTCAACCTTCACCAACTTTATCAATTTGTGTGCAATGACTGAGACAACCAACCCCGAGGTCTGAACCTGGTTGCTTTTTATGTGTCCTGAAACAGATCTGTTAGAGTAGCTATGAATTAGGCAGTTTCTCCTTAAGATAATTAACATTTCTGAAAATAAAGAAAATAAATTGGCAGCATTGATAATATATAAGGTAGAGTATTTAGTCCAATTAATCACAAAAATTTAGAGAGAGAAAGATATATAGCCATCATTGCTTCGGTTCCAGAAAAACCAAACAAAAGCAATTCCATTCTTTTTGACAAGCGCATAATCATATTGTTCAATTTATTAACCACTGTGAGATGCTAAAAGTCCTTTTTTTGAGATGGATCTGTTTGTTATCTTAGCATCTTCTTTAGCTATATACCAACTTTAGCAATAAAAGAGCACCTTCAATTGAAAGGAATCTTATTTTTCAAAAAGAAGAAAAAATAATCTTGTTTACTTATTTAACATAAGATGTTCTTTGACATGATGTTATTTGAGACCTTATGGCTCCATCCTGTTATAAGTTTATGTCCAATCACCTTTAGAAATTTGAGAACTGCAATAAATTTTGTAAAGAAAAGGTCGACTTTGTGGCATTGAAATGCATTCAACAAACTTTGCGTCACTGAATCAAGGTTGCATGAGTTATCATCTTGGCCTCGCTAGATATTGCCCATCACCGGTTCTCTGTTATGTTTCTTCCATGCAATTTTATCCCTAATTTTGTCCTGCTTTTCTGTTTGCCTGAAATCTAAATGTTGAAAACAGCTAATGGTCTGAAGTATTATGATCTTATTGAGGGGAAGGGCCCGAAAGCTGAGAAAGGTTCCACAGTTCAGGTTGGTTATGAAATCAACTAGACAATATCTTGATCCACCTGAAAAAGTTTTTCTGGGCAAAAATGAATATCGGAAACCACTTCAAGTTTTGGTGACCTGTGTTTTTATAGGTACATTTTGACTGCATCTATCGAGGAATTACAGCCATCTCAAGTCGTGAATCTAAACTTCTAGCTGGCAATCGCGTTATTGCACAGGTTCTTTCAATAAGCCCATCTTGACAGGGTTTTGATATTGTCTTTAACTGATGTTTTGTTCGTCATTGACTACTCTATTGAGCTTGTATAATGGAGACAAACTTTTAATATACTGTTTTCAGTCCTCTCATCAAGTATTGTTTGACCAGCAGGACTGGTGGAAAAACATAAAAGCTTTTAATACATGGTATCATCAATCAACTTGAGCAAGGTTACTAGTCCAATGATACATGGTACCAGCTTCTTGGGCAATTACCATAGTGTAATTCCTACTCTTTTGCTGGTGATTGTTCACAGTTGCAAAAGAAGATCATTATGTTTTTTTCAGACCTATCTCTATTATGAACTAATGTCTTGATAGGGATTTATTTCTAATTAGTTCATAAGTTCTTATAACTATCTGTTCTCAGTGAGTTGAGGAATGTTCCAGGATTACTCAACAATTGTCAAGAGAATGTCATTGCTCGTCTTAGTATCTCCTCATATCCAGTTGGCTTGCAATTCTAGTACTGACAGAGCTTCTCGTCTTTTAGTAGCCTTATGAATTTACTGTCGGGTCGCTACCTGGTAAGGAAAGAAAGCGTGAGTTTGTGGAAAATGCAAATGGCCTCTATTCAGCCCAGGCTGCACCAAAACCCCCTCCAGCTCTGTATTCAATAACCGAAGGAATGAAAGTAGGAGGGAAGGCAAGTATTCCTGAAAAGTAGCTTTCTGCTTTTTCTTAACGACATAATTCAAACAGATTTTTGTAGCTTATGTGCAACTAACTTAATGCGGTTATCTGAGTTTCTCGTGTCCATGTTCCATCTTTATTTATGCAGAGGACTGTGGTCGTTCCTCCCGAGCTCGGTTATGGAAAAAAAGGAATGAATGAAATACCAGTAAATGTCGATACTAATCTCTGATATTTTTTTGTTGAATCTTATGAGTTTTGTTAAGAAATTACACTTTGTTTCTAATGTGGTTTTTCAGTTGGGCTGCATGAGTTCCTATATTTGCTTGATCTTCTCATTTGCTTTGCAGCCTGGAGCTGATTTTGAAATGAATGTGGAGCTTTTGGAAGTGATACCTCCAGGAGAAAAGTAAACCATGTTCTGAAAAGAGCACTGTTTCTTCTATGTTTTTCCATATATGTATATTTTATGATTTCTTCAGTACTAATTTCCTCTTTCAGTGGAAATAAAGAGCATCATTCTGTGTTAGTAAACCTATTCTTAAGCAAGAGAAAGGTCAATAGATCTTTTTTGTTAACCCTGCAAACTAGAATGTTGAAATTTTTGCTAGCAAGTTGAGCTACTTCAATGTTGTACTTCAACAAGAAATCAGAAATTTTGGTTTCTATGACAATACATTTCAAGTTGAGCTACTTCAATGTTGTTTGCAGTTATTAGACTGGAAATGTGATTAGTAGCTGAACTCAAAACCAGAATCCCACTGGGTATAAAGTATGTGCTAAGAACTGAAGGAGCTTTTTTTGTTTTTTGTTTTTGTGCTTAAACCTTGTCATCTGCCACCATATCTGTGTAACATCACAATTGACTTTGATGATAGACATGTTCCACACCATTTTGATCTTTTTAGCACATTCTAATGATACACTCCATTAATGCAAGTAAGTTGACAAACATCTTGTTATCGCTTGATGTTTAATTTAACTTGATTTAGATCTAACTTACACTACGGGAGTTGATGTTGCTCAAGATATGAGGGCTTTCAATGTAACGATAAACTTAGGTTTCTTTTGATACTCAAGTTAATAATATCGAGATGAATAAGATAGGATATATAAGGGCTTTCAATGTGACAGTAAACTTAGGTTTCTTTCGTTACTTAATAAAATCGAGATGAATTAGAGAGGATTGAAATTGATTGAGTTTGACCTAATCACACCCCTTTTATCTATTAGTGGTTAGAAAGATAAGATTTGAAATAAAAGATATTTAAAAAATATTTCATTCTGATCGATTGACATGACATATTTTTGGTTGGGTTGAGACTTCCATTTGTCAAGCCCAAGCAAGAGTGAATATTCCCCATATCATATCTCTAACTCTACAATTATCTATTTCTATAAAAATATTTAATTTCTAGTTAAAAAAATTAAATATTTAAATATTTAATCCATCGGAAATAGAGTTAAGAAAATAAACATTTCTCTCATATATGAAAACAAAATTAAGGAGTTATCAAAGTAATTTAACTTTACCACATAATAATTTGATTGACTTTCTTTGATCACAACCAAAGTTAACCAAAAAATCATACTTAGCGATGTGATGAACTCAATACATCAAACTCCCGTCAAAACTATTTTCATGACTCGAATCCTAATCAAATGTTTGTCGTTATGCCAAGACATTCCTCTAAGATCTACTTGTGTACATATATTTCATAAATATATGCAAGAGATCTAATTATCAAACCCTTAATCTTCTTTATCTAAATGAAAGATAGAATCATCTTCTTTTTCTTTTCCTTTTATCCAAATTAACAAAGAGCAAATAATCATATATTCTTGTCGTTATTAATTTAACTTAGGATAATATAATTATTTCATTTATTTTCTTTTTTTGTGACACAGATAAATTTATCCTTTAAAAATCAAGTTAAAGTTGGTTTATTTTGATTAATATCATTAAAACTTGAAATTTCTTTTGCTTCTTTTCATAGGCTTTTGTCGAGATTTATACTCTTTAATTGCACTCATGCAGTCATGTCATGAGTTGACCACCGATGCTAAGTAGCATGACTCACTGTTGCAAGTTTTCTCGCGTGGCTTTGCAGGGTATAAAAGCAAGGGCGGGAGGTGGGGGCGTCACAAGAAGCCCCTGCCGTGTCCCGTCGGCTCCTCGTCCGCTAGGGTTCGAAAGAGGAGAGGGGATGGAGAGCTCGCTCAGGTTCGATGGCGATTCCGAATCTCTTAGGATCCACGCCAAGGAGAAGATTCCCCTCGCCTCCAAAACCCTACTGCAGGTTTGCCCCCCCCCCTCATTCCTTTCTCCCCTCTTTTGCATTCTACCCTGCTGCGATGTGCGCCGCACAGTTCCTGTGAAAGCTTTGATGCAGATCGCAAGTTTTTGTTCGTGTGGATGAGGGATTAGTGTAAATTTGGAATCTTCTTTTGGTGAGCGTTTTCTTGTGTGTTCTGCAAAGTTCCGGTCTTAATGTTCGAAATGAAAGTCGAACTTTGTCCGTCTAAAGCGGAAATTGATGGTAAAAATGTCTCGCGTGCATTTCTTGGAACAGTCCATTAGAGGTTATCGTTTAATAATTTATCGCATCAGTTTTAAGTACCCTTTCAGCTTGTGCTTTTCGTTCAAGAATGTTGATATTTTTTGGTTTGGTTAAAGCATTACAGTAAATCTTCTACTCTATGTGCCCTGTTCAATGCTTAGAACGGTGTTCCTTGCTTGTAAGATGATTAATATGTCAGGAATGAGCAGACTGATAATTTATTATAAATGTGTCCTGCCAGGCTCATGGAGAATTAGACACGGGGGCTGGGACTCCTAGTTTTCTTGCCCTGTTTGTTCGGCATTTCTATCCCGAGGTAATTCTCATGCTCGGGTCCTGGCTAGCAACATAACAACGATCTTGAATTTAAAGCGTCTAACCAAACATTGGGATGCGAAATGCCTTTGTTCTTATCATGTAGTTATCAGCTAGCATGGGTATAGGTGTTCAGCTCAACAAAGAAGAAAAACTCAGTTACAGTGTTAGGGGAAAGAAGTCATTTCCAATCACAGCCAACGGTCTAGTGGGCATAAACTTGAAAGGAATGTGCTATTTTGACAAAGAATTTAAAGAGGTTTGTATTATTGATGCTGCACTATCTCTTTTATGAAGGTTCAACTGTGCATGCATATTCTATTTTGCTTATAGATTATCTGTTTTTCATACTTACCTAGATATAGTAAAGATAAATATGTCCCATGTTCCATCCCGCGTTTCTTGTCTAATTTTATTGTGGTCTTCCAATTCATAGAATGACTAAGCTTTAGTGAATTTTCTTCAGCAAAATGAATGTTATTTTTTGTGTTTGGTCTTGGGTAAATGGGTGTAGTGCAAGATTTTTTTTAATGGGTCTGGGCTTTTGGATCCGATTTTGGCTGAAGACCAGTTCAGTTCACATTAAGCATAAGCATGTCATGATTATCACAAACGTCCTAATGTTTCTCTGGTTCAGCTCTATTCCAGCTGTGATGAGTTCAAGTTGTTTTGTGCAAAATTTTGTTATTTTCAAAAAGGGTTTGGGTTGAATGCAATGTTCTCATCAAAATTTTGGGTTAATGCCTGGTCGTTTTATGGTCAGTTTTCAAAGTTGATTTTTTTTTATCAAAATGACTTCCCGATGATAGAACTTATTTAATCTCAAGTTACGATTTGATTGCCATTCTTGGTCTCAATTCTTTTTGTTGAACTTTGGCCCTCATATCTATTGTTGGCTCTGGTATTAAACATTTGAACCTTAAGTAACTTCCAACTTGAAGTACTGAATTGAAGACAATGAAGTAAAATAGGAGCTTAGTAGGGTCGGACATCATAAGACTTTTCATAGAATTTGATTAATTGATTTGTTTATGCATGCCATGTAATTGAGGGTGAGCCGATTGCTCCCTAGTGACATGGGAGACGGAAGTTCAAGTCTTGGAAACAACATTTGTAAAAATATTTTTAGAGTCAAGACTGTACATATTTACCCCTTCAAAGATGCCAAATTTCTTATATCTTTTTGCAATTTCTATTTTCATCAGTCACATTGTTCATCTCATTTTGCATTTTTTGTCATCTTCTTATAGTTTTAACTTGCCATTTTTAGGTAGGGACCTATCTTATAATTTTAGAAATAAAATTTTGTAGGTCGCTGTTAGGTGGTTCCCAAGCAATCTAGGTTTGGTTTTATATGGTGTTTGCGATTAATACATGCCATTTGAGGTTAAAAGGGGCAAAATATATCCGATCATTATCGCAGCCTGTCTTTTGATGATCCTTGTGTTGGCTGCAGAATTAAAAATTGGAGCTTTGAAGATGCCTTCCATTTTGAAGTAGTGGGTAATTAAAATACAAATGTTAGGAGGATATCATAAATCATGGTTTGTAAAGGATCAGTTATTAAAAAATCCTTGATTTTTCGAGGGATCACCAAGAACAGTGGATTTTGGCGATCCTCCTGATCTTGACCAAATTTTGTGTTAAATCAGGAAGTTTAGTCATTTGTTGGTGGGTCAAGGAAACATCAAAATTTCTAATTTTCCTGGTCAAGTTCCAATCATTGCAATATTATAAGAGCAGTAGTAGGAGCCATGATTAGCTGAAACTGATCCTTAACTAAAATCATACAATTGATCTATACCTGATTTGATCTTGTGAGCCTTGCATTAAAAGATTAGATGTATCGTCTATGCATGTCACCGAAACATTGTGCAAAATCAAATTCATCGTAATTGGCAACATGTTGAGATGCGAAAAGTTTGATTTCTTATAAATGTTGTAGATTTCTATTTTCTTATTATTGTCATTATTGGCATAAATATGGTGGTGCTACCTCTAAGCAGAGATTTATTTGCTTCTGGTCAGAGTTGGATTAGCGCCACATTACATGTTGTTGAACCAGATCCATCCAAAACCTGTGGTCCCATGGGTTAGTCACAATATAAGATTACATCCTGTGGGAGCTTTAGGCTTGGATGTTGATTTAAGATTTGGATTTGAACCAGGGACCAGGTTGTCATTTGGGCCTGGGCCAAAAGTAGCGGTTGAGGGAAAATTAAAGGTGTCATCGTTGTCAGGAAGTACCTTCTTGCAGTGGTTGATCTGAAACATCATGTTGATTGGATGAACAGTACAATAGTAGGTAAAACTGCAGACCTAATAATTGAACAATAGCAGCACCAAGGAAAATTAATTGAGGTATCTTCACTATTGGCGAGAACCTTCTTACAGTGTTAGATCTGAAATAATTATGTTACTCGGTTAGCATTGCGATAGTAGGTAAACCTGCAGATGTGATAATTGACTATATTCTAATAAAATGTTTATATTTTCTCCATGCATCTCTGGCATAATTTAATAAGGTTGATTGGACATCCACCCAAAATTTTGTTGATAAGAGTTCTACCGCATGCAATCCTTTTAGTTGCTTTTTCTTTGAGGAACACTGCACCTGTTTTTGCACTTTGACTGTGATTGTTATATCTTTATATCTAAAGTGAGTATGCCATTCTTTGTACATTTTTTATTTTAAAACCTTCATTCCATTCAATTCATCATAATAATTTGAAAATCAGGAAAACAACCATTGGGCTTTCTCACCATCCAATTGATTCTCGTACTGATTGGCAACCTCTACTGTTTCACCCGGAAAGCCCTAATGTTATGCTGGAAATTTCTTGTTTAATATTGACAATTGTTATTTCTCTCTGTAGAGGACTGGAAAGCCCTAATGATATGCTTGAAATTTCTTGTTTAATATTGACGATTGTCATTTCTCTTTGTAGAGGAAGCCAAGAGGAGCAGTTGAGTTGGCGTGGAGCATATTCAATTTCCAAAAGGACCAAGACGTGAGGATTAAAATAGGATACGAAATTTGCGACCAGGTATAGGTGTCTCCATCTCAGTGCATTGGCTCATGGCAGCTTATATGTTTAGCCTACTCAACAATTGCTAGTCATACATAAAATTTGATTTCAATCACATCCATGTGTGCTGAAAAAGATGAGCATTTGCTGCATGTAGAGCAGTTGCAGGGATCTTCTGAAATTTTAAGCACATAATTTACTTTATTTAGTCAGTGCTTTTACTTTTTATGCATACTTCCTAAATAATATAAGGAGTAAATCAAAACTTAGGAAATTGACATTTAGCTGACCAAATTGTTTACATCTGCTTGTATGATTTGGAATTTGACATTTTAAAGATGCTTCTAAGAAATGTGACTAGCCGATAAGAGGAAATCAATTTGACAACAATAATTAATCTTGAGGAAGCAGTAAGAGGGACATGCATAGTCTATCTATATATGAATACAATTTAGGTCTTTCTGATATGATTTATGTTCTTTTTTTTTGTCTTCGTAATGCAGGTGCCGTACTTGCAGATCAGGGAAAATAATTGGACCCTCGGTGCAGATATCCGTGGTAAATGGAATGTCAGATTTGATTTATGATCCAAGAAAAGAGATGTCACATTATGCCATCGAATTCCTCCATAGGTCAAACCGAGATTGTCTGAGACGGCATAAACCTCTTCTAATTGATTGGTTTTGTCATGTGGAGTGAACTCCATTAAATGCTATTTGTTGGAATATCGTAGCACACTGATGTCCTCATCTTTTCTCGTTTGATTTCGGATCCAAATCCAAAAATTGCCAGTCTTCGGATCTTTGGGGATCTTATGACGTAACATATTTGGATCCGATTGCTCCCGAATCGGGCGTGTCTTGATGTTAATTACGGAGTCGACCGTCACCGCAACGGAAGAGGTGAAGGATTCATGTCGCCACGTGGAAGAAGCGTAACCGTGCCCCTGCTTCCGAAACTACCCTTCTATTATGACTAGAGATCCCCTTGAGTGTTGGGACCGTCGGAGGAATTTTTTATATTGTTAGGGGGTTTATGGTAACTTTGTGTCTCCGAGGGTTCAGGGCTTAAGACCGCCGCCGGTTGGAGCAACGTGGTTCGTTTTCCTTCGAGCGACTGTGGCATTCAGCACGGGAACTCCGTTTCCCCGATCTCGCAGGTCGTATTGGAGGAGGGAGACGTGACGCCGCGGAGGTGGAGTGGGAGGGCCAGGAGTAGCGATGGGCGCAGGTGAAGCTGGGAAGGGCAACGGATGGTGGAAGGGGATGCGGGTCTTCTCGCCGGAGTACTATGCTGTGTGCGCCGTCGGTGGGATGCTCAGCGCCGGCACAACCCACCTCGCCATCACCCCCCTCGATGTTTTGAAGGTCAACATGCAGGTGAGTTGTGGTTGATCCCTTAACAAGAGCTCGTTTTTCCATCGTTTTGCACTTACCTGCCCTTCGTTTGGATCAAAGTTGTTCCTTTTTCTTTAAGGAAAGTGGATTCTTGATGTCCATGATAAGATCATTCGGATTCCGGCTTTAATGGGGTATATATGAGATGGGGAATCTAAAGGAAATTGGATTCGTGCGGGCATGGTTTGAATTGGGAATAAAAGCGGCTTTATTGATTCTCTAGGAATCTGATGCCGTTGGATATTGCGAGAGTATCAAAAGGAACTCTACGCTTTGAATTCTATGTGGTAGGAATTTCCACAGAAGTGGGAGTAGAATCAATGCTTGTCATTGCAACTTTAGTGCGGGTTTATGTTCTTGCTCTAGAATTATGTCTAGGGTTGCACACTAACCATGGTGGCACTAATTTATCTAGATTGTATACCTGAGGTATAACTGGAGCTTGTTCTTTGTGGATATACTTGGAAGAATATCTGCTTACCGTACTTAGGATCCATTTTCCTCTATAAATATTTGATCTTTAGATTCTTTGGAAAATGACTTTGCATTCGGTATTATTTGGTTAAACAGTTATTTTAACCAGAAAAAAAATTCAAAAATATATATAGCACCTAATCAATATACAGGAATGACGGATTTGGCACTTAAATCTGCTTTCCTTTCAATCATAAATTTAATTGCTAGGTCAATATCTCATACCTATGACTTGTATCTTTAATGGGTTAGGTTGTTTTCAAATTTATGCTCATAAAGCAACATACTAGTGAGAGTATGTTTTTTATGTTTTTCTTAAGTCTATCGTTGTTTGTAATTGCTGCTAATGACAGGTGAACCCCCTTAAATACAACAGCATCTTTTCGGGTTTGCATATCCTTGTCAAAGAACAAGGGCCGTCTTCCCTTTGGAGAGGCTGGGCTGGCAAACTGTTTGGATATGGTGCTCAAGGCGGCTGCAAGTTTGGGCTCTATGAGTATTTCAAAAAGATGTATTCTGATGTATTGACAGGATATAATAGGAGCACAATCTTCTTTGCAAGCAGTGCATCTGCACAAGTAATAGCAGATGTTGCCCTTTGCCCATTTGAGGCTGTGAAAGTTCGTGTTCAAACACAACCCAATTTTGCTAAGGGCTTGATTGATGGCTTCCCAAAGTTATATGCATCTGAAGGCCTGTCTGGGTAATCATCTTAGAGAGATGGTCTTTCTTTGTCTTGTAACATAGTTTAATCTGGAACCTAGTCTGCATTAAGATCCTGAAATGATCCTCCCTAACTTTCAATCGTTTGTATGTGAACAAGTATTTTGTTTTCATTCCCAATGCAGCTTCTACAAGGGACTTTTACCACTCTGGGGCCGGAATCTACCATGTAACTTTTTCCTTCTCTCCCTTCGTTTACTTTATTTGCATGCATGATTATCATAATTTGTGTTCAAGTTATTCAATTTCCCAGTGATTGCATTTCCTTTTGTGTGCTCTAGTGCTGTGCTACTGTACAGGTGCTTTAGGTACTGTTGAGGTTGCTTCTTAAAGCAGTTCTAAAAAGAGAACATGCCTAATTTTCCCCTAGAATTTAATGATCTAGGAACAGTTTCTATGCTGTATTCTTTTTCTATATCTAAGTATTTCTTGTAGAAACTTGAAACATCTATTAACTGATGTGAATATAACCCTGTTAACTTTATCGGAGTATCCCTGTTAGCAACATTTGCTTATTGTGTTTAGCTTTGACATCTAGTAAGTTGAACGCTTTCAGAAATATACTTAGACAGATGAACAAACAGAGTACACTTCTCTATACCCTTATTTAGATAATCAACATCGCCTAGCTTTATCATGGTTTTTATGGTGTGTTTGTAATTAAGTTTCTGTCTTGTAAATCTGTTAGGCTCTTTCTATTATCATATCTCTGTAAAATAATACAACTCAAGTTTGACAAACCACCATTTATGCAGTTTCTATTCTCATGTTCTCCACATTTGAGCATACTGTGGATATACTATACCATAATGTTATCCAAAAGAAAAAGGAGGACTGTTCAAGAGCTCAACAACTTGGGGTGACTTGTATAGCTGGTTATGCATCCGGAGCTATCGGTACTGTTGTGTCAAATCCTGCAGATAATATTGTTTCTTCACTTTACAATAAAAAAGCTGACAATATCTTGCAGGTTATTATTATCTCCCCTGTTTTTCTTGGATTGTTTCTTCACCCTACTATAGATGCTTAAGCTACTCCAACAAGAAACTTGTCTTACATATATGCAGGCTGCGAAGAACATAGGATTTCCCAATTTGTTTACAAGAAGCCTTCCTGTTCGATTTACACTTGTTGGACCTGTTATAACCTTGCAGTGGTTCTTCTATGATACTATTAAAGTGTTAACTGGATTGTAAGTATCTTAAATCTCTGGAAGTTGCACAAAATCTACAATGTTCCATAGTGGTTAGTTAAACTACATTTACTAAACTATTTCAGTTGCACTATTTCTACTTCACATGAAACACTTAAACATTTCCTAGCTTTAGAACACTTGCCATTTGTAGATTCTCTTTAAATACCATTTTCACTTAAACCTGTTCTGCATTCTGTAAGGACTGGAACTATGGAACAGATTAATGTCATTGAGCAAAAGGGAGTTGCCTTTAAAAATCAGTTCCTCCGATTCATGATAGGTCAGATGTGCAGAATAAACATTATGTGAAATGAAAAGAATATGTGCATATAGATTGGGTTAATAGACTTAGGCTGTTGCACTAGATGTTGAAACCTCAATCGTGATCATTAATATATAACCTCCATTCCCTCCATATTTTAGCATCTTCTTTTTCTATTTTTGAGCTAAAATGGAAAAAAAAAAAAAACTGGCCTTAAGTCTGAACCAGGCTAACAGCATCCATCAACATATGCTCCTACCTAACAAAATTAATACTGCCTATTGCCTAAGGAGTTAAGAAAGAAAAAGGTGTATATTCAAAATGTTGTTGAGATATCTACATTGATTGAAAGAACACAACATGTAATTTTTGCATTGAAATGTTTCAGGCCGACAAGTGGTGGTATTGCCCGTGATTTTGATGAAGTTAATAGCATAACCTGATGAGATGCTTGGAATTGATGCTGATAGATTGTGCAGTGAATGAGAAATGATTGACATTCTACCATACTCCTGTATGGTACGGGAGATGGCTTCTACCTTCTTAATGGCTATGACCAACACCTTCTAATTCCAGCAAAGCTGATTTTTTCTTGGAGTAAAAGGTTCTGCAACTAAGCGAAAAAATCAAGGCAACACATTTCTCTTTGCAGTATGAACGATTTGTGCTTTGGACAGAATTTTTTTATGAGTTGTTTTTTATTGACTAGCGCACTCCACACTTCTTTACACAGAATAATGTCATGTACTAATGATGATAGTATTTTCTACAAGTTTTCGCTATACACATGTACACACTTCTTTGGTAAAGTATATCATAATTCGAAATGTTACCATGCTTTAAAATTGTCCTACAGCCTCAGTAATGACAATTGATAGATAGCTGAAGTTGTCATTGTAATTATGATCTTTGAGCATTTCAAACAAGAAAACAGAATGATGGTTGGTCCATAGGGCCAGATGACAGTGCCAGGCAGTAGTGCACAAGCACAAAAAAGATTGAAGAGTGGGAGCAGTCAATATCTTCAGAATGTGCAATGCATATGACATGGTAGAATAGCATATGACATGGCAATGAGTTGAGCTTCACTGATGCTTTAGTTGTTTTTAATGATTGGATATGATATGCTAATATTGCATATAATTGTTGCTGGAAACAAATTACCAAAGAAACACTTATTCTTGTGCTTCATTTACTTCAGGTGCAAAGGTTGTTTAGATTGTCCTGTGCCATATGAAATGCACAAACTACATGGTGTAGTCATATATGCATGGAATATTTACTTCTACCTGATATTTGGGCAACCAACTCTTTTGTGGATACAAACAAGCAGTCTGTGGATTTTGTTCCATAAAAGATGTAAATTTTACTGTGCCAGTTAGATGATGTTAGTAATTATTACCCATAAAAATGTAAATAAAATAAAGATAAATCATATAGAATGGTCCTAAGACTGCCACTCTTAACTTTGGCTCTTCATCTTTTGATGAAATTTTATTTTGTGATCTCCTGCTCTAATGCTAATCTGAAGGGTAGAAATTTTTTTTATATAAATAATTTTATCTCTTTTTTTTGTATAAATTGAGATTTGATGCAACGATTAAGTTTTTACTAGCTAAGTTAATTAGTATATTCAAATTTATAGGATGATGATGGTTTTGAAATCTCATTTAATATATTTTTATATCTAAAACATTGATATGATGATAATGTACGAAACATTGTTGTAAGATAATCTCATCTTCTTCGTCACTTACCATTTGTCAAAAAAAATTTAATTAAATATATAAAATTTTAGAGGATAATTATTATTAATAGTAATACTATATTATTATTATAATCATCATTATTATTACTACTACTATTACTATTATTTCTTTTCTTAATATTTTCGACATTATTAGGCATTTCATCCCATGTCAACGATTTTTGCCTCCCGTATTGTTGTCTTTATCTTTCGACGAAATATTAGGACAGCTTTGATTCTAATAATTCGGAAAAATATATCCCATCTGTGATTCGTGAACGAAGTCGTCACTCGGGTTGGAGACTCAAATCGTACCCCGAAGCTGGAAAACCATATCACATCCGTCCATAACCATCTTAGCCGTCCATGTCACCGGTCCATCTCTATATATTATCCTAGCAGAGGGAGTGTCATCGGAGGAATCGGTTCCCGTTCCCTTCCCTTTCCTTCCCCGATGCCTTTCGATTTCGATTTCGATCTCGAAATCTAGGGTTAGGGTTACGATGTCTCGTTCTCGCTGATTAGATCGTACGCCTCATTGGCTTCGACTGCGGGACGATCTACGCTTGTGTGTGGTAGAGGATTTTAGGGGTTTCTTGATTTGTGGCCGGAGAATCGATGAACGATCCGTCGCAGTTGATGAACCGGAGCTTCGGGATCTGGCCGCCGCCGGTGGCGGAGGAGTCCATGGGGTTTCCGAACCCCGTTCCGCCGCCTCCGCCCTTTGCTGCCCCTGGCGGGGTCAAACCGGGTCGGACGAACTGGAAGGCTAAGAAGGCCGCCGACATGCGGAAGAAGGCGGCGACAATCTCTGGTGGAGTAGGAGCGGGTGTCCCCCTTGGCGGCGGTGGCGGAGCCGGCGCTGGCGTCTCCGGCTACAGGCCTCCGACTCTCCACGAGCTCCAGTTCCAGAACCGCGTCAAGGCTCGCAGGTTCTACCCCAAGAAGAAGTTTCCGCGCTCCGCCCCCTTCGCCCCCCGAAACACGACCTCCTTCATCATCCGCGCCAAGAAGTCTGGCGGGATTGCGTCGCTGGTGTCGCCGTGCCCCGTTACGCCGGCGGTCCTCCCGACCCCCAGGTTCTCCCCGACCCGCGAGGACCTCGCCGACATGGTTAAGGAGGAGTGGGGCGTCGACGGCTACGGCTCGATGAAGGGCCTGATCCGCCTCCGATCGCCGAGCGGCCACGAGATCCGGCCCGCCGCCGCCACCGGCGGTGGCGAGGATGACGTCGAGGACGAAGAGGGGTCGAGCGAGAGCGACGTGGAGGAGCACCTGGAGGTGGAGCGGCGGCTGGACCACGACGTGAGCCGGTTCGAGATGTTGTATCCAGGGGAGGAGCACGGCCTGGAGTCCGCGGCGGACCTGCTTGAGAGCAGGGTCGACGACCAGGACGCGCACATCGCGAGGCTGGAGGAGGAGAACTTGACGCTAAAGGAGCGTATTTTCCTGATGGAGAGGGAGATGGGGGACTTCCGGAGGCGGCTGCAGTTGCTTGAGACTCGGTGCCCCGCGAGGGAGGATAACGATCACAATAGCGACGGCAGCAACAAGAACAACAATGGGGAGGCAGCCCCAGAGAACGAAGATGATGCGGAGGAGTGCTCGGGCGAGAGCAGCGGCAACCCGATGCTGGAGTGACCCGAGAAGCAGCAGAAGGCGAAGGAGATCAGATTACACTGCCGCTGCTGTGCTATGGGTATAGTCTCTCTAACCCATGTGTTTTGACTCCTTTGAATTCATGGAGTAGGTTAATAATGTTGTAGAATTGCATGATAAGAAGTATATATATATATATGTGTGTATTTAGGTACTTGTGTGCTCTTCTTATCTTTGGCGCTTCATTTTATTGGATGCTTTGAATTACTTGTTCTTGATTGATTATGAATCTATTTTTATGATCATTGAATGTGAAATTTCATATGATGATCTCAAGATTGTCAAAGTTGGTCAGATCATACATTGATCGTTGTCTGTGGTTTGAGGTAGTCAAATCTATGGTGATATCGGGTAAATGGTCGAGGAAGGGTTGGGTTTAGACGATGGAATGGAGGCACTCTTCGGAACGAGTCAACCGAGTCGAGCGGAACTCAAGAGTTCGATGAAGCTTATTTGAGAAGTCAACCGAGTCGAGCCGAACTCTAGGCTTCGATGAAGCTTATTTGAATCAGCCAACGGGTGGGCCACAAGGCCCTTAAGCCCAGTCATGTCACATTGTTGGGCTCAATGGGCTGGGCCTGGGCCCATTGTGCGTGTGGGTGCCACAGATGGGGCCTCTCTTTGCCACGTGGGCCCTTCTGGCATGTTGTTCCTTTTTTAAAGTAATAATACTGTTTAATAGGTTTCAAAATGGGACACATTATACTGAACTCAGTGTTGTTTTGTGTAATGATATGTAGCACATGAAATGATGTCTTAGAAAAAGAAAAATCTGATTGGATGAATCAAATCATAAGTTTAATAATTTGTTAGAAAAATAAAATGTTTTGTGAAACATAAAAATTATTTAGATAATATTATAAAATTACTTCTTATAATATGATATTTTGATAATGAATAAAAAAATGAAGTATTTTAATATTTTCAAAGTTTAAATCATCTAATTAGTGAACTTTTTATGATCCAACTGACTGGTTTGGTCATAGTTTTATAACTATGATTTTAATGTATTCGGGTGTTCGTCATCATTTTTAATTTTTTAAAAAAATTAATTTAACGAACACTTAAGTCTTTTGTTCGAGCATCATGGTAACTCGAGCCCTTTTTAACTGGACCACGTCTAAACCGGTCCAAGGCCGACCCATATGGGCCTTTCGGGTCTTGACTAAGTCGGCTCATAATCCTTACTTGAGGTTTTTATAGTGTTATTTGTTTCTAACAAAAGATACCACATCACTCTAGGAATCACTTCTACGAGAACATGCAAGTGTACGCGTACAACAGGAATTCCCGTTTCGATTGCACATTGTTGAGTCTCGGAGGATAACATGCGCCAGCATTACTATATCCCAATAACCCAATATTATATATAATGGATAGAGAGATGGGGGTAAAAAGATTGAGTTTTCTGTTGATATTCCGATAAAAAGAAATGTACCAATGAGAGGGGACCAAACATAGCAAAAAAAAAAGAAAAAAAAAAAGGAGGAGAAACAATGTCCCTAATATGTGGCCAAGTTCTCTCTGCACTTAATGTCATGGATTGGTATTAATTCTTTGGCTCTCTTTTTCTTGTTTGAGGCCTACTCTGATATGCCCTCCCACCCCCCCACCCCAAAAAAAAGGAGCAGATAAAGCTCGATCCCTTCACTGTTGCACCACTTCTTTTATATGGTCAGAATCATTTCCACAAGTGAGCCAATTTTATAATGCCCATCAGATATTTTTATTCTTGTTTCTGGATATTTGTTATTCATCAGAAGTCACTGTTAACAAAACCCAATAAACAGAAAGAGAGACAAAAGAATGATTTGGTGTCTCATCTTTTGTCCACACATGAGAAATGTTGTTTATTTTGCTCTTTATCTGAACTTTTTTTCTCTTGCATCTTCACAGCCACGAAGAAAAGTCATGGTTGCAGCACCATAAGAAACAAACACCAAGTTTGCCTCTACTTGTCATTGTGTCCACTGTCACATGTTGACATCATAGTAAAAGAAATCTGGTTTTAGTTCCATTCATCCATTACTCATAGCAAAATGAATGTTTGAATCTTGTGCACACAGCATTGAGAAGTCAATCAAATGGCATTAAAAGCACCAAAGAAGAAGAAGATGGACAGCATTGAAGGAGGAAAAGGATCACTTTCACTCAGTCAAAGATTAGCACTCCCCTACTGAACTAAATGCCCTCAAAAACCTGTTTCCTTTCATCTAATGTTGGTGGCCACATATCTAAGCATACTGATGAATGTCAACACAGTCCCTGGCTGCTTTAGAAACACAAAAATAATCCAAGTCTAAAACATGTGGTCAGCTTTTTCTGGTGTTTTCAGCTCACATGTTCTGCCTTAGAGAGAGAGAGAGAGAGAGAGAGAGAGAGAGAGAGAGAGAGAGATTGTCTTTTTCATATGTATTCTGTGGATGAAAGGTGGCAGCCACTGCAGAAGCCAATGGATGGTGTTGACATGGCATAAAGTGCAGACACCTTTGTCAACTCACATCTTGTGGTCAGAATCCTTTCTCCATCTGTGTCATTTTTAGTGGCTCCATATATATCTGCAGATATTATTGTCCCTCTAAAGTTTCCTTCCTTGGGAGACTTGAGATCTGCTTGTTTTGGCATTTGTTCTGTGCCATTATTTCATAGTAAATAATTCATCTATTATTTCATATGATCAATTTTGGTTTTCATCTCAAATTGATTTGAAGCGATCTATTTTTTTTTTAAGTTACAATTAGAATAGAGAAAAAGGTTTTAGTTGTGGGAGAGTTCCGTTTGAGGGCAGTAAAAACTCATCTCGTAAGAAAATATTTATTTTATTTTGTATCTTGTTTTATGAAAAAAAATATTTGCATCTCTTATCTTGCTCAAGTCTGATGATGCAATATATATATATATATATATATATATATATATATATATATATATATATATATTGATTTTTATATTTTAAAAAATTATATTATTTTCTTGTAGTTACGAAAGTCAAATATATAAATTCACTTATCCTAACATCATCGATTTTATCAACGAAAATAAGAAAATAAAAGATAAAAAGATAATTTTAACAATCCAATCGGTGGTGACGGATGATGTTAGTAGTAGTGGACAACAACATCGTTGAATCTCGTAGGTGAGTGTTGTGGATGAGGAGAGCGGTAACAAGAGGTGAGGATCGTTTTGCATCTATATTGACGTCGATGAAATTGTTGAGCAATGTTGCTTTGCTTTTGCATCTGCATCAGCGTCGATACGTGCGATCTTATCATCGTTCAACAATTGTGTTGATACTGACGTAGATGCAGAACGATGAAAGGATCGCTCGATAATTGTGTCGATGTCGACACAGATACAAAGCGATTCTTATATCTCATTGTCACTCTCCTCATCTACAATAGTTATCCACGGGATCTAATAATATCTTTGTCCACTATCACCAACACTATCCATCACAACCAATTAAAATAATAAAATTATTTTTTTATCTTTTGTTTTTAGTTTGATGATGCAATATGATCCACATAGAGGTGGATGATTACTTAGTCAATCATATCTGCCCCATTGATTGCTTAATCTCCTTCTCACCCAAATCAACCATTTCAGAAGAACACGGTTCCTTTGATCCCTTGTTTGAACCAATTGGCCACAGAGAAAGGAACGAGAAGACGACAGTCTGTGGCGCAGAGAGCCCCTAAGGCATCGTGACACGTGGCGTCGAGAGGAGTCATCGGTGACGCTGACGCGGCGGAAAAGCGCTCCGGGACCCGCTCCCCGCCGCTCGGTTCTGATCCACGTTTCGTGGCCGGAGTCCTTACGATCACCTCAACCACGTATTTATTTCCTGTTAGACTCGTCGCAGGAAACCCCCATACCGGGCCTATAGAAGGGCAGCTCCTGTTGTGTTTTTCCTGACGTGAACCAATGGAAGAGAGGCGTTTGCCGAACCCTGGCCGCGGATCCACACCAACAAACATGTGGCCGAGGATTTTTCCTCCAGGTCAGGTGTGGCCCGATTTCGAGTGGTGGAGACAGCCGAAGCTTTTAATCCGCTTCGACTCCGACAGGTGGCGGTTAGCGCAGTGGAGGGGTGCCGGTGACGTGGCATAAAGCGCAGATAAAGCGCCTCGCTTTTCATCGTCTCTCCACCTCTCTTTGAATCCCTCGCGGCCATAAATTATTATTATGTCCACCTTTTCTTCTTCGCTTCTCTCTCTCTCTCTCTCTCTCTCTCTCTTCGCTTTTCGTACGTGTGACATTCTGGTTGGCCCCAAACAGAGACTAACTCTAATTGGGAGTGAAAGGTGTCCCACTCTCCACCCACATCTTTACTCTTCCATTGTGAGCCTTCCGATTTATACACTCCATTTTTTTGGTATTTATCCACACTCCTAATCAATTTTTCAGCCATATTTCAACCTCACCATATAATAATAATAATAATATGACAAAAATTTCACAAAATTTTAATTTGAGATTTTCCATACCAATCCTTTCAAATTTTGATAATAATATATTTGCTATTATAAATTTTGATATAGCACATATATATATATAATATACACTACTATTCTGTTTAATCATGATTAGTGTATTAATATTAGTTAACAATCATCAAACAATAGCTAATTGATGTATATAATTTTACATTTTAAATTTAAATTTAAAAGGATAAAATACATATATATATATATATATATATGTAATTTTGAGATAATAAATAATATTAGGATGAATTCATCAGAAAAACCCCTCCTTTTTTATTTTTTCCTGCTTGCCTTTATTTGATTTACAGAAATACTTATATATGTTTGGAGCATAATCTGAAAATTTAAGATTATTTTGGTATTCCTGAAAGAAAAAAATGGTGCTCTACTAGAAATTTGAATGTGAGGGGGTGTTCTATGCATTAAGGAGAAACAGAGGGGTATTTTCGGGAAGTCGCCCATAATATTAAACTAATATCCGTAGAAATAAAAAAAAAGAAGGGAATAAAAAGAAGGCGAACGGAAGTCCGCCACGTGTCGGTGGCTTTGTGCGTCCACAACCACAAGAACGGGGTGGTTTCTGGTATTTCCCACGGCGGAAAGGGCAAGCTCTGCCCCACGCCGACGTGGCAATCTCCTCTGGATATTTAGGGAGCGACTTCTCCCCCATCTTCCTCCTTCATTCCCTTCGATCCCGATCGAGCTCGGCGTTCTATGCCCTGCTGTTCCCTTGCTCCAGATCCGTTCTCCATGGCCGAAGGTCTCTTCTAGCTCGGACTCCCGCGGTGCTTGTTCCTCGGTTGAAGCTCCCGTCGGTGTTCTCTCTTTCTTTCGAGGGCTTCTCGATCGTAGGCTCCAACTTTCGCAGGAATCTCCCTTCCTTCCCTTCTTTTCTGTTGCTGATCGGGTTGGTGCCTCATGGAGTTCTGGTGCAGTAGACGGTCTGGTTCTTGATTTGTCTCCTGTTTGTTTCTTTTCTTCCCCCTCGCCCCTCTCAAAGAGTTCAAAGGGGAAAGGAAGTGATTAGCTGTTTCTTGAGGACTATGTTGTTTGTAAGCGACTCTTGGTGAGTTGGAGGTAGGGAGTCATCCAAGTTGTTGTCTCAAAGAAAAGGAGAGTAACCAGAGAAGGGAGAAAAGGGGTGGAGGAAATTTCCTGGAGGGACTTCTGCAGCACTTGATCTCAATGGACATGAAGGTATGTGTCTCTGATTTCTTGATCTAGTTGTTTCCTCTATCCAATTTCTGTTTATAGAATTGAAATATGTTGGTTTCTGCTTGGGGTCTTTGTTATTTGTATTAGTTGCCTTTTGATGCTTTGACATAGCACACTCACTGATTATAAAGCATAATCTACCAAAGAGATAGCTTTGTCTGTCCAAAAAGATTTTGGTTGGAAGATTATAAAGCATAATCTACCAAAGAGATAGCTTTGTCTGTCCAAAAAGATTTTGGTGGCTTCCAACTTTTGGTAACCAGTTTCTTGCCATTTTTAGTTTATCAAATCACATTAAGAGCAAGATATGATTTTCAGGGGAGGTTTCCCTTCAAGAAAAATAAAAAGCTGCGATTTTTTTTTTTTTTTTTTTTTGTGTTGTTGTGATTGGTTGTCATAGTCATTGATGTGAAGAACTTTATGGAATTGAACACCAACCCTGCTTTTTTGCACATATATGGAGGAGGAATATGTAAGAGTGACTATTGAGGTGTATTTGACCAATTGTAACTTTATTTGATCTTGAAATTGGTTATTGGGAAGAGATTTCTTTTGTTTGTTATAACAACTGAGAACAATTCTCTAAGAATTGGTAGGCAGTGGAGGACAAGTGAACAAGCATCTAACAACCATGAGGTTTGGGAAGGTCAAGATGGCATGCAACACTAATCATGCATGACAGATTTTGCTTTTGGATACAGTGATGCTTTATTCTCAGTGAATCAACTTTGCCGCTATATCGATGCCTCATGATAATCTAATCTTCTAGTGATACTAAATGATACATGAGGAGTTAGATAGATAATATGGTGGTTCCAAGATTGCAAAGAACTTACAGCTATAATTCTTTTTTTGTTGAATACCAGGACAAGCGCGTTCCGTCTGTCAATGGCATCTGTATGCCAAACAAGCGAAATAAGCGGCTATATGTTCACATTAGACCATCCATTGATCAAGCTCAGTTGAAGGAGTTTGCTTCATCAACAAAGGAGCTGCCTATTAGGGTATTTTTCTCCCATAAAAAACTTTAATACTGTTATAATATTCTTCTGTTTAGCGAGATTCTTAATGGAAAGTGATCCTCGTTCACTAGGTGAGGAAACCTTACACGATAACAAAGCAGAGAGAAAGGTGGACAGAAGAAGAGCATGAAAAGTTTCTGGATGCTATAAAACTCCATGGCCGTGTTTGGCATCGAATACAAGGTGCTTCATCGGCAGTAATCACTTATCTTGACATTAGGCTCTAAACCTTTGTTCTTGTTCTGATTAAGAGTCTTCCTGCAGAACATATTGGTACCAAATCTGCCATTCAGATCAGAAGTCATGCACAGAAGTTTTTCTCAAAGGTGAACTTATTTTTCCTCCAGTTATTATTTCTCTTCCATTATCTGTTCCTCCAGTAATTATTTATTCATTACAATGGGTATCAAGACTATTCCTATGTGCCTTTTTTCCCACAGAATTAGTGAACAACATTTCTGATTTCAGTTGCCTTGTAATATAGGTTGACCGCAACTGGGGTACAGGAAATGCGATTGAGATTCCTCCTCCTCGACCAAAGCGAAAGCCGTTGCACCCGTATCCTCGTAAGCTGGAGAATTTATGCACAACCAGAGTTCCAGATACGAAGCGACCAGAACAATCTTCTTCACCAATTCCATCCTTCTCTGAACAAGAGAGTGGATCACCTGTATCAGTCTTGTCTGCAGTTGGATCAGAAACATCACCATTGTCATCTGTGGTTGGATCAGATCCAGTAGAATTGTCACTGAGTGAACCAGATAATAGATGTTGCTCGCCTACCTCATCTGTGGAAGGAGAGGAAAGAATTTTGTCCAAAGATCCAGCATCTAATGATTCAAATAAACTAGATAAATCTCCACTGGTACATTCTTTAATCCTTAATTATTTATTTATGAAGATAAATTAAAATCATTAGTATTGAATTGCTGTATTCCATGTTGCAGGAGTTATATTTGGGTTTGCAAGATCAGATCCATCCTAAAGAATGTTCACCGGTGGAACCACAACTGACTAGTCTGAAACTCTTTGGAAGAACAGTCTTGGTAGCCAATTCTCAGAAAACATGCTCTTCTGATGATGGAAATGCCACACGATGTTTCATGTCGTTGCCAAGTGCTGATGTTGGCTCTCATGAAGAGAAAATTGACACAGATATGCAGAATCAAGCTCCAGGATTGGGACACTTTCTGCCACATGAATATACAAGTGAGAAAACGGGCAGAATTCCGTGCGATGTTGCTGCACTGTCTATGTACTACTTTTTGGCCCCAAATGGCGTTCAAAAGAACTCAGCTGATGAAATGGTTGCTCCAATGCCTTTCTGGCCGACATTCTATGGAAGTCTACCTATCTCATTCACCGACCAACTGAACACGAGGTTGAAACAGGATCTGCCTCAAACCAGTACTGAAGCCCCTTCTCAAACAATTGCCATAGAAGAAGGTTCCTCAGTTGGTTCCAATTCACCTTCTGCTTGGAATGAGAGCATAATGGATGACGGTAACCACACTGCGGTAGGCTATGAAGGTTCAGGATTTCCAAAGGAGCACATGCGTGCCTTCAAGCTAAAGCCGAGCGAGAACTCAGCTTTCATTAGCGTCAAAGCAAGCAAGATCAAGTCCACGAGGGGCTTTGTGCCCTATGAAAGATGTAAGATTGGAAAATAAGCACAGGATTACTCGGAGATGAACAATGGAGACAGTTGAGCTAAGGATGTGCTTGTAGAGACCTTTAACCTTGTATCCGTCTTGGGCAGTCTGCACAGATGTTTGTAAACATCACGTGAATTGTATCTCATATATACTCTCATAGATAGGCTGACAGATGCTGTAAGATACAATCTCAGCTTCCTTTTTGTATCTAATATCAGGTAATTTCTGTTGGAAAATTTATCCTGTAATTTTTATCATTTCTTTCATAGGCTGTCATTCTTGTGCAGGCAAATTCATGAACTCTTTATCCTGTGTTTTGTCAAGTCAGACTGAGATCCACTAGTAAGAATCTGTTGAATAAAGCATACATGCAGTCAGTGTGAGACAGTTGTTCTCACTCTTCATCATCTGCTGGAACAAATAAGCTTGTTGTTCACATTTTTCCTGAGTCCATGATCCATGTAAAGAATAGGAAATCATTTGTCTCAATTCTAAGCTTACCACGCATTACCACCATCTCATTTGCAGCCAGCCACAGGTGTTGAAGAAGGAACTCAAAAGAACTAGTGCACACTTATATGTTTATCAACACAAAGCAGTATTTAAGGATTGTGAATTCTGCCACAATCACAATTTTTGAACCAAAACCTGAACTTGTCATCTCTAACAGCAGCAACATCATTCTTCTTTTTACATTTGCACAGTGCTGATGGTTCAATTGATTACTCAAAAGAGAATATATGACATATGTCATTGAAATTTTGCTAGTTCTTATACCACAAT
The DNA here is from genome assembly GCF_036884655.1 of Musa acuminata AAA Group. NCBI lineage: Eukaryota > Viridiplantae > Streptophyta > Magnoliopsida > Zingiberales > Musaceae > Musa > Musa acuminata. The sequence continues at coordinate 1,923,501 of NC_088327.1, forward strand.
TAGTATGCTCAGTACTATCAGTCAGTACAACTGTACCCATCGATATGATTGTTGTCAGTCCCCAAATCATGTTGCATTGGGCCTGACAGATGATGTTATGACAAGGAGACATGGAGAAAGGAGTCAGGATTCTGCAGGCTATTATCCATCCAACAGAATGGAATGTCCAGATCAGGCTCAATCCCTTGAATGTAAATCAGCTTAGGTTTGCTTGACTGCTGGCTTCTGGATGATGTTTCTTTGACAAAGTTTCTTGCTGTGTTGATGGGTTTGAATCTTCAAACTGGAATCAGCTATGTGCTTTCATTCAAGAGTTCATGATATTTATTAGGAGTTGATGACCAAAGACTACTTCTGATGGCATTCTTCATCGTCGTGTGATAGCCTGCATCATTCAGTTGTTAATTTCACTGAAATAACTCTAAAAATTCGCAGCATTAGAGGAGAAACTAAAGCATACACAAACTTCAAATGCTAACCAATCGCCAGAAGAAGCACAGCTATTTACTATTTGGAGATAACGACACTCGAAGCCCACTATAAAAGGCACCTCAAGTACATTCCCAAGGACACAATCTTTTCTGTTGGAAAGCTAGTTGAATCATCTGAATCAACTACTACCTTAGGCATCAAAGGGACCTTATCGGAAGAAAGGGAATACGTCGCATGTGTTGTGAAAAGATTATTACTTACCCCAAGGCAATTAGTTCTATCTCAGTGTAAGAAAACCTTTCATTCTCAATGCAGTGTTAATAACAAAGTTTGTGCATTGATTATAGACAATGAAAGTTATGACAACATTATATCCAAATCACTGGCGAGGCACCTAAAATTACAGACAGGGACTCATCCAACACTATACAAGCTAGGGTAGATTAAAGAAGGCCCAATTGCCACCGTAGAATTGTAGAGTTCTTTTCTCAATTGGGAAAAGTTACAAGGAGGAAGTTATACATGAGGTAGTTGACATGGATGCGTGCCATGTACTACTTGGAAGACCATGGTAATATGATGTGAATGCAACCCACGTTAGAAGAAAGAATGTTTATGTGTTCTGGTGGAATGGAAAGAAGATTGTCATTCTATCGACTAACAAAAAGGAAGATGAAACCAACACTTCTAAAGTAGAGGGGAGGTCTCTCTTATTTATTTCCAACTCTGTGCAAGAATTTCATTGCCAATTCTAAAGAAACAAGAGTATGCTATGCTCTTATTGTAAAGGAAGAAAAGCCACCCGAAGCAAAGATTTTAAACGAACTAAGATCAATATTGGAAGAATTCAAAGAGATCACCCCCGAAGAGTTACCGGATGAACTACCACCCATAAGAGATATTCAGTACCAAATTGATTTGACTCTAGGAGCAAGTCTACTAAATTTACCTCACTACCGGATGAACCCAAAAGAGAATGAGATGCTGAAGGAAAAGGTAGAAAAGTTGATACAAAAGAGACATTCAAAAAAGTATGAGCCAAAGTGCAGTCCTAACTTTGTTGACACCTAAGAAGTTGGAAGCTAGTAATGCCAAGTACAAGAAAGCAATTGATAAGCATAGGAGAGAGAATATATTCAAGAAAGAAGATATGGTTTTGGTGTATTTGCGAAAAGAGAGATTTCCTATATGCACTTACAACAAATTGAATCCGAAGATATATGGTCGTCTTAAAGAGAATCAATAACAATGCTTATGTAATTGATTTACCTGATGATTGGGGGATCTCAAAGACCTTCAATGTTGCAGACTTACATAGCTACTTTTCAAATGAGAATCCATTTTATCCAAACATAAACTCGAGGACAAGTTTTTTCACAAGTGGCGAGGATGAATGCAGAACAAGCAGAAGAAGACTATTTTCAAAGAACAAGCTACCCACTTATCAATGTTATTTATCCCACATTGTTAATTTTTATGTTTTATATTTCTTTCAATAGTCCCACATTGTTAGTTAGTTAGTTTTGAAGGCCTAGAACTAATATAAATAAATGCCTCTTCTAAGCCTATGAAATCATAAAAAAGAAATATTTTCAACTATTGTGAAGGTTTCTCCACCATAAGGAGTTGATTTTCCTCATGAGGTCAGTTGTTAGAATCTTTTCTAGTAGTAATTTCTTCTTTTTGTTTCTGTCTGCATCAATGTTGGATCTTTTATCGCGCAATCGTTCAGTGCTTGTGAAGTTTATGTTTATAATTTGTTTTGTTTATCAAGTGTTTATTAAAATGACTACTTATGGAATCCCGAATTAAACGCTTCTGCTAACTCGTCCGGGACCCTAAAAGGTTTCGGATAGGCTGACTCTTTGCGGATGGACATGCAATGGCACCGACTTCAACAAAATTAGCTAAGTTCGTGATGCAACAATTACCAATACATAATTTTCATACGTTGCTATAATTTTGTCTATTAATATAAATCAGGCCAATTTAGATACTCTATGATCATCACAAATCTAACTTTTATCAACCATTGGCAAAAGATATTTATAAAAGTTACATAGATCATTCAAGTCACAGTAAGTTAGAAATCAAAAGAACATATATATTTCCACTATTCAATGTGTTTAGAAACCTTATGCAAATGATACGAAGGGCTTCGTATCTGACATCAACATAAAGAAATTGCAGGTGATACATGAATCCTAATATATGCTGAAGTACCAATCCTGCAAGTTTTGGTGTCGGACATGGACACGACTAGAGCGCTCATATCAATAAATTAAAGGTTCACATTACAAGAAACAATCTATGGAACCATATCGACCATATATGAGATCGGAACGCGAAGCAAAGGCAATCGACGGCTTCAAATTTAGGGCTATAAACTACATGGAGATTAGAAAGCAACGATGGACGAAACTACATACAGACGAGCAAAGCTGTACTTGTGGATTGGCGGACGTGTTTCCTCGTATTCGGAGGATAAAACGAGGAGATCAGGAGGGTGGGTGGTACCTCGGATTCGTGGAGGTGGATATGCAGGGTAGAAGCCTCCTCTCCACACGCCATAGCTATTCATGTCTCCGCCGTCTTCTTCGTCTTCGCCTCTCCCTCCGCTTCCTCTTAAGGCATCGTCATATTGGGCCGGCCCAAGAAGACGTGGCTATAGGCCTTTTATGGGCTTCGAACGAGATCAAGGGAGCCACACCTTCCGCACGTGCGAACCATGGAAGCACACCAGTTCCGCTCACCTGCCACGTCACCCATCCTAGACAAACGAATAGAACCCATCGCAGCCGTCAATGTGATATCCAACAGCGGAACGATACACTCCCACGGATCGACCCCTGCCCGCGCCCCAAACTCCCTCTTCTATAAATACCGTCCACCTTTGCCGCAATCGGGTCAAAGACTTCCGTCCTCCGTCGCGTTTACCTCTTCTCCAAGCGTTCTCTTTTGGATCGATCGATTGTGTGCGCAATGTCAGGCCGCGGAAAGGGAGGCAAGGGTCTCGGCAAGGGCGGGGCGAAGCGTCACCGAAAAGTTCTCCGCGACAACATCCAGGGCATCACCAAGCCGGCCATCCGCCGCCTTGCCCGCCGTGGTGGTGTCAAGCGCATCAGTGGTCTTATCTACGAGGAGACCCGCGGCGTCCTCAAGATCTTCCTCGAGAACGTCATCCGAGATGCCGTCACGTACACGGAGCACGCCCGCCGGAAGACCGTCACCGCCATGGACGTCGTCTACGCTCTTAAGCGCCAGGGCCGTACTCTCTACGGGTTCGGTGGTTGAACTGTCCCTTTTCGAGTGCCGCCGTCGACGTCGGCGGCGGGGTTTGGGGCCGTGGGCTAGCTAGGGTTAGGGTTCCTCTTCTGGTTGGATTTCTGAAGAAGATGTGTTTTGATAGTAAGTTCGGAATATTGCCTTCTGCAATTGAGAAACTGAACGATTTAACTTCATCTAATTTTATTGGGTGATTCATGTTTTAGTTAATTTGACGTAAATATCTCAATGTAAAATGTCTTCAATGTTGATAGTGGGATTTGAACCCACGCCCTTTCGGACCAGAACCTTAATCTGGCGCCTTAGACCAACTCGGCCATCTCAACGTTATGACTTTTATAATATTATCCGATATTTCAACTCTTGTCATGGTGTCTATATTATTAGATTTATCATAATATTAGATTTATCATAATAATCTAAGTTGACTGCAATAAATCAAGTTAAAAAAAATTGTGATCCTTGTCTTTACTAACTAGAATTTTCTATTTTTATCATTAAAAATTGAAATGCTTAGAACAAGGCGTTGTCTCCCTCTACTTTACAATTCAAGTAATAGCTTGGACTTGAATAAGGTGGAAACAAGGAGTTCACCCATGCAATTTATTGTTTGAGATGAAAAATATAGAGCCTCACCTACTCATGGAAGATCCTCAACTCACATGGTTCTTACGGTGAAGGTGGAGGTGGTGGAGGTGTTATATATATATATATATATATATATATATATATATATATATATATATATATATATATATATATATATATATATATATATTGTGTCTGTGTGTATAGCTGGCCAATTTTATTAAAATGTATGAAAGATAGCCAATGTATTAGAATGGTGAGAAAAAGCTTGTTATTTTTTCTAGGAAAAGTTACCTATCCGTGCGGTACCAGCTTTCCCACCCGTTAGGTGGCTGGGAAACCAGCGTGGGACCCGCGTAAGACGGTGATGTGAATAGACGGTAGAAAATAAAAAAGAATGGAGAATCGGGGAATCAAAATTGACCAAAGCGATGCACGTCACAAGGAACAGATGGTCAACGCGTGCACGTTTAGGCTCCCACAAGTCTTCGGTCAGACCTAAAGCGGCAAGCCAGCTTGTCCGATGCGGGAATCAGACGTGTCCCAATGTCTACGTTTCACCTAATGGCATTCTTTAAGCGGCTCTTGATGCTGCCGATCTTGACATTGTAGAAACATCCGTCTCCTTTCCGTGGAACTTTCGATCGAGTCAAATCATATCACCGGCCACATATACATATAGGTTTGAGTATCCAATGTCCATATAAACTATATGAATTTAAAAGAAAAACACAGAACGAATTAAAAAAATCATATTTATAAAAGAAAAGAAAATTCTAGGGTTGCCAGACCATTCGGTGTGCCCCACCGGGGCCCGCTGCGCTGAACCACTTGTGAGTCGCATCTCTGACGAGGGTGTCGTTCACCTCGCAGAACATCCCGGCCCAACCCCTGGGTTCGATCGGCTCCGACCCAAGGCCGGGCGCCCGATCCCTCGACCCCAGGTTGGTCGTCTCCTTCCAGTCGGCGACGTAGGTCGACACCCGCCGGCGGAACTTGGCCTTGAACTCGTCCCACGCTTGGTACTTGTAGTGGTTCACCCGGGCCTGCCCTGCCGCCGCCCACCGCGTCCTGAACCCCTCCCTCAGCCTGAAGTGGTGGACCATGTTGACCAGCGAGTGGGCGACCGCGTCGAGCCGCACCACCGACTTGTGCCGCTGCTCCTTCCGCCGCCGGCACGTGTACCCCTGGGTGACCCCGAGGCGGGGGTGGGCTCGGTGGCCCGATGGCCCGAACTCCAGGCATCGGATGGAGACCTGCCCCACCTCCGGCTCGACTGCCAGGAGCGAGCCCATCATGGATCGGTCGGGGCGATCGGAGTCAGCCCAGGCCGGGGAGAAGACGAACTCGTCAACGTCGAGGAATACCATCCACTCGCAGGCGTCCCGGTTTGCCGCCGCGCAGTGGGAGAGCCCGGCCTCCTGCGTCTTCGGCCACGGCCAGTAGCGAGTGGTCACGTTGAACCCTTCCGAGCCGAGTCGACTCACCGCCGCGTCCAACTCGTCCTCGCTCCCGTTGTCGTACAGGAAGAAGCGCCCGACGCCGACACCGGCGTGGTACGCCACCCACTCCGGGAGGAACTTGGCGACGTTGTAGACCATCGTGCAGGCGCAGACTCGTGCGCGGCCCGGCAATGCCTTGCTGTCGGTCTCTTGGACGCGTGGCGTGCGGTAGCTGGCCACAGTCGGGATCGGCGCCGCCTCGGGTTCGGTCGCGAGGGACACCCGCATAGGCACGGCACTTGACAAGTCAGCGGCGGGTGGGTGGGGGCAGCGGAAGACCTCCTGGGCGGAGGAAGTGGCGATGGTCCAGGCAACGGGACCTCCTCCAGAGACGGGGGAGAAGACGCAGCGGAGGTCCGCGGCGGGGCTGCCGATTCCCTGCCGGTGGTTGACGCTCTTGGCGAACACGATGACGTCGTGGGCCGTGGAGAGCGACTCGTAGGTGAGCCGTGTTGACCAACGGATCATCTCTCGCGGTGGGTCCTCCTGGCCGCGAGACGGAGCGGCCGCGGAGGTGGCTCCGGAGAGGCGCGGGGTGTAGAAGGGACGGACGCGGCGAACACTATTCGGGAGGGAGCAGCGGAAGGAGGAAGGGCCGGCGGGGAGGGCTGGGGAGGTGGCGCCCGTATGGAAGAGGCAAAAGAGCTTGGCGCCACCGGCTGCGGCAGAGGAACTATTAAGAGGGAGGAGGAGAAGCACCTCCCAGTCAGGGAGGAGGACGGAATCCATGGGAAGAGGCGATTGGAAGCGGCGAAGGGATGCGGGTAGCTCGTGGACGGCATGGTTCATTAGGCGGTCGATGGGCTGCGTCAGGGTGGCGGGGTTAAGTGCGGCGGGGGGAAGGAAGTCGCGGGAGACATGGAAGGAGAAGGAGGCAGCGAGGAGGACGAAGACGCCGATTGATAGCAGCGACGTCGTGAGCTTCCGCCGCATCGTTGCGCTAACGGAATCAGAAGGCGAGGAAGAGGGGCCGGGTAGACATACCATCGAGGTTTCCATGCCACAACATTACTAATAGAAATACGATTAGAAGACTGGTGATACTCGTGGGTCCCTCGGTGGACCCACTCACGACGTTCTTTAAGGAAGCTAATTAGGGAGCTTAACGGCGATTAGTGGTGAATTAGGGTGCTTAATGTCTAATTTCGGTCAACGATCAACAGAAGTAGAATCATATTTCATATTCGAAAGATGACATTATAACTCTTACTTGGGAAGGCGAGCGCCATCCTAAGAGTTCCAAGTAACCAAAAGACAAGGAGAACATAGTACGAGTACTGTGCATGTTGTTATTCTTATTACACCAGGATACCAATGTCATGCTCACTTGAGGACGACGGCCAACCCAAAGGAATAGAAGTTGGGTTCGCTCCCGGCAACCATTACAGTAACTAGGGAGCACTGTTGACAGCAGAAGACGAGCTTGCGCTGCCGGTGTCGGACGATGACACTGGCGGCAAATTCAAATCCACCCGATGCTCCCGCCGTCTCCTCTTACTACTTCTAGAAGTCCCCTCGACCGCTCCCCCTGACGCCGTAGGTGCCTCCGCTGCACCTTCTTCTCCCTCCGCCTCGTCCGCCTGTTCCTCGGCCCAAGACGTCTCCCCGCCGCTTCTCCCTGGATGTTGCTCTTTCCTCTTGGAGCCGCCCCTTGTTACTTCCTTGGCTCTTGCGTAGCAGCCTTTCCGGTTCCTGTGGCTCGCACGGTGGCCGCCGAGTGCCTGCCGGGTGTCGAACTCTTGCTTGCACCCGTCGCAAACGTACTTCCTCTGCTGCGCTATCCCCGCGCCGGATAGCAGGAGCAAGGAGTCCGCGGCCTCTTGCTCGAACCCCGGACGCATAGACGGCGGGACGGCCCCGCGCCACTTCCGTGCCGGGTGAGATCTCATGTGGCCGTGCAGGGACTTGGCGGACCTAAATGTCCTGCCGCAGACGTGGCATTGGTGCGGAGCGAGAGCGGGGGCAGTGTCCCTCTGCCACCCGCTCAGGTGGGGGGGAGGACGAAGGATATCCAAAGGGGGCAACCGGTCAGGTGGGATATCAAGGCCATCTTTTTCCTCCTCCTCTTCTTCTGCCTCCTCCTCCGAGAATACGGGGTCGGCGTCGACAGTGTGAGTCCGCTTGAGGCGGGACGGGTCGTTGCCGTCATCATCACCGCCTGCGCCACCATCATCAGCGGCAGCGAGGCCGCCGCCACCAGAACGGTGGGGTGGTGGAACAGGGGCATGCGCAGCGCTCATCGGAGTTGTACGGGCCGATGGAGTTGGTGTCAGACGAGGGAGTAAACATAGCGCACCGAACCGAGGCGTCGCACGGGGAAGCGCTGCGTTCAGTTGGCGGTTGGTTTGCACGGTTTCAGAGAAAGACAATTGTGATGATACATGCCCGGTGAATTCTTGTCATCTTATTGTAGGCTACCTTGTGATAACCATGACTTTAACATAGCATACCCAAAGGCCGAAGCGGAGAAGAGGCGGAGCTGCGATGGCGCTGACGTTCGGCACCAGGAGAGGGAGGCGAACTGGCGGCAGCGAAGGTGGTGGCGGTGGTGCAGGGGAGGGGATCCGAGTTGGGAAGGGAGAGAGCCGAGCCTCGAGGCCATTGGAGATCCTCTCTGCCTTTGCTCTCTCTTATTAGAGGAGCAACTCGTTGTTCGAGTTTGCTCGTTGCTTTCGCTTCTCGGAGTCCCGCATGTAACGGAACGGAGGCGAGCGCGGAGAGTGGAATGTGGCAGAGGAAAGTAACTCTTTGATCTCAATACCGCCACGCCGAACTCGATCAGATCCTCTCCTTAACAGTGTTTGATATAATGTGCGTGTGAACTGTTATTGTTCGGCGGTAACGTGGGCAAAAGGTTGGTAAAAGAAGACTCGGGTCATCTCATTCGAAGTGGGCTTTGAATTATTTATTTACGTTGACTGCCGTCAAAAACCGCTGATCCAACGGGCGAGATCCGAGCCTCCGACTTCTCTTTACTGAGGCAAAAGAGTGAGCACCTCGTGGACACCGTCTGAGGGAAGAGCGAGCAAGGGAGCTCTCATGTCATCCCTCCTTGCCTCCAAGCTTCTTTCCGAGCCGTCGCCTTCCTCCTCCTCTCGGTCGTCCCTCTGCTTCTCCTCCCCCTCTCCTCCCTCTCTTCTCCCGCGCTCCGTCGCCTTTCCTTTTCCTAAGCGGAGAAGATGCCGCTTGAGGCTCGTCCGGGCCCAAGATTCCGACACCGTCGCTTCCGGCGGCGACCCCAAGCCCCAGTATGGCAATCTGGGCCGCTCTCGCTTTTAACTTGGACATGATGACTTCTCGTGGTGATTCTTATAGTATTTCTTGGTCTTACCCTCTCCTTTAAGGTCGTCTTGCATGCAATTTCCCGTCTCTCCCACTGGGGACCGGTGTTGTCATTTCATCCGCAGTTGTTAGGGTTTGAGATCGAAAAGGAGGAAACCATCATGCTTCTGTTCGTTGTTTGCATTGGACGACATTTGGAGATGTTTGGGCATGTTTGCTAGAAAAAGACAAATATGCATCTAGGACTGTGTGATCGCATAGAAAACATTACGGAAAACTGTTTTCCTTTGTAAATATTTACCTCGATGTTCGTTCGCTAGGAAATGGAGAAAATCTTGAAATTTATTTTCATGTTTTCTAGTAAAATTAAAATCATTGTCTTGTTTTCCATGTTTATGTTGAAAGAAGAAAACGGATGTTCTCCAAATCATTTATTTTTAGTATGGGGTAATAAAGGTACAATGAGTTAGTATGGTTAGGCTCACGACGTCGGGAACTTCTGGTAGGAATACGATGTCCTGGGATAGATGGACTTATAGGATGTATGCAACAAAATAAAAAATAAAAAATCAAGGTAACAGAGCTTTGTAGGACGGGTGTAAGGGCCGTAAAGAGATTTGATCTTGGATGCAGCTTTTGGTTATCTTTTCTTGGGTAATTTCATAAGATATAAACTTCATACTAATCGTTGCAAAGATGATATTCCACTTATGCCTATCGGAACAATATAAATATCAAACTATGGAAGTTTTCATGTGGTCCTTGAAAAGTCAACAATGTGCATCTATGTCTCAGAAGTTTCACCGTGCCTCAAAAAAGGGCATATATCATCACAATAGTCTTTCTCTAAAACCGTGCAAACAAACCGCCAACGGAACGCAGCACTTCCCCGTGCGACGTCTCTGTTCGGAGCTATGTTTACTCCCTCCTATGACACCAACTCCATCGCCCCGTACAACTCCGATGAACGCTGCACATGCCCCTGTTCCACCGCCTCCGCCGTTTCTGGTGGCGGCGACGGTGGCGCAGGTGGTGATGATGACGACAATGACCCGTAATTGGAATATGGAACTTTGTATAAAATATGGAACTTTGCAAGGCAAATGTGGAATTTGATTCTTGAACTAGCAACTAACTTTTGAATTGTCAGGATCAAGTATTACATGTTAAAATCAACTTAATAATGAAATCCAATAATTCTTGTATAATATAAGCATATGTTTTAAGGTCTTATCATCTTGATGAATTTTATGTCAGTAATTTCAGTAATGATTTATAGAGTGATACTCAAGTAATCATTTATTCTTTTCACTTTTGTGTATCAAAATGAGTTCTTGTATAATATAACCTAATGCGAAAAAAATCACGAGACCGTAGTCCACCTCAAACTTCCACTATCAATAGTAATGATAACAGATTTACAGTAAATCTTCTCTAAAATAATAAAAGGATCATAATAACATTAAGAACATAGATCTTGGTCTAAGAATAACCAATCATCATCATATAGGATAGATCTGAGAATTCTAGGTCTCACAAAATGGATATAATAGGAAAATATCTTAGACTGCAGATCAACACCGTTATGATTGTAGAGCTTGCTGCAAAGATTCTCTACCAAGATGCCACTCACAAAATATGTGATAGGGAAAATGATCCTTTAAAAAACAAAGTAAAAACAATAGTTATTTAACATGACAACAAAGGCGCCATTCTTGGTGAAATACACTGGATGCTTCAAAATTGACTATATCAACTCTTCAAAACTATTTTGTGTTTTGCATGTGTTTTAGCAACTTAATGGAGCTTCAAAACATTTAAAAATGTTTGTGCTCTGTTTTTGCAAACTATAAACGATACACCTGAAATTTCCAACCTATACTAGAGGATCTAAATGTACTCAGTTTATGTTGTCTACTCTCAACTCAATTTGTTACGTGTCATTTAAGTCTTTATTTCATATGTTAACACAGCTAGATAAAAAGGCAGCTATTTAGCATAATCATGTTAAATAAAGGTTTCCAGGGCTACTATTACTCAAGATTTATTGTACCGTAGCATACCGCTCGATGTAAGCGATATGTATTAGTCTAACAAGAGACCGATATGAGCGGTACATACCAGTTTGTCAGTATGCCCCACGGTACCATGTGTCAGTACATTGGTACGATTCGATACATACCATATCGACGGTCGATCGATATACCGGTACAGACCGGTAAGACTACCATGCTATTATCATTGAAAAAAATTCCTATATTGCAAAACAAAGCCAACCAGTTAAAATTGATGTCAAAATTAAGCTACTGAAAAAGTTATACACAACTCGAAATTGTATGTTTTACGAAAATGAAAAGAAAAAGTGTAACCATTTCTTAAAAATAAGAACATATAAGAATCAAATCTTCAAGCAGATATTATGACAAAGCCACCATAGGTATCAATACCCTATGCTTCATCCAGATAAAAAATGCTTAAATTTCCAAACAGATATCAAGAAAAACGGTGCCACCAGAGGTGTCAAAACCTTACGCACTTCATGTAGATCATAATGTTTAAGAAGACATACATTCTTCTCTTCTGGATCAGGAAGAGCTATCTGATCTAGACTTAGCTACAATTTCAAACGGTATTGTGCATTCCTAAACATGTAACCAGTCATCATAACACTATACATAAGTTGTGCCAGGTTTTCTGCAACCTGAATCCAAAGCAAAATACACATGAAAATCAGAATCAAAACATCAAACTCATGGTTGCAAGGGAAATCTTTCAAAATTATGGCTACACCATTTTACCAATGAAACAGATAGAAGAATTTAGAGTCAAAGTACCATAACGTAGTAAAAGTAATTGCAAAGAATTGAGGTGGAAGTGTTCCAATCATATTTGTGACAGTCTGGCGCATGGCATCGACAAACTCCAAGAGCAAAAAGGAAAACAGGACATTAATTTAAGGAAATAGAATTCTGAATAAGCACAGGTTCCTTTTCCAATTCCAGTGGTCACAAGGAGCGAAATATGATCCACAATAACCGATAATATACTTGAATCTTTCAGAGCAGGTCACAAATGAAGGATGGCTTCCTAAATTACGACAAAGGAAAATAATAACTATAATATATCAGATCATAACTTACCTGTTGTGGTGTTTTTTTCATAAATAAGTCCATGAACTCTGGCTGAACATTTTTCACATATTCCAAAAGAACATCCCTCCTGTTCTTGGGCAGATAATATTCAAGATCAGAACAATGCAGGTGTGATTAAGCATACATGTAATACATCCACATGATTGCCCTTGGCTAACAGAATGGTCTCCTAATAAAAACACATAAATAGTGGCAGGAAACCAATGCAATTGCCATGAAAAATATAGACAAGCATGGCAGTGACTCACTAATACCTTTCTGTTTCTTCTCCGCCTACCTCTTCCTTCTTCCTTCACCACCCCACCCACCCCACCTTTCAAATATTGCATATTGATCCTAATTTAGTCCTCTTGGGTCATTTATGCAAAGTGAGTACTCTCTTATTATTTTTTTACAGTATAGTTTCATGACATCTGCAACTAATAACTTGATCAGATGGAATGTCGTAGGCAGTCCAGTCACTTCAAACTTTCTACAAGGATGCACTATTCTTGAATCCTACACAAAATAAGGAAATACACAATCACTCTTCTAAACCCAGAAATCACCGAAGAATGCAACCTTTAGGTATGCTATGTTAAAGTCATGGTGATCACAAGGTAGCCAAGAAAAAAATGACAAGAATTCTGGTAATCAACTTCAGTTGCCACGAACAGGTCACAGATGAAACCCCTGAAATCAATGAAATGACTCCAGTTGAATAAAATATCGAGACTAGCACGCAAATACAATATTGAATATCCTACAATAAGCTGGGTATGAAGAAACCTTTACTCCCATTTGCAAGAAAATTGCTTAACATGATTTACTACTAATAAATGGGCCGGGACAAAAGTACATGAACGAGTCACCTGGAATAAGCTCAGCATTAAGGAACAGTTCTTCCCACTTGAGTGAAAAATCGTAAGCAATACTAAAAATAAATGATTTGGAGAACATCCGTTTTCTTCTTTCAACATAAACATGGAAAACAAGGCAATGATTTTAATTTTACTAGAAAACATGAAAATAAATTTCAAGATTTTCTCAATTTCCTAGCAAACGAACATCGAGGTAAATATTTACAAAGGAAAACAGTTTTCCCTAATGTTTTCGATGCAATCACACAGTCCTAGATGCAAATTTGTCTTTTTCTAGCAAACATGCCCAAACATCTCCAAATGTCGTCCAATGCAAACAACGAACAGAAGCATGATTGTTTCCTCCTTTTCGATCTCAAACCCTAACAACTGCGGATGAAATGACAACACCGGTCCCCAGTGGGAGAGACGGGAAATTGCATGCAAGACGACCTTAAAGGAGAGGGTAAGACCAAGAAATACTATAAGAATCACCTCGAGAAGTCATCATGTCCAAGTTAAAAGCGAGAGCGGCCCAGATTGCCATATTGGGGCTTGGGGTCGCCGCCGGAAGCGACGGTGTCGGAATCTTGGGCCCGGACGAGCCTCAAGCGGCATCTTCTCCGCTTAGGAAAAGGAAAGGCGACGGAGCGCGGGAGAAGAGAGGGAGGAGAGGGGGAGGAGAAGCAGAGGGACGACCGAGAGGAGGAGGAAGGCGACGGCTCGGAAAGAAGCTTGGAGGCAAGGAGGGATGACATGAGAGCTCCCTTGCTCGCTCTTCCCTCAGACGGTGTCCACGAGGTGCTCACTCTTTTGCCTCAGTAAAGAGAAGTCGGCGGCTCGGATCTCGCCCGTTGGATCAGCGGTTTTTGACGGCAGTCAACGTAAATAAATAATTCAAAGCCCACTTCGAATGAGATGACCCGAGTCTTCTTTTACCAACCTTTTGCCCACGTTACCGCCGAACAATAACAGTTCACACGCACATTATATCAAACACTGTTAAGGAGAGGATCTGATCGAGTTCGGCGTGGCGGTATTGAGATCAAAGAGTTACTTTCCTCTGCCACATTCCACTCTCCGCGCTCGCCTCCGTTCCGTTACATGCGGGACTCCGAGAAGCGAAAGCAACGAGCAAACTCGAACAACGAGTTGCTCCTCTAATAAGAGAGAGCAAAGGCAGAGAGGATCTCCAATGGCCTCGAGGCTCGGCTCTCTCCCTTCCCAACTCGGATCCCCTCCCCTGCACCACCTTCGCTGCCGCCAGTTCGCCTCCCTCTCCTGGTGCCGCACGTCAGCGCCATCGCAGCTCCGCCTCTTCTCCGCTTCCGCCTTTGGGTATGCTATGTTAAAGTCATGGTTATCACAAGGTAGCCTACAATAAGATGACAAGAATTCACCGTGCCTGAAAAAGGGCATGTATCATCGCAATTGTCTTTCTCTGAAACCGTGCAAACCAACCGCCAACGGAACGCAGCGCTTCCCCGTGCGACGTCTCGGTTCGGTGCGCTATGTTTACTCCCTCGTCTGACACCAACTCCATCGGCCCGTACAACTCCGATGAGCGCTGCGCATGCCCCTGTTCCACCACCCCACCGTTCTGGTGGCGGCGGCCTCGCTGCCGCTGATGATGGTGGCGCAGGCGGTGATGATGACGGCAACGACCCGTCCCGCCTCAAGCGGACTCACACTGTCGACGCCGACCCCGTATTCTCGGAGGAGGAGGCAGAAGAAGAGGAGGAAAAAGATGGCCTTGATATCCCACCTGACCGGTTGCCCCCTTTGGATATTCTTCGTCCTCCCCCCCACCTGAGCGGGTGGCAGAGGGACACTGCCCCCGCCCTCGCTCCGCACCAATGCCACGTCTGCGGCAGGACATTTAGGTCCTCCAAGTCCCTGCACGGCCACATGAGATCTCACCCGGCACGGAAGTGGCGCGGGGCCGTCCCGCCGTCTATGCGTCCGGGGTTCGAGCAAGAGGCCGCGGACTCCTTGCTCCTGCTATCCGGCACGGGGATAGCGCAGCAGAGGAAGTACGTTTGCGACGGGTGCAAGCAAGAGTTCGACACCCGGCAGGCACTCGGCGGCCACCGTGCGAGCCACAGGAACCGGAAAGGCTGCTACGCAAGAGCCAAGGAAGTAACAAGGGGCGGCTCCAAGAGGAAAGAGCAACATCCAGGGAGAAGCGGCGGGGAGACGTCTTGGGCCGAGGAACAGGCGGACGAGGCGGAGGGAGAAGAAGGTGCAGCGGAGGCACCTACGGCCTCAGGGGGAGCGGTCGAGGGGACTTCGAGAAGTAGTAAGAGGAGACGGCGGGAGCATCGGGTGGATTTGAATTTGCCGCCAGTGTCATCGTCCGACACCGGCAGCGCAAGCTCGTCTTCTGCTGGCAACAGTGCTCCCTAGTTACTGTAATGGTTGCCGGGAGCGAGCCCAACTTCTATTCCTTTGGGTTGGCCGTCGGCCTCAAATGAGCATGACATTGTTATCCTGGTGTAATAAGAATAACAACATGCACAGTACTCGTACTATGTTCTCCTTGTCTTTTGGTTACTTGAACTCTTAGGATGGCGCTCGCCTTCCCAAGTAAGAGTTATAATGTCATCTTTCGAATATGAAATATGATTCTACTTCTGTTGATCGTTGACCGAAATTAGACATTAAGCACCCTAATTCACCACTAATCGCCGTTAAGCTCCCTAATTAGCTTCCTTAAAGAACGTCGTGAGTGGGTCCACCGGGGGACCCACGAGTATCACCAGTCTTCTAATCGTATTTCTATTAGTAATGTTGTGGCATGGAAACCTCGATGGTATGTCTACTCGGCCCCTCTTCCTCGCCTTCTGATTCCGTTAGCGCAACGATTCGACGGAAGCTCACGACGTCGCTGCTATCAATCGGCGTCTTCGTCCTCCTCGCTGCCTCCTTCTCCTTCCATGTCTCCCGCGACTTCCTCCCCCCAGCCGCACTTAACCCCGCCACCCTGACGCAGCCCATCGACCGCCTAATGAACCATGCCGTCCACGAGCTCCCCGCATCCCTTCGCCGCCTCCAATCGCCTCTTCCCATGGATTCCGTCCTCCTCCCTGACTGGGAGGTGCTTCCCCTCCTCCCTCTTAATAGTTCCTCTGCCGCAGCCGGTGGCGCCTAGCTCTTTTGCCTCTTCCATATGGGCGCCACCTCCCCAGCCCTCCCCGCCGGCCTGTTTGTGTCAACAACCTTAAGCCGTGGCCTCGGGCCAACACGACTGGGTTCGGGTCCGAATGATTGGGGATCTTCCTGAGCGACCCTTGAGACTGTTGAGGTGGTCGACTACGGTGGTCCGATCGCGACGGGACTATCGTTTCCTCTGGAAGGGAACTCCTCGCCTGGGCACGCGGTGGGAGGCGCTCCGCCTTCGTCCCTGCACACAGGTTGGGTTGAGAGGCTCGACCCGACCCCTCCGATGATCAAGTCAATGGATAGCCTTGGGGGGTTTTTTCTACCTGATCTTTTCTCCTCTTTCTGAGCGCGATGGTTTTTATAGGGAAGGTTACCGTTGCTTGATGTGCCCGCTTGCAGGGAGCAGGATCATACTCCTGGTAATGTCGAACACCTGTGGTGGCGTGGTATGAAGGACCGGGCTCGCGTAGGATGTTAATGTGCCTCGGTCGGCGTTCCAGTCTGTTTTGGCCAAGCGCTGTCAGGTCAACCAAGGCGCGAGGCGTTATCCGGGCGCAACTGACGTTAACCCGCGTCCCATCGCCATTATTGCCCTCATAATATTCCCCCCTCCCCCCGAAGGAAGCTATGCGTCGGTTATTGTAAGGGGGGGTCCGAGGCATGGCTTCAGCTTTAAGAAATTGTCCCTGTCGGGCGGTAGCCGATCCGTTACCAAGGGTGTGGGAATCGTGGAGTTTAGCAATCGAGGAGGGCTGAGGCTGCAGTGGCGGTCTCGGGCAACGTGCAACCAAGGAGCACAACTCAGTCGAGCAGGCCAAGTAGAGGTCGTCTCGGGCAACACGCAACCGAGGAGCACGACTTAGTCGGGCAGGCCGAGCAGAGGTGGTCTTGGGCAACATGCAGCCGAGGAGCACAACTCGGGCGGGCAGGCCGCGCATAGGTGGTCTCTGGAAGCATGCAACCGAGGAGCACGACTCAGGCGGGGAGGCCGCGCAGAGGTGGTCTCGGGCAACATGTAACCGAGGAGCACAATTCAGGCGAGCAGGTCACGTAGAGGTGGTCTCGGGCAGCTTGGAACCGAGGAGCACGACTCGGGTGGGCAGGCCGCGCAGAGGTGGTCTCGGGAAACATGCAGCCGAGGAGCACGACTCCGGCGGGCAGCCCAAGCAGAGGTGGTCTCGGGCAACATGCAGCCGAGGAGCACGACTCAAGCGGGCAGGCCGCGCAGAGGTGGTCTCGGGGAGTCTGTTCGGTGAGGAAGGCCGTGTGCTCTTGGTCCTCGGGCGCCCTCCTCTTCTATGAAGCCCGCTGCTAAAAGTCTCTCCACCTCCTCACGACCATCCAGGCCTCGACCGCAATGTACTGGCTAGCCTTCTGGAGCATCTCTGGTACCGTAGTGGGGGGTCGCTCTGTGAGGGACCAAGAAAATCTGGAAGGTCGCGGGCCTATCATAAACGCTTGCATTAACAGAGATGGATGAGCATCCGGCAAACCCCGGATTTGCGTGGCAAAGCGATCCACAAAACATGAGAGGGGCTCGTCCTCCCTTTGGTTGAGTCCGAGGAGCAGTGCAATGGATGGCTTCGGCCGGGCATAGGCTAGGAAGTTAAGCTCAAAGTCCCTGGCGAGCTGATCGAAGGAAGTGATCGCCCCGGGCTTCAGACTACTATACCATGCGCGGGCTGGCCCCCTCAGAGCCGTGGGGAACGCCTTGCACATCAGGGTGTCTGAGGTTCCGTAAAGCGTCATTTGGGCACGGAAGGCGACTACATGGTCCGTTGGGTCGGTGGCGCCATTGTACGCGTCGAGAGAGGGGAGGCGGAAGTTCGGGGGGACTGCCTGATCTTGTATCTCAGGCGCGAACGAAGACCCTTGGTGCGCGTCCTCCCCGAGCTCTCCTTTTGACCTGTGAACCTCCTTCTGCACTTCGTCGAGCCGCTGACTAATAAAGCGTAATTGGGCTCGCAAGGAGTCCGCTGAATCCGAAGATAATGCCTCGAGTTCCGGGCGCCCGCTCGGGTTTGCCATCACCCGATCCCCAAGTGGGGCCGATCGGACCCGAGGCGAAGTGGGGAGCTCCGAAGGTGGCGTGTGAGCCTGAACGGGCGGCTCCTGTTGCCGCAGCGGTTGGATCGCAGGCGGGTGCATCGGACGAGAAACAAGTGGGATAATGGATTGCACCATACCCGTCAGAGCTCGGACTTAATGAGCGAGGCCCTGAAAGGCCTCGGACGACATAGGCGACGGGTCGGCTGGGGCACCGTCGGGTGGCGACAAGCCCGGGTCATTGAATATCCGCCAATAACGCTATGCGGTCGTGGCAGGGAGTTCATCTCGAGGTTCTCCATGCGGGGAGTGTTCCCCCGGAGCCCTGATCGGGTGTGACCCCTCAGCTGCGGGTTCGTCTAAGTTGATCTGTCGATCCCTCGACATTCAAGCCCTCCTTCTAGCACCAAAATGTTGGTGTCAATAACCTTAAGCCGTGGCCTCGGGCCAACACGGTTGGGTTCGGGTCCGAATGATTGAGGATCTTCCTGAGCGACCCTTGAGACTATTGAGGTGGCCGACTGCGGTGGTCCGATCGCGACGAGACAATCGTTTCCTCTGGAGGGGAACTCCTCGCCTGGGCACGCGGTGAGAGGCGCTCCGCCTTCGTCCCTGCACATAGGTCGGGTCGGGAGGCTCGACCCAACCCCTCCGACGATCAAGTCAGTGGATAGTCTTAGGGGGTTTTTTCTACATGATCCTCTCTCCTCTTTCTAAGCGCGAGGGTTTTTATAGGCAAGGTTACCATTACTTGATGTGCTCACTTGTAGGGAGCAAGATCGTACTCCTAGTAACGTCTGACACCGGTGTTAGTGTGGCGTGAAAGACCGGGCTCGTGCAGGATGTTAATGTGCCTCGGTCGGCGTTCCAGTATGTTTTGGCCAGGCGCTGTTAGGTCAATCGAGGCGCGATGCGTCATCCGGGCGCAGTTGACGTTAACCCCCGTCCCATCGTCATTATTGCCCTCATCAGAGTTCGAGGCCAAGTTCCGCCGACGGGCGTCGACCTACGTCGCCGACTGGAAGGAGACGACCAACCTAGGGTCGAGGGATCGGGCGCCCGACCTTGGGTCGGAGCCAATTGAACCCAGGGGTTAGGCCGGGATGTTCTGCGAGGTGAACGACACCCTCGTCAGAGACGCGACTCACAAGTGGTTCACCGAATGGTCTGGCAACACTAGAATTTTCTTCCTTTTTTTTTATAAAGATGAGTTTTTTAATTCGTTCTGTATTTTTCTTTTAAATTCATATAGTTTATATGGACATTGAATACTCAAACCTATATGTATATGTGAACGGTGATACGATTTGACTCGATCGAAAGTTCCAAACACACAACAATTGGCAGCATGCCGGCCTTGCTAAAAGGATTACAAATCTAGCATGTTGATCTTGCTAATTCATATGAAATAGGACAAGAGTTGTTTCATTTTCCTCACATCTTCGACACACAAGTCATATCTCCCAGCTAGGCTCTTGGCTCTTGGCTCTTGTTGGCACCAAGAAGCAGCATTAAGGATACATGCCATCTTCCAACAATCCGAGTAGAAGATTCAGCTGCAGCTTCACATTTCATATGACCAACTTCTCTTCATCCAACTCTGGCACGCTCACATCTCCCCTCATCATGCCGCGATAGGCCTCGTCGATACTGGCACCGGCCTGAGAAAACAACTCAACCACAGCAGGTAACTTTCCATAGTACCTCCTCAGCTCATTCATCAGTGGCTTGCCACTGCATGCGTCGGGCACATGCCATACATACACCGGTGGCACGAGATCGTCCAAAGTGGCCTCCTGCCAAGCGTGTTGTCCATCTCGCATTTGGTGCTTGTAAGCTTGGCAGATCCTCGCCCGATGGCCCTTGATACCCACCTGGACCTCAGGGCAAAATCCACATGTTTGAGCAATGTACTCTGTCATTAGCTTCGAAACACCTGACCGCAACTTCTCCCATGCTTCCATTCCCTGTGTAGCTATACCTGCAACAAGGATGCACCATGGTGTGTTACATGTCCAAGAAAATTAACAAAAGATTAAATGGAATGCGAGACTAAAAATTGACCAACAGATCACCCACTATGCACTAAATATCAGAAGCCACAATGAGTTCAACACAAATTCCACAAATACTTTGGCTTTCGGATCGTATGAACAGGCTGTACCAACCAGATTCTAGGCCTAAACATGGTATCACTTTATGGAAACAAATGATTACTTGGTCAAAACCTCTATCTACTAAAGTTGCCACAAATTTTCAATTTAAGAATCATACAGAAAGCAGAAACAAGGTTAAGCAACATCAACTGCAGACACCACTATATACATTGTTCGATCGGAATCGGATTCGAAGATTAACTGATTTTACTATATTATTACCAGCATCATATTGGTACAGCTACATTCTTGATGATGAAATACTTATTATTTATGAAACAGATAATACCTATCAATTCTGGTTGCAATGAGCACAAAAGATTAAGCATGTTTTAAAGGGGCTCAATATAGGTTCAACCAAAAAAACAAGTCCTTGAGTTTTCTAGAGTTGTATAACTTGAAAAGACTGGGAGATACATTTATCCTTGGTAGAAACCACCTGCACCGAGCCTTTGTGAATTCAACGAAAAGAGAAAAGAAAATGATGATCAATATTTCGTTCTTCATCGATAAAGTAAAATATACTTTTCAAGCAATTCAAGAGTTATAAAACAATATTTCTTCAATTTGCAGACCGGAATAGTCTTCTTCATATAATGTAGTTAACAAGACAGCTACCAATAGTTAGATGAAACACTGTATCAATGTAGAACAAACCTTGTGCACTATCAGCATATGGGAATGGTTGAGAAACACTGCATCTTTGGCTGTTCTTTTTCTCCCAAAAACCATGTGTTTGGATATCTTTTCCATTGGAATAATCTCGAGGAAACTTCCTTTCAAAATCAATCATCTTTCCTGCAACATTATAGACTGGAAAGATCCTTCTCTTTGTAGGGTACTCGGGAACATCCACGCCTGCTTGGATGCAGAGCTCTACGACAGCTGGAATCCTATCGACCAGCAGCCGTTCCTCGTGTGAGACTGCCCTGCCCAATCTATCATAGAGATGAAAGGACTCAACCAGAGGAAGAACATGCTCGATTCCTCCTCTTGCCCAGCTGTGCTCTTTGCTTGCCAGGCTTCCAGCAACATCACATGTGCGTATAAGATGAGGAACTGTTCCTACATGAACTTCTCCACACACTCTGCAACGTTTACCACCGATTTGCAGAAAACCAAATCAACAATTTAAGCCAACACTGACCTCTTAATTCATAGGTGCACAGCAAATCGTAAGTGTAAGAATCAAATGTTACCTGCACACATGAACGGGGACATTGCCCAACACCCTCGAAGCGCAGCCGAAGAGCACCTGCCTTGCGTTATAAACCTCATGTGCCACGGGAACTAATCTCTTGACCAAAAGCCCATTCTCGGGCGGCCGCAGCGTGATCTCTCTCACCACCTGCCTCGATTGCCTCTCGGATCTTGCACTCCGTTTGAGCTCGTTGACGGCCGTCACGAGCGGCTTCCTTTCTGATCTCTGTCGCCTCCTCGGAAGCTCAACGTGCTCGGTCGACCGAGCGGGATCCGTGTAGAATGCTGGCACTAAACTCGCTGAGACATTTCGTCGAACACCTTCGGAGCGACGCTGCTTTATCAACCCACTGATTCGCCTGGGTAACATGTGCACGGCCCGCTTCAAGACCTTCATCTAATCGCATCTAAATGGGATACGGAAACGACGGAGCTATTGGCTTTGGGAACGGGAAGAGTAGCGAGAAGAGATACGGGAAATAGGAGCTTTAGTTAGGAAAAAAGGAAGTGCTCCGTGTCGCGGGTTAAGAAGAGAAGGGCAAACGACTCAGGCCACATCAGCAGGTCATATTTTGTAGTTTCTTATGTCGGGACGTGACAACGCTACATGTAAAACTCTTTCGAGCTTTGCTTCTGCAGCGACTTAGGTGATGATATTAAGTTGCGACTAAGCTTAAGCCATATAACCATCACGCTAACCGGCCCGAGTTTGAATCAAATAGAATTGGACCGGGCCTGATTGCCTGATTAGGGTTAAGACAAAAGGCCGAGCGACTATTGGGCGGGGGAGCGGATCAGCAGGACCACTGGATAGCCGAGGGAGGGGAGAGAGAGAGAGAGAGAGAGAGAGAGCAGAAGGCGAGGGGACGAGGTGAGAATGAGCCGGAGCCAGGGACTCCCGGTGAAGCCTCTGCACGAGACGGCCAGGCACGTGGTGAGGGTGGAGCTCAAGAGCGGCGTGCTCTATTGGGGAATCATGATCGAGGGCGAGGACGACTGGAACTGCCAGCTCTGGAATATCATTTGCACCGCCAAGGTCCTCTTTTTTTAACTCTGCTACCCCTGTAGATCTTCTCTTTCCCTCTTTGGTTTTGATCTACTGTCGTCGTTCGACTCCAAGATCGCAATGTTCATGTTTTAAGACGCATGTCTCCATGTGATGACAGTAATTGATCTCAAATAGTTCATGTGTTTCTATGGCTTCAATACGTTAGGAGTTACTGTAAATGTTCTTTTTTGTTGGTTGAGTTGTGATGGGAAGGGAAAGTGTCGCGACTGGAGTATGTTTTTGTCCGACGAAGCTAAGTAAGGTAAATTGATGGTACCCAACTTGTTATCGCATGCTTGTATCCATTGAATGCAGTCTGCGTGGGATCACTTTGTTTGTGGTTGTGTTAGCACAGGTTTATGGTGCTGAAGAATGCGCCAATGTTCAAGCGTCTTGATGCGAGAATTAGAGTGAGATAGGTGTTGCCTATCATAGTCTTCTTGTTTTCCTCCTTAAATTCTTAAGTTACATGATTATGATTACTTCTTCATTGAGGGCAAAGGATCAACAAGAGCCTAGCTGCTTCTTGGTGCCCATGTATCCTTGATGCTGCTTCTTGGTGCCAACAAGAGAGCCAAGAGCCTAGCTGCTGGGAGCTATGACTTGTGTGTTGAAGATGCGAGTAAAATGAAACAACTCTTGTCCTATT
Source organism: Musa acuminata AAA Group (assembly GCF_036884655.1). NCBI lineage: Eukaryota > Viridiplantae > Streptophyta > Magnoliopsida > Zingiberales > Musaceae > Musa > Musa acuminata. Next base: position 1,946,842 of record NC_088327.1, read on the forward strand.
TCATATAATTTAGCAAGATCAACATGCTAGATTTGTAATCCTTTCAGCAAGGCCGGCATGCTGCCGAATTGTTGTGTCAACAATCATGAATGGTGCGAACAATCTTAGCTTGTGACAGAGAATGTATTGGACAGCACTGATAAATACTTTGGATGAGACAGTAGATATCCATGTTGATGAAAAGAAAAGAAAAGAGGGCTCGAAAGCTATACCTTCCATGGGCATTTGTCTCTGCAGGCTTCTGGTTCAGCACTAATCGCATCTCATGCACATTTGCACTCACTCCATCACAACAGCCGAAGGAGAAGCTTGGGATGTGCCACTTCACAGTTGCTGAACATCTCAAACCAAACAAATAAGCAAGCAACTCATTGCATACTTGCCATTAAGCTACACAGGAAATATGCTGTAATAAAACCACCATTTCGCAATGATCGCAATGATCGTGGATACCATTTAACAAAAAATAACTCGAAGGAAAAAAGAACCATTTAACACTAATGTAATTCGTATTCCGTTACTCGTTTGCATCACAACAATTTTTTTACTTCTAATGCTGAGTCTTGTACAGGCCAACAAATATGGAGGCATCTCGACTACTATCAGTGCGCATAAGATGATGATAGGTCAATGTGCTGCAACCTCAAAGGTCTGGGATTCACTACTGCAAGAGTTGAGCTGCGCCCTCAGATGTTCTCTCCGGGTGGTAATTCTGGAAGCTTAGGAGAAGTTCCAAGCACCCTTTCCATGTCGAAGCGGACTTCGATATTGCGAATGCTATAGCCAACTACCATCATCCAAAAAAGCAGATTGGCAAGTTGAGAAGCGCTTGTTTCTGTCATCGACGTCTACGGCAATAATAAGCAGTTACTTGAGTATCACTCTATAAAACATCACTGAAGTTACTGACATAAGATTCATCATCATGATGATAAGACCTTAAAACATGCTTATATCATACAAGAATTATTGGATTTCATTATTAAGTTGATTTCAACATGATGATAAAAGACCGGAATTACAAAAACATATTTGGTAGATACTTCAAAGAAAAAAAACCTGATTAATGCACAACTTTAAAAAAAAATAACCAATCCATTTACAACAGTGAAAGAAATCAAGAAGGAATTGATGAAACAGATCAAAATACAATACAATGATCTTTATTTCAACTATAAAAAAGTTATTTTCTAATCCTAATATTAGAAATAATTTAAACACTTATCATGACTTATAATGCTTGATCCTGACAATTCAAAATTAGTTGTTAGTTCAAGATTCAAATTCCACATTTGCTCTGCAAAGTTCCATATTTCATACAAAACCTCTGGATATATGCCCTTTTTGAGGCACGGTGAGACTTCTAAGACATAGATGCACATTGTTGACGTTTCGAGGACCACATGAAAACTTCTATAGTTTGATGCTTCTATTGTTTCGATAGGTATAAGTGGAATTCCATCTTTTCCATGATTAGTATGAAGTTTATATCTTTACTTATGAAATTAACCAAGAGAAGATAACCAAAAACTGCATCCAAGATCAAATCTCTTTACAGCCCTTGCACCTGTATGACAAGTCCTACAAAGCTCTATTACCTTGATTTTTTGTTGCATACATCCTAGATGTCCAATTAATCATGAGAAAAAGCTTTTTTAACTAGAGAAGTTTGAAATTGGCTCTGTTGAGAAGGAGACAGATTGGCCTTCATAAAGAGCTACACATGGATAAGAAAGAGGATACCAGGATAAAGCCCTTCCTAGAATCCCATCCCCGCTACATAGTTATCATTACCTTTATATTATGCATTATGCAGGCACCAGGATACCAGCATTAGCAGATCCAAGGATAACAAAAGCATATGTTACTATTTTCTAAAACCCACAGTAGGTCTTGTCTTCCACTTGCTGTAAGTGGAAAAGCAATATGTTAACATGAGACTTGAATTTCAACACCTTCGTATATGAAAAAATGACTATGAATGAAATTAATTCTGCATAACATAATTACTGATGAAACATTATCTTTAAAGATGCATCTGAACCTAATCAATAGAATAACATGGAAAATGGAAAAGTAGTTAGAAATGAAATCAAACCTTCATTTGTTCAGGATCTGAAACTGACAGAAGACGCTTTATAAAGGTGTTCATAGCAAAAACAACATCTTCTCCAGCACTACTTGTCAGTTCCTGCATAGATTTACCATACAACCTAATTATAATGCAGATATCTATGTCGCAGATACTTAAAAAGAGTACATCAAAGTTCAGTCTTCAGAACACTAAGTGATGATTGCTAAATAATACAATTTGATACATGTAATACGATGATTCAAATTGTCTGAAAAAGACAGCCTGAAACAAGGTTCGCAATACCGTACCGTACCGGTATTTCGACCTGAGCTCGGTACCGGTACGGTACGGTATACCGAGCTGTCACGACCTTAGCTGGTTTTGCCTAAGGCGTGCGGCACCCTCGCGCGTCCGTCCGCAAAGGTCAGCCTCCCCGAAGCCTCCCATTGTCCCTTAGGACCAACAAAAGAGAGAACGGGTTAAAAAGAACACCTCAATCGGGATCCACAAGCAAACATGTCCGAAAAACACTTCATAGACAATGCAAATTACAAACAGACTTTACAAGCTCTGAATAGTTGCACAACAAAGGGTAAAATGGTCCATTACAGACCGAAAAGCTCTCGAACGTGTCCACATGACACAACCTTTATTTACAAGCCTTAAGAGGTCACCAACCCAACTAAAATGGGACTTATAAGCCTTCGGCCGCCCCTCTACCTGCTATACAAGGCATGAACATGCCAAAAGACAACGGACAGACATAAGCATTACATCCAACATCTTGTTTAGAAGTTTGTCCGTTACATTCTCCCCCACTTATCCCTTCGACGTCCTCGTCGAAGCCTTTGTGAACACTGCAACTCTTCGCCTTTGCTGAGTCTTCAATCTTCCGCTCCAGCTGCAATGCGCCTCCTGGCTCCCAGTTGCTCTACACTGCTGTTTTTGAGTAGTCGACCCTTTAATCCGCCATGCTGCTACAACTCACCAATGACTCTGACTCTGTTGGGGGGGTTGGCTGAGTTGTGTTGATCCTTGTTGATTCTTGCGGATCCACCAAATGAAGGAAAGACCATCTTTTCTGCGCCAGTCTCTCAAAATTTCCACATGCTACTTGAACTGGGTGGATGCTTGTTGGAGCTTTAACGAGCATCGCCTCGCAAACTTCTGAAGTTTTGGGTCCTTCCTCCACAAAATTTGCTCATTGACTCTTCTTTCAGTTAGTTGTCACATCCAAGTAGGTTCGCATCACTTCCGCTTTCGATTGGCATTTCGTTGGGAAATGAAGCGGACGATCTACTCTCAGTAGCACTGATCACCGTTGGTGAGGATTTGACAACTATTGTCTTCCATTATCTTCGAAGGGTCTTTGAACTTGTGCAGCGCTCCTCTGCTGGATAGATAAGAGAATTGGGGTACTCAGTTTCGCCCATTCTCTTAAGAGTTGAGAAGGCAAAAGTTACTTGACTTCGCCCGCCTCCTCGAGGTTGTACTTCATGCATCGAGCTGGTTACTGGCCTTCGCCTGCTCTTTGCTCACACTTCTGAAGCACTTGAAGTGTTTGCACTCCTTGCATTGAGTTAGCTACTGTGATTCACCTTCTCAAAGCCATTGAACTTCTGGAATGCAGGAAGTTTTCACCCCAACTTGGAGTAATTCTCTGATAGATGAGGTCGCCTCTGGGATTGTACCGTCTTCTCCATCAACCCTGCCGCCTACTCCACTGAGTAGCAAAGGTACAGCACCGTGTACTGCTTGCTTCGTTCCTTGGTCGTGCACTCTTGCATGACCCGAAGTCCTTCACTTACGGCTATCTTGATGAGAAACTTGTTGACACCGGTCTTACGAAGTTTCTTGGCCTCTGCCCTTCAGCCTTGTCTCGGTACTTGGAGATTGCCTCTGCATGCTCCACCTCCTCGGCCCCTTTCACGACCAAGCGCTCTCCCCCCATGAGAGCAAGGGATCAATGACTTGCACGGAAGTCCCGCCTCTGCGGTACCATGGCGCTGCCATGCCCATGGCCCTACTATCCGTCGCCTCGCCTCTGTATCCCTTTTCTTCACAATCAGTAGAGATGTCTCCGTGGCACTCCTCTGAGTCCACCTCCATTCTAACTGATGCTTGATTTTGGGCAGCTAAGTCCCTCTGGACTCGTCGTCGCTTCCTCGCCCCTTTCGACCCCCTGCTTCAACACCACTGTGTTCTCCAAGCAGTCTGTTTGGTCGATGGAAAGACAGACTGCAACTCCCATGCATGGCCTCTGCCATCACGTTGTAGAGTTTGCAGCGATTCTGTTCTCCTTAGCTTCCTTGGTAGCAACGTTCGCTTACTCGACCTTGTCCTCTGACTTGTCGGGCTCCCTTAAGCGAATATGAGCTCTGGAGCAGTCCAACTCTCCAGCTGCTTCTATCATACCTCTGCATGATCAAGTCCCTCCCATGGAACTCACTGGTACTTGCATTCGAACTCTTCCCTTGGTGGAACCCAGCCCCATATGCTGATGACCAAGGTTTTCATCCGATGCAAAATTCGGGGCACGCCCGGAAGACCCGCCTCTGCGGTACCATGGCCTTCACTCCTTGAATCCATAGCCCTTCTTGCCGTCGTGTTGTTCACCAAAGCGGAGCTCCCAGTAGCTCCTGATCATACCTCCATATGATCTCATCCCTCACGGGACTGATTGTGTGTATCGCATTGCCACGAACTGTTCCACCACGATCCGCTGCACCATGTCGCCTCCTGGTGACATCTCCATTGCATTCTGATCCTTGTGGAATAAACTCGAATTGTGAACCCTCCATGTGTGGCCTCTGCCAATACATCGTAGGGTCCCTTCCACCTTCGATTTTGTTCGCTCCTCTGGCAATCGACCTTCATCCACCCACTCCTGGGTCACACCTAGATGAAGCACCGCTCTAGGACAGTCCGTCGCCTAGTAGCTCTCGAAGTCCACCGACTTCATTTGTAATCTGTGCACCATTGTCTGGATCCTGGGCCTCTGCCCCTACCAGCACAATCACCGCTGCGCACTGCTTCCTTCATAGCAACTTGAATGGCAACACTATGGCATATTCTTCAAGAGTACCCGTCTCTGCGTCCTCTTGCCCCGTGCTAAGGCCTTCTGAACCCAACTTCGCCTCCGCAAGTTGAGTCGCCTTAGTTCCTCCATCAAATGCTCTTCCGAGTTAAGGTGCATGTGCCGCGAAGCTCCCTTCGTCTTTGGCACCATGCAAGATGAGTCCGCTCCGTCAGGATGAAGGACCCATGGAACAACATGATCCTACCCTTGCCTCTGCAAGAGTTCATGTCTTTGGCCTCTGTCTAAGGAAAGCACTGTGCTTCTGCTCCATGTTCCAACTTCTCTGCTGGCTCCCTTCGGGCGACTTGGGTACTTCGCCAAGTTACACCCAAGTTGCTCCGCTCCTCGTTTTTGCATTGAGTCGATGGTGGCCCTCGCGCCCACCATTTCACGGGTCAGCCCTCCTTTGAGTCCGATCTCCATATCGACTCTAAGTGTACCTTCATTTAAGTTGTTTCAGGTCGCTCCCCCACTTGATCTCGCAATGCATCCACCAATGCATTCTCTCGAGCGAGATCAAGCGACAACTCCTCGCCGCTTGCTCGGTCCATCGAGCTTCGTGAAGTTGTTGTTTGTGAGCTCCATCTCCTCAACATGTGAAGTCCGTCTCACATGATTCTCCCTCTGGAGTGCCGAGACTTATCCCTCCTAGATAACTGTCCCGTTGGAGCAACATCTCTCTTCGTTTCGGAGACCACCATCCCCTTGGACTACTCTGATCTGCTGAACAAACTGTGCATTGTTCTGCCTCTTGCAAACGCACTTGCTAGATTGCGCCTCCACGTCAATACAGCCACCACTGCACCCCTCAAGGCCTGGCAACATGCTGAACTCGTTGCACACTTCAGCCTTCTACGGACGTATCCTTTGCATGCCGAAGAGAAAGTTTTAATGCTCCATTGGCGCCGAGTCTCGGCCGCCTTGGGATGGCCACGAACATTCCATCGTCCGCATACAAGCCCATGCATGAGTACCAAATTCTTCGAGTTAGCAATTCCCCTCACCTCTGTGAGCTTTGCATAACTATTTTGGTCGTTGAGCAACTCATTCCACCTTGGATGGTCTCATTCTTGCCAAGCGCCTCGCCTGCCTAGAGCACCATCAAGTATGGTTGTCAACGTTGAGCCGTAGCTCAAACTCAGCCATCCCAACCTTTGTGCGCTCCAAATTCTTCCAAGCTTGTCTGTTCTCGTGGTGCCTCTTGCGCGAAGGGTTGGCCATTCCACTGAATGCCAATGTTAGATGCCTGCTCCTCTGAGCGACTCTTTTCCCTACATCTCCATGCCCGTTTTCCCTCAAACGGTCGCGCGTGTGCTGACTGCCCTCGACGCAGCCCCGCTAGGTCCCCCACGTTTGCATGTCAAGTGTTTCTATGAGTGCTTGTCCCACTCTGATACCATAATGTCACGACCTTAGCTGGTTTTGCCTAAGGCGTGCGGCACCCTCGCGCGTCCGTCCGCAAAGGTCAGCCTCCCCGAAGCCTCCCATTGTCCCTTAGGACCAACAAAAGAGAGAACGGGTTAAAAAGAACACCTCAATCGGGATCCACAAGCAAACATGTCCGAAAAACACTTCATAGACAATGCAAATTACAAACAGACTTTACAAGCTCTGAATAGTTGCACAACAAAGGGTAAAATGGTCCATTACAGACCGAAAAGTTCTCGAACGTGTCCACATGACACAACCTTTATTTACAAGCCTTAAGAGGCCACCAACCCAACTAAAATGGGACTTATAAGCCTTCGGCCGCCCCTCTACCTGCTATACAAGGCATGAACATGCCAAAAGACAACGGACAGACATAAGCATTACATCCAACATCTTGTTTAGAAGTTTGTCCGTTACAGAGCGGTACACCTGAGTGTACCGAGTACTGTAGCACTGTAGCAGTAACTACTACAGTCCCTCGGACCGGTAACCATCGGTCCGCGTACCGAAAATCTGTCGGACCGATACATACCGCCCGTACCGAGCGGTACGGCTCGGTACGACAAACCCTGGCCTGAAATATGACACACAAACTCACTTCGATGCATTTACACATAATCTTGTAGTTGATAATACAGACAATAGCATGTTCCAAGGTAACTATCCAGTTGAAGGACATAGTAATAATTACCTCAATTAAAAGTTGGTATACCTTCATTATGAAACCAATCTTTATCCAATATCACGATGTTCAACTGAACAGATTTTGAATCTTTTAGTATAAAAAATAATCTTACAGATCAAAGAAAACTATCTTTTGCACTCCATGAAGAGGAAATGACTCCTTGAGATCCAGTACTGTATGATAAAGAATAATTTCCTTTGATAATTTTAGAAGCATAAAAGTTTTGTGCTACCTTTTGGTTCATAATTCCATTAACATGAACGGCAACTTGTGTTTTTGGGTTTGTATAAAAAGTGATAGGTTGTATCAGAACAGTATGTTCAAGTTCAACCAACCTCAGAACTGCAAGTCCCCTTTACTAACATAGCCATACTCTATATGCTACAAACCTTCTTAGTCTCAACCACAAATATGATAGGCACAGATTTGTAGTTTGAGAAACATGATGAACCTTGTAACCCGAGCCATATTGGAATGTTTTGAAAGATTCTTTCTACTAGCATTCGTTGAACCAGGACAAGGGCATTCTTACTGGCTGAATAAAGCTTGTCAAATGTTTAAAAAACATCTATTTGTGCCTCTGCCACACACTAAGAGGGAAAATACTGGGTACTGAAACAGCATGACATCTTATAGTTTGAAGGTCACTACCATGCCGAAGCTCAGATAGCTCATCCTGCAGCCCACAAATATTATATACCTTTAAGATAGAAAAGATAGGCAGTAATTCCAGAAACAGAAAACTACTGCTACAAGTAGCTTCACCAATAATTCTATATCACTGGAAACAAATGCTTTAGATAGAAGGTACTTGAAAAGAAAAATACTTGCATGAAAAGTTTCACAAGACTAATAATTTAAGCAAGCAAAAAATAGTCATCACCTTTAAATTTTGAGGTTCGAGTGATTTTAGATATTCCAAAAGTTCATTCTGTCCATTTGCAGATTTCCTTGCAACTTGACGATTTAGTTCTTCAATTTCTCTTTCAAGATATTCAATGTACTTCATGGCATCCATTTTTTCAGGGCCAGTAATCTTGTTCCACCTAATAATTTCTCCAGTCACCTTTTTCTGTGAACCAGGTGCATATTTTGGAACTGCCTACACCATTTAAGAGGGCAAATTAAGCAAAATTTATAGTCAAAATGACTCCATATAAAAGGTGCAATAGATCTTGGGATGCAGCCATGAGGAGGGTAATCATTATATAATTTTACAAAAACATAAATAATTCTTTGCTTGCTACAAAACAAGGATATCCGTTTTCTAATCACACTTTCTTTAAACAGCACTGGGAAATGCTCATGAAGCTAAATCTGACTCTGGCGTTGTTTAGTAGCAGCATAGACTAGTCCCGGATAACATATAAAACGCAATATCGGTTGACTTCGAAGGATGATGATCAAATATGCAATTAAAAGATTTATATCTGTTCGACGACTACCACATGATCAAGAAAAAACATGAAAACAAATTGCTAGCTTGAGATCCTTGCACCATTATGTACACTTAGTTCACCAAAGAGAAGCCTTCATGTAAACTAGCTTCACAACATAATTTGCAATTTAAGTTAAAAACCATAAAGCTTCAGAAATTACATCAGTTCTGATCCATTTGTGAGAAAGTTTTCCAAACAAACTAGTGTTCGCTGAAAAATTAAATTAAGACAATATATTTACTCTATTTGTTCCAGCCTTCCAGGAGAGTTGAGAAATATAGATTTAAACTCAATAAAAAATATTTTGCAATTGAAGTTGGTACAAAAGAAAGTAGATCTTTTGTGATCATCTTCAACAGTGAATAAATTTTCTCCTACATAAAAGAGAGTCCAATCTTGGTTGGTCCGAGCTAAAGGATAATTTTAACTTCTGACTAAATCCACCCTGTTCCTAGCATAGTTAGGATGGGAGCCTCAGCAAGGGCCCTGGGATTGTGTTACTTGGAGCTCATTAGTCATCTCCGCCAATCGAAACTCAGAAGAAACACAGTCTATGAGGCTACCAAGATGCCACTCGCAAAATATGTGATAGCGAAAATGATCCTTTAAAAAACAAAGTAAAAACAATAGTTATTTAACATGACAACAAAGGCACCATTCTTGGCGAAATACACTCGATGCTTCAAAATTGACTATATCAACTCTTCAAAACTATTTTGTGTTTTTCATGTGTTTTAGCAACTTAATGGAGCTTCAAAACATTTAAAAATATCTGTGCTCTGTTTTTGCAAACTATAAACGAGACACCTGAAATTTCCAACCTATACTAGAGGATCTAAATGTATTCAGTTTATGTTGTCTACTCTCAACTCAATTTGTTAGGTGTCGTTTAAGTCTTTGTTTCATATGTTAACACAGCTAGATAAAAAGGCAGCTATTTAGCATAATCATGTTAAATAAAGGTTTTCAGGGCTACTATTATTCAAGGTTTGTTGTACCATAGCATACCGCTCGATGTGAGCGGTATGTATTGGTCCAACAGGAGACAGGTATGGGCGGTATATACCAGTTTGTCAGTATGCCCCATAGTACCATGTGTCAGTACATTGGTACGATTCGGTACATACCATATCGATAGTCGATCGATATACCGGTACAGACTGATAAGACTACCATGCTAGTACCATTGAAAAAAATTCCTATATTACATAACAAAGCCAACCAGTTAAAATTGATGTCAAAATTAAGCTACTGAAAAAGTTATACACAACTCAAAATGGTATGTTTTACCAAAATGAAAAGAAATGGTGCAACCATTTCTTTAAAATAAGAACATATAAGAATCAAATCTTCAAGCAGATATTATGACAAAGCCACCACAGGTATCAATACCCTACGCTTTATCCAGATAAAAAATGCTTAAATTTCCAAGCAGATATCAAGAAGACCGGGCACCAGAGGTGTCAAAACCTTACACACTTCATCTAGATCATAATGTTTAAGAAGACATACATTCTTCTCTTCTGGATCAGGGAGAGCTATCTGATCTAGACTTAGCTGCAATTCCAAACGGTATTGTGCATTCCTAAACATGTAACCAGTCATCATAACACTATACATAAGTTGTGCCAGGTTTTCTGCAACCTGAATCCAAAGCAAAATACACATGAAAATCAGAATCAAAACATCAAACTCATGGTTGCAAGGGAAATCTTTCAAAATTATGGCTATACCATATATGTGATGATCTCACTACCATTTTACCAATGAAACAGATAGAAGAATTTAGAGTCAAAGTACCATACCGTAGTAACAGTAATTGCAAAGAATTGAGGTGGAAGTGTTCCGATCATATTTGTGACAGTCTGGCGCATGGCATCGACAACCTCCAAGAGCAAAAAAGAAAACAGGACATTAATTTAAGGAAATATAATTCTAAATAAGCACAGGTTCTTTTTCCAATTCCAGTGGTCACAAAGAGCGAAACAAGATCCACAATAACCAATAATATATTTGAATCTTTCAGAGCAGGTTACAAATGAAGGATGGCTTCCTAAATTACGACAAAGGAAAATAATAACTATAATATATCAGATCATAACTTACCTGTTGTGGTGCTCTTTTTGTAAATAAGTCCATGAACTCTGGCTGAACATTTTTCACATATTCCAAAAGAACATCCCTCCTGTTCTTGGGCTGATAATATTCAAGATCAGAACAATGCAGGTGTGATTAAGCATACATGTAATACATCCACATGATTGCTCTTGACTAACAGAATGGTCTCCTAATAAAAACACATAAATAGTGGCAGGAAACCAATGCAACTGCCATGAAAAATATAGACAAGCATGACAGTGACTCACTAAGACCTTTCTGTTTCTTCTCCTCCTTCCTCTTCCTTCTTCCTTCACCACCCCACCCACCCCACCTTTCAAATATTGCATATTGATCCTAATTTAGTCCTCTTGGGTCATTTATGCAAAGTGAGTACTATCTTATTATTTTTTTACAGTATATTTTCATGACATCTGCAACTAATAACTTGATCAGATGGAATGTCGTAGGCAGTCCAGTCACTTCTAACTTTCTAGAAAGATGCACTATTCTTGAATCCTACACAAAATAAGGAAATACACAATCACTCTTCTAAACCCAGAAATCACCGAAGAATGCAACCTTTAGGTATGCTATGTTAAAGTCATGGTGATCACAAGGTAGCCTACAAAAAAATGACAAGAATTCTGGTAATCAACATCAGTTGCCACAAACAGGTCACAGATGAAACCCCAGAAATCAATGAAATGACTCCAGTTGAACAAAATATCGAGACTAGCACGCAAATACAATATTGAATATCCTACAATAAGCTGGGTATGAAGAAACCTTTACTCCCATTTGCAAGAAAATTGCTGAACATGATTTACTACTAATAAATGGACCGGGACAAAAGTACATGACCGAACCACCTGGAATAAGCTCAGCATTAAGGAACAATTCTTCCCACTTAAGTGAAAAATGGTAAGCAATACTGAAAATAAATGATTTGGAGAACATCTCTTTTCTTCTTCCAACATAAACATGGAAAACAAGGCAATGATTTAAATTTTACTAGAAAACATGAAAATAAATTTCAAGATTTTCTCAATTTCCTAGCAAACAAACATCGAGGTAAATATTTACAAAGGAAAACAGTTTTCCCTAATGTTTTCTATGCAATCACACAATCCTAGATGCATATTTGTCTTTTTCTAGTAAACATGCCCAAACAGCTTCAAATGTCGTCCAAAGCAAACAACGAACAGAAGCATGATAATTTCCTCCTTTTCGATCTCAAACGCTAACAACTGCGGATGAAATGACAACACCGGTCCCCAGTGGGAGAGACGGAAAATTGCATGCAAGACGACCTTAAAGGAGAGGGAAAGACCAAGAAATACTATAAGAATCACCTCGAGAAGTCATCATTTCCAAGTTAAAAGCGAGAGCGTACCAGGTTGCCATTTTGGGGCTTGGGGTCGCCGCCGGAAGCGACGGTGTCGGAATCTTGGGCCCGGACGAGCTTCAAGCGGCATCTGCTCCGCTTAGGAAAAGGAAAGGCGACGGAGCGCGGGAGAAGAGAGGGAGGAGAGTGGGAGGAGAAGCAGAGGGACGAGCGAGAGGAGGAGGAAGGCGACGGCTCAGAAAGAAGCTTGGAGGCAAGGAGGGATGACATGAGAGCTCCCTTGCTCGCTCTTCCCTCTGACGGTGTCTACGAGGTGCTCACTCTTTTGCCTCAGTAAAGAGAAGTTAGAGGCTCAGATCTCGCCCGTTGGATCAGCGGTTTTTGAGGGCAGTCCGTGTAAATAATATAGTTCAAAGCCCACTTCGGATGAGATGAGCAGAGTCTTCTTTTACCAACCTTTTGCCTCGTGTTGGCACCGAACAATAACAGCTCCCACACACATTATATCAAACACAGTTAAGGAGAGGATCTGATCGAGTTCGACGCGGCTTTATTGAGATCAAAGAGTTGCTTCCCTCTGCCACAGACCACTCTCCACGCTCGCCTCCGCTCCGTTACATGCAGGACTCGGAGAAGCGAAAGCAACGAGCAAACTCGAACAACGAGTTGCTCCTCTAATAAGGGACAGCAAAGGCAGAGAGGATCTCCAATGGCCTCGAGGCTCGGCTCTCTCCCTTCCCAACTCGGATCCCCTCCCCTGCACCACCGCCACCACCGTCGCTGCCGCCAGTTTCCCTCCGTCTCCTGGTGCCGAACGTCGACGCCATCGGAGCTCCGTCTCCTCTCCGCTTCTCCGTCCCCAGGCAAGAAACCTCCTCCATCTGTTACATATCTGTCAACGTTGGATGATGACAAGGAAGCTCTTCTAATTCGTCTGTGATTCGTTTATAGTAAATGATCTTGATACAAATCTATGTTTCTCATCGAAGATTGAAGATCGAAGTTCTACCGGAAAACAACGTCAATGGGATCTCTCATCATTGAGGTATATTGAGGGGTATTGTTAGAAGGTAATTCAAGAACCATATAAAATTGAAGTAGATAATTCAAGTCCTATAAAATTGAAGTAGGTAATTCTGAATTGCTATCAGAGTTGTTCAAACCACAGTTGTGGTCAAATCTCAAGTCATGAAGAAACGAATGAGAGATTTTGTCAGAGGTAAGTGAGGAAGATGTTCTTTAAGAAGCTACAGTTTCAATATTATCCGAGATTGACTGATTTCTGTTAAGTAGTTTGGCATTATGGTTCCAGTTGAGTATATTTACTTTGGAGCTTTCGAACAAGATTGGTCTATTTTTTTATAAAGCTATTGGAGGAACTCGTAGAAACATGAAATTGTAAGGTATTCTTTTGTAAGTTTATGTATTGCTACATTGGCAGTTACTACACAAATCAGTGACATGAATCACTCTTTCTCTCTAGAGAGAAACCATTCTCTTTAAATTATTTACTGGGTTGAATTCTAAGATGTTCCGTGAATGAGAACCCCTAATAACACTAACAAACATCAACTGAAAAATATATTAACAAACATTTATAGATTGATTAAGATTTAATTTTTGATATTTCTATATTAATTTAACTAAACAAAATAAAAATATTTATTTAAAGAGTTAAGGTCCATTTTAGCCCCTGTGGTTTTAGCCATGGACCACTTAAGCCCCTATGATTTACTTTTATCTAAAATAACCCTACATTTTAAAAAACGTAGCATATAAGTCCTTCCCATCAAGTTTGAGTTAACAGACGTTAGAGTATACTTACGTGGCATGATGACTCACAATAAACTATTAATATAATGACACATGTGATTTCAATTTAAAAAAGTATTAAAGTTCATTTTAGCTCTTGTAATTTTGGTCATGGACCACTTAAGCCCTTATGGTTTATTCGTGTTTAAATTAACCCATATATTTTAAAAAACGCAGCATATAAGCCCCTCCCGTCAAGTCTAAGTGAACAAACATTAGAATCTGCTTACGTAGCATACTAACTCACAATAAATCATTAATATAATGATATATGTAATTTGAGTTTAAAAACTGAGATCACCATCAGTGGCGAGAGGAGGCATCGTCGTGGAAATGACCACTAGCAGCAGCACCAAGTCATTGCTACCTAGTAGGGCATTGTACGCATGCAGCCTCTCCCACGCTGACAACGAGCTTAGGAGCTTATAGTCCTGCCTCAAGTGGATGTGAGTCGACCAGTCCGACACTAGGCACGTAGTGGTCTCCTAGCCCCTCTTCCTCCTCTTGGGCGTCTTCGTCCTCACCGCCTCCCACTTCGTCCTCTCCTACGCCCCCACCCGTCGTGCCTACAACATATTGGTCCAGCTCTCCGTCACCTCCGCCTCCGACCTCTCCTACCTCTGCCTCTCCGCCTTTATCCACCACTACGACCTCCGCCACTTCCTCTTCTTCGACAAGATAGACCTTAACTTTTTTTAAAACTTAAACTAAACGTGTCATTTTATTAATGGTTTATTATGAGTCAGCATGTTACGTAAGCAAACTCTAACGTCTGTTAACTCAAACTTGACGAGAGAGGCCTATATGCTACGTTTTTTAAAATGTATGGATTATTTTAAACACGAGTAAACTATAAGTGCTTAAGTGGTCCATGGCCAAAATCATATAAGCTAAAATGGACCTCAACCCTTTTTTAAACTTAAATTAAATGTGTCATTATATTAATTATTTATTATGAGTCAACATGTCATGTAAGCATACTCTTAACATTTGTTAACTCAGACTTGATGGGAGGGGCTTATATACTACGTTTATGAAAATATATAGGTTATTTTAGACACGAGTAAACCATAAGGACTTAAGTGGTCCGTGGCCAAAACCATAGAGGCTAAAATGGACCTTAACCCTTATTTAAATCTTTATTAATTTGAGTCCGACATCCATATTCAATCTATATGATATTCCAAATATTATGTGGAAATTCATACTGTTAGAAGCCATTTCTTTTTGTATTAGAACACTATGCTCAATGAATATGGTTTGTAGTAGACTCTTCTTATCAACACTGATAAAAATAAAAAAACCAAAATTCTTGTAAACCATGTTGCTGTAAACAATATAGTATGTTCTAAATATTTCACAAAAACGATACAAAGATGCACACATTAGCAATTCCTTTAAAATGTGGATGCTAATGAGGGCAAGAAGGCTAATGAATCCACTACAAGCTTAAGATGTTAAGGAGAGAGACTCTATTTTGGACTAGTCATCTTAACAAGAATTCTAGTCCTGCTTCAATATCTTTGATGTTGTTCTGTAATGTTTGGAACCAAGGTTCGCAATACCGTACCGTACCGGAGTTTCGATCTGGGCTCGATACTGGTATGGTACGGTATACCGCTCGGTACACCTGGGTGTACCGAGCGGTATATTCAGGCGTGCCGAGCACTGTAGCAGTTCTACAGTTCTACAGTACTGCTACAGTGTCGGAACGGTAACATATGGTCCGCGTACCGAAAGTCTGTCGGACCGGGCTGTCACGACCTTAGCTGGTTTTGCCTAAGGCGTGCGGCACCCTCGCGCGTCCGTCCGCAAAGGTCAGCCTCCCCGAAGCCTCCCATTGTCCCTTAGGACCAACAAAAGAGAGAACGGGTTAAAAAGAACGCCTCAATCGGGATCCACAAGCAAACATGTCCGAAAAACACTTCATAGACAATGCAAATTACAAACAGACTTTACAAGCTCTGAATAGTTGCACAACAAAGGGTAAAATGGTCCATTACAGACCGAAAAGCTCTCGCTCGTGTCCACTTGACACAACCTTTATTTACAAGCCTAAAAAGGCCACCAACCCAACTAACATGGGACTATTTAGCCTTCGGCCGCCCCTCTATCTGCTGTACAAGGCATGAACATGCCAAAAGACAACGGACAGACATAAGCATTACATCCAACATCTTGTTTAGAAGTTTGTCCGTTACATTCTCCCCCACTTATCCCTTCGACGTCCTCGTCGAAGCCTTTGTGAACACTGCAACTCTTCGCCTTTGCTGAGTCTTCAATCTTCCGCTCCAGCTGCAATGCGCCTCCTAGCTCCCAGCTGCTCTCCGCTGCTGTATCTGAGTAGTCGAACCTTTGATCCGCCATGCTGCTTCAACTCACCAATGACTCTGACTCTGGTGTGGGGGGTTGGCTAAGTTGTGTTGATCCTTGTTGATTCCTACGGATCCACCAAATGAAGGAAAAGACCATCCTTACTGCGCCAGTCTCTCAAAATTTCCACATGCTGCTTGAACTGGTGGATGCTTGTTGGAGCTTTAACGAGCATCGCCTCGCAAACTTCTGAAGTTTTGGGTCCTTCCTCCACAAAATCTGCTCATTGACTCTTCTTTCAGTTAGTTGTCACATCCAAGTAGGTTCGCATCACTTCCGCTTTCGATTGGCATTTCGTAGGGAAATGAGGCGGACAATCTACTCTCAGTAGCATTGATCACCGTTGGTGAGGATTTGACAACTATTGTCTTCCATTATCTTCGAAGGGTCTTTGAACTTGTGCAGCGCTCCTCTGCTGGATAGATAAGAGAATTGGGGTACTCAGTTTCGCCCATTCTCTTAAGAGTTGAGAAGGCAAAAGTTACTTGACTTCGCCCGCCTCCTCGAGGTTGTACTTCATGCATCGAGCTGGTTACTGGCCTTCGCCTGCTCTTTGCTCACACTTCTGAAGCACTTGAAGTGTTTGCACTCCTTGCGTTGAGTTAGCTACTGTGATTCACCTTCTCAATGCCATTGAACTTCTGGAATGCAAGAAGTTTTCACCCCAACTTGGAGTAATTCTCTGATAGATGAGGTCGCCTCTGGGATTGTACCGTCTTCTCCATCAACCCTGCCGCCTACTCCACTGAGTAGCAAAGGTACAGCACCGCGTACTGCCTGCTTCGTTCCTTGGTCGTGCACTCTTGCATGACCCGAAGTCCTTCACTTACGGCTATCTTGATGAGAAACTTGTTGACACCGGTCTTACGAAGTTTCTTGGCCTCTGCCCTTCAGCCTTGTCTCGGTACTTGGAGATTGCCTCTGCATGCTCCACCTCCTCTGCCCCTTTCACGACCAAGCGTTCTCCCTCCATGAGAGCAAGGGATCAATGACTTGCACGGAAGTCCCGCCTCTGCGGTACCATGGCGCTGCCATGCCCATGGCCCTACTATCCGTCGCCTCGCCTCTGTATCCCTTTTCTTCACAATCAGTAGAGATGTCTCCGTGGCACTCCTCTGAGTCCACCTCCATTCTAACTGATGCTTGATTTTGGGTAGCTAAGTCCCTTTGGACTCATCGTCGCTTCCTCGCCCCTTTCGACCCCCTGCTTCAACACCTCTGTGTTCTCCAAGCAGTCCGTTTGGTCGATGGAAAGACAGACTGCAACTCCCATGCATGGCCTCTGCCATCACGTTGTAGAGTTTGCACCGATTCTGTTCTCCTTAGCTTCCTTGGTAGCAACGTTCGCTTACTCGACCTTGTCCTCTGACTTGTCGGGCTCCCTTAAGCGAATATGAGCTTTGGAGCAATCCAACTCTCCAGTTGCTTCGATCATACCTCTGCATGATCAAGTCCCTCCCATGGAACTCACTGGTACTTGCATTCGAACTTTTCCCTTGGTGGAACTAAGCCCCCATATGCTGATGACCAAGGTTTTCATCCGATGCAAAATTCGATGCACGCCCGGAAGACCCGCCTCTGCGGTACCATGGCCTTCACTCCTTGAATCCATAGCCCTTCTTGCCGTCGTGTTGTTCATCGAAGTGGAGCTTCCAGTAACTCCCGATCATACCTCCATATGATCTCATCCCTCACGGGACAATGTCGTGTGCGTCGCATTGCCACAAACTGTTCCACCACGATCCGCTGCACCATGTCGCCTCCTGGTGACATCTCCATTGCATTCTGATCCTTGTGGAATAAACTTGAATTGTGAACCCTCCATGTGTGGCCTCTGCCAATACATCGCAGGGTCTCCTCCACTTTCGAATTTGTTCGCTCCTTTGGCAATCGACCTTCATCCACCCACTCTTGGGTCACACCTAGATGAAGCACCGCTCTAGGACAGTCCGTCGCCTAGTAGCTCCCGAAGTCCACCGACTTCACTATAGTTTGTGCACCATTGTCTGGATGGGCCTCTGCCCCTACCAGCACAATCTCCGCTGCGCACTGCTTCCTTCATGGCAACTTGAATGGAAACACTGTGGCATATTCTTCAAGAGTAGCCGCCTCTGCGTCCTCTTGCCCCGTGCTAAGGCCTCCTGAACCCAACTTCGCCTCCGCAAATTGAGCCGCCTTAGTTCCTCCATCAAATGCTCCTCCGAGATAAGGTGCATGTGCCCAGAAGCTCCCTTCGTCTTTGGCACCATGCAAGATGAGTCCGCTCCGTCAGAATGAAGGACCCATGGAACAACATGATCCTACCCTTGCCTCTGCAAGAGTTCATGTCTTTGACCTCTGTCTAAGGAAAGCACTGTGCTTCTGCTCCATGTTCCAACTTCTCTGCTGGCTCCATTCAGGCGGCTTGGGTACTTCGCCAAGTTACACCCGAGTTGCTCCGCTCCTCTTTTTTGCATTGAGTCGATGGTGGCCCTCGCGCCCACCATTCCACGGGTCAACCCTCCCTTGAGTCCGATCTCCATATCAGCTCTAAGTGTGCCTTCATTAAAGTTGTTTCAGGTCGCTCCCCCACTTGATCTCGCAATGCATCCACCAATGCATTCTCTCGAGCGAGATCATGCGGCAACTCCTCGCTGCTTGCTCGGTCCATTGAGCTTCGTGGAGTTGTTATTTGTGAGGTACTCCTCCTCAACATGTGAAGTCTGTCTCACATGATTCTCCCTCTGGAGTGCCGAGACTTATCCCTCCTGGTAACCGTCCCGTTGGAGCAACATCTCTCTTCGTTTCGGAGACCACCATCCCCTTGGACTACTCCGATCTGCTGAACAAACTGTGCATTGTTCTGCCTCCTGCAGACGCACTTGCTAGATTGCGCCTCCACGTCAATACAACCACCGCTGCACCCCTCAAGGTCTAGCAACATGCTGAACTCGTTGCACACTTCAGCCTCCTCCGGACGTATCCTTCGTATGCCGAAGAGAAAGTTTCAATGCTCCATGGTGCCGAGTCTCGGTCGCCTTGGGATGGCCACGAACATTCCATCGTCCGCATACAAGCCCATGCATGAGTACCAAATTCTTCGAGTTAGCAATTCCCCTCACCTCTGTGAGCTTTGCATAACTCTTTTGGTCGTTGAGCAACTCATTCCACCTTGGATGGTCTCATTCTTGCCAAGCTCCTCGCTTGCCTAGAGCACCATCAAGTATAGTTGTCAACGTTGAGTCGTAGCTCAAACTCAACCATCCCAACCTTTGTGCGCTCCAAATTCAACCAAGCTTGTCTGTTCTCGTGGTGCCTCTTGCGCGAAGGGTTGGCCATTCCTCTGAATGCCAATCTCGGATGCTCGCTCCTTTGAGCGACTCTTTTCCCTACATCTCCATGCCCGTTTTCCCTCAAACGGTCGCGCGTGTGCTGACTGCCCTCAACGCAGCCCCGCTAGGTCCCCCACGTTTGCATGTCAAGTGTTTCTATAAGTGCTTGTCCCGCTCTGATACCATAATGTCACGACCTTAGCTGGTTTTGCCTAAGGCGTGCGGCACCCTCGCGCGTCCGTCCGCAAAGGTCAGCCTCCCCGAAGCCTCCCATTGTCCCTTAGGACCAACAAAAGAGAGAACGGGTTAAAAAGAACGCCTCAATCGGGATCCACAAGCAAACATGTCCGAAAAACACTTCATAGACAATGCAAATTACAAACAGACTTTACAAGCTCTGAATAGTTGCACAACAAAGGGTAAAATGGTCCATTACAGACCGAAAAGCTCTCGCTCGTGTCCACTTGACACAACCTTTATTTACAAGCCTAAAAAGGCCACCAACCCAACTAACATGGGACTATTTAGCCTTCGCCGCCCCTCTATCTGCTGTACAAGGCATGAACATGCCAAAAGACAACGGACAGACATAAGCATTACATCCAACATCTTGTTTAGAAGTTTGTCCGTTACAGGGCGGTACGTACCGGTACTGCAAACCATGTTTGGAACCACTCTTGTGCCTTCTTTACCCTCCCATCATTAGCTTCAATATCCTCATGTTCACCCTCTTAGGCCACTTTCCTCTTTTGAAATGCCTTTGAGATAAGAGAACATATGCTAGTTTTGGGTTTTGGCCTTGGCACGGACAAGAGTTAAAGATTGATTAAAGAAGAGAGATGGTGAGATCTCTTGCTTCCTTCAAAGTTGTTATCACCATCCATGAATCAGATTCCTTATCATCAATACAACATAAGGCGTATTTATCATCCATCTGCTTCAGGAATCTGAAGCAATTCTTTACATCTTTCTCTGCCTTGTCAGGATGAACGTAAGCTTGCATCTTGCTCTGGGCAACTGTTTCTCCTTGTCTTCTAAAAATCATTTTGAGGCCTTTAATCTGATCCTTTTTTGAGATCATGCTGTCTCTCATGGTGCTAAGCAAGTCCAACAGCCTGATGGACACATCCAACTCCACTTCCACCATTTTCTTTTGTTTTGGATTCAAGAAGATCTGGTTGCTGCTAGGCAAGCAAAGAAGCTCCTTGATGCACCTGTACAGACCTTGGAGCCCTCTCAATCCCTTCCATATCATATAGGTTGCTGAATAAGATTTAACTACAGAAGACTTGACCGGCTGCAGCTCCTCTTCCACTCTGAGCATGAGGGGATGATCTCTCAGAGGCATGCTAGTGGATCGGGACATGGAAAAGCTGAACTGATGCCGCAGGGGAATCAACCATATTTACGATGTGATCTTGGAAAACCTTTGCCATTTATTATCAGCTGAACAAATAGGATGGGAAGATGTGACTGACCCTTGAACTCATCCTACTTGTAGACTCAATTACTTGGAGCAGATGGGAGGCAAATGGAATCTTACCAGCTCAGCTCAACCTGATATGTGAAACTTGGTATTTGGATTTGGTATCCTTTTTGCTAGGCAAGTCTGACTTATATCTCTGTTCTTTTTTACTATATTCCAGCTCCACATGCATGTGTTAGATTGTGACAGAACACCTCAATCTTTATTATATACATGTTTGTTTTTTGAATCTTTAACACGTCCTTTAAACAGATTTGGATTCTGAAGTCTGTGAGCTGGTTTCCTAGCCTTGTTGATCATTGTACTAATCTAACATACATGGGTGTTATATGTCTGCTTTTTAGGTCAAACCTTGAACATAGTCTTTATTATATACATGTTTGTTTTTTGAATTTTTAAATCTTACTTTAAACAGATTGGATTCTGAAGTCTGTGAGCTAGTTTCCTAGCCTTGTTGGATCATTTTACTAATCTAACATACATGGGTGTCATATGTCTGCTTTTTAGGTCACACCTTGACCATAAGGTTTATGAATAAATCCATGATCAATTGTGTATGCTAACTGCAAGTCACACTGGTGAATATATCGATAAGCAACAATCAGACAAGGAATCAGAAGAAGAAAAATTACATATGTGAATATATATATCTGTGTGTTTGGTGTGCATATGGTAGCAAAATCTACATGATGAGGTTCTTCGGAAATACATCTTTTTTAGCAAGACATTTGTCAAAGGATTTGAATTTACTTTTGAAGGCATTTTTACATCAATCATATTAAATGGATTAATAGGAGTACTTGTAATTGAAAATTGATCTTTTTTATCAGTATTGAAAAACTAATATGAAGAAGGATTTTATTTAACCATGTTTATCTGCTTTGAGGACATGAAAATATAATAACTACTGAATTCCAAATTCAATTTATTATATTAATCACATTCATGAAAGCCACATTGTATGGAATTTAAACAATTTTACAAATTATAAGAGGTGTCACATTGAAAATGATTTTGCAATAGGTTCATATACCAAGGAGCACCATGTTCAAAGAGATTGTTACCAGGCTTCTCATCTGTTATCTTTTATCTGACATTATTGATGAAATATTTAAACAATCTACTGTTTTCTAATCAATGCATTAGCTTTTTCATTTTCTAAAATAATTTTTAAAAAAAGCAACATTGCTAAAAATAGAATGCAAAATCATTGTGGACCACTTTACGGTGAACAGTATAGTGTGACAAAAATGAGACAACATACACGCATTAGCAGTCCCTTTAAAATGCAGATGCTAATGAGGGCGTATGGGCAAGAAGGCTGATGAGTTTATTACAAGCTTAGGATGTTAAGGAGAGAGACTCTATTTTGGACTAGGCTTCTAAACAAGCATTCTAGTCCTGCTTCAATTTCATCAATGCTGTTCTGTAATATTTGCAACTGATCTCGTGCCTTCTGTACCCTCCCATCATCATTAGCTTCAATATCCTCGTGCTCCCCCTCACAGGCCACTTTCCTTTTGTGCAATGCCTTTGAGATAAGAGACCATCTGCTAGTTTTGGTTTTTGGCCTTGGCATGCACAAAAACTGAAGAATGGACTGAAGAAGAGAGACGGTGATTTCTCTTGCTGCTTTCAAAGTTCTGACCACTGTCCATGAATTAGATTCCTTATCATCAGTACAACATAAGGCATATTTGTCATCCATCTGCTTCAGGAATCTGAAGCAATTCTTGACATCTTTCTCTGCCTTCTTGTCAGGATGAAGATAAGCTTGCATCTTGCTTTGGGCAACTACTTCTCCTCGTCTTCTAAGGGTCATTTCGAGGTCTCAAATCTGCTCCTTTATCAAGATCATGTTATCTCTCAATTTGCCAAGCAAGTCCAACAGCCTGACAGACATTTCCAACTCCACTTCCACCCATTTGTTTTGTTGTGGATTCACAAAGATCTGGTTGCTGCTAGGCAAGCAAAGAAGCTCTTCAATGCACCTGTACAGACCTTGGATCCCTCTCAATCCCTCGGATATCATATGGGCCGTTGAAGAGGATTGAACTACAGAAGACTTGACTTTCTTCAACTCTTCTTCCACTTTGAGCATGAAGGGATGGTCTCCAGAAGGCATGCTGGTGGATCGGGCATGGAAAGGCTGGATTGTTTTCGTAGGAGTGTCAACCATGTTTACAATGCAATCTTGGAAAGCCTTCGGCTTCTGACTGTTGCAAACAGGATGGGAAGATGTGACTGACCCTTGAACTCTCCCTACTTATAGACCCAATTGCATATTGCAGATGGAGGCAAATAGAATCTTACCAGCTCAGCTGAACATGATATGTGAAGCTTGGTATTTGGATCCGGTATCCTCTTGTCCAAACAGGTCTGACTTTCTCTTTTTCTTTAACTGTTTTCCCAGCTCCACATGCATGTGTTTGTTTGTGATAGAACACCTCATAATCTTTATTATACACATGCTTGTAGTTTTGATCTATAGCTCATTTCCAAACTACGTTAGTTTTGTAATGATGAACTTTGGGTAAAGGTATTGAACTACCCTGAGATGCACGAGTGTCATGTCTGCTTGTTAGCTCACAACTTGAAGATAAGATCCATTATTAAATATTCTATATTGGTCGCTATACACATTGGCAAGTAATGCAATAGCCAGCAACCAGACAGGAACACAATACATGGGTACAAAAAACAATAGATAACAGGAGATATCAAATGGAGTTAGAATTATTATTAGGCTGATTCGATTTAGCAGTGTTATAATTATTACATGAGTGTTATATGCTGGCTTGTCTCTCCAACACAATCTGGCAACAGGTACACTGAAAATGAGTTATAATGACAATGATAGTCAGCTAAGCTAAACCTGTACGTGTGCATCATTGCCTTTCATGATGGATCTTGTAATGAATGACATATATAAGCAAGTTAGTTTCTGCTTATAGAAATCATACATCTTGGGATCTGAGACAGGCTTTTAGGTATGCTTTTATTTAAAATGTATAAAATGCCATAAGTCCACCTGTGATCTAACATGAGTTTGAATGATTATCCACCCTTTTGCATGAAATATTGTTGTACTCAATAATCAACAACTGGATGAAACAAGCTTATGATGGTGGCTGTGTTATCACATTGTTTAACAAATGAGAAGTAAGAAAACAAGATGTATTCTTGTATGGGTTACATTTGGGAAACAACATTTTTTGGTAATTCCTTTCTAGATTAACTAATTCACGTTATGCAGTTCTGATCACATTCTTCCAAAGGTGACCATGTTTATTTTAGTGCAATGAAAGGAGAATAATCTAGTTTTTGATGACAAGATTTAATACAATGAATATCTGTATAAATTATTTACTGTGTTAAAATTAGGGTGAGCTTTGGTACAACATTAAGATTACTCCTACGTAGTCTGAGTTATGAGGATTTGAGTCATGAAAATATTCTTATTACTTATAAAATAAAGGCAAAATAGCCTTGCTGTTTGTAGGAAATAGGCTATGTACATTGATTCGCTTGGGATCCCCATTAACAAGAGATTCATGTGCAGCTTATAGGAATAAGGTGAAATAATCTTGCTACTTGTAGGAATAAGACTGCGTACATCTATCAGTTCCACACACCATGTAAACAAGAGCCTCATGCATTCAGCCATATTGCAATGTGACAATGATTGTCTGAATAGTATGTTGATCAATGTTTGTAGAATACTTTTTTAATATAAAATTTGTCAATGGTTTTGGATTTAGCTTTGAAGATTTTTCACATTAATTATCTAAACAGATTAATATTTATTCATAATTGGAAATCATTCTTTCTAATTGATACTGAAAAGAATTGTGAAAAAAATGGTTTATTTAACCATGTGTTTTTGCTTCGAATACATTATGAGAATGTAATGAGTACTAAATTTCATTTTCAGTTTACAATATTACCCACCTTTGTGAATGCCAAACTTGTGGAATTTAGATAATTTTACAAATTACGACAGGTGTCACATTGAAAAAGATTTTACAATAGGCTCATATGCGCAGAGAGATTCTTACCAAGCTTCCCATATGTTTGTTTTTTTTTTTCCCTACTAATGAAACTGTTAAACTATCGACAGTTTTCTGATCTATGCACTAGCTTTACTGGCTTGTAAAATAATTAAACAAAGTAAAGGAAACTCTGATAAGAATAGAAAGCAAAATTATTGTGGACCATGCTTTAGAAAACAGTGTAGTGTTATAACTATTTCACAAAAATGATACAATATGAATGCATTAGCAATTCCTTTAAAATGTGGATGCTAATGAGGGCATATGGCGAGAAGGCTGATGAATTCATTACAAGCTTATGATGTTAAGGAGAGAGACTCTATTTCGGACTAGGCTTCTAAACAAGCATTCTAGTCCTGCTTCAATACCATCAAAGCTGTTCTGTACCGTTTGCAACTGATCTCGTGCCTTTGCCTTCTGTACCCTCCCATCATTAGCTTCAATATCCTCATGCTCACCCTCGCAGGCCACTTTCCTCTTGTGCAATGTCTTTGACATAAGAGACCATCTGCTAGTTTTGGTTTTCGGCCTTGGCATGGACAAGAAGTTAAATATGGACTGAAGAAGAGAGATGGTGATTTCTCTTGCTTCCTTCAGAGTTCTGACCAGCATCCATGAATCAGATTCCTTATCATCCGTAAAACATAAGGCATATTTGTCATCCATCTGCTTCAGGAATCTGAAGCAATTCTTAACATCTTTCTCTGCCTTCTTTTCAGGACGAATATGAGCTTGCATCTTGCTGTGGGCAACTGTTTCTCCTTGTCTTCTGAGAGTCGTTTCAAGGTCTCTAATCTGCTCCTTTATAGAGTTTGTGCTATCTCTCAAGGTGCCAAGCAAGTCCAACAGCCTGACAGATACATCCAACTCCACTTCCACCCATTTCCTTTGTTGTGGATTCGAGAAGATCTGGTTGCTGCTCGGCAAGCAAAGAAGCTCTTCAATGCACCTGTACAGACCTTGAATTCCTCTCAATCCCTCACATATCACATGGGCAGTTGAAGAGGATTGAACTACAGAAGACTTGACTTTCTGCAGTTCTTCTGCCACTCTGAGCATGTAGGGATGATCTCTAGAAGGCATGCTGGTGGATCGGGCATGGAAAGGCTGGATCGGTGTCGCCGGAGAATCAACCATCTTTACAATGTGATCTTGGATGGCCTTCAGTATGTATTATCAGCAGAGTCGCACAAACTGGATGGGAAGATGTGACTGATTCTTGAACTCTATCTACTTATAGACCCAATTTCATACAGCAGATGGAGGCAAATAGAATCTCCCCAGCTCAGGTCAACATGATATGTGAAGCTTGGCATTTGGATCTGCTATCCTCTTGTCCAGACAGGTCTGACATATTTCTCTTTTTTTTAACTGTTTCCAGCTCAACATGCATGTGTTTGCTTGTGATAAACTGTGCGTGGTGTTTGAATCTGTAGCTCATTCCAAACTACGTTAGTTTTGTAATGATAAACTTTGGGTATTGGACTACCCTGAGATGCGTGAGTCATCTGTCTGCTTGTTTGCTTACACCTTGAAGATAAGGTCAGTACTAAATCCATTATTAAATATTCTATACTGGTCACTTGGCACATTGACAAATAATGCAATAACCAGCAACCAGACAGGAAATATAAAAAAGAGTGGAAAAAACAATAGATAGCAGCAAATACCACATGTAGTTTGCAAAGTACGTCATTAGCAATCTTATAATTGTTAGGCTCAAATAATTTAGCAATTTTATAATTATTATGAGTGTTATATGCTGGCCTGTCTCTCCAACATAGTCAGATAACACGTACACTGAAGAGTAATAATGACGATAAGAGTCGGCTAATCAAACCTGTACATGTGTGTCACTGCTTTTCATGATGGATCTTGTAATGATATATCTAAGCCAGTCGGTTGCTGCTTTTATGAATCATACATCTCGGGATGTCAGACAGGCTTTTGAGTATGCTTTTATTTAAAATGTATGAAATGTCGTAAGCCTGCCTGTGATTTAACATGAGTTCACCTGATCATGCACCCTTTTGTGGGCAATCTAGAAAAAAAAGGTTTCTGTCAATTTTTTTCTTCCTGTTTTTGAGTCATGAACCTTCTCTTGCATCAGTCTTGAAAATTGTGTATTCATAATTATTATCAGCCGTTGGTTCTGGTCATTCTCTGCCTTCTTGTCATAATGAATGTAAGCATGCACCTTCGTGCTTTGAGCAGCTATTTCACCTCATCTTCTAATGGTCATTTTGGGGTCTCTTATCTGCTCCTTTATCATGCTCTCTGTCATGGTGCCAAGCAAGTCCAACAGCCTGACAGACATCCAACTCCACTTCCACTGATTTCTTTTGTTGTGGCTTCAAGAAGATCTGATTGCTGCTATGCTAGCAAAAGAAGTTCCTTGCTGTACAATGAGATCTCCAAAAGGCTTCAGCAAGTACCATCAGCTGTGGACTAGTAGAGCAAACAGGATGGCTATCTTTGAATGACCCTTGATTTCTCACTGCTTTTAGACCTTGTATCCACTTCTCTAAACAGGTCTGACTTATTTCTCCTTTTTAAAGTTATTCCATCTCCACATGCATATGGTGGCTTGTGATGGAACACCTCATAATCTTTATTATATACATGTTTTTCATTTGAGTTTTAACACTTTAAACACATTGGATTCTTAAGTCTATGGTTTTGCTTTCTAGCCATGATGTGGATTGTAATAATGTAAGATGCACTGTTGTCATTTGTCTGCTTGTTAGGTCACATTTTAAAGGTCAAGAATAAATCCATGAACAATCCTGTATACTAAGGACAAGACACTGGCAATCATGTATACTAACTACAGTTGCTAATGACACACGTTGCAGAAAAGCTGATCCGATTATTATAACAGTAGGATATTGTGAATAGAGACTATTTTGGATTAGTGTTCTAAACAAGCATTTCAATCCTGTTTCATTAACCTCAATGCTGTTTTGTAATGTCTGCAACTGATATTGTGCCTTATGTATCCTCCCATCATTACCTTCAATGTTCTTCTGCTTTCGCTCACAAGCTTTTTCTTTTTATCTTTTTGCAATGCCAATAAGAGACCATCAGGTAGCTATGCATTTTGTCCTTGGCATGTGGACTAGAAGATAAAGATGGATAGAAGAAGAATATTGATGTTCACTTTTGCATCACTTGAAGTCCTGATCACCAATGTTCATTGATCATTGCCCATGTCATGTGTCAACATAAGATGTGTCATCCATCTACTTCAATATTTTTTAGCAATGTGAGCATGCATCTTGCTCTAGGCAACTGTTGCCCCTGGTCTTCTAAGGGCTATTTGAAGATCTCTGGTCTTCTCCTTTATTGTCACCATGCAATTTATCATGGAGCCGAGCAAGTCCTACAGCTTGACAGACCCATCCAAGTCCACTTACACCCATTTATTTTGTTCTATGTTGGAGTATTTACTGCTATGCAAGCCAAGAAGCTCCTCGATGCACTTGTACAAACCTTCAGACTTGATCTTCTGCAGCTCTTCCTCTACTTTTAGCATGAGAGGGTGATCTATAGATGGCTTGCTGATGGTACAAACATGGTAACACCGATTGGTGTTGTAGGAGGACCAGCTATACATATCAGTATGTTCTTGGAAGGCCTTTGGAATAAATTATTAATTGAAGACTACGGAAAAGAAGGATGTGAAGATGTGAAAGAGCTTGGAACTTCGCCAACTTAAAGACCCAGTTTCATGAAGCAGATGTGAGGCTAGTGGAATTTAACTAGCCAATATGGTACATGAAGCTTGCAATTTGGATCTTGTAGCCTCTTCTTCGAACAGGTTATGTTCATTTCTCCTTTGTTAAGTACTACTTAGTTCCACATGCACGTGTCAGGCTTGTGATGATACACCTCACCACCTATATTTTAAACATGATTGTAGTCTAGATCTTAGACACCTTCTTCAAACAGGTTAGATTCCATTGTTTGTGAGTTAGTGTTGTAGTTTTGATATTGATTATTGTACTAATCTAAGTTGCATGAGTTTGATGTCTGCTTTCTAGGCTACACCTTCATGCCAAGCATGGTTTATCTTATCGGTCCGTACCGATGTACCAATCGGTCATCGGTATGGTATTTACCAAACTGTACCGACACATGATATGGTGGAGCGTACCAACAAACCGGTATGTACCGTCTATACCGATCCTTTGTTGGACCAGAACATACTGCCCATACTGGGCGGTACTCTGCAGTATGGTGAATCTTGATGCCAAGGTCAAGATTAAATGGAAAATAATCATGTATACTAATTACAAGACACATTTGCAAAGGGCAATAGTCCATAACCAGAAAGCAAGGGCACTTGATCAAGTATCCTAGTGACTACAAACTAGAAAATAAGGCAATAACCAACAACCAGAAATTAGTAAAAGAATCCATGTATGTGTCTTTTAAGTACATGTGTGGCAATCATAAAATTTAAGCAATGGGATGTTTGGACTTTGGACTGTTTTTTATCAGAGTTTTTGAAGTTATAATTTCAGTCATAGAGAAGTAAATGCGATGCCTTGAGGATTTCCAGTGTAAGCAGTGACTTGAATAAGAAATCTGAGTGAATTCTTGAGACAACAAGAAGATCGTATTGGATTTTAATAGTATACAGATTACTGTACAAAACTGTTAACACTGATCAGCAGATCTCCTAAAATCTGGATGCTGATCATAGCATACAAGGTTTCATGAGCTACTTATGAGCTTAGGATGTTAAGAAGATGGACTCTGCTCTGAATTAGCTGCTTGAACAAACTTTCTATTCCACTCTCAAGATCTTTAGTGTTGTCCTCTAGCATTTGCAATTGATCGTGGAATTTTACTACCCTGCCGTCACCAACATCTTTGCAGGATATGTACTCCAGCGAAGCATGCAGTGAGAACAAATCTGATCTTTCAATTCCATTTCCATCCTCCTGCTCCCTCTCGCATGCCACTTGCTTCTTGCTCAATGCCTTGGAGACAAACGACCACCTTCCTGTCTTTGGTCGTCCTGCCTGCAATGACAAGAAAGACGGCACTAGATGGATGAGAGACAATGTGATCGCCTTCAGTTCCATCAAGAGCCTGCTCACTATTGGTTTTCCACAGTCCTTGTGCGCACATTTTCCCTCCACCTTCAATGATCTGAAGCAGTTCTTCACATCCTTGTCTGCCTTCTTGGTAAAACGAAGGTAAGCATTCACTGTTCTTTCTGCTGCAGCAACATCTCTTCTTCGGAGCGCCAGCCGAAGGTCTTTGATGTGCTCTTTGATCATAGCCAAGCCATCTTTCAAATCACTGCACAAGTCCAGCAATCTGACGGACCCATCCAATTCATCTTCCAGCCATTTCTTCTGCAAGGAACAGTGGTTGCATGGCAAGCGAAGAACCTCCTTGATAGATTCATACACAGCCGCAAGCTCTCTTAGCCCATCGGAGATCATCTGTGGCGATGAAGGAGAAGATGTTGCTACAAAAGTCCTAAGCTTGCACAGATCTTCTTCAACTCTAAATATCACAGGGTGAGGTCTGGAAGGCATGCTAATGGAACGGAGATTGCAAGGCTGGGATGTCATATTTGCTCCTGGCCAAAAGTAGGGGGGATCACTCAAGTTGTGTGACTGCTGAAGATGATCAGAGGAAATATGTGTATCCGATGGGGATTCATCCTCAGACTCCCTCTTCTTATAAACCAGCATGGATACCCAGAGGTTGGTCAGACGAAGGGGACAACAAGAATCCCTCTTTCTTGAGTTGTCATGTGATGCCAATGTGGTTCTTGGCTTGCAATGTGATTTTTGTGCCATCACCCAGCATCTCATTGTTTCATCAGTTGGCAGCAAAGAAGCAAGACAAGATTGGCAATAATTATTATTGGTGGGTACAACCGAAAACCACAGGGAGAATCTGATGCACAGGTGCAGTGTACACATAATGAACTGCTTTAAGTGAGTACTTGTTTATGATGCACAGGTGCTGTGTGCCTGCTTGTCTGCCCAACGCTCTTGTAAGTCTCTCTAACCAGCCTCTGTCATGGTTTGCAGGATGAGCTGCATGTATGAGTTGGGGAATGCACCTCTTGCAGTGATCTCAAAGCAGGATTGTCTCCTCATCATAAATGGTTCCTAGGTATTATTATATTCGAGCTTCACCGGCTAATTCTGGATCTCGAGGTACATCTGCATGAAACGATGCCATCTTCCCACCTGTTCTCAAGGTAAGCCTCGTTCTCAGGCTTGTCGATATATTTCTTGCTTGTTGTAAGAGTCCTATGCAGTCATTGATAGATATGGGAGAGGCAGCCACCGACCATCAAGATATCACTTGTCCCACACGCCACTTTAACCTATCCGTCACCTTGCTTTCCGACGTGTTATATGGGACCCATGAGGTATGCTATACAACATTGATGGGAAAACTAACTTAGCTAACGATTACCGGATTCGACGTATAATCCCACGACTCATTAATGATCAGTTGACGCATATTACAAATAAGTCCCGTAAGTATATTCTTTGAGGACTTGACTTGATATATTCTCCAACTTGAATTCACCAAAATTAAGACTCAGATCATATGTAGCCTTTACCACATAAAATTTATTCATATGATTGTATCTGAAATATTCATTATTTATTAAAATTTTAAATTGGAATAGTAGTTTATTAATATTTTAATTTAATGAAAAATAGTTTATTAATATTGATTATATTTTCGTACTGGATCATCTAATATTGTTTCCCCAAAATTTTACATGTTATTTCTGGTATTTTTGTATGATTGAAATCATTATTCTCGAATTACAAAAGTTTCCGTAAAAAAATTAATTTGAGTTCGGGTCCGGACCGAACCAAAGCGCGGTCTGATCAGGCAAACCCAGCCGGAATCAGCCTGGACACGGGCGCGACGTGGGTTCGGCCCACATCCTGGCCCGACGCTGTTCGGCTCAATCTCGGAGCCTCTGGCTCAGAGGCCGGCGCGGGTCGACCCAGTCCTGTGTGGCCCCGTTCGGGCCGATACGGCCCAGCACCTTAAGCGCCAGCGGAGCCCAGCCGACAGCCCCTCTTGTGATCAGCACGTGCGGCTCACAACCGCCGGTTTCATCCCCTTGCAGGCTCGGCCAGGGTTGACGCCAGGATTCAGCCCACAGCTTCTGTGGTCACCGTTTTAGCCCAGCGAGAGCCGAAGTGACCACTTACTGAGGCTGAACCAAACCGGTTTTATCGATTTTGATCGGTTCAAGCCTCTTTAACCTAAATTAGATATAATCAAATATGAAGATTCCAGACTACTTCTATGAGAATTTTAGATTGATTCAATTAGATCCTAGTCGAATCTGAGTCCAGATCAAGTTATCAACTATGGTTGCAAGTCAATTGAAGTTTTGATTAAGAGATGACTTCTTATATTATTAATGTATGCATATGAATTTGATGTGATATGTCGATAGTCGTGGAACTTATCCATGGTCAAGAAGGCCAGTATATTGGTAGGAGATGATTGTTAGATAGTTCCTTTCGAAGGAATGTATTGACAGGTGAGGCATACTACAGTATCTACGATCGGGAGTGTAATATAGTTTCTCTCTATCTACTGTTTAAAGAAAATAGAATCTAACGAACAAAGCATCCTCATTCATTATTGAAAAAGTGCTCAACTAGAGTCCGACATATGCCAAATCTTCATACGATTTGAGATTGAACATACTATCGAGACTAGTTATTGAAATTTATGATCGAATATTTTGATATCGATTATAACTTACCGATAAATATTTGTACATATCTTATTATTGATTTTGTTATATATCTTAAGATGGTGATTACAAGGTTCCTACTCATCATTGTTGATTCATGTTATTAACGTGTTTTTAGAGTAGCTTTCGTATTCTAATATTGACTCTGGTGTCGAACGGAGCATCATCTATCGTTAGGTAGCACTGAAGACCTATAATTTTTGTGGTTCTAAAACATGTCATTAAGATTTGATTGCGTGATGTGAGATCCTATCATTTAAAATATGTTTAAAATTTAAATTAAAAAAAAAAGTTAATTTACATAGTATTTTTGTGTGAAAAATATCAAGAAAAAGAGGACATGGAATGTGATAAACAAACTCGTGATTGGTGCATATAACTATCAGAAATGTCCTGTCGAGACATAAATGGATTTAATTAAGTTGATTTTGAGTACGAATCAGATCAAACGTCAGCAAAGAAATTGGAAACGTTGAGAGATGGAATTAAATCAGATGCAAGTAAACAAAAAGTTGAAGTCAATTGATTGCCAACCTAATCCATGATTCATTCACACGACACGCATGTTATTCTCGTGCCTGCCTGCGAACAACACAAGTCACGTCTGTCTCCGCAACATAAAGTCTCAATCCACCACTTTACTGGTCCACTTTTCCTTCAAAGAAAATTAAGAACAGTCAATCGAAAGAATCGAGTGATGTCAAGTTTCCTTAGAAAAATCTCATTCACTCTCGTAGTGGAGGAAGGGGAAGAAGAATAAGAAGTAGAAGACAAGTGATGTGGATCGAACAATATAAAACAGGAGGAAGGTGTTAGGTGAATAATAATGATGTGAAGGACACAGATTAAAATAGGACAAAGAACAGTCCCACCTTGCTGACTACTGTACAAGTTAATTCTGCTTGTAGGTCAATTCAATTCGTGAATTCCGATGTGAAATTAAACTAAGGAAGTTCACACTTGAGGTTCGAGAGCTCCTGTTGTGGACATGCAAGAACCAATGAAAATAATAGAAGAAATTTGGCTGTAGCAGCAACCAACTTCGCTGGCCGAAGGCAAGAGCGAAGTTTCGCTTTTCTCACCGTTCTGATACCATGATGAAAATAATATAAAATAAAAATAATTATTGAATAAATAAAAAAACTTAAATATATTAACATGTCCATCTCCTATTTATACATATTAAGAGGATGAATTTTTCTCAACAAATAGAGGATTTTCTCAACAAAACAGAGAGATTTTTTTAATATATTATAAATAATTTTACAGTGCAGGTTAATTGAATTATTAACAAAATCGAGAGATAAGATTTACGTAAAAAAAGTCCTTCGAAAAAATTAATCTTCTACCATAAAATAATGAGATCATAAAATTTATTAAATATCATATGAAAAAAAATTGAGCAGAAGAAGAAATCGTAAGCATATATACCGATTAATTTAAAGAGTATTGTGTTTGGATCAACCTCCCGATCGCCTCTCTACTAAACTAATAATGATCATTACGATCGTTCAAAGCGACCACAAACAGTACACAATTAGGTCCTTACTAGCTTAGCTCTTTCTCAATCAAGATCATCACCTTCGAGTGACAATTTGATCCTTACTAGTTTAGCTCTTTCTCAATCAAGATCATCACCTTCGAGTGACAATTTGATCCTTACTAGTTTAGCTCTTTCTCTATCAAGATCATCACCTTCGAGAGTGACTATCAACCCTCCTTCCACTCCCTAAAAAATGAGAATCCTTTTCGACCAAAGTCTTCCGACTACCAAAAGAAATGGAGGGAGAAAAATCATTTTGATCCACGTACCGACATAATCATTTGTCATACAATTTGTCACATTCTCGAACAATCATTGGCTTTGAATCAGCTTGTGAGTTATATGAGATGTATACATCTTAATTTTTTATCCTTTGATCCACGTACGGACATTCACATTATGTCTGGTTCAGTAAGATCCAAGTATCCATGATCAAATCTATCATAAACTTTAATTATATTTAAAATATTTAAATTACTATATAAATATATTTTTTCTTCTTCTTCTTCCTACTATTATTATGTACTGAAACTGAATTGAATTGGAATCAAAACCGAGCTAAACTAATAATCTTGATTTCTGATATATATATAATCGATTCCAAATCGACCCCAAAAGGATTCTCAATTATCGATTCCGGAACCAAAACCACCGATTCCAGAATCCAATAGGATCAGGTGTTCTTTCTTTAGTAGATACGAGGATTCCTAAAACAGTAAATAAAAATACCAGGCTGGCTACCGTAGACGGCCTAAAATGCCTATCATTGGACGTCTACTGTGGCACGAGACGTAACCCAGTAATCCAACACACGTGGATCGAACGCTACTACACATCCAACTGGTACACCAAGTGGGCACCTGAGAACACGCTTTGCCACACTCACATGTACTATCGATGCCCTTCCGCTGTGGAAGAACACGGAAGAAGTCTTCTTCTTTTCGAGCTTATCCTGTGGTGCAGACAAAGAGACACAGCGGAAGGCTACTCCGTTTCAACCTCACCGTCATGCACCGCTTTCAGACGCGGTTCGCCCGGGGCTTTGTCGTCCCCGTTGCATGTCCCACACGGCGCAGCACAGTGCATGCCACATAAAGCAAACCCGACTCCAGCTTTTCTTTGGATCATCGCAGATCCAGGACCATTCAACGAGCAGAAACCCCTACCCCTTTGTTCGTTACCTCGCCATGATTGCTCCCATGGTCATCATTACGAGCTCAGCAACAGAGGGAGAGAGAGAGGAGGGAGAGCACAGCAAGCAAAGACATCACTGAGTTTTGCAGCAGTAGGCTAGCAGTACGTACAATTATAGTTGTAAGAGGAGGCAGAAACAAAAAAGGATCGACCCATGGCGGGGAATACAGTGGATAAGTACATGCAATTCCCATGCTCTCCTCATCCCCGTCGGGGGGACAAAATAGCTAAGGACCAAACCACAGCAGGGATCAGCATGGCTTCTTACTACCGAGTGATCTCAGCTTGGAGGGTGGACTTTAGGCCGACCTGCTCCATTTCCCAGCTCAGTTTGGCGACTACAGCATCCTCCACGGGCACGTATTCCTGCAGTATGACATTGAATAATGGGTGGTGTTTTCGCTTACAGTCTAAAGGGGTACGAGGGAATACTATATTAGACAGGGTAGGGGAGGAGAGAGAGAGAGAGAGAGAGGGTTGGGGGAGAACCAAGTCATTACCTCGAGCTTTTGGACGAGGTCATTGGCGGTGGGGGCGGAGACGAAGATGTGGCGCTGATATGGCTGGATGAAGCCGTCCTCCACGGCCTTGTCGATGAAGGCCAGCAGGGAGTTGTAGTAGCCGTCCACGTTGAGCAAGCCCACCTTCACAAACACCTTGCTGCGTTAGCGTCATCTCTCTCATGGAGCTATTGGGGGTTGGGAATGCTTACAGGCTTGTTGTGGATGCCGAGCTGCGCCCAGGTGATGACCTCCAGAAGCTCCTCCAGGGTTCCGTACCCACCTGAAGAGAACTCAGAGCAGGAGATAAGATCGAGAGGTGGTGGGTAACGAAAAGAGGAGTAGTTTTATGGAGGGGGGTCGGACCCGGCAGCGCGATGAAGGCGTCAGAGTGGCGGGCCATCTCGGCCTTGCGCTGGTGCATGCTGGCCACCGGCTTCACCTCCCCAAGCGTCTCCCCCGTAATCTGATCGCCATACAAACGCAAGAAATGATTCATACAGACATGGAAATTAACGAGAAGGATCTAATGAAGCGAACGACAACCTCTTTGGCCATCAGAGTTCTTGGGATGATCCTGCAAGAAAAAGAAGACGAAAGGTTAGAGACGATGCATCTGAAGGAAGAGAGAGAGACAGAGAGAGAGACGGTGTTGTCTGTGCTAACCCGATCACGTGGCCACCACCATGATGAACAGCTTCGGAGACCAGACCCATCAGCCCGACGCTGCCGCCTCCATACACCAGATCGACCTTCCTCGCCACCTGAGCAGGAAGGAAAAGAAGGCCTCAGCAGCTGCGCGCAGCAGCGCAGAGGAAGTAGGTAGAACAAAGACCACCATAAAAAGGTTACCAGCTCCTTTCCCAGCTCTACGGCAGCATCTTGGTAACAGTTCCTCTTCCCTGTGCTGCTCCCACAGAAGACACACACCCGCTTGAACCTTGAATTCCCCAACTTCACCTCCGCCATTTCCCACCACGCCAACAGGGTTTTTACTCGAGAATCCCCCACCCCCTCCTTTTCTGCCTGGCTGTGGCTTGGGAACCGCAGTTCTCTTCTCGAGATCCCTTCACTGGCCCCTGCCTTAAAGAGAGCTTCTGATAAGATGTGAACCAGTATATATAAGCCTTTCCTGGCCCTGTCTTTTTGATCTTTCCACTGCCCTGCACACCAAAGACAAAACGGGAAGAAAAAAATGAGAGAGAAAGAACGAAAGTGAGGTGTTTCATCAGCCCACGTAAATGCATATGTCGTTCTCAGCTCCTTTCTCTTGCGTACTTCTCGGAACACGGAAGATAACAGTATGGCAAGCTCAAATACACGGTAGAATACAGAAGATTCGAATGTTGTTGTGTGTGTGTACATATGTGCATTATAGAGAGAGAGAGAGAGAGACATTCTCAGCACAAAAGCACAAGGCAATCACGCCTCCGTAGTCATCCGCACGTGTAGGCCGTCCGCTTCCCTCGGAAACTCGCACATCCGAACTGTTCTCTTCCCTCTGCACGCCTACATCTCCCACTGCACTTGTCGTATGTGTTGCACCAGTGTGTGCGCGCGTCTCTGTCTCTCCATTAACTCTTTGGGCAGAAGCAGAAGCTACATGGTAGACTGCAAGTCAGCTAGGCATGCAGGACACAACAGCTGGATGATTACCGAAAGAGGAGGGCAGGGGAGGTTCAATTCAATAAAGCAGAATCATTCATTTGCTACATCCTCGCACAGGGCTGGCGAAGGAGACAGTGAGAGGGAAAGTGGACTCTCAGTTTTGTTCTCCATCCCCATCGCTGTCATCCTCTGTATCTCCTCCCTCTGGAGGGCTGCATGGGGGGTTCTCATGTTATCTCTGACCTCATTTCATATCTCTGCAACAAAACAACACAGTCTTGGAGACCTTTCATACCATGGGAATTAAAGCCAGAGTACCACAGTGGAGTAAAATAGCTGAAAGCTATGATAAATGCATATAAATATACCTCAGCGTTGAATGTTCTTCCTCCTCACATGAGTGGCTGCCATATCAACAAAACCAGAGCATACTACAAATTAAAAGGCTGACCGATGAACGACGTGTATCACCACGACTCACTGGTTTTCTACGGATTCCCTCCTTCCGAAGCAACTTCATCTTGTGGCTCGAATCGGTTGCGTCTAAGATCACATCAAGTCAATTTAGCCATTATAAAACTGCAATATATAATTATGTCTGCGGGACTTCGAACCTATTATAAACGTACATGTCAATCGGTATAAGTCGTATAACAGGGATTTTGTTCGTATATTTTATTTATATTCTTATGCTGTGTTTCGCGTGTTTGTATAAAGAACGCGTATTCTGACGCGCTCGAGGGCCCCAGCGGGGGAGCCAATCGCGTGACCAGGATTTAAACACGGTGGAGGAAGGGGTGACCGTACGCCGGTCGACGTGGGGCCCCAGCGGTTCGGGAAGCGTGGCAACCTTTGCACCGTACACTGATTCCATTCAGTACTCGATGGCCTCTGATACCGCGATCGCTGCCGTCGACGTGGCTCTCATCATTAAGATACATCAGGGTTCGACGCTTGTCGGACCCGCCGCCCACCATGCTCCCAGATCCGTGCGACCAGCATAGTGTCTTCGAGATTCGTTCATTCGTCTTGTGTTTGAATCAAACCGTTCATCAGTAATTGCACGATTTTCGAATTTGTTTATTAGCCAGTTTGACCGCATTCAAATAGAACAATAAAGTGACCCCATTGATCGCCTTCCCTGGCAAAGAACGGGACCACCGGGGCCCACGCAAAAAAGGTAGGGCTACCAACCAAACGCGGAGATCCTCCATCCCCGCCATCAGCCGCCGTTGAATCCGGATCAGACAGCGGCGGCGAAACGCCGTCACAAGTACGCCCTCCTTTCCGAGGGAAATCCCGCCGACGGACAGAAACGGCGGAATCAACGCCACTGGCGACGTGGTCCCCGCGTGGGCCCCCCCATGGACGGTGCCGCCAGCGGTCGTCTTGGACGGAGAGCGTGTTACGATGTCCCCCCACGTGGCAGTTTGCAAAATCGCATTTACAACCCTCTAAGGTTTGTGATCTTTTCCTTTCTTCTTTCCATTTTAAGTTTATCGAATACGTGAACATTGCAAGGATTAATACGTAAAAGAGAACGTCATCGGCAGAACGCGACTCAGCCGTCTGATCTCCTCTTTGTCAGACGCCGAAGTAGACCACTTTTGCAGCGGATCTTCTTCGATGGCCGTTCCACTCATTGTTGTTATTCTTTCCATGGCGGGATGAGTGGTAACATCATGCAATAAATTCCGGTTCCCTCGGCGTCATAGCCGACTAGTTAGCACGTGAGATGACGGTGCGCGTGGGCTTGGGTCTGGGAATCGGGGCTGTCACATTGTCGTGGTCACCGGCCATTGGATATTGACCCAGTCAACCATTATTGACGCAATCATATCATGAATAATCTCTCGTAATTACTTGATCATAAATGACAATATAACATATAGCCCCCTACTAATCTTCACGTAATTGTCTTTGATTTATGTTTTGATGCGTGTATTTATACTCTCATTCGACGAACAGTTCATGTGCCTAAGAAGAGTCGATGCCAACTTGACTCTCCCCCAAAATCTTATGATTTGGATTTATACATCACATGATTTGGATTGCACACATCTAACATTTGAGCCGGCGATATATACCAGAAAAAATGATTAATTATATATGAGATACATCACAATAACGTGGCCTCCATCATCAGCTCTTCCCTCTTCGACCAAATGCTGAAGCATCGGAACCCCTTTTACAAGTACGACGCTTTCATAGCCGCCGCGAACTCCTTCAGCGGGTTCGGGACGACCGGTGATGCCACCACTCGTGCGAGGGAAATCGCCGCCTTCCTAGCCCAAACCTCCCACGAAACAACTGGTAATTAAGGAGCTTTTGACATGTTAAGCTTCGCTAGCTGAATCATGCATGATAAGGTAAACAAACTGTTGATGTCGGAAAGGTGGGTGGGCAACGGCCCTTGACGGTCCATATGCTTCGGGCTACTATTATGTCACGGAACAATCCGACACATCGGATCACTGCCAATGGAGGCCGGAGTGGCCATGCGCTCCCGGCAAGAAGTACTATGGCCGAGGACCCATGCAGATCTCCTTGTAAGTTGATGCACTCCCCCCCTCTTGTAAGCATGCAGTGGATATCTCCTCTAAACAACTACCTCACGCTTCGGCAACTACAACTACGGACCGGCGGGGCAAGCCATCGGCGTCGACCTGCTCAACAACCCGGACCTGGTCGCCACCGACCCGGTCGTCTCGTTCAAGACGGCCTTGTGGTTCTGGATGACGCCGCAGTCGCCGAAGCCGTCGTGCCACGACGTGATCACCGGGCGGTGGACCCCGTCGACCGCCGATCAGTCCGCAGGGAGGTTGCCGGGATACGGTGTCGTCACCAACATCATTAACGGAGGGTTGGAGTGCGGGATAGGGCCCGATGCCCGGGTTGCGGACCGGATCGGATTCTACAAGACGTATTGTGACCTCCTGGGAGTGAGCTATGGAGACAACTTGGACTGCTACGGCCAGAGGCCTTTTGGATTTGCCTCCTTATCCGAGAGTCGAGAAGGCTAAATGTGTGTCGGCTTCAGCTGCATGATGGATGTACTAAATAAAGCAGCCGCCTCTCTTATCGCCACAATGTGTGGCAGCCCAGGATAAATTACCTGTGCCTGTTGTCACTCGACAATGTTCTCGAGTTCTTAATTCCCGCTATCCTGTAATAATAATCTTGTTTTCCGCGGGACAAAATTTAGTGTGTCGTGGCACGATGACTTCGACGATTGCGGCGTCATCCAAAACCAGACGGCAGGTTGCCGAGCAGGTCCGATACGATGGCTTGCCCGGCCGAACATGCAGCATGACAGACTTGGTGATTCGTGGTGAAGTGCTACCGTGGTTCCTCGTTGACTTCGACTCTGCTTTTATCGACAGTTCATCGTTTCGCTTGTAAGTCAACCACGCTTATTTTCTTGACCAGGTCAACGGAACCGAGCAGTAGTTTACGGAGAGTAGTGGCGTCCTCTATAAGCAATGCAATCCATTCTCTGCTTGCGACGGCAAAGAGAGTGAAAGCAGGGTGAATAAGATGATATGTATCCTCCTTGTCCTCCAAAGGATGCTGCAGTTATCTATAGCTTTCAGACGATTCTCTTCTTCCTTTCGTGTTCTCTTACTGTTCTGTTACCTTCTCTTTACATTCTCAGGACGGTCAAAGAGGTCAAAAAGAAGGGGGAAGAGTTACACTAGTGGTGCGTAAGATTCCCCTGACAAATCTTCCCCCTCTTCTCTCACAAGGATTCTGCTACCACAGTTACAACTTTGCTTTTGATATTTACTCTCTTTCTCTCTCTTCCCTCACTGACAGACAGCCATATCCTCCTATGTTTGTAGCCGGTTTTGGAAGTTGTACGCAGAGAAATTACATGTTTTGGCATGGGATATCTCTCTAACAAATAATCCAAGAGACTTTCTAGCTTGGGGTATGATCTGCTGAGCTATCATCTGTCACTCCTATGTCCTAAGTTCTTAACATTGGAATGACTGTTGGTGCAGTGAATGGAGGAGGCTTTACTGCTGTTACTGCTCCGCAGGTTTCATTTCTCTTGGTCACTTCTTCCATGCAATTTACCTTTACCCTTTGCTTCTCCTAGCCTGTGGTAATCAGACTCGCAGAGTAGAGCGAGAGCTAGAACAA
Source organism: Musa acuminata AAA Group (assembly GCF_036884655.1). Taxonomy (NCBI): domain Eukaryota; kingdom Viridiplantae; phylum Streptophyta; class Magnoliopsida; order Zingiberales; family Musaceae; genus Musa; species Musa acuminata. Next base: position 1,988,791 of record NC_088327.1, read on the forward strand.
ATGTCTTCTTGGTTCCCATGCCCGGTGGGCGTGTTGAGCTGTTCGTTTCAGAGCACGTAAAGTGTTTCCTAACTTCCTCCTCGATCAATCTGTTGAGAGCTCACACACCATCCGAATGACCAAATTCTGTTCATTCTTTAAAGAACACTCTTATGTTCTAAAGAGATTTAAATATGCTTTGCATGTCTCGCACTCACTGAGGCAAATCTTCTGCACAGATGACGGATGGCCAACGCACCCGAGAGTTCATGATGTCCCAGTGCACCTCGGACTCCTACGATCGCTCCATCGACATACCCATGGCTGATAACAATATGGACTCGGGTGCTGGTGGTGGTGATGATTCCCAGCCATGGCTTGCCCCGCAGGCAATGGCGACGGGCGCTCAAGCTCTTCCCTGGGATCTCTACGCCTCCCACTTGAACTTGTTCGACAGGACGAAGGATGACGACGTCCTGCACGATGGCTCTACCAGAAACTTCTTCCTTCTCGGCAATCTTCCACCTCCGCTGTCGGAGTCCATGGTCGCTAATGGCTTCCCGGAAGACGCATTGGCGTATCAGCAGTCGCTCCTGACGACCGCGAGCAATCTGCACTGCCACAATTTTGGTGCGGAGTCGTCAGTGACTCGGGAGATCGCCGGTCACGGTAAGGAGTCCCTGAAGATGGAAGGCAATGCCCGAATCGAGTCGGGCTCGGAAGGCAGCGACGATGACGAGGAGCACCGGCCGGCGAGGAGGTCGGGCAAGCAACACTGCTCGAAGAACCTCTTCGCGGAGCGAAAGAGAAGGAAGAAGCTCAACGATCGGCTCTATGCTCTGCGCGCATTGGTTCCAAAGATCACAAAGGTTGCAAATCATCTTCTAGCCGAAGGATCATAAGCCTTACTTCGTCGAACGATGCTAATGACAGAAATGTTGGCGATGGGTAGATGGACAGGGCTTCGATACTAGGAGACGCCATCGAGTACGTGATGGATTTGCAGAAGCAAGTGAAGGATCTGCAGGACGAACTGGAGGAGACGAATCAGGAGGACGACGGCCACGACAAGCAGATCGGAAGCAACCTCCGCAACAGCAACAGCCAAATGGATGTCCCGATCCCAAATGGGTGGCTGGATCACGACGATTCTGGGAACAATCCCAGGACGGCAGCCGCCGCCGACGATAACAAGCCATCATCCGACAAGGGTCAGCAGATGGAGGTGATCGATCGTCTTTACATGTTCTACCGCTGCAACACTAGAAAGCCCTCCTTACTGCATCTTGATGCACATGAGCAGCCACAGGTGGAGGTGAGGCAACTGGAGGCGAACGAGTTCTTCCTGAAGGTGCTGTGCGAGCACAAGCAAGGAGGGTTTTCGAGGCTGCTGGAAGCGATGAGCTCCCTGGGACTGGAAGTAACCAATGTCAGTGTCACCACGTACGGGAGCCTAGTCTTGAACGTCTTCAGAGTTGAGGTAATATGATCAAACTCTCAGGCTAAAGTCTCATGGAAATCGAGCTTAATTAAATCCATAGACGATCCATATGCAGAGAAGAGATGATGAAGTGGTGGAAGCAGATCGAGTGAGGGACTCATTGCTGGAGGTGACGCGAGATCCGCAAGGGTGGTCAGGGCTTGCACAAGCAGTGGAGTATCAGCAGCAGCACCCCCAGCACGGCCACAGCCACCACGAGCTCGGCTTCGACCATCACCTTCATTACCTTCACCACCAAGCATAGCTTGGCAACACAATGGTGTGCTTCACAATGATTGTAGTTTGAGCTCATCTACCGTGTTATTAGTCCTCTTATATTCTCTAGGAGAAATATAGAAATGGGGGCGTGAAATAAATCCAAAAACTTAGAGCTTTTCTTGGGAAATTATCAAAAAAATATTAGTAAAGAGGAAGCATTATTTTCCTTAATTAAAAACTGCCAAATATTTTCCAAAAATAAAAAAAGAGAAGACCTCATTTTCTTTCTCTTTCTTTTGTTTGATATGATGATTATTTTGCACACTGTACATTTCTCATTTGATTTCAAATTCTAAGATTTGGCGCCAAACTCTACAAAGAGGGCGTTAGTATATTAAGAAGCGCGACTCGCGTGTTCACCAGACTCCTGAACACCCTCCCGTTTCCCTCCTCCAATCCCTCCATGCTCTCCTCCATCGCCTCCATCGCCCCTTCCTCGCTTCGCTTCTTCCATGCCCTCCTCAACACCCGATCCGTCCAAGAACCCTTCGACAACGAGGAGGCGGCCGACGATGACACCGCCGCGATCGCCAAGAAAACCGCCATCGACGTGGCCGCCGTTGCCGCCACCGCTTCCGCGATGATGCCGGCAACCTCGGCCTCGGCCTCCTCCGCCCACAGCCCCGGGGTCAGGGACCGAGATCTGGCGAGATCCTTGACGGTCGAGGCGAGCCTGGCGAGCTCCTTCTCCGCCCGGCGGTGGGACCGCGCGGCGGAGGCGAGCCGAACGGGGTCGCGCCGCCGGATCGCGGCCCGGGCCTCCGCGTGGTCTTGCCCGAGGGCTGTGACGACGGAGCGGAGGGAGCCGTGGGCGTCGACGAGGCGTAGGAAGCCGTCGAGAAGGCGGTCGGCCCAGGCGGGTCCGCCTCGGAGCGTGTCCTGGGCCCGAGGTAATCGGAGGAGGTCGTCGAGGGCTGCGAGGAGGCGGTCGATCCGGCCGAGCCCCGCGGCGGGGGAGGAGCAGCGGGTGCAGGGATCCGGGCAGGAGCGGATCTGGTCGATGAGGTGGGAGAGGGCCGGGTGGGAGCGGCAGGGGAGGCTGGTGGAGCGGAGGTGGCAGGGCTCATCGAGGCGGTTCGAGCCCGGCAGAGACAAGGAACGGTGAAATCCTGAGACCATCTCCTTTGGCCTGGTACGCTTCCTGATCTCCAATCTCTTTAAGTTGAGCTTCTTTTTCCTTCTGCGTATCTTGCGGAGCGAGGGATGAGAGGGAGAGGAGTCGGAGGCCGGCAGTTCTTAAACGAGGGCGGGGTTGGGTGAGCTTAGAGTACTAAACAAACTAATCCATTAAAGAAAGAGAGGAAAACCAAAGGCGCGCACGAGCGGTGGAGTGAATCTTCTACCAACTCGGATAAGCATGACCAACGCCATACTGTTTAACCTTTTAGTAGTGAGCTTGCCGAGAGAAGCCAGCCCATGCGTATTCGTCAATTCATCAAAATTGAAGGCCACAAATTGGCTCATGATTCGTTGCAAGTCACATCCATCCCGCGTGAGTGCGTCTGTTGTCCATGCAAGGCGGATCCGGTGAAATCCGGGGAGTTGCGGAACCACGATTAGACTAATGGAATGTGTGCAAGCCAACCGGGCATGACAGGTAGCTCCTTCGCATCATATCTTACAAACAATATGCGCTGGTTTGTTCTGCAATTACTTTAGTCATCAGAGATTCGTACTGTCTCTCTTCTCTGGTTCGGAATTAGATGCCCGCACGGGGCACGAGGAGCCTTGAAAGAGTTCTTCGTCTCTATGTGCGTTTGGGTGGCCGATAGGAAATAGAATTGAGAGATGGCGAGAATTCAAAATGAATTTAAAAGGGTTTGATTGGGTGATTGATTGAAACTAGGAACTAAAGAGTTCGATGATTGAACCAAGTTGTTCAGATCGGCTCAGCTCGGCAGGCAACTCGATTAAGCCCAGTACAAACGACGATGAGTTTGTGGGCTTGGACTAAGTCAAATGCTATATGCAAGATTTATCGATTTCAAAGAGAAATTAGAGTTGTTTAAGCTTGATAGGGAGTGTATCGATCCCAACATGACCAGAAGACTCCAAATTAGTGGTGAAATTGACTCCAAACAGTAAATTCTGCATGGGGCGACTGCATCATATAAACATTGCTGCAAAAGAGGCAGTCAATCACCAAAACCAACATTACACGGCTGAACTATCAAATGATACACGCATAAACAACCTGCAATGTAGCGTAAAAGCTGGAGCCCGAAACTGCAAATCCAACAAGAGTCGTGTCGCGGTGAACAACTTTGAGCCGTGGCCTAGAGGCCGATGTGGCTCGGTTCGAGTCTGGATGACGGGAGATCTTTTGCAGGTGGCCTCGGGGTCCGCCGATGTGGTATGAGGCGATGGTCCGATCGGGACGGGGTCGCCGTTTCCTCCGGGAGACGGCTCCTCGCTTGGGTGCCTAGCGGGAAGTCGTCGTTTTCGCACCTGTACAAAGGTCAGGTCGGAAGTTCGGCCCGACCCCTCCGACGATCGAGTCAGTCGATGTGGAGTGGGATTTAGATGGAGAAGTAGAAGTTTCAATCCCCCTTTTCCGTTCAGAATGCGAGGGTATTTATAGGGAAGCTTACCGTTTCCTGATTTGCCCGCTTGCTGGGGGCAGGCTGGTAGCGTCCGACATTGATGTTGGTGTGGCGTGAAGAACCGAGCTTGAGCAGGACGTCAGTGTGCCTCGATCGACGCCCCGATCTGCGTTGACTTGGGGGTGTGAGGCTTTATTTAGGACGACTGACGTCATGCGCGTCTTGTCGCTTTTATTACCCTTATCAAGTCGGCAGATGATTTGACGTTCCATTGCCCAAATAACAGATGAACAAGAAAAACATGTTCAATCCATGTCAAAAACCAGATTTATTCGCTAAAGCTTTTGGGGAAATCAGATAGCTGGAAACTCCCATGGGTTCCACAATCTGCATCCTAGTAAGAGGCCTGTATGATAAGAATATGTACATTGAATGAATACCAAGTCTATTCGTCTATAGCTACTATTAGGAACGTCAGAACCAGCAGCATGCATGTTCTTATTACAAGGTGTGATTCAATTATCCAATGAAATATCACCAGTTTATACAAATACTATAATTTATTAAACCATATATAACGCCATAGAAAATAGCCATAGAGCATGAAAAAAAAGATTAAATCTAACTCACCAGCAAAGGATAAAAGGAGATTACTGTCATGCATTTTTACAGATTTGTTGATAAAAGAGATGAGACTGAATTAAACTAAACTGAATAGCAAAAGATAATCGAAGTACTATTGTATCACTTAGGTTGATCAAATATCCATTAGTTTTGTAACACCTAATCCCAACTCTCCACATCCAATCCTAAGCCTCATCCTGATATGCCATCTTGTTTCTTGCATTACAGCCTTGACATTATTCAAATGCATAAAAGACAGTGAGAGGTGGGCCACAATCATGTTTCTAAAGGATTTGCTGCAGAACTATCATATGCTTGATGTATTTATGAAAACTATTATGCTAACATGTAATTACGTCAAGCAAGTAAATGGCATCAAGTGGGGATGTCCTGAAAACCACAAACATGGCACATCCAGGTAAAATTGAAACACCAGATGATTCAAGGTGCTAGTAGGACTCCAATACCTCATTTTCATGCCCATGTTCGTAAGAGTGGTCACCATGTCCTTCCCAAGGATGATGCCAACCCTACAAAGATTGTATCCATACCACAATGAATACATTGAGATAATCAAAAGGTCATACATCAGTATATAGGTGTATATTCTGAGAAAAGTAATTTACCAAAACTACTGGACCATCTTGCTTAGCCCTGTAAAGAACCCAAAACCTGCAAAAGAATACAGATAATCCTTTATTATTAAAAAGAAAATAATAAAGAAAATTGTTTTGCCGCACAAGATGCTTAGTTCATTCAGCTCAATGGAATCTACGAGGCATTGCCTAATGACATTACACTTGCTAAGTTCAAGTAAGGCATCTACAAGTGAGGCATCATAGTTATGGTTAAAGTTTGTAGAGACCGCCATGCATCAGCATCTTCACACAATTTTTCATACTAGTCAAGCATGAAAACAGCACTTTTACCATAAACTATTTGGAGTTAGCTACATCAATCTTTCCCCACTGTTTTCCACTTATATATGGTTGGGCTTTTTGATGCATAACGGTTTTGTCAAATGATCCAAGACACGCTTAATAATTTGCCAGTCTTCTAAATCATCCAAATTGAGATTTGCCAGAATCTGATCAACTACAATGACAATCCCTCTTTAGTGCCATATGCTTAATAAATCTTTACATTGTGTGGATTTAGACTCCTGCCCTAAATTATGCTTCGTGAGAAAAATAAATGCACAAAGAACGGGGGAGCAAATTTGGGTATAACATAAATAAAGGTAGTACTAGTTTTACAGGAAAATAAATAATGAAATCGTTTACCAGCTACTTTTGGACCCTATGTGCTTCAGAACAGCAACCAGTCGAAGATTGCTCATACGGTGTTTCCTCCCGAGTTATGGAGTTAATATGGAATGGCACAAAGCCACAAAGCCACAAAGGAAGCTCTGGAATCACAGTGTGCATGTGGCTCCCTATAAAAAAACATTTATTACTCCGATGAAATCGGTGGTTAATGGCCATGACGCGTGTTCGCGGTCAAGATCAAACTCGAGAATTGAAGATCCAAGAATGTGGTTTGTGGATTTGGACGACCGGTAGATCGAAAATTTCGTGGACCCCCAAATTTGAAGATCGGAAACGAGTTTAGAAAGAAACCCTATAACATGTGATAACCATCGCAACTAATCAACAAAGTAAAGAGGGTTGGATCGAGGAAGAAGAGAAGAGGGCAGAAGATGTAGAGGGGTTAGGGTCAGCGTCAGCGAAAGGGATTAAGGGAAATGCGGTCACCACATGATGGCGCAGAGGCTCTTTCCGGTAACGACGTGCCACCGCTTGGGGTGGTGAATGGTGAAACCCTTGTACGTCGTGCTCTCACCATGACCGCCGCCGCCGCCGCCCATCCTTCTCCTTCCCACTCTCCCGATCGCTCGGTCTCGATCGACCGACCGGAACAAAGAGAGACACGAACGTCGGACCGTTCTTGTGATTAAACGGACGGTCTCGATGTGTATACAAGAACAGAAATCAATTAAAATTATTTATACTAGCCAAACTAAAATTTAAAAGCTATAATTGTTCTTAATTCGATTAATGAGACTTAAAAAGGGAAAAAAAAATTATTTTATTTTTTTCTAAAATAAAAGACTTTGAGGAGGACATTATAGAAACTGAAAGGAATCGAATATATATTATTATATATATTGATAATTATATTGGTAATGATACGAGTAATGATAATGGTAATGGTAATAGTAATGATATTGGTATTGATAATGATATTAATAATGATATTGGTATTAATAAAGATATCGATAGTAATATTAGTAATAGTACTGATATTATTATTAGCAATGGTATTGGTATTAGTATTGATATTGATAATCATAAAATTATTTTTTATTTATTGGTAATAGTATTAAATATTAATAATAGTATTGATAATGTTAATGATAATGACATCGATATCGATACCTACAAAGTTAGTAATAATAATGATAATGGTAAAAAGGATTGGAATTGTACGGTTCAAACTCAATTTTACCCATTTTAACCTTCTATACCCACTCAATAATATACAGAAGCAACCTTTCAACGTTCTTTACCCACCCACTCAAATAATGATAAGGATACAGTTCCAAATGCCACAATCTTAGAAGGACCTTTTATTGTGGATGGGTTTCCAACAATCGCAATCAAATTAAACATGTTACATGGTTAGTGTATCAGGAAGAGCATTAGGGGCACCTAAAACCTTCCCACCAACATCAGGAAAACACTCATGGTTGGGCAGGGGACCCACCTTACCATCAGCTTCCACCTGAATAGGGTATCTTAGTAGGTGACCTGTGAGCGCCGTCATTTCCTCAGCAGTATATCTCGACCAGTTATCCTCGGCCGTCTTGTTTACGAATTTTACGCACTCCAAGCTGTTGGGCTCCTCGAAGCGGTCATCTAACATCCCCATATGCTCTGCCCACAGTGACATCCGATATCCATATACCTGTAGCAGTTTAAATTTTCTTTAACATAGAAAACGCTTGATATAATACCTTGCATTCTCAAAAAACAATTGCAAATAATGTTGGAAAATCTCTCAAAAAGATGGTAGAAATCAATGAATGCTCTCTTTGATCAGCAGGAGAAAGATATAACAGGCCATCTTACATGCCAGGGATGCTATATAATGAATGCTCGAGAATAATTCGACAATTGCATTCCTAGCTTTCAAATATATATGATGATATAGAACGACAAGGACATGAAAAGACTATGAATGGTACTAACCTGGCCGTGTGGATGTCTTCTGTTCTTAGTCCATGTATGATGAGGCTGATAGGCTCCCATGGCTATCTCAGTATCTCTTGAACCAGCCAAAGATCTTTGGTTAATATTGGCTGAACCAACTATCACATACTCATCATCTACAATCATCCCTTTTGCATGAACATATATCATGAACCGCCGGAACTTTTGGGACAAAGTCTGAGCTTATTCAAGATGGAATAGTTACGTATTAGTCCCGAAGCACACTAAAACATAATGTCAAATTATGTCATGGATATGTTACCGCTGGGGATTTTTCCAGAAATTGATCATCTTGCTGCAGTTTATCTGCTGGTGTTTCTTCACGGTTGCCAAGACAATAGAAATTAAGGTAGTCTTGGGGATGTGCATTTTCAAGGTTCATGGATTTAAGCTCCTGTGCCACGATTTCGTACATCATCTGAATTGTTTGGCCCTGAAATGAGCATGAATATAAACAGTTAATTATATTAGATGGAAGGATCAACTTTGCATCGTCTCAAGAAATGATGTCATATGATCAACATAAACACCCTCAAAAATGTTCTGCCAAATTTACATGCAATATTGTCATGAATTGTGCGAGAATATTCTCCAAACATGGATAATAACCTTTTTTGAGCATGAGTTAAAAGCTATCCTCAATTGCTTCATAGCAAATTCTACTTTTATGGACAATCATTTGCAATATCATCCAAATAGACAATGACTTTTGCCTATGAAGCTATTGTTCTTATCGAGTAGACAATGACTTTTGAAGCAATAACAAACATGTTCTTCATAACATTTCCAAGATCAAGATTGATATTTTTCTTTTTGCAGAATGATGCTTGTTGCAGCATCATCATGAATTATTCAGCAGCATTGTTTATAAATTTCCTTCCATAAAAATTTATGTTACGCATGATGTTCATATTTGATAAGCCAACAAGGAAAAGATTTGTGGATGATATTGGATGGATGAAGCAACGCCAAATGTGCATCCACTATGGAAAAAGATATGAGCTAGAAAAGGAAGAAAAGAAATGGTCAATCCATAGAAATTAAGTTCAATCTGTACTTAAATTATGATCTGTAAGCACAAATAATTTCTGAATTTAGATGTAAATACAAAGCAAAAAGTAATCAAAATGGCTATAAAAAATTGCAATGGTTAAGTTCATCAAAAGCTGAATGGCATCATTTTGTTTATTGAGGATCAGTTTTCGAATATATGAGGGTTTTAAATAATACCTGCCAAAAAAGAATTTCTTGCACGGCATTCGAATTTGGATCTCCTTCAGGCCACATTGGTATAACCACATAAACTGCAAATCGCTCATTCGCTCTAATTTTGCTGGCAACTTTCAGGGCTAACTCCATGGGTATCAGGTTATCGGCACCTGTTGATGCCAAGGGAGATAATGAATTGTGCATAGTGCATACAATAGAGACAGAAAGGAGCTACAATGAAATTCGACATAAGAGAATGTTGTCAATAGTAGTGTTATGTTACACCATGTAAACTGTCAAATGCTAATGAATGAAAAGTGGATACCGCTTACAAGTAAATGATTCTTGACGACTTATCTAGTTGTCAACTTTCCATCTGCATCATAAAACTTTTAATTATCTGCAATTGACTTATCTAGTTGTCAACTTTCCATCTGTGAAACAAGTGTGAGAGTACCATGCATCCTGTCCCTATCAAAATGTTGCCCGATGTTTGAATCATTCTTTGATAATTGCTAGTATTTGCTTGTAACATGTATCCTGTCCCTCTCTCTCTTTCATGCCTCATGCTGCCTCCTCCAGCCACATCACTGCCCATCCTCCTCAATGAGCCATGGCTATTTTCCAGCACCTCATTGCATGGCTCCTACCACCTCCTCCTCTTCCAATCGGATGGGTGTGGTGATATTGTATACACCCCACCATACCGAACCATTCTGCCCAGAACCGGTATTGGTACCAGACAAAAATCTAGAACCTTGATTTAGAAAATAGCTAGTTCTAGAGTGCTTGATGATACCTAAGAGAGACTATTAATTGGCTGATCATCTGACAGCTATTAACAGAGAAGATAGATGGTCGCCTTTTGGTTTTCTGTTTTTTAGTTTTATTAGATGAGCGTTTAGGTTTCAGAGATTTAATTTCTATCATGGAGAATTATATGGTTATATGCATTTATGCACTTCTTGGTGGTTGGTATTCTGTTTTTTAGTTTTATTAGATGAGAGTTTACGTTTCAGGGATTTAATCTCTATCATGGAGAATTATATGGTTATATGCATTTATGCACTTCTTGGTGGTTGGTCTTCTGTTTTTTACTTTTATCAGATGAGAGTTTAGGTTTCAGAGATTAAATTTCTATCATGGAGAATTATATGGTTATATGCATATATGCACTTCTTGGTGGTTGCATATCATGATTTCTAACAAAGGCACTCCAAACTAAAATGATTCTTGTTTACTGAAAATTTATGCAGTACAATGTAATTGCTGCAAAATCATACCTGGGTTCTTATAAGATGGCCAAGCAAATGAAGAACCAAGAAAATACTGATTTTCGATATATATGAAATGTTGGGCCGATCTGATTGCCTTTACATATGCTGTGTGGATGCTCTTATCAATAACCAGATTCTTTTGACAAACAAGATTCTGCAACAGTGAATAACAGATAGTCGACAAGACAAAGCCAAAGGCATCAGAACTATATAGTTTCTGCAGAATACTGTGAACAAGTACTCGCATGAGCACAAACAAAATTGATTCTTCAATCGTTAATAATGAAAGAGATCTAATGGTTATATGGAGGATGCTAGTATATTGTGAAGGCAAAAGACTGACCACATTCATAGCTTCTTGGACATTGCTGGGAAATCCTTTTACTGATCCAGAGTCTATGGATCTAAAGACCTGACAAATTAAAGAAAGAAGCTATAAGTAACACTTGAAATAAGCTTGAAGTTATTCACCAGCTAATTAATTATGTACAACCTGAACATGCCAGTGATCAGAATCTTCCTCCCGGGAAACCCATAGGCTTGGATCATCATCTGGAACAGAAGGTGAAGGACTAAGTATCCATGAAATTCGTTCAAGTTTTATTAGTGCATCATCTTGCCATCGGGATGTTTTTCTAAAACGTAGACTAAATTCCCGCCATTTTGTAGCCTTCCGCCAGCGCTGCTCAAAATTCTTCAGGATATCATAAGCAGCAGGACCTTCAATTTTGCAATGCAAATCATGCCATGGTTGTCTTGGGCCGTTAGTTCCTGCCTAAACATAACCAGAAAATATGAAAAGTTACATAAAACCAATAATACATGAAAGCTCCTAGATCATTGACCAAACATGTTCGTCTATGCTTTTCATGAGTAGCTTGCCAAATTAATAGATCACATTTTAAAAAAAAATCTAGGTATGGACCACTAAGTCCTGCCAAACATTACAAGAAAATACAAAAAGAGAAGTTGATAAATTTACATAAATCCCACAAATTCTCAAAGCTCCTAGATATCGAATGTGCAAACTTTTTTTTTCTAATGGCCTTTAAAAGTAACTTGCTGGATTTATCGGCTGATTGATCGACTAATCATGAACTTCCAATTTCCTTCAGTTGTGTCATTGCTGTCAGTATACTTCAACAAATTTATCTATTATATGCATGTGTGAGCCACTAACAAAAAAATAGAAAAGAAATGACACCATATACTAGGAACCTAAATGCAACCAAACAACTTATTGGTGTTTCATACTTTATCGATGCTTTATTCTAAAAAAATCATATCTGAGCAAGTCTCCCAATGTATTCATTACAATCAGCTAAATTCTGTAAAGAAACATGTGATGAATATTACCATTTAAACTCCCATACTAGGCAGTACATATCCATCCAACAAAAGGCCAGGATGCAAAACCACCTTATTTCACCAAATACTAAGCCACACCCTATCATGATCAATCTCAACCAGTTTAGGTCAAAAACCTAAAAAACCATTTAGGTTTCCACCAGTTAACCAGTTCAAACCCTTGATGAAATCTTGCAAAACCCTTGACACACATCCCTTCCACAAATTTGGGCATGGGCCTCTCTCCACCACCACCACTCACTGAATCAGATTAGCTGTGCATTCACCCTCACTCAAGTACCTCATGCTCCGGGTTAAAGGGGGTTGGATAATTTCTGTCTGAATCTGTTGCTTGTAAGACTGGAGATAGATATCATTACTCAAAAAGTGTAACCATCAAATTTGAGCATTCATAATCAAATCTTATTAACCAAGATATATTGGATATGGTTACAATAAGGATTGTGTTCTAACTGTACCCAAATATATGAATGTATCTCCAAGTGTTATATCTATGTGTGTTAACCTAAGAAAAGTCAATACTGCATTGATTTTTCAATGTAGAACATATTCTCTTTTTCTTGTGCTTCTTTTCTTTTTCATGTTATTTTTCTCAAAATTTTATTATATAAAATATATGAATGATAGATCTGAAATAGTTTCATGATTTTTTTAAAAGATTACTATTCATGGCCCCTTTTTACTATTGACAACCCCTTGAAAAAATAATAAACTACTATTCTACTATTTACAACCTCAGTATTACGATATTATCTTTCGTTTCCTTTTTTTCCTCATGGCCCCTTATTTCATCCTCAGTGCAGACACCTCTCCCTACCAATGTCGTTGCCGCTTAACTCCGGCATCACTCGCTGCCAACATTGCTCATCGCTAACATTGCTCGCCGTCGTGGCCAACTCCATCTGGCTCCACTCACCACTCCCTTGACACCGTTTGGCCCCACTCACCGCCCCCTCGATGCCGTCCTCCAAGGAGAAGAAGAAGAGGAGGCGAAAGAAGAAGGAAGAGGAAGAAAAAGAAGAGGGTATTTACGTCCATTTTACAAAAAGATAGTTTAGAAATATTTAAAAATTTTAAAATAAGATTGCAAATAGTAAAAATGGGATTGCAAATAGTATTCTTTGTTTTTTTTCTAGCCAGATGACAAAATAAAAAATTCCTTCATAGTTAATTTATTCCCTAAGTTGCATCTCTAGATCTTTATGGCTTAATATCAAATATTCAATATAAAACTTTATGCATCAATGGTAATGTGTAGATATGTTAATATATAAATTATCAAGTTTCTGAAAATTATTTTGACAATTTCCCACGCATGAAGCCTATATCAACTTTGTCATCTAATGCATGCTTCAACACAATATGACAAATCATAGTCAAGATATGAAGGTCAATGGAATAGAAAAATCTAAAATGCTAAACAGATAAACTGGTAACATGATAGCATAGTATAACAATACATAGCTAAGTTTTTCTTCTTTTTTTTCAAATGCATAGTTGAGTTTGATAAACATTCTCAATACATATATTTCTATATCAATGACTAAACTGTGGATAGGACAGCAGTGCCAAGTGCCAACCAACAAAGATAAGTCATAAACATGGTTTTCCAACTTTAGAAATTCTTGTTAAGATCTGATATCCAATAAATGCAGTCTACCTAATAAACAAACTTAGCAAGTTGCATCTGAAAAACCATGAGCTTAGAAGAAGAAATCAGAAAGGACAAATAAACTCACAGCAAATGTAGGATTATGGACATCATTCAAAAATACTGTGTCCAGATCACGAAAAAGTCTATGTTCTGGTGTATCATAGCGGCCATCACAAAGATCTAGGCCTCCTATGAAAGCAGTGATCTTTCTCTCATTTCCAGAAGCCTGTGTATCGACCAATACACATTTCTGATGGTGTGTAAAAAGGGTCCCTACCACCTGCATGAAGAGGACAAACAAGTAACTATACTGCAAAACAAAATAAAAGAGAAAAACTGTAAATTTTCACTCTTTTAGATAAGGATACTTCAGTATTAGTTAGCAAAAGACATTAAAATCAAAACAGGACTAAATTTTGTGTTCATAGATAATGCTCATGGTTAACAAAAGAAACATATTGTTAATTGAAATTTTCAGTGATGATAAGTAAAACACAAAGTACAAACAATAGACAAAGTCACATCATCACATAATCAAAAATATATCCTATCAAATCTTCTAATAGGTCAAACTGAATTGGTTTTGTTAGAATGCCAGCTTAAAATCATCATAGAACCGATTCAGTTTGGTTCAGAGGAAAATTTAGATCAAAATATATTAGGATCCAACATATAACAGGTGGCAAAATTGTTCCCTATTTAATTCATAGCAATGGAGGAAATCCTCGATAGATAAAAGAAATTAAAAACAGCGAGAGCCCCAGTTATGGAATTACTTAGTGCCTTATCTCAGTGCAAGTTTAAAATCCTGTCCAGATTAAGTGGCACTTGTATCATCTGAAAACTTTCAATTGAAATGATATGAGCTCTAGTGTATCTTATAAGACCAAACTGATGGATACAGATGGTACATGATTAAATAAATATGCACTAAATAGTTTGTAGTCACAACTTTAACCTTGTTGATCATTCTTTATTGTTCACAACTTCACATAAATATCAAACCTAATAGATTATAGATACAAACGTAACTATAGTTAAGACATCAACTTTGATTCTCATAAAACTAGATTTTGTTACTTTTCCAATCTGTTATTCATTTAATTTTTGCAGTTTTCCAAATAAATCATGTGAACACAAGCATTTATCCAAAAATATCTAGATAAAGTGCTACGCTATGTAATTCAATAACATGATTATTCATGTAATTTGATCTTTAGCTAAAAGGATCTTTCGAGCTACCTATAGCCAAATGGCCTACCTAAATATTTTACTAAAATATATGAGAAGAATAGAAGAATATAATGGTGTAAAGCTTGCCTGCTGCTTGAAAATGCTAAGTTTACTGCTGGCATAACGAGGTGATAACACACAAATAACAGAGGAATGCTTGAAGAACTTCCGGGTCTCCTCATCATGAGTTTGCATTACACCTCCCTGCAGAAGCATATGTGCATGCAGATCAATAAATTTTATCAAAATGCCTAACTATGATAGTTGGCTCAGAAGCAGCCTGATCTTTAGCTTTGTTGTTATTTAGCGTAGAAGAAAGCATATGATCATTTTTGTAGAAAATGTGTACTACAAGATAGTCACACATCATTTAAGGCTTTAGATAGTATATGAGTTGCTATCTACCCTCAAAAGGCACCTTACATGTACTTTTTTAAGGAACTTGACTCACATGGGTCTTTTGCAATTTTTTTGTGGTTTGTTCCTAATCCTTTGGTTATATGGAAAGACATTTATCATGAACCACAAATCTAGGGTGTCATTAAATTTAGCTGCTATTTTCTTTGATTAATTACAAACGATTTTTTTTTACAAAATGTATCAAAATTCCATATATTCTCCATTTTAAAAATATTTCTCCAATAATTAAGTAGGCAAATTAATTCCGAACTCTAGCCGAACTTTCTGTATAATTTCTTAGTCTTGAATTATTACAAAATGGTAAATTTGTGATCATGGTCACACCAGCAATAAGATGTCCACCCCCATCTACTGACCCGATATATGTAAGAGGGTGCAGAAACTGAGTGATTCTTTGTAGCAGAGATTGATAAACCATAATTTAATGTGCTAAGCCTATGTTTTTTAAGTTCTTGCATTGGTTATCTATGAAAAAACTTGGTAAATAGAAGAATGTGATTCTAAAAGGCCAATCAAATCTAGATACCGGTCAGCAATACTCAAACTTTTACATGTTCTCTATAAAAGTTTTATTTACAATGCGATATAATTTAGAAAACAAAAGAACTAGTAATTTGCAATGCAACAGGATTATTACCCTCCCAGATCAAGAAAGAACATGACGGGATTAATTGAAGAGATGAAAACAGAGAAGGTTCTCTTGACTGCAAGGGTGGTCACTATCCATTGGATGAAGATGGAGATACTAATTACAACTCTAATGCTAAGTTCTAGCAAACGAATGAATAAAAGAACTTGCAATTGAATTGGTCTTACCGTCTTGACAAAAAATTTGTCGTGGGAGGTCTTGTCGTCCCACACCAACATGCACACTCTCACCCCCTCCTGCGACTTGTACTTGAGCAGCTCTCCCAGTGTGAGCTTACCTTCGTTCGGCAGGGGCCGCGTTGGCTCTCTCACCAGCTTAATCTCGTGGTATATCGACCAGCCAACCAGATAAATCAGATGATGCGCCTCAAGAATCGCATGACAGATATCCTCCCAGCAATTCTCGTGCTTAAACACAGCGCCTCTCTCGAGCCTGACCTCCGGGAGCTCGTCCTTCCTCACATGAGCGTCCTGGTAGAGCTTGACAGACCCTCCCCGCCGGAGCGGGAAGTAGGTATCCCTCACCCCAAGCTTGTTCGGATCCCCGGTGATGCCGTGCTGGTATTCTGGCTTCTTGGCAACGGGGGTGAATTCGATGGAGAGATGAAGGGCAGTCTCAGGCTTCGGAGGCTCTCCATTGGGGCCGAGAATGGGGAACCAATCTCGGATTTTCTCGCCGGACGCGATGTGGACAGCGGAGATAGAGACGGTGCCGATGTGCTGCGCGCCGAAGACGTCGTCGTCCTTGACGTGGAGCACGAGAGCGGGTGCGCGGTGGGCGAGGGGGATTTTGAACTGCTCATTCCAGACGGGGTCCTCGGAGTTGGAGATGACGCGGGTGCGGGCGACGGTGGCATCGGCGAGGGAGGCGGTGACGTAGGGGTCGCTGGTGATGATCTTGCGGCGGTGGTGGTGCTGGTCGCGGGGGCCGACAGAGTCGGATTTGGTGCACAGCGTAGCGCAAGGGGCAAAGCAGCGGCGGATGCGCTCGGAGAACATGTCCATGTTGGGGAGGCGGCGGGCCTGGATGACGGTAAGGACGAGGTCCCCGTGGAGAAGGACGTCCTCCTCGGTCCCACCGACCGTACCGGCGGAGGAGTTCGTCATCGCTCCGATGGAGGTCGGCGAGAGGAGACAAAGATGAGATCCCTTAGTCCCGATGGAGAACAGGAATTGGGGGGGAGCCTTCCAAGGAGGAAGACACAGAAAGCTAGCTTAAAACTACGAACCAGTTCACAGGGTCTTTGAAGTCTCCTAATTACTCCTTCCCATTCTATATATTTCCATAAATACCCTCGTCACGATAGAGGCATTGCTTCGACAGCAGTACTTTTCACCTCCTCCAAACCGGACGCAATAAAAGCCTACCCGGCTTCTTGTTGCACGCAGCGGTGGAACCCACGTGGGAGCCGCAGTGAGGCCGTTGCCTTTACCAGCCACCCCATCCACGACGCAGGCGGAGGCGGAGGCGCGGCGAGGTGGCGCAACCGACCTGCGTCCAACTCTCCACGAATTCAACGCGGGGGGAAGAACCGGTGTAACGGTCGACGTGCGTGCGGGTCGTGCCTCGTGATGCGCACTATCGCCATCGGATACGGTGGCCCGACCATCGGGTGGACAACAACCCTTCCACGTGGGCTCGCCGACCCATCGAACGGCGGGGGGGGGGGGTGGTTGTGGCGGGCGGATCTCAGTTCGTCACCGAGACGCCACGCCTCCACAGCCTGGCGCTGCGCTTAATAACAAATAAGTCGATCTTCCGGAAATAGCCTCTTTATCTTTTCTGTCCAAATATTCTATTTAAAAATATTACATCCTTATGTACCTCTAAAATATTATAATATTATAATTAGAAAAATAGAATTGGTTCATCCTATGAATCCATTATGTTCCTTGAAAGGTATGAAAAAATAATACAGCATAAGAAAAACAAAAAAGATCCCGAGAATCCTAATAAATAGGTTGAAAATATTTAAGTTAAATTTTTTTTTATCCCCGGTGATTGGAGGCAGCGGTGGGGACCACAATGGGACCCGCGAGCGGCCCACCTTACTCGCAACCACCAGCGAAGCAGGATGCCAGATCCCGAGCCTCCGGTTTGGCTCCGCAGAGTGGTTGGTGAGGAGAGGTGAGCCCCACCGCGGGGCCCATGGCTACAGCCAATGGGGCAAAGTTGTCGATATGAAGCTTGCGTTTTCTACGTGGATGTATGTAATTGATTTATATATATATATATATATATATATATATATATGAAGGAGGGGATAAAGGAGGAGTGGGTGGTGGCGCAAAGTGGGGACGTGAGTTAGCTTAGAAGTGGAGCCATTAAAGTGGGAAGGATGCTTGACTTTTGGCGCACTGCACGGAGGAATCCTCCAATGTACGTACATACGTTAAGTTGCAAGTGGAATGGGATCGCTTGGCTTGGTTAAGCAGGCTTCCGTTTGCTTGCGCCGTGTGATTCATGGGTCCCTTCCGAGGTCGCGTGCGCTAAAATTCGCATCTGATTGATTATTTTGAACATCATTCATGCGACGGTTACATGACATATGTCTTCCATCTGATATAAAATAATGTCGTTGCATAACAACCATTATCATTGGGTAAAACAGTACTGTCGACGCTACTCGCTCCCACCTTCTCATCATCGCCTCCACCCCGCCCCACTCCTTCTCGTTGGTGACCTGCCATCGGTGGCGATTCTATTGGGGGCGGCGGTCACATAGGCGTCACGGTGAAAGGGTCGCCCCGAATGGCGAGACATGGTATTGGTTTTAGTCGTGGCTGAGTCTATGGCGTCGCGACGGGAGATTTTCCCATGAAAAATATGAGTTTTGACGAAGGAGGTGTCACGGGGCCCCGCCCCTTCTCGCTGGCGACAGTGGCGAGGAGGAGGGGACGGCTGGCGGTGGGTACCGAAGGGGGGGAGCCGGAGGTTGTGAAGGAGACAACGGCGGTGTGGTGGCAATGGCCGGGAGGGGCGGGGTGGAGGCCGTGGCGAAGGCGGAGGGGCGACTGATGGAGGAAAGGGTGGCGGCAGCAACGCTGGAAGCCGTGCGGGATTGGGAGGTCAAGGAGGAGGTGGCGGCGATGCTAGTGATGGTCTGATGACGATCGAGGACGGATGGTGGCGGAGAAATATTTTCGTCAAAGTAATAATAAAAAAAAGCTCCCAAGCAAAAATTAATTAGGAGATATCATCGAATAAAAGCCTTTAGTAAACTTTTTTTAAGATAAAATATTTTTATCCTATAGTTAGTTACAGTATTTTGATTCTTATATTTTTTAAAATTATATAGATTTTTTTTATAATTACGAAAGTAAAATATCTATGTCTATTTACACTAATATTATCGATTTTATCAATGAAAATATGAAAATAAAATATAAAAAAAATAATTTTAATGTTGAAGAGAGTAATAACTAGAGACAAGGATCGCTCCATGTGTCGATATTAACGTATATATAAAGCGGCTCTCATCTCTCATTGTCATTCTCCTCGTTCACAATAATCATTCATCGCTCTCAATGACATTTTTGTTCGTCAGTAAAAAAAACTTATTTTTTTTTTATTTTTATATTTTTATTAGTAAAATATAAATAGACATAAATATTTCACTTTCATAATTATATGAACGATAAATTTTAAAAAATATAAAAATCTAAATTTTAAATATAATTAATTAGATGGATTAATATGTAATTAACCCACTCAAACAAATTTTATTGTGTGTTTTTGATATAGGGGTAGAGACATGTCTAACATATCATCATCACGTGATTGATGCTGTAATACTGATCGATCGATAATTCATCTTCACATATCAAACACCTGATCGTCACATAATCAATATCTTAGTATCACATGGTTAATATATCGACATATAATCAACATCTCAACAGAAGATTGAATGGACTAAATATTATCGTACCTCATATTTGACTCACTATGATCATAATTAAATCCAAAAGTGATGCACCACCTTTCCTATAACTTGTGATTGCTACGAAAGTAATGGTACTTGGAGCACTATAAAATGGCTCCTAAGATATGTTTCGATAAATACGAGTTGAATCATTTGAACATCTATTGACTTCGGCATCATGAGGTCTTATCAAGAATTTCTGATGTAATTTTATAGGGTTTGGTACAATCGAAGATCGATAAGAATGGTATCAATTAAATTCACTCGATATAAGGGTGGAAAAAGAATCCCGATTAACTCCAAATCAATTTCTGAGTCAGATAATCAAAAATTGACTTAATGATTTTAGATATAAATTTATGATAATATTAATAATATCACTTTCATAATCTAACATCATATATTTCTAGGTTAAAATTTATTTTAACCCTTATGATTTTATTGATTGGTCACTTAAGCCCTTATAGTTTACTTGTATCTAAGATAATCTTTATATTTTAAAAAAACATAGCATATAAGTCCCTCCCGTCAAGTCTGAGTTAACATACGTTATAATCGGCTTATATAACATACTAACTCATAATAAATTATTAATATAATGACATATATAATTTAAGTTTAAAAAATAGTTAAAATTTATTTTAACTCATATAGTTTTGATCATGGACCACTTAAGTCTTTATGATTTGCTCATGTCTAAAATAAATTTTATATTTTAAAAAATATAGCATATAAGCTCCTCGTGTCAAGTATAAGTTAACAGATATTAGAGTCTGTTTACGTGACATACTGACTAATAATAAATTATTATATAATAACATATATAATTTAAGTTTAACAAATGATTAAGGTCCATCTTGTTGAGAAAGAGGAAGTGATATAAGTCGTAACGACGGATGAAGACAGAGAGATAGAGGTAGGAGAGACGAGAGGCGGAGGTGAGAGAGATAAACCACTACGTTATAGGCATGACAGGTGAGGGTGTAGAAGAGGATGAAGTGAAAAGCGATGGGGACGAAGACGCCGAGGAGAAGGAAAAGGGATTAGGAAACCACTTCTTGCTTAGCGTTAAACAGGTTAATGCACATATACCTGAGGCAGAACCAAAAGCTCTTGAGCTCGTCATCAGAGCGGGAGAGATTGCATACGTATGATACTCTATTAGGCAATAACGGATCGGTGCTGCTACTGGTCGTCACTTCCACGACGATGTATTCTCCTATTATTAGTGGTGATCTTAGTTTTTTTTTTAATATTTAGAACGTCTTATATGTTATATTTTTAAAGATATAAAAATTATTTTATATATAAATAAATCATAAGGACTTGAGTGGTTCATGATCAAAACCACATAGATTAAAATTGATATTAATTTTTTTTTAAACTTAAATTATATATATCATTATATTAATTTTTTTTATAAGTCAGCATGCCACATAAACGGACTTTAACATATCTTAAATTAGATTTGATAAAAAAGACTTATATATTATATTTTTTATAAAAAAATACAAAAAAATAAAATATAAAAAAATATTTTAGATATAAATTAAACTATAACGGTTTAAATAGTTTACGATTATAGCACATCATCTGGTGGCGGTATCGTTGTTGGTCCGTGTTGTAGGCCTTCGGCCCAACAACGTGCTCTCTACGGAACAACAGAGACGGGTGCGGATCCACAGCTTTCGATCGCCGACAACGGCGTCGCCTTCGATCTGCGTCGGTTCTCCCCTCTTCTCTTCACTGCGCTCTTCTCCACTCGAGTGGCACGCAGAACAGCTGAAGAGGTGATTTGTGGAGTAAATCTGAGCCACTAGGCTTCGTACCGCTCGTTCTCTGCCTTCTCGGTTGAAGAAATCTGTTCTTTATTCGTGTGTTCTTGCTTCTCGTTTCATTTTTCTGTTCGATCTGTGCAAGAATTCTGTTCGTGATCCTCTCCCTCTCTAGGTTTCTGCCTTATTTTGTTGGATATGTCCCAGTGCCTTCTTGATGAAAGGAATCAGTTCTTGATCCGGTGGTTTTGCTTCTCGTTTCTTTGTTCGTTCGATCCTTCGGGTCCCTTGATCCTTTCCCTCTCTAGTTTTCTGCCTTCATTTTCGTTGTTCTATCGAGTGATTCCGATGGCTTATTGATGCAAGAGTTGTGTTCTTGATCTGCAAGTTCAAGAATCTAATATAACCTTCCCTCTATAGTTACAAGATGGAAGGCGGGAGTTAGGAAGAATGGAGACTGAAGCCCAGCGCTTGCTCTCCTTGCGAGCCTCTTATCGAACGGAGAGGGGTAATCGGAATGCTGGCACCAAAGGTTAGATGGATTGAATTTTCTTTCTGATTTTGCAGTCTGTTCTTAGAAGAGTTGGACTTTTGTAGATGCAGCCGATGAAACCGATGTCTCTGCCAACGGAAAGGGCATTAAAGATCCTCTGAAGATGGTCTGGCGGAGGGGTTTCATACGGTTGGTCCTCGTGTCAGCCATTGTGTGGATGCTGCTCATCCTTTTTGCCTTGCTATTTCATTTGTGGTCGTGTCATTCTTCTATTAGCTTCTTGTCAGGTAACTTCTTTTTTTTGTTTTTGTTTTTCTATATAGGATTGATTAATTAGTTGTAGAGTTTCTACTGTGATATTGGAACTTCTTGGTCGATTTAATGTGCTGTGAGGAAAGTGAATGAATTATATTGATCTGTCTGATAAAATTTAGTAAATCTAGTGATTCTTGCTCTTTAAATTTTAGCTCTTATGCCCCTTGCACGCTTTCTTTTGTACTCTTGTGTTGTTATTAGAACAATCTCCCACCAATTTTTTCCTGAATGATGTAATGATGAACAAACTTCGTAGAAGACATTTTAGAATATTGAATCCTCTTGATCAGCACATTCACGTTTTGGCTATTTCATTCAAATGGTGACAACCTATTAATCAGTGAGCAGCTTTGGACTTTCTGTGGAAGTAGCTTTGATCTTATTACTATTGCTGCCATGGTTTTGGTGGCATATTTGGAGCCTGGAATATTGACCATTCTGCTGCCACTAGAATATTAAATATCAAAGCATAAAAAATTAATCAAGTGTTATCATCAGACAACTGATGGAAGGTTTGTTAAAACCAAAAATCGACAATGCTTTTCTTGTAAAAATATTAGTTGACAATGCTTTTCCTGTAAAAAAAATAGTATATATTTCTTGCCTATTAATGATTATTTAGTCAAGACACTGAAAAATGATGGTCCTTTACAAATTCAGGACGATAACTCTTTGAACAGCCAAAATACCACATATAATGTATGAGCCATCCCATCAAAGGAAAGCAAAGCTTAGGAAGTGTTGGGCAGGAGAGTCTAGTTGTTGGTGAATATATCATGGTCCAGAGGCATGTATGCTGACAGGCGTTACCTTAGATTTCCAGGTCTTGGTAACTTATTTTGATTAATGTGTTGCTACATCTATGTGGATTTGACTTGGAAAGCATTTGTATGGAAATATGAAATAGTGTGGCCTCGTTAGATGCTATTTATGCATGAACTATTGTCCATTGCTAATTAGTTATATTCGGGCTCTGATGGTAACAAAAAGCATCATGGCAAAAAAAAAATAATCGAGTTACACCTGTATGTAACATGACCTGAAGAAATAAAATTTTCTGCATAGAATATTAATAACATTTTCTATGGATGCACTAGTGAAAAGGCCTGTATTTCATGCTTTTGAGAAACCGTATCCAAGACATACATAAGTGAATTACATTGTGGCTGACACTGAAAAAAATAATCATTTCAAGCTGGAGTTTTGAAGTCAAAACTCCAGCTTGTAACTATTATTTATGATTATTGGCGACTATTTAGATCTCTTTCAAATTTTGCCTCTTTTTATCTTCTCTTTTATAGCCAGTTGGCTTGCAGAATCATCTGATCCAGGTTGGGATTCAACAAGTACAACTGTCAAACCCTTGGTTTTCAGGGAATAAAAAAGGACCAGTTAATTTTGTCTGGTCTCATGCTTGTTTGACCAATCTCAGCTAAGTTTCAGTTATTCTCATCAGTCTGGCGAATTATCCGCCACTTAAGCTCAATTGCTGCTATCCTACTAAATATGACGTATATCAATCAATTTTTAGACAATCATACTGTTACTAACTAAATTCAAATCTGTTCCTGATTTCCAATCATTTAAAAAAAAAATTCCGGAACCATGATTGACTTGGATGATCCAGCATATCCAAACCAATCCGGATCTAAATTTCATCATTCACCCCAAATCTTATCATGATCCGGCAAACATTGTATTACATTCAGAATAATTGGTATCATTCAGAATTTGTGTGTACATAATTGGTATCATGTCAAAAGCCAACAGAAGGCGTCCTATGTGAGGGATACTGCTTTCCATTAAATAAAGTAGTTCTTTCAGTGAACTTGATTAGCTGTGATCAGTCTTTAAACAGCTGTTTTAGACTTTGCCATATCATGGAAGAACCTAATAGTAAACTACTAGCATATTATTTGTCAAGCACGAGTACAGATTGTTTCTTCATTTTATGCTGTTTTATAAAAATAGTCAATACCATCATTTTCAAAAAAATACTGATGGTTGTGGATATGTACATGCACATACAAACATACGTATATATATCTGTATAATGCATCATTGTGTCTGTAGATAGGTGCTCTCCACATATATACTTGCCTGTCATTTTATCAGCAGAATATCAACACTTGATTGATATTAGTTTATTGATGTTTATTCTCTTAACTTGTTTTTCCGACCTGCTTTGTTATCCAACCTTTTTTTAATGATTTTCACTAATTCTCAGTCTTAAAATACCCTCCCTGATTGTAGTAACCAAAAAAAAAAAAAAAAAACAATTCTAGATTTTACATACTTTAAGGTTTCTATTGCTCTCTTTTCTGCAGCTCTTTGTAAAAAAGACAGCAAAGTTCTTGGTATCTTAGACACAATGGGTCTCACTACCAAGCAACAACATCGTAAGACTACCTTAACATTTTCTATGCAAGACTTGGTATTGCCCACTTCTTAACTTTGCACTTTGCGCATGTAGGTTGCTCAATTCCTCTTATGGATGACCCAGATGCCATAGTCATTCCAAAGAGAACTCCCGATACCATCCCAAAATTTCTAAAATATGTATTGGAAGATGACCAAGGAAATGCCAATGAGAAGTCTCAACCACTTTTTGGGGGACATCAGAGCTGGAAACAAAGAGAAAATAGTTTCAAACTGAATACAACTATGAAGGTGATTGTATAGTTGCATGTAATAGGTGTGGAAATCATCTTTACTGCACCTATGTGTTTTGTCATTTTGAAATTCAATATTGCACAAAGGCATATTTGAACATGAGCAATCATTTGCTATTACTCACTAAGTGTGTTTTGAGCAGGCCTTACCTTCGTCCCGTTGAATATGTTGGCATCTTAAATTTTCATTCTTGTAAATCCATTATGATTATAATTCTAGAGAAAAAGAGGATGTGCTTGTTGGATTAAGATGAAATTTTCTGTAGCTATAATTCTTGTCCTTTTGCTATTAGTCCTTGTCCAATACTTTGCAGTGGCCTTGGCTTTGCTTTTGCATCGTAGCAAGTATCAACTTCAATAGCAACTGACTGACTTGGTTGAGTCAGTTAATTAAATTTTCTACATCCATTATAGCGAGTATCTTAGAGAGGGAGAGAAGGAGAGAGATTATGTTGTGTAGTCAGAAATGGTGCAACTATTTTTCTACCACATTAGAAAATTTTCACAATTTGAGATATGCATATCTTGTAATGGGCCATAGAATAATGTATTAGCTAAACAACATAGGTTTCATCTTGCAAGCCGCAAACCTTCGCATGTGCATATCATTATGTGCAAGCATCTAAAATGTATATCTTGAACTTTTTTATATATGCAAGCAGTGAAAGAATTCATAGCTTCATGATTGTCATTCTTATTTATCCAGATGAATTTGATGATATCTTATCTTGGAGATTTTTATTTATTGTTTTTCTATTTGTTCTTTAGGTGCACTGTGGCTGTATGAAAAATGGAGGTGCAGAAATGGAAGCTTTAGATGTGAAATATGCAAAGAAATGTAGGTTTGTAGTTGCCTCTGGCATTTTTGATGGGTATGACACTCCCCATCAACCTTACAACATAAGTCTTCGTTCCAGAAAGCTATTCTGCTTTCTGATGGTAGTTGATGAGGTCTCTCTTGATTTCATTAAGCAAAATGTAACTGTTAGAGAAGCCAGTGATGGAGGAAAATGGGTAGGTATTTGGCGCCTTGTGACACTACATCATCCACCATATGATGAACCTAGAAGAAATGGGAAGGTTCCGAAGATACTAACACACAGACTGTTTCCTCAAGCTCAGTATAGCATTTGGATTGATGGGAAAATGGAGCTTATAGTTGACCCATTGCTTATTCTAGAAAGGTGGGTTGTTTCTTCAACTGAATAACTGACTAGTAAAATTTTCTTTTTTTGTCTTTAGATTTCATGACTTCTGTATTCTGTGAACTCTGCAGATATCTCTGGCGGGGAAAGCACACATTTGCAATTGCTTGTCATAAACATCACAGGAGTATCTATGAGGAGGCAGATGCAATCAAGCGAAGGAAGCGGTATGCTCGGCCGCTGATCGATTTGCACATGAAGATTTACCACTATGAGGGAATGGAGCTATGGAGTCCAAAGAAAAGGACAATCAGTGGTAAGAACATGATATTTTTTCGGTGCTAGATATAATGACGATTACAATATTTTCATACACATTGATGAGAACATTCTTTCATGTTATTGCTCGTGATGACGGGTCTGACTTCTAAGTTCTGATAATCTTTGTCTCAGTAATTTCATTTTAAAGATGATGAAGATAACACTGTTAGTATGGCTTCATAATTACATAAAAACAAATTTTGTTAAATATTATGATTATCTAGAGATGGATATACTGCAAGTACAGTATATCTTTGGGCTATTCAGAAAGTGTTCAGTGGTTATCCTGTGACGATTTTCAATTTATTTTCTTGATGATATCAGGATATTACTCTTTGTTTAGACTAAGAAGGCAATCTTTACATGTTTTATGATAGTAAAAAGCTTCAGTCGATGATGATTTAAGTCGTTAGGCAATGCTATAAACCAAGAACCTTCAGTTGGTGGAACTCCCATATCAATGCCTTGATTTTTTTTTATTGTTATCTTTAACTGTTAAACTTGTTTGCGAAAAGCAAAGTTTTAACAGAGCAAGTGATTGAACATATATATTATACATCTTTTTATTTTTCTCACTGATAGAGTCAATAGAAGTTGGAATTTAAATTGGCATGTGGAGCAATATCAATTCCCATCTCACATCATATTCCATTTGTGTCATAAAGATCTTATGTTAATCCGTCATGGCTGTCTCGATAATAAATTTAAAGCTGCTAAAATAATATCTGGCGGCTTCTTCAACTTCAATGTATATTACTGATGAAAATTCCTGATGAATGCAGATGTACCAGAGGGTGCAGTCATAATACGCGAGCACACAACAATGACCAACTTGTTCAGCTGCCTTTGGTTTAATGAGGTCAATCTTTTCACACCGAGGGATCAACTTAGTTTTGGCTATGTGGTGTACAGATTAGAAGAGTTCAAGTTTTTCATGTTCCCCAACTGCGAATATAATTCATTATTCATATTGCACAGACACACCCGGGAACATTCTTCTGTTGTTGAGTGGGTTAAATCCCTAGATGAATTTAAGGGGAACAAAACTGGACTGAAAGAGAGTAGGGGAGGGCTAGGACTGTGGACACCATATCCAGGGGACCTCAACTCAGTCCAACTCCCTTCTGTCAAAAGAACATCACCTGCAGGGTGAACATGCAAAATTTACTCTCCTTTGGCTCTATCAGTAATTTTCCATCTCGGAGAACATTTTGCTGTCTTGTGTATCGTCCAACTTTTCGGAATGTTTCCGAGGACTTAAATTTTGCACTCACAGAGTTTCTGAGGTTGAAACAAATTTGAGGTGCACTAGAGGACTTAAATTTTGCAGATGTCTAGGTCATTGTTAATATTTCCATGGAATCTCCTTAAAAGGTAGACTCGAGGATAAAATGAGATGGGGAATTCCCTAATTGTTATCTTGTTGATGCATCAAGTTGCAGGTTATCAACCACCTTATACAACTGTGAGAGCACAGCTTATATATATTGATTCGTTCCATGCTTTGGAAAGATAAACAAAGGAGTGATTACCTTCTTTTTTGTTTTTTGGTGATGACTCTTTATCTTATATATGATTAGCTCCATGCTGAAATGTTACCTTTTGTTACTGGACAATCAAACATGAAAGCCTGCAGCAGCCAGCAGTACTGTTTAGCCCTTTATAGGACTCTGCGCATCACCTGTTTCTGTGCATCCCTCGAAGAAGGTACTCTTCTTTTTTCTGCCGCTGTACTCTCCGTGTTTACATCCTTTTTCATTTTGTAGAGCTTTTGAGTTCCGGGAAACCATGTCGCTATCGCCATACATATATAATACTTGGGTAGAATTCATACCTGAAATGATTTTGACTGCAGCTGGTAACCACCTCGAGCAATAGTGCCACAGAGACGACTGTTATGTTGATCCTCTCTCTACCAACAAAATGCGACTTTAGGCTATGGAATGTTCTTCTTCTAGTCCTTCCTTTGTCACTCACTCAACAAAAAGATGCAGGAGGAAAAAGAAGAAAAAGCATAAAATATGGTCCAACACAAGTACTGTCAGAAGAAAGCTTCTGCCCATCAACACTCTACTGTAAGTGTCAGCTCCTCACATGATATGCCATGTTATATTAGAAGGCAGATTGTGTTGACCAAACAAAACTCCGGACCTTCACTCGAATGCTAAAAGGGTTAGAAAACTCTATCCAGCATTCAAACAATACTTACAACAATGGCTGCCCACCAAAATAACCCTGCTCCTACTATCTAACTACTACTTACATAAGATCTTAAGTTAGCAACTGGGATCTTAGCAAGGCCCACAAAAACTGGGGCAGCCAGAGCACCTAAAACAACTACACAATGTTGCCCTTAAGCCTGCACAAGTAGCCCAGACAAGAAGTTTCACCATCTTACTATCTGCTATTGACCTCCAACTCGGAGGAAGAGCCCTCCGTAAATGATGGTTTCCCGGTCGTCTCAATCGCTGCCTTTGCTTTCTCATTCCGTGATAGTAGTTCGTCGTAGAGTTTCAATGAATCCTTGGCAAACTCCGTGAGCGACTCAAAGGCACTGGCCAAGCCTATCTTGAATCCATTTAGGGTGACTTCCTGCGTCGCCCGCATGCAATTGCGATGTTTTTCTTTCTCCATCTCCAGTTTCTTCCTGAGCATGTCGAGCATCTCTTTCTTACCGGCTAAATGTTCAGGTTCATTTTCTGACAGCTTTAGATCCAAGACCTTATCCTCTGCTTTCTGGACTGCGAGAACCCTGCGTTCGAGCTCCCTAGTGAGGGCATCCACTTTCTTCTTCTGTTGTTGTTCCTCTACTTGCTTAACCGATAAGAACCTCACGGTTCTGGCGAAACTTCTCATGCTATAAGTTACGGCACTGTCACGCAACTTCCCCAGTGAGGTCGACCACTGGTGACAGATGACAACTAGAGGTGGGCCACTAGCTATATGCGAAAGTGAGGATCTAGTCCGAGAGTAGAATTCCATGTCAGGTAAGATGAACTTCGACAGCCAACCATCAAGAGCTTCAACATATGCCTTCTGCGCTGAAATGTAACCTCTAAAGTATCTCCTCCAGTGATGAAGCTCAGCGACCAGGGTGAGCGTTGCAAGTCGCTGTGAATCGTTGCTATATTTTCCATAGGAAGGGCACGTGAATAAGTTTACTTCAAACATGATTTGCTTCTGGGCTTCATGCGATTCGAGCATTACCTTCCAAGACCCCATTAGACTGCACAAAATGAGAAGAATCAGAAAGAAAACAAAATAAACTATGCAACATTCCCATATTAGTAGCTGGCTACTGTACCCTTGTAGAAGCTCAATGATCTGCGGCTGCAATTCTTCATCCCTCAATTTCTGTATCCTTTCAGCGATCGATTCGACTGCACGCAATGCTACCCAGATTCTTGAATAGAGGTCTCTTACAGCAGCCCTCGTCTTGTCAACCGATCGTGATTCGACTCCCTTCGCATTCTGATTTCTTAGCTGCAAGCATTTCTTCTCGTATGCCTGCCGTATTTGATCTCCAGCCTAAAGATTAACGAGATGCTATGCATTACATTAGCTAGTGGAACCTAGCTAGAAGAAACAATAGAAAAACCTACATTGAGCAAATTTGACTTTATGGAATATCAAATTTCACAAATTACGCGACATCAAGATTTAAGAGAAGCAGTGAACCTTCTAATAGTTCCTGTCATGCTAAACATTTGTAAACTCTCTTGTGGTGCATAATGATGACATGCTAAACATCTGAATGGAATAACCAGACATTTAGTTGATATTACCGGAAGAACATCAACTAAACGTACATTTGGAATACAAGAGAACAAAAGTTTGAAAGCTGTGAGGCTTATGAGGTGGAGGAAAAAAAGAAAAACTCGGGAAATGGAACTATTACTATTAACAAATACTGTGCATGTGGACTATGAGAATATAGGTAACAGAATATAGTCTCTGGATATGAATTGGTGGTATACATATAACGCAAGAGCACCAACACTATTTGGATGAGGCAATGCAAACTTATCAATCGCAACTCTAGAACATAATGCCTTATCGAAGCCAAACTGTTGTTAGGACCAAGAGTCTGTTATACGCAACTCTTGAGTGAACTAATACTGAAGCAATAATATGAAGACTGGTGCCTGTTTTTGGGGATCCCTAGTTTATAGATGAGTCAGTCATTCGTACGATAAGGAGCTTATGCAAGAAGTTGTCATCTTGAACTTAATCGACCAACTTTTATGGGGGCCTACATGAAAATATTCATTTTATGGTTGGCTGGGCTGTTCTAGGAAGGACAGAATTGTTTCTACAAACCTAAGTAGACAATAAATCTCAGATAATTCAAGAGACCGAAAGAGTTCAATGTGTTTATGTTCTGTAAGAGAGCCATCAGTACATAAAAGCATAACTTTCCCATTGCAATTACTGTTCTAAACTTCATTACATGTATTTCTGTTTGCAGCTACACGATTCGCCAGTCACAGGAGCAATACCCAAAGTTAATTCATAAATAAGATCAGCAAGCATAAAAAACATGAAGATCCATAAAATAGTGAACAAAGTTACCTTCACTTCTTCAGATAGTTTCTTCTCCCAAGCATATAATCTTCCAAGAGTCTGTGAGTGGCTTCCTGATTCCATTCCACCATAATCATCGAAAAGGTCACTCTTACTTTCCGACCATGTTGTACTACTAGAGCTCGACGCAAGGTGACTCCAATAGGATGAAGATAACGACGAAGGAGACCGATGCCATGTGATGGCTTGTATCATCTTCGACGAATTCTCTGAATCAACAACGGTGGCAAACAAAAGTAAGTCATACAGTGAGATGCACCCTGAACTCGAAACAAATGTAGCATAACTCAATCATAATATAAGAGGCTCAAAATTGTCAATTATAGCTAATTGCATGTAACGTGATAATGAACTTGCATATGCTAGAAAAATATATTACCATATGCAGTCAATCAAAGCATGATTTTTTTTATGAACAATGATGCAAATCATTACCAATACCTGAGGAGAAAGAACCCTAAGGCGCTACTGGATGAGGCAAACTTGACTGAGAAGAAAATATTACAATGTATCTTGAAGTACTCATGAAAAGCAAGAACTTTTCGGCATCAGCATTTCGGAGGTAGAGGAAGACAGAAAGGAATCACCTTTAATCTCCTCAAGCCCAGATTGGAGGAGAACCATGTTGGCCTCCAGCATCCTTGAGACCTCTTTGCCGGAATCATGAGCCCTGATGAAGTGATCCTCCACATCCCTCAGCGCTTGAAGCAACTCTCGACCGCTCCCCTGCATCTCCGCCACCGACAAACCCTTCTCTTCCCCTCCTCCGCTGCTGCTGCCAGCCACTTCAACCTGCACTCTGCCGTCACAGTGTCCCTTGTCCTCTGCACCCAAAGCTACCACCTTTTCACTCTCCTCTGTCGTTTTCCTGTCTTCCACTTCCTCCAGCTCCGGGATGCCCTCCTCCTCCCTCACCAGCCTCAAGTCCTCATCTGAGCTCCGGTCCAGGGACCCCACCATCGCCACAGCCTCTACCGTCGTTTGCATTCCGTCGAACGGGTTAAAGAAGTCCCACCCGAACACCTCCGGGGACGGGGACGGCGGCAATGGCGCCGGGGCAGAGAAGAAGTACCCAAACCCCATCTCCCCTCCCCTTCCGTCCTCCTGCTCTTCGGCCACCCCCGTCGCTTCCACGCCCTCTACGTCATCATCAGAGCTGGAATCCGACGACGGGGAAAGCGGGAGAGAACCTGGGCACTCCAAAGATTCCGCATTTGCCTCGCGCGGCGTGTGGGGAAGGAAGGCGGAGGAGGAGGAGGGAGGGGACGGGTCGACGTCGGCGTCGGGAAGGGTGACGAGGATGGCGGTGGGGGCAGAGTGGCGGACGACGAAGAGGTCGATGGCGGAGGCGACAGCGTTGAGGGAGCGGACGTAAGCGGCGTGGGCTGCAGCGAGGGCGTACCGCCGCTCCACCGCCGCCTTGAGAAGCCGCTTCCGCTCCCGGCAAAGCGCCACCGGGTCGTCCTCCTCGCCGCTACCGCCGAGCCTCGAGGTGGCGCAGCCCCCCATCTCCCCTGCGCTTGATACGGAGGACGAAAGCGAGCGTGGCTTAGAGGAGGGTTTAGAGGACAGGAGCAGTGTGTAGAGTTTTGGGAAGGAGTGAGTCAAAGTCAAAGGTGAAGAGTGTGAGAATGTGAACAAAGAGGTGTTTACATCTCAAAGCTCCAAAATTGATAGTTTTGGGAAGACAAATCTTTTAAGTAGAATTAGTAATTAATGCACTATCAAATGATCTTTGTGGAAATGCTATCAAATACACACAAAAAAAAAAAATAGTGTTTATGGTTGAATGTGCATTTATAAGGTAAAAAAAATATGATTATTGTGGGAGGAGAAGATAAATCCTATACTAAAAAAAAAAAAAAAAATAGAATTAGTAGTTGATTTAATATCAAATAATTTTGGGGGGAAATGTTACCAAAATATATAATGAATTAGGGTTTATAAATTTGGGTGTGCATCTCTAATGTAAAAAAAATTGATTTTAACTAAAAATGTTTATTTAGTATCAAATAATTTGAAGGGAAATCTTATTAAAAATATATCATGAATTTGTTAATGTAGGAGGAGGAGAGAAATCATATGGTTTGTTTGAGTTAGGGTTTGTGATAGGGGGGTGTAGGATTCTTATATTAAATATTTTAGGGGCAGTAGGCAATTAAATTATTGTTATGAAGACATCTTAGTGGAGTGAGTTAGGGTTTTCCCTAATGCTAAGTATCACAAGGAAGATGCAAGCAACAAATGGCATGTGTGTTGGTGTTTAGGCTGCTATATCACAGAGGGATATGTGATAGTGATGGGTGGGCAAGTTCATCAACCACTGAAAACACATGTTAAAGGGTGGGTTATTTGCTGCTATATTTAACTTAGATAGATCTCTTAGAACATATATATTTGTTCTTTAAATCTGTAGGTGTTTAGTTGTCATTTCATTTGTATTCAATGTGACTTATGACTTCCTTTTAGGATATTTGTGGAAATTTTGATGGATTAGAATAAATTGTAGGGTTTTTTTTTTCTTTGCCCAGAAGGTAGGATAGTTTTCATTTTTTCCTTTTAAATTTTTTTAATACCTTAAATATTGTTTATCGTAATCATCATCTTCCGATGAATATTTATCGATTATTATTTTCTGTCCCTATCCAATTATCTCATTTTTTTAGTTATGAGATTATGTCATTTCGACTATATCATTATTATAGCGAAAGAATAAAAAGATAACAACGATGATAACGAAGAGTATTAAAGGTATTAAATAAAAAAATATCAAATAAAAAAAGCTAAAGGTCAAATATTTTTTGAAAATAGTCAAAATTATATATATATATATATATATATATATATTAAAAAATATCTAAAATTATATCTTCACCCTTTGTGATCACCTATCTTTCGACTAATATTCATCTCCCATCAAAATATTCATCTCCCATCTTTTAGTTTCCAAGGATTTGACAATTTAATCTTAAATCTTGTGATCAATTGACAAAGTATTATTTATATATATAGGTATGTATTTATCTTTTGTTAAGTTAAAAAAAAAAAGAACAAAAGATAAGAGATTTCATTACCAAATTATAAGGGAAAATATATTTATTATTTTTATATTAAGTTCTTAACACTCAATTTTTACTATAAAAGCATCTAAATTTATATGGACAAGCATTACTCTCTTTTCAAATTTCTAAAATATTTCCAAAAAATAACTCTCTCATCTTTTAATATTAATTTATTTATTTTCTTGTTTAGTATTTGGACGAGTGATTCTAATGTCAATTTAAGAAAATAAAATTTTCATTAATAGTATAGAAAACAATACTATTAAAAACTATTTTAACCACTAAAAGCTTTCATCCTTTTTCATCTTTGGTATAACATAATATTATCGTTATAATAACAATAATAATATCAAATAAATGAAAAAAAATTGAACAACACTAATTTAGTAACAAATATGTTTCTCTTGAATCTGATAAATCACAATAATACGGTTTTGCTTTCAATAAGTCGAATCAAATTTGGCATGTTGTATCGACAACACCATCATCATCGTCTTCTTTCTTCTTTCATACGACACTAAGCTAAGCTACTAGAAGAAAATACAATGGTATGATTCATCACCCATTTTAATTATTTTAGTTAAAATCAAATTAATTTTCAATTTAGATTTTATGATTATTAAAAATATTCAAGTGGATTATTCGAGTGTATGATATGTTTAAATATCGAAAGAGTCAGATTATATATATATATATATATATATATATATATATATATATATATATATATATATATATATATATATATATATATATATAGTTTGACTTCTAACTTAGAAACTTAAGCTTTTAGTTTGATCTTTGACTCGGATTCATCAACAAAGATGTACACTCTAGAGATCTTGAAAACCTTCTGATCCCCTCCGAGCAATCAAAGAACGGAGTCTCTCAAGACAAGAGTAGAAGCTTGAAGATTCACAGGAAGCTCTACAGTGAACAGTTCCAACTCTATACCCCGCCCATTTTTCCAAGGAAAAGCGGTGCCTGTTCTTGACAGCAAGTGGTCTCGGGTTTGGGCCGTGCAGTGCAGTCATGGCGGCAGCAGCAACGGGGCGGTATTGTTAGAAACAGCACAGGGAAACGTTGTTGCTGCTGATGAAGTGCGTGCACAGTGATGAAGCAGAAGCAACAGCAGCACCACCACAACTGATGCGGTGGAGGAAGCTGTCGGTTGGCCCTTCTGCTACTGCTTGTCCTCTTCTGCTGCTGCGGTGTGCTCTTCCAGCGTGCATGCGAAGCTGTGCGGCAGTCGCAGAGGGAGGCATCGGTTGGGTTTTCCGAGAAGAGGCAGCGATAGTGGATTCCAATTCTGTGTAGCTCCAATGCGTAGGAGATTGTGAACGTGTTTCTAATTCATACTGCAAAGCAGAATAGTTAATGCTGTTTTAGACGAATTATTGATGGATTTATTAGGTTTTATGCCCGGAAAAAAGGTTCAGAAATCGCAAGGCATATATGAAATTTTATATTCATAATATGTATACTCAAAATCAAAATCAAAATCAAAGTATTGGTTTTGATTTTGGAAATAGGTCGGATCGGATCCGAGCAAGTCATATTCGAATAAATTATGTGATGAAAAAGGAATGATAGAAAAAGATACATAATATTTTATCTATTTAAATGTACTATAATAGTGTCTTAGATTCATTTATTAAAGATCGATTACTTGACTTAAAATTTATCCAATATATCTTTAAGAAAATACCACTTAACTTGACTTGAAAATATTGAACTCGAATCTTGTCTTAATAGCTTACCTTTTAAAAAAACAATCAATTAGCGATGCTTCTCGTATTAGCTCTTTTTACAAGTAAGAAATACCAAATAATATGTATAGTCTTTAGCTTATTTTGCGATAAATTGTTTTGAAAATAATTCAAGTATTCCATTAATTTTTTAATGTTCACCTAAATTCATATAGTAGACATTAGCGATGGATCGCTTAAGTTTTTAAAAAAATATATACTAATTTTTTTTATATTAAAATAAAACCTATAAACTCGAATCTTTCGAGTCTACAACGATGATGATGATTTAACATGTCATCAAAATGAAAAATGCATTTGGAAGATTTGGTCAACTTAAATAGGATGAGCAACAGAGATTGATGGATCATTAGAGGCAAACACCAAAGTAGCATTAGTTAAAGCAGATAAGAGGAGGAAGAGGAGGAGGAAGATGGAGATGGGGACATCACAACTACTACTAGCGAGCTCTAATCTTTTTCTTGTCACGCGTCTTCCCGTCCACGAAGCCGCCATGCATCTTCTTGTCATCTCTCACCTCTCCTCTTCCTTCCTTCCTTCCTTCCTTGGACTCCAGACTTTGAACCGGCCGAAGCATTGGATTCACATACACGCCGCGTAATAATGTGACTTCTTCTTCCTCCTCCATTGAGGTGGCCGTGCTGGTCAAGTTGGAAATAATGCTGTGGCTTTCAGTCCCTCTCACAAGCAATAACCATGACTTCTCTCACCAGTTCATACGCATCCTCGTTGACTTCCATGCTGATGACATCCGCTTCATTATGGTCTCTCTCATCAATTGACTAGTTTTATCGTGAGCCATGTGAGGCAACTCCGTGAGACGTGGGCTTTGGGTTGTCCAGTGGATGCCATGAACAAGAGAGAGAGAGAGAGAGAGAGAGAGAGAGAGAGAGAGAGAGAGAGGTCAATGCATAGTAGTCAATTGGTGATCATGATGATAAGATTAAACACAAGTTGATATAGTCATATATATTAACTTAAAGCTAATAATTTTTTACTTATTTTAGTGGTCATTCAGATGAGAGTTTTGGAAGATATATCTAAAACTATTTATTGGTTGATCGATTTAATGGTGTCACTAATTTGCCTAAATTGTCATATTGGACTAAATTAAACCAAATAAAATATAATATTATTTTTAGATCCGTATTAAATAATTAAGATATATTTTTTCAAAAATATATAATTTTAATAAGTAAGTCTTCAGAACTGATACATTACCATCAAATCAATATTTAAGATATAATCATGTTTTTAAGTATTATAATACTTTGGAGGAATACAAATTTGTTATTTGAAATTTAACTCTCTCTTTTTTTTGTTTCCTTGAATTCAAGCCAAACCCTAATATATATTTATATATGTCTAATCATGTCAATGATACATTGCTTTATTCACATTAAGAACAATTTTGCACCCATGTGGGCTCATATGGCATGGATCACTATAAAATTCATTTGTAATATATAATAGTTTTCATTAAAAAAAAGTGTAGTTCTTCTTCCATATTTGATCAATATAATGGACATATCACATATTTTACCTTATAATAATAATAATACTAGTACACATTGGTCCAATAAGGAGTATCATTGCATGCTACCATTCTAAATTATTTAGGTTGCTCCAATCAAAGAGTTGGAAGAACCAATAATAAGGTGATACAATGATTTAAGCCACATTGTTCTCATCTTTTTTATGCATTAAATGATAAATGTCTGTATCATTTATTGGTGGATTGATACTTCTGTTAACTTAGTAGGTTTCATATGAAGAATCGTATGAAATAAGGCCCTTCTATTCAAATGTTGACTGGCCTTCATTGGTGTCACGAAGTCAAAGTAATCTGCTAGGAAATCCAGGTTTGACCGACTCAGAAGACTTTTGGCGTCGCAGTCAACCCTCTCGACCAAGGAACGGAGGGGAGCTCTTCGCCTGCATCATCCCAAGAAAACACATCGCATCCATGAAGTACGTGACGGCTCATGCGGTCAAGTCTGCGACGACAAGTTCTCTACGACAACTCCCGTTCACTTTGGGTGTTGCCAGAGTTTTAAGAGGCCTTCGACGCCTTCCCGCATACTGTGCTCCTTCCTTCCTTCCTTCCTTCCTTCTTCTCTGAGTCTGTTCTCCTGATCGCCTCTCTTCCCCAGTCAACATGGCCCGTCTCTGGCTGCTGCTCCTCGCTGCCCTGCTGACAGCGGCGGGGTCGGACGCCGCCGGGATCGGCTTCGAGTTCCACCACCGGTTCTCCGACCGCGTGCGGCAGTGGGCAGAGGACCGCGCCATCCCCGGCGCCTGGTGGCCCCAGAAGGGCAGCGCGGAGTACTACGCCGCCCTCGCCCACCACGACCGCGCCCTCCGCGGCCGCTCCCTCGCCGACGCCAGCGCTTCCGAGCTCACCTTCGCCGACGGAAACGTCACCTACTTGTCCGGTTCCTTGGGATTGTAAGCCCTCTGTTAATCTCAGCTCCTTCACTCCTTTTCCTCTGATGTATGGGACCTAAATCAGAGTTGGGATTTTGATGGCGATCCGCGTGTTTCTTCTCCTCCTGTTTGGATCGGGAATCAGCTTGCATTACGCGTTCGTCGAGCTGGGGACTCCGAACGTGACGTTCTTGGTGGCGTTGGACACCGGCAGCGATCTCTTCTGGGTGCCCTGTGATTGCCAGCAGTGCGCCTCCACCCATCTTGTCGTAAGCCTCTTGAATCTAACCCATCTTTTTCTTCTAGTCTTGATACGATTGCACCTCGGAAACACTGATCGAACACCATCTCCACTCTCACAACATCTCCTCTATTGTTTCTGCTGCTGCATGATTCACAGAACATCATGAAGTAGTTTGTGATCATCCAATGGAACTAACAGAGGTAGTAACAATTGATATTTTGTGCTCCGATCATACCACCATTTATCGATGTTTCTGTCATCGTCATCAAGAATCTCGGTGCCTATGTCTCATGTTATGAACTCAAATTGCAGCAAGGCTTGGAGTTGAACGTATACAGCCCCAGCAATTCATCAACGAGCCAAAAGGTCCCCTGCAGCAACAGCTTATGCGATAACCAAAACGCGTGCACCGGAACAAACGGCAGCTGCCCTTACAATGTTCAGTACTTATCCGCTAATACTTCATCTTCTGGATTTCTAGTAGAGGATGTTCTGTACCTGACGACGGAGGACGCGACTCCTCGGATTGTTGAAGCACCAATCGTGTTTGGGTATGTCGCCTTCGATCAGTACGATCAGCTTAGGATTTAAGTGGGTTCTAATCTCCATTAATCCTGCAGAT
The DNA here is from genome assembly GCF_036884655.1 of Musa acuminata AAA Group. NCBI lineage: Eukaryota > Viridiplantae > Streptophyta > Magnoliopsida > Zingiberales > Musaceae > Musa > Musa acuminata. The sequence continues at coordinate 2,028,132 of NC_088327.1, forward strand.
GTGGAGATAGACAGAGTGGTGCATTTCTAGATGGTGCAGCTCCCAATGGTCTGTTTGGGCTTGGAATGGAGAAGGTGGCAGTCCCCAGCATTCTATCAAGCAAAGGATTCACTTCTAATTCCTTCTCCATGTGCTTTGGAGAGGATGGTGTTGGGAGAATCAATTTTGGAGACAAAGGCAGCTCGGATCAGCAAGAAACTTCATTCTTCATCGGCAGCAGACAGTGAGTCTCCTTGTGTTTGCTTTCATGTTGTTGAGATCGAATCATATGTTCCTCGAATCATTCAGCAGATCCCATTCATCTAATGTTCTTCTGCATATATGCTTCTGTAGCCCATCTTACAAAATCAACATGACTGGAATTGTGGTCGGAAACAGTTCTACTGACATGGTGTTTGATGCACTTGTTGATTCGGGCACTTCCTTCACATCCTTGGCTGATCCAATGTATACGTACATCGCCGAGAACGTAAGCTACTGATCGCGGTTCCGAAATCCGAATTCTATTCTATCAATAATCTTCTTCTGTCTCATGTTTCTTTCTCCTTCTTTCGACAGTTTAATGCACAAATAAAGGAGAAACGATACAAATCCGAATCGAACTCCACATTTGAGTATTGTTATGAACTCAGGTAACTCTATCTGCACAAGAAACAGATACATGCTGACATTTAATCTCAAGGAGATCATCTAATGCATGACACATGCTGCAGCCCCGGGCAAACTCGGGTTTTGTTGCCTGTGATAAATCTAAAAACACTTGGTGGAAGTGTCTTCCCTGTGAACGACCCAATTATCTTTCTCACAGGACCGGTAAATCTATAAAGATATCATCTATGCTTATTATAATCTGCTGTGGATACTTACACTTCTTCTGTGTGTGATGCAGGAAAATCAAACTTTATATTGCCTCGCTCTTCTGAAGTTTTCTGGAGTCAATATAATCGGGCGTAAGATTTCTCTACGCCTTTCATGCATGTCCGAGTGTTTTGGTTTCTGAGACGATATTGTTCATGTTTAATCTTTATAGCAATTCATCAAACACGCTGTTTGATTACAGAATCTTCTTATGTGCATCTTTCTAGACTAGCTTTGCAACTCTTTATTTCCAGTTCGATTGTATCTGACATGGGGATACCCTCTGCAGAGAACTTCTTATCGGGGCTTCGCGTGGTCTTCGACCGAGAAAGGCTCGTTCTGGGGTGGAAGAACTTCGATTGTAAGTTGTGATTCCATTGACATTTCGTCGAACACATCGATTCCGAAGCAAATTTGAGTGATATGGGAATTGTAATGACTCAGGCTACACTGTGGACAACTCCACCGCTCTGTCCACGCCCACCTCGTCCCCATCAAATGCAGTTGCTCCCGTGCCGAGCAGCTACACTCAGGAGATGACAAAGACAGACCCAAATGCGGCTCAGGTGCCGGCGAGGAGTCCTCCGTCGAGCTATTCACCGCATTCCAAGGCCATGTCAAATCTCTCCCCGGTGGTGTTGCTGATGCTCTCTCTGGCTCTCCTCTGGTGATCTTTCTCCTTCTGACTACTAGAAGCTTCGTAAGCTTTACCAGCCACACAGGAATACACACGAAGAGATCGATGGTTATAGATTTTTCTTAATTTTTATTATGTTTTTATTCTTTCGAATAATCCTATGTTTATATTGCAATCGATACTGTAGAGAGAGATTGTCTTGAATAATTTCATAATGGAGAATTGTGTTTCTTGTGAAATTTTAAATTACAGAAAAATTAATAGTTTTTATTTTCAGTGTTTGGTATAGAGAATAATTATTTTGAAAAAGTAAAAAAAAATTAGTTTTGAGGGTATCGAACTAATTTTCAGTCTTTTTAGTCTTTCTCCTTTTGTGTTTGTCTCAGTTCAATCTAAGCTAATAATTTGTTTGTCTATGGGTATCGAACTCTTCAAAATTATATCGAGATATTCCTTATAAATATTCTTTTGATGTTAAGTTAGTCGAAATTCAGAAGAACATTTAAGTACGTCAAAAAAAACAACACCCAAGAGGAGCTCTTTTATTATAGGTTCTTATGATCATTACTCACATGACCGGTATCAATTATGGGGAATAGTTGCATGTTTCTCTCTCGTTTGAATGTGATCAGAATATGAGATACAATAACGATACAACAAAATCAATAATATAATATTAAAATATTATTCATATAATGAGACGTTAGGTGTGTGATACTAGAGTGTCATCCACATAATCATAAGGCATCGATTACACGATATCGATGTGTCGATATATGTTTTAGATATCGTTGAAGTTTTTTTTAATTAAAATAATTTGAAAAATTTACTATTGCTTTATATTTATATATATATATATATATATGCATTATTACATTAAGTTTTGTATAATTGACATTTCATTGGGTAATAAATTACATATCACATTATCCTTCTGTAGCTTAAATTTGGCCCCTTCCAATTCAAACTCAAAAGAAGTCAAACGTCAACTGCCGCCCTCTCCAACGGCTGTAAAAGCCTCCCAAGCCTCCTTGCTTCGATGTCTGTTTCCCTTCCCTCCCTCATCCGCCTCTTCTCGTTCTCATGACTTCCGCCGGTGGCCCCAGCGGACAGCTTCGCCGCTTCTGCCTCCTTATCGCTCCCCTCCTCGCCCGGTGTGCTCGGACACCGCCGGGATGGGCTTCGAGTTCCACCGCCGGTTCTCCGACCGCGTGCGGTGGGCGGAGTCCCGCGCCATCCCCGGCGACTGGTGGCCCCAGAAGGGCACTGCGGAGTACTACGCCGCCCTCGCCCGCCACGACCGTCCCCTTCGCGGCCGCCTCCTAGGCTGACGGCGATGCCACCTACTTGCTCAGCTCCCTGGGATTGCAAGCCCTCCCCTCCCCCTCTAGGGTTTGTGGATTTGGGGTTTCAAAGTTGGAATCTTTAATGGTGATTGCATGTTTCTTCTTATATTGTTTGGATCGGAATCAGCTTGCCTTATGCTTTCCTCAAGCTGGGGACTCCGAATGTGACGTTCTTGGTGGCGTTGGACGCCGGCAGTGATCTCTTCAGGGTGCCCTGTGATTGCCACCAGTGCGCCGTGCCAAATTCGATGTAAGTCTACTGATTCCAATCCTTTTAAGCTCGAATCTTTTGTGGGATATGGTTAATTACTACTCATATATGTTAGTTTGGCAAGTCCCATAGTCCCACGTCGGAAAAATCAGGATTATTATTTCCTATTGGAACTATAAATAAGGGTCCGAGCTTTGAAGTCAGAGGCATCACAAATGACATCACAAGAAAAACTTTGTTTGCTTTGGTTTAAGTCCATACTCAGTTAAATAGTTTGGGCTTAAAGTTTGATTTTTCTTGTTTAGTATTTTCGGGTATTTTATGGCTTAGGAACATCTTCCTAAGGCATTTGTAATTGTCACTCTTTTGTAGTAGTAATTTGCTCATCTTTCGTCCGTGGATATAGGTCAATTGATCGAACCACGTATATCTGGTGTTCTTATCTCGCTTTTATTATTTCCGTTTTATTGTCTTGTTGGGTTGCCAAAATTACCTTGTTGTAAATATCCTGATGTCAGCTCTAACAAATTGGTATCAGAGCCTGGTTTCGGGATCTTTTGGCAACGATGACAATAGCAAAGATCGTTATCGAGAAAGTCAACAGAAATGTCAACTTCAGCATGTGGCAACTCAAGATGGAGGCCATTATGGTTCAAGACGGAGTTGATTTGGCACTTTAGGGTGCTGAGAACATTCCAGATGATACGAGGTTTTACAGGAGGTAGCTACGGAGACTACGGCTAAGAGCATGTGAGATAATCTTAAAGCCTTGTACATGAAGAGGATAGTGAATAATCGTCTCTATCCGAAGCAGAGTCTATATATGCTTCGGATGACTAAAGGTACATCTATACTCTCACATCTTGATAAGTTTGATTCTTTGGTTATGGATTTGGAGAATATAGATGCAAAAATTGATGATGAGGATAAGACTTTGTTACTCTTGTGTTCTCTTCCCCAATCTTTTAAACATTTCCGTGATACTTTGATTTATGGAAAAGAAACAGTTTTGTATCAAGAAATTAAATCTGCACTGAAATCTAAGGAGCAGATAGACAGGAATATTACTGGGGAAAGTAAAGAGAATCAGGCTGAGGGTCTGATTGTTAGGGGGAGAATGGATAAAAGAGAATTTGACAGTAGTAGATCTAAATCTAGATCTAAATCCAGACATAAAAATTTAGAATGTAGATATTGTCATAAAATGGGGCACATTAAATCTGATTGCTTTAAATTGAAAAATAAATTAAAGCAAAAGGAAAAATTTGTTGAGAAAACTATTGAATCCGCTGAAGTTAGTGTAGCAACTGATAAGAATGTTGGAAATATTTTCTCTGCTATTGATGACAGGACGAGGTCTAAAAATGAATGGATTTTAGATTCAGGTTGTTCTTATCACATGTGTCCCAATAGGGATTTGTTTTCTATATATGAATATTGTAATGGTGGAATTGTTTTGATGGGTAATAATGCCGCGTGTGATGTTGTTGGTAGAGGAACAATCCGAATTAAAATGCATGATGGTATTGTGAGGACGCTCACTAATGTTAGACATGTTCTTGATTTTAAAAAGAATCTCATCTCTTTAGGCACCCTAGAGACTCTTGGGTGTAAATACACAGCTGAAGGTGGAGTTATAAAAGTTTCTAGAAGTGCCCTTATTGTTATGAAAGTTTGTAGGTCTGGTAGCCTGTATATTTTGCAGGGAACTACTGTCACAGGTTCAGTTGCAGTCTCGTCATCATCATTGTCTGATTCTGACATCACCAAATTATGGCATATGCGTTGGGTCATATGAGCAAAAAAGGTTTGAGTATATTGAGCAAAAAAGGTCTACTTTGCTGACAAAGTACTGGGCCAATAGATTTTTGTGAACACTGCATTTTTGGAAAGCAGAAAAGAGTCAGCTTCACTTCTCCGGTAGTTCACAAAATGAAAGGTACTCTTGACTATATTCATTCAAACCTTTGGGGTCCAGTTCATGTTCAGTCTAAGGGTGGTGCCCGGTATATGTTGATTTTCATTGATGATTATTCCAGGAAAGTTTGAGTTTATTTTTTGAAGCATAAAAATGATGTTTTTCTAACCTTTAAACAATGGAAGGCTTTGATTGAGAAACAAACAGGTAAACATATTAAGTGGCTTCGAACAGATAATGACATGGAATTTTATGAATGTGACTTTGAAGAATTTTGCAAAAATAAAGGAATTGCTCGGCATCGCACTGTTATGATGACGCCTCAACAAAATGGTGTGGTCGAACGTATGAATAGAACACTCTTGGAGATGTTAGGATCAAGAGCACTAAGAGGGGGGGGTGAATTAGTACAGCGGAAAACCTTCTATGATTAAAACAAAAACTGCTTTCGTTCGATAAAAGTGATTTTGGTATGAAAGCTGATTCGTAAATCACTTCAACTTTTGACTAGGAAAGATGCAGTAAAGATATAAACGCAGTTTGCAGTTATGATGGAAATCAGAATATAAGCGCAAACTGAAATACGACGTTCGTACGATAAAAGCGATTTCGGTATAAAAGCTGATTCGTAAACCACTTTAACTTGAGATAAGGCGAGATGCAGTTAAAGCAAAGATATAAAGGCAATTTGCAGTTATAATAGAAATCAGAACGTAAGCGCAAACTGAAATACAACGTTCGTACGATAAAACTGATTTGCGTCTTAAATGCCGATTCGGAAAGCACTGAACTTTGAAACACGTTCGTAAAAACACAGAAGGCAGTAAGCTCTTGAGGAGGTTTGCAGTAAAGATAAGATGCTCAAAGTAAATGCAAACCGAGATTTAGAGTGGTTCGGTCAAACTTGATCTACTCCACTTTTGGCTTCCTCCACCGACGAGGTCACCGACGTCAACTAGAGGCCTTCCTTCAATAGGCGAAGGCCAACCACCCTTTTACAGTTTCACTCCTTTTGACGGGCTTAGGAGACAACCCTTACAGAATTTTCTCTCCTCTCTTTACAACTCAGAACTTGGAAGAAAATAGGGAGGAGAACTTTTGGCCTTTATAATAATTTTGAGCTCTAGAAAAAGATCAAGATTTCAGTGTAAGTTCATGCCCTTTCAGTGCTGAATGAGTGGGGTATTTATAGGCCCCAACCCAGTTCAAATTTGGAGCTCAAAACTGTCAATTCCCGGAATTCCGCGATCAGGCGGTTGCACCTCCTGACTGAGGCGGTTGCACCGCCTGGCAAAGCTCGAAGACTGAGCCTCTAGGCGGTGCTACCTCTTGTCAGGGGTGGTTGCACCTCTTGCTAGAGCTCGAAGACCGAGCTCAAGCGGTGCCACCTCCTGTCAGGGGAGGTTGCACCGCCCAGTCTCGGTCGGAGACTGAGCCCAGGCGGTGCCACCGCTTGGCTGGAGCGGTTGCACCTCCCAGTCTCGCTTGGAGACTGAGCCTAGGCGGTGTAACCTCCTGCCTTGGGCGGTTCAACCGCCTGGCAAAAATTAGGGTTCGAATGGGTTGATCCATTCGGCCCAATTTGGGTTTTTCAGGGGCCCAATTGCCCCAAGATTAAGTTAATGGGATCACCTCCCATTTTCAACTTAATCATTGTGCTAACTATGATAATTCCTAAGACAATTTCTGCAGCTTGCTCCGGTGCGTCAATCACTTCTTCCGGCGAGCTTCCGGCGAACTTCCGTCGATCATCCGATGAACCCTCGGTGATGCTCCTACGGACTTCCGGCAAACTTCTGGACTTGCGACGATCCACTTGGCGAGTTCCGACGAACTTCTTTGGACTTCTCGGATTTGTTCCCGTAGAACCTCCGACGATTGTCCGAACTTCCGTCGAACTCTCGAACTCCCAACGTGATCATTGTGTTGACTCCGGCGCAACTCTTGCCGCATATCTTACTTTTATTGTAGTTAATCCTGCACGCTTAAACTAAAACTTAAATCGAGACAATTAATCCTAAGCAATTAACCAAGTTGTCCGGTATGTCATTGGTCCCTCGACGCTTCGTTTGATTTTTCGGTGCAGCCTTTGCCCAATCGGCCTATTGCCCAATCGGCCAGTTGACTCCGCAACTCCGATATCCTTGGCACAATACCCGCTCTTCTTGGCCCGATGCCCGAGTCCACGGCCCGAAGCCTTCTGTCGATACGTCGACCGATCCACCGGCTCGACATCCAATCTTCTGACATGTTTCTTCGGCACAACATGATTTTCCTGTTTTAATTGTCTCATCCTGATCGAAACATCTTGCGTCACTCAAAACATAGATTAAATCATAAACATATATCAAGTAGTTTCATCATCAAAATACGAGATTCAACGATCTCCCCTTTTTGATGATGACAACCACTTGATGACGGAGTTAAACTTAACTCCCGGAGTTTAAACAAACTCCCCCTATCAATATACCATATTGATAGAACCTAGAATTCAAACTGAATTCAAGTCATTGCAATATTCAACATGAATACTTGCAACATGTCATTATGTATAAACTTATGCATAACATCATACTTCTCCCCCTTTGTCATCAACAAAAAGGAGAAGTCCAACTATTCTTGTGTTTGGAATATTGGTTCAACTCATTGCATGAAAAACATAATATCAAGTTTTATCATCATGCAGTTTTGAAGCTAGAAAATTTAACAAATGTTACATCATGCTTAGAATATTCAAGCTATCAAGTTTTAGATATGCAAGTTTTACAGCATACAAGATAGCACTTTTAGAACATGCAAGCTAGCAATGTTAACATTTTAGAACTTGCAAGCTAGCAATTTAGAGATGTTCAAAAAGGCAACTCTTGCTTCTTAAAATATGCAAGTTGCAAGCTAGCAAATTTTTGCTTCCTTTGTAATGTTAGCTTTTGATATTATAACGCAAACATTTCAAGTGTTTATCAATTGTAGCATTTCATCATATGGCATGATATCAATAAGTAAAGTTGCGATGCTAGTTCTTGATATATTACTATAATGCAACTATGGCATAGAGCAAATATGACAATCATAGCATCAATTTATATATTTCTCCCCCATTGTCGTCAATAAAAAGGAGAACGATATAAGTAAATTTTAAATATAAGTGCGATGTCATAAGCAGGTTCATGTCATTTTTCAACAAAGAGTGATAAGATACCAAATATTCAAACATCTCAAGGAAAATATGACACGGAGATAGCTTTGAAAAGTTCTTCCATTTTATTTGTTATTTTCTTATTGCATGAAGGAGGAAAGCTATTTCTGAGCTTACTCGAATGAAGTTAAAATCGATAAGATATTAAAGCACGCTTCATTTTTACAAGTATCAAGATATATATGTGAATCAAATCTTTGTACGTAAAAATGACTTCCTTTTTCAAGAAGGAATTTATAAGCAGGAATCATTTCATCAAATCTATTTCTCAAAACAAAATATTGTTCACATGATAAGTGTATGAGAGATGTATTTGCTAGTTGATTCCATATGTCAAAAATCAATGATATGAATTAAACTTGATATAACATATGCTTATTAAGTCTCGAAGAGGATAATTCAAAAATCCAATTGTTAGGATACCAATAGTTAAGAGAATCCGAAAATGAAATTAATACTTTCATGCATTCGGACAAGGCTGTGCTATTGATTTTCAAATACAATCATGAGGACAAAACATGCTTATTATCATGGAAATTTTTGTATCCAAAGCACATAATTTCCAACCTGTTATTAGGGCATGTAATTGTATAAAATCATCATGGCAGTCGAGTGATTTGATCATTCAATCAAGAAAGTCCGAAAATTAATTTTAACAAGTTCAATCATTCGGACATATTTTTGCCATAATTTTTCAAATACAATCATGAAGATAAGATATACTCATCATCATGGTAGTACGATAGCAATTTTACAATATGCAAACTAGCAAAAAAATTATAACATTTTAAGACACGCAAGCTAGTAATTTTCTCTTTAAGATATGCACATTAGCAACTCTTTCTCCCCCTATGTCATTTGCAAAAAGAAGGGAAGACCCTTTACATTAATTTCGAAATCATGACAAAGGTAGGTTTCAATCTTATTTATGCATCATTATATTTTTAAATTCGAACATGCACAATTTCAAAAACCTTATATTTCATTCATGCATGATACTGAATAAATCAATCAATATTATGAGCATATCATACATGATACTTAAATTTTTTAATTATTTATCAACATTTTGATCATGATACCAAACATTTATCATTTAGAGTATTCATGACATTAAATCAACATACATCATTTTAGTAACAACTCATAGCATTTTAAATCATGATTTATATCATATGCAATACATCACATCATAATTAAAAAGCTCAAGTATTGCATGCATCATTGCAAATCATAAATGCTTCATATCATGATGGTATCAATTTTGTCCAATTATATCCTACATCATAACTTTTCATTTATATACATCAAAATAAATTAATAAATATTTCATGTATTCATATCATCACATAAGGAATATCAAGAAGAATTGGTAATGAGATTTACGAATCATGTAGACAAATTATGAATATTAAGAGACATATTATGATTCTTTTTAGATAACTCAAATAGCAAAAAAAAGAATCATAGTAAGTTATTTTGATTTATAAAAAGAATTCTCAAGTTATAATTCCAAAAAATCACGATTCATTTCAATAAATTTCAATAAGAACACAAAGTAGGAGATCTTGATTCATAAATGATTTCAAGTTATAAATAATGGGAAATTAAGATCATGATTTCGATAAAACCCATTAAATTCAAATCATCAAAATCTCAACATTACTTTCAAGAGATTCAAAATGGCATAGATAATTTTATTGATCTCTTAGTGAAAAAGTCAATAAGGTAGAGAAAAATAAATTTTCAAGAAAAATACTTTTCTCTTTATAGTTGTTTTAATTCATATGATTTTATTCCATCTATGCCAAACATGTAGCATGTTTTAAAATAAAAAATACAAGTTTTATTATGACAAAGATCAATAAGGCACTTTCATTACCGTGAAAATCAAAAATCGCAAGATTTATCATCCATAATTATAAAACCAATAAACACGATTTTTAACATCTCATGCATAGAATAAAATCATGGTATCAAAACATCATTATATCATCAAGCATGATTTCATATTTTTAATCAAAATCATTTTGTTTGTTTATCATAAAATATATATTTTTCATGATTATTTTTTAAACTACTAGCATGATCATAAATTTTGCATTTTCATCATAATTTTTTTAAACATGTAATTTTCAAGAAAATTAATTCTATATTAAAAAAGAAAATACATTATGAAGAGCATCATGTAATTTCAAAATAATTCATGAGAGTTGAGTTACTTACCTTGTAGTCGAAGCCCGTCAAAGCCCAATTCGTCGTTTCACCTTTGGAAGTTCTTGATTCATCCTTGGTTGCCTTCTTCTTCTTTGGCCTCTTCCTTCGTTCAAGTTCATTGTCTATTTTAAATTTTTATTTAATAAACTTATTAAGATTTAGTGTTCGAAGTTCAAGTTCATCATTGCCCTCATCACTTGAGTCATCGCTCAAGTGGTATTCATTTGTCCGGAGTTCCAAATCCTTCCTGTTCTTTGGAAGGTGATTTTGTTCAACATGTTCATCATGTGCATTGTGCACCATTTCATATGTCATCAACGAACCAATTAGTTCTTCAAGTGGTAAGTTGTTTATGTTTTTAGCTTCTTGTATTGCAGTTACTTTTGAATCCCACTTCTTAGAAAGAGAACGCAAAATCTTGTTTACGAGTTCAAAATCCGAAAAACATTTTCCAAGAGCTCTTAAACTATTGTCGCCTATAGTCTCGCTTGGTTGCATTCGAAAAAGCTCAAAATCATGCAATAAAATGTTAACTTTCGAGTCTTTGACTCTACTAGTTCCCTCGTGCGTGATTTCAAGTGTTCACCAAATGTCAAAAGCCGTTTCGCACATAGAAATCCGATTGAACTCATTTTTGTCCAAAGCGCAGAATAAGGCATTCATAGCTTTTGCGTTTAAAGAAAAATACTTCTTCTCCAAATCTGACCATTCGTTCATCGGTTTAGAGGGAAGTTGAAAGTCATTTTCAACGATATTCCATAAGTCCAAATTCATAGAAATCAAGAAAACTCTCATTCGAGTTTTCCAATAAGTGTAGTCCAATCCGTTAAACAACGGTGGACGAAAAACTGATAAGCCCTCTTGAAAGCCATGGAGAGCCATTACTCTCGGGTGTAAGTCCGAAATGAGAAATACCGGGCTCTGATACCAATTGTTAGGATCAAGAGCACTAAAAGGGGTGAATTAGTGCAGCGGAAAACCTTCTACGATTAAAACAAAAACTGCGTTCGTTCGATAAAAGTGATTTTGGTATGAAAGCTGATTCGTAAATCACTTCAACTTTTGACTAGGAAAGATGCAGCAAAGATATAAACGTAGTTTACAGTTATGATGAAAATCAAAATATAAGCGCAAACTGAAATACAACGTTCGTACGATAAAAGCGATTTCGGTATAAAAGCTTATTCGTAAACCACTTTAACTTGAGATAAGGCGAGATGCAGTTAAAGCAAAGATATAAAGGCAGTTTGTAGTTATAATAGAAATCAGAACGTAAGCGTAAACTGAAATACGACGTTCGTACGATAAAACTGATTTGTGTCTTAAACGTCGATTCGGAAAGCATTGAACTTTGAAACACGTTCGTAAAAACACAGAAGGCAGTAAGCTATTGAGGAGGTTTGCAGTAAAGATAAGATGCTCAAAGTAAATGAAAACTGAGATTTAGAGTGGTTCGGTCAATCTTGACCCACTCCACTTTTGGCTTCCTCCACCGACGTGGTCACCGACGTCAACTAGAGGCCTTCCTTCAATAGGCAAAGGCCAACCACCCTTTTACAGTTCCACTCCTTTTGACGGGCTTAGGAGACAACCCTTACAGAATTTTCTCTCCTCTCTTTACAACTCAGAACTTGGAAGAAAAGAGGGAGGAGAACTTTTGGCTTTTACAATAATTTTGAGCTCTAAGAATCACAGAAAAAGATCAAGATTTCGGTGTAAGTTCATGCCCTTTCAGTGATGAATGGGTGGGGTATTTATAGGCCCCAACCCAATTCAAATTTGGAGCTCAAAACTGTCAATTCCTGGAATTCCGGGATCAGGCGGTTGCATCGCCTAGCAAAGCTCGAAGACTGAGCCTCTAGGCGGTGCTACCTCTTGTCAGGGGCGGTTGCACCTCTTGCCAGAGCTCGAAGACTGAGCTCAAGCGGTGCCACCTCCTGTCAAGGGAGGTTGCACCGCCCAATCTCGCTCGGAGACTGAACCCAGGCGGTGCCATCGCCTGGCTGGAGCGGTTGCACCTCCCAGTCTCGCTTGGAGACTGAGCCCAGGTGGTGCAACCTCCTGCCTTGGGCGGTTCAACAGCCTGACAGAAATCAGGGTCCAAATGGGTTGATCCATTCGGCCCAATTTGGGTTTTTCAGGGGCCCAATTGCCCCAAGATTAAGTTAATGGGATCACCTCCCATTTCCAACTTAATCATTGTGCTAACTACGATAATTCCTAAGACAATTTCTGCAGCTTGCTCCGGTGCGTCAATCGCTTCTTCCGGCGAACTTCCGTCGATCATCCGATGAACCCTCGGTGATGCTCCTACGGACTTCCGGCAAACTCCTGGACTTGCAACGATCCACTTGGCGAGTTCCGACGAACTTCTTTGGACTTCTCGGATTTGTTCCCGCAGAACCTCCGACGATTGTCCGAACTTCCGTCGAACTCCCAACGTGATCATTGTCTTGACTCCGACGCAACTCCTGCCGCATATCTTACTTTCATTATAGTTAATCCTGCACGCTTAAACTAAAACTTCGATCGAGGCAATTAACCAAGTTGTCCGGCATGTCATTGGTCCCTCGACGCTTCGTCCGATTTTTCGGCGCATCGTCCTCTCCTGCAACCTATTGCCCAATCGGGCAGTTGACTCCGCAACTCCGATATCCTTAGCACAATACCCGCTCTTCTTGGCCCGATGCCCGAGTCCATGGCCCGAAGCCTTATGTCGATACGTCGACCGATCCACCGGCCCGACGTCCAATCTTCTGACATGTTTCTTCGGCACAACATGATTTTTCTGCTTTAATTGTCTCATCCTGATCAAAACATCCTGCGTCACTCAAAACGCAGATTAAATCATAAACATATATCAAGTAGTTTCATCATCAAAATACGAGATTCAACATAAGAGAGCAAGGTGTATGATCTCATGTAGGGTTGACAAAAGACTTTTGGGCAGAGGCGATTAATATGGCCTGTTACGTTGTCAACCGCGCTTCTTCTGCAGCACTTGACTTTAAAACTCCAGAGGAAGTTTGGTCATGTACTCCTGCTGATTACTCTGCTTTAAAAATTTTTGGGTGTCCAGCATACATGCATGTAAATGAAGGAAAATTAGAACCTCAGGCTAAAAAGTGCATTTTCCTTGGGTATGCTTCTGGGGTGAAAGGATACAGATTATGGTGTTCTGATCCCAAATCACAAAAATTTGTAATCAGTAGAGATGTTACTTTTGATAAATTATTTATGTTATCTTCCAAAGAGGAATATACTAGTTGTACAAATGATAGTGCGCAGGTTGAGCTTAAGATTGGTAGTTCAGATTCTTTTTAGTCGAACTCTTCTACTCAAAGAATGTCAGTAGATGATCCTGAGTCTACTAACGCAGTTGATGCAGAGGAAGAACAATATTCCATAGCCAAGGATAGACCACGGAGAAATATTCGACCACCACAAAGATATGCAAATTTGGTTGCATATGCTTTGTCTGTTGCAGAAGAAACAAGTGAAGTTGGTGAGCCTACTTCCTACTCAGATGCAATTTCTTGTGATAATTCTGTTAAGTGGTTGATTTCGATGAATAAAGAAATTGAGTCTCTCCATCAGAATAGAACTTGGGATTTTGTGAAGCCGCCTTCGGGTAAGAAAATTATTGGATGCAAATGAGATACCATCGCTGAGGGAAAGGTCCAACAAACCTTGTTCAGAAAATTCAGACGAAGGACAATCCAACAGATGTGCTTACGAAGCATATTCCGATTTACAAGTTCAAGCAGTGCTTGGACTTGGTTGGTGTTCATTGTTGGTGATTGCCCGTTGGGGCTTTTATGAAGAAGGTGGAGCAAGGTTTGTTGGGACATGCCAAGGTAGAGATTTGTTAGTTTGGCAAGTCCCATAGTCCCACATCGGGAAAATCAGGATTGTTATCTCCTATTGGAACTATAAATAAGGGTCTGAGCTTTGAAGTCAGAAGCACCACAAGTGGCATCACAAGAAAAACTTAAGTGTTTGCTTTGGTTTAAGTCCATACTCAGTTAAATAGTTTGGGCTTAAAGTTTGGTTTTTTTTATTTAGTATTTTCGGATGTTTTATGGCTTAGGAACATCTTCCTAAAGGATTTGTAACTGTCCCTCTTTTGCAGTAGTAATTTGCTCCTCTTTCGTCCGTGGATGTAGGTCAATTGACCGAACCACGTATATCTGGTGTTCTGGTGTTCTTGTCTCGCTTTTATTCTTTCCGTTTTATTGTCTTGTTGGGTTGTCAAAATTACCTTGTGGTAAATATTGTGAGGTCAGCTCTAACAATATATGTAAACACAGTTCTTCTCTTGGAATAAGTGTTTATTCTTCTTGCTGTGTGACTTCTTTCGATTGAGACCGAGAATGTTGCCCTGATATCTAAATCATTCGGTCTTATTTGAATAACCTAAATTCTCTTCTCTAGATTTATTGTGGGTTGACTTGATTAGAGGCAGACATGAATGAGATCTCATACTTCAAATCATACATTGGTGTTTCTACCATTTACATTAGCCTGCTTGATGCGTTTTGCTCTTCAGTGTTCTTTGTACTCTTCTCTGACGATGACAAGATTAGTCTGTCTGCCTATGGCTCGCGTACTCGGTGTATTTGTTTCTCTTGATGCCTATGTTTCATGTTATGAACTCAAACTGCAACAGAACTTCGAGTTCGACATATATAGCACCAGGAATTCATCAACAAGCCAAAAGATCACCTGAACAGCTTATGCGACAACCAAAATGCATGCACTGCAGAAACCAGCAGTTGCCCTTACATTGTCCAATACTTATCTGCTAATACTTCAACTTCTGGAGTCTTAGTTGAGGATGTACCGTACCTGATGACTGAGGATGAGACTCCTCGAATTGTTGAAGCACCAATTGTGTTTGGGTATGTTGCCTTCAATTACTACAATCATCTTAGGCTTGAATGGTAATCGATTGATATATATATATATATATATATATATATATATATATATATATATATATATATATATATAAATATAACTTATATGTTGAATCTTGTATTTTGATGATGAAATCAATTGTCATTTGTTATCTAATCTATATGTTGAGATAAGTGTGCAGGAATAACTACAGTGAAAGTAAGACATGCAGCGGGAGTTGCGCCGGAGTCAAAACAATGATCACGTTGGGAGTTCGAGAGTTCGACGGAAGTTCGGACGGTCGTCGGAGGTTCTGCGGGAACAAATCCGAGAAGTCCAGGAGCTTGCCAAAGAAGCTCGTCGGAACTCGCCAAGTGGATCGTCGCAAGTCCAGGAGTTTGCCGGAAGTCCGTAGGAGCATCACCGAGGGTTCATCGGATGATCGACGGAAGTTCGTCGAAAGCTCGTCGGAAGAAGCGATTGACGCACCGGAGCAAGTTGCAGTAAATGTCTTAGGAAATATCGTAGTTAGCACAATGATTAAGTTAGAAATAGGAGGTGATCCCATTAACTTAATCGTGGGGCAATTGGGCCCTTGAAAAACCCAAATTGGGCCGAATGGATCAACCTATTCGGACCCTGATTTCTGCTAGGCGGTGGCACCGCCTGAACTCGGTCTTCGAGCTCTGGTAGGAGGTGCAACCGCCCCTGACAGGAGGTGGCATTGCCTGAGCTCGGTCTCCGAGCTATGGCAGGAGGTTGAACCGCCTCAGTCAAGCGGTGGCACCACCTGAGCTCGGTCTTCATTTTCTGGCAGGAGGTGCAATCGCCCCTGACAGGAGGTGGCACCGCCTAGAGGCTCAATCTTCGAGCTCTGCCAGGTGGTGCAACCGCCCCAATCAGGCGATGCAATCGCCAGACCCTGGAATTCTAGGAATTGACAGTTTTGAGCTCGGAATTCAAACTGGGTTGGGGCCTATAAATACCCCACCCTTTCAGCACTGAAAGGGAACCCAAAAAAACCACCGAAATTCTGATCTTACTTTGTGATTTTTAGAGCTCAAAAGTATTGTACGAGTTGAAAGTTCTCCTTCCTCTTTTCTTCCAAGTTCAAATCTGTTAAGAGATGAAAGAAAATTCTGTAAGGGTTGTCTCCTAAGCCCGTCAAAATGAGTGAAACTGTAAAAAGGTGGTTGGCCTTCGCCTATTGAAGGAAGGCCTCTAGTGGACGTCGGTGACCTCGTCGGTGGAGGAAGCCAAAAGTGGATGTAGGTCAAGATTGACCGAACCACTCTAAATCTCGGTTTGCATTTACTTTGAGCATATTATCTTTACTGCAAAACTCCTCAAAAGCATACTGCTTTCTGCGCATATATGTTCGGGTTTCAAGCTTTGCATTTTCCGAATCGACGTTTAGACGTAAATCGGTTTTATCGTACGATCATCATATTTCAGTTTGCGTTTATGTTTTGATTTCTATCATAATTGCAAACTGTCTTTATATCTTTGCTTTAACTGCATCTCGCTTAATCAAGTGATTTACCAATCAGCATTTAGACGTAAATCAATTTTTTCGTACGAATATCATATTTCAGTTTGTGACTACTATCTGATTTGAACCATAACTGCAAACTGCATTTATATCTCTGTTGCATCTCGCTTAATCAAAAGTTAAAGTGATTTACGAATCGATTTTTTTACCGAAATCGCTTTTATCGTACGAACACAGTTTTTTTTAATCGTAGAAGGTTTTCCGATGCACTAATTCACCCCCCCCCCCCCCCCCCTCTTAGTGCTCTTGATCCTAACAATTATATGATATAATAATGATATGAGGAGTTAGGTGTGTGCTAGTTGTGGTTATAAGGTGTTGATCATATGATACTAGAGTGTCATCGACATGATCGTAAGGTGTCGATTACACTATCCCGATGTGTCGATAGTATGTTTTAGATATTGTTAAAGTGTCGATAGTATGTTTTAAAAGCATTACTATTGCTTTATATATATATATATATATATATATATATATATATATATATATATATATATATATATATATATATATATATATATATATATATATATATATATATCCGAATCAACAATATAATATTCGGGTATTATTTGATATAATAATGATATGAGGTGTTTGGTGTGTGTTAGTTGTGGTTATAAGGTTTTGATCATATGACACTAAAGTGTCATCCACATGATCGTAAGGTCTCAATTAAAGGATGCCGATGTGTCGATAGTATGATTTAGATATTGTTAAAGTTTTTATCTAATTGAATTAATTTAAAAGTTTTACTATTGTTTTAATATATATATATATATATATATATATATATATATATATATATATATATATAACTAACTCAACAATATAATACCATGATATTATCTGTTATAATAATGACAAGAGGCATTATGTGTTTATTAGTTGTGGTTATAAAGTGTTGATCATATGATACTAGAGTGTCATCCACACGTAAGGTGTCGATTACATGATGTCGATTTGTTGATAGTATATTTTAAATATTATTGAAGTTATTTTTTAACTGAAATAATTTAAAAAAATTACTATTGCTTTATATATATATATATATATATCATTGAGGTGTTAGGTGTGTGCTATTTGTGGTTATAAGGTGTTGATCATTTGAAACTAGAGTGTCATCCACATGATCGTAAGGTGTCGATTATACGATGTCGATGTGTCGATAGTATGTTTTAGATATTGTTGAAGTTTTTTTCTAACTGAAATAATTTAAAAGCTTTACTATTTCTATATATATATATATATATATATATATATATATATATATATATATATATATATATATATATATATATATATATATATATATATATATATATATATATATATATAACTCGACTCAACAATATAATATTAGGATATTATCTGGTATAATAATGATATGAGGTGTTAGGTGTGTACAATTTGTGGTTATAAGGTGTTGATCATTTGATACTGGAGTGTCATCCACGTGATTGTAAGGTGTCGATTACACGATGTCGATAGTATGTTTTAGATTTTTTTGAAGTTTTTTTCTAACTAAAATAATTTAAAAACTTTACTATTGCAATACATATATAAATAAATAAATAAATAAATATACATATATATATATATAAGTAATTAAATAATATAATATTATGGTATTATATGATATAATAATGATATGAGGAGTTAAGTGTGTGCTAGTTGTGGTTATAAGGTGTTGATCATATGATACTAGAGTGTCATCAACTCATCAACATGATTGTAAGGTGTCGATTACACGATGCTGATATGTCGATAGTATGTTTTAGATATTGTTGAAGTTTTTTTCTAACTGAAATAATTTAAAAGCTTTACTATTGCTATATATATATATATATATATATATATATATATATATATATATATATATATATATATATATATATATATATATATATATATATATATATATACACATATAACTCGGCTCAACAATATAATATTAGGATATTATATGATATAATAATGATATGAGGTGTTAGGTGTGTGGGTTATAAGGTGTTGATCATTTGATACTGGAGTGTCATCCACATGATCGTAAGGCGTCGATTACACGATGTCGAAATGTCGATAGTATGTTTTAGATATTGTTAAAAAAAAATTCTAACTGAAATAATTTAAAAGCTTTACTATTACTTTATATATATATATATATATATATATATATATATATATATATATATATATATATATATATATATATATATATATATATGATCGACTCAACAATATAATACCATGATATTATATGTTATAACAATGACATGAGGCGTTAGGTATGTATTAGTTGTGGTTATAAGGTGTTGATCATATGATACTAGAGTGTCATCCACACGTAAGGTGTCGATTACATGATTTTGATTTGTCGATAGTATTTTTAGATATTATTGAAGTTATTTTTTAACTGAAATAATTTAAAAAATTTACTATTGCTTTATATGTATATATATATATATATATATATATATATATATATATATATAACCTACTCAATAATATAATATCAAGATATTATCTGATATAATAATGATATGAGGTGTTAAGTGTGTGCTATTTGTGGTTATAAGGTGTTGATCATTTGATACTAGAGTGTCATCCACATGATCGTAAGGTGTCGATTACACGATGTCGATTTGTCGATAGTATGTTTTAGATATTGTTGAAGTTTTTTTCTAACTGAAATAATTTAAAAGCTTTTCTATTGCTATATATATATATATATATATATATATATATATATATATAACCCAACTCAACAATATAATATTAGGATATTATCTGATATAATAATGATATGAGGTGTTATGTGTGTGCTATTTGTGGTTATAAGGTGTTGATCATTTGATATTGGAGTGTCATCCACATGATTGTAAGGTGTCGATTACACGATGTCGATATGTCGATAGTATGTTTTAGATTTTGTTGAAGTTTTTTTCTAACCAAAATAATTTAAAAACTTTACTATTGCAATACATATATATATATATATATATATATATATATATATATATATATATATATATATATATATATATATATATATATATATATATATATATATATATATATAACCAACTCAATAATATAATATCAAGATATTATCTAATATAATAATGATATGAGGTGTTAGGTGAGTGCTATTTGTGGTTATAAGGTGTTGATCATTTGATACTAGAGTGTCATCCACATGATCGTAAGGTGTCGATTACACGATGTCGAAATTTCGATAGTATGTTTTAGATATTGTTAAAAAAATTTCTAACTGAAATAATTTAAAAGCTTTACTATTGCTTTATAAATATATATATATATATATATATATATATATATATATATGTATGACCGACTCAACAATATAATACCATGATATTATCTGTTATAATAATGACATGAGAAGTTAGGTGTGTATTAGTTGTGGTTATAAGGTGTTGATCATATGATACTAGAGTGTCATCCACACGTAAGGTGTCGATTACATGATGTCGATTTGTCGATAGTATGTTGTAGATATTATTGAAGTTATTTTTTTAACTGAAATAATTTAAAAAATTTAATATATATATATATATATATATATATATATATATATATATATATATATATATATATATATATATATATATATATATAGCCAACTCAATAATATAATATCAAGATATTATCTGATATAATAATGATATGAGGTGTTAGGTGTGTGCTATTTGTGGTTATAAGGTGTTAGATCATTTGATACTAGAGTGTCATCCATATATATATATATATATATATATATATATATATATATATATATATATATATATATATTATATATAACCAACTCAATAATATAATATCAAGATATTATCTGATATAATAATGATATGAGGTGTTA
This sequence comes from Musa acuminata AAA Group, assembly GCF_036884655.1. Classification (NCBI taxonomy): domain Eukaryota; kingdom Viridiplantae; phylum Streptophyta; class Magnoliopsida; order Zingiberales; family Musaceae; genus Musa; species Musa acuminata. Next base: position 2,048,852 of record NC_088327.1, read on the forward strand.
GGTGTGTGCTATTTGTGGTTATAAGGTGTTGATCATTTGATACTAGAGTCTCATCCACATGATCGTAAGGTGTCGATTACACGATGTCGATGTGCCGATAGTATGTTTTAGATTTTGTTGAAGTTTTTTTCTAACTGAAATAATTTAAAAACTTTACTATTGCAATACATATATAAATAATATACATATATATATATATATACATATATATATATATATGTATATATATATATATGTATATATATATATACATATATATATATATATATATAAGTAATTAAATAATATAATATTATGGTATTATATGATATAATAGTGATATGAGGAGTTAGGTGTGTGCTAGTTGTGGTTATAAGGTGTTGATTATATGATACTAGAGTGTCATTCACATGATCGTAAGGTGTCGATTACACAATGCTGATATGTCGATAGTATGTTTTAGATATTGTTGAAGTTTTTTTCTAACTGAAATAAATTAAAAGTTTAATTATTACTTTATATATATATATATATATATATATATATATATATATATATATATATATATATATATATAACCAACTCAATAATATAATATCAAGATATTATCTAATATAATAATGATATGAGGTGTTAGGTGTGTGCTATTTGTTGAAATTTTTTTCTAACTGAAATAATTTAAAAGCTTTACTATTGCTTTATATATATATATATATATATATATATATATAACCCGACTCAACAATATAATATTAGGATATTATATGATATAATAATGATATGAGGTGTTAGGTGTGTGGGTTATAAAGTGTTGATCATTTGATATTGGAGTGTCATCCACGTGATCGTAAGGTGTCGATTACACAATGTCGAAATGTCGATAGTATGTTTTAGATATTGTTAAAAAAAATTTCTAACTGAAATAATTTAAAAGCTTTACTATTGCTTTATATATATATATATATATATATATATATATATATATATATATATATATATATATATATATATATATATATATATATATATATATATATATATATATATGATCGACTCAACAATATAATAGCAGGATATTATTTGATATAATAATGATATGAGATGTTATGTGTGTGTTAGTTGTTGTTATAAGGTTTAGATCATATGTACTTGAGTGTCATCCACATGAACTTAAGGTTCCCATGTGTCGATAGTATGTTTTAGATATTGTTGAAGTTTTTTTTGTAACTGAAATAATTTAGATCCGTATTAAATATAATATTATTTTTAGATCTATATTAAATAATTAAATATTTAAAAAAATAAATAATTTTAATAAGTAAGTCTGAACTCTCAACCTTTAATAAGTGTGTCTGATACATTACCATCAAATCAATATTTAAGATATAATCAAGTTTTTAAAATCCACCTATTATCGATCACAGCTAATTACAGTTAAATATATCTAATATTCTTATAATCACGGTGTGTTTTTTTAAGGGGATTAATGTTATTTAGAGTTTCAATTAACATATACATAAATTTTTAAGTATTATAATACTTTGGAGGTATACAATTTTTTTGTTTCCTTGAAATCAAGCCAAACCCTAATATATATTTATATATGTCTAATCATGTCAATGATATATTGTTTTATTCATATTGAAGCAAGGATAGCAAACTTAGCCTTAAAAAACCAATTTACATTAAGAACATTTTTGCACCCATGTGGGGTCATATGGCATGGATCACTATAAAATTCATTTGTAATATATAATAATTTTCATTAAAAAAAGTGTAGTTCTTCTTCCATATTTGATCAATATAATGCACATATCACATATTTTACCTTATAATAATAATAATAATAATAATAATAATAATAATAATAATACACATTGGTCCAATAAGGAGTATCATTGCATGCTACCATTCTAAATTATTTAGGTTGCTCCAATCAAAGAGTTGGAAGAACCAATAATAAACTGATACATAAATAAATATAGCTGCACATGTTATTCTCATTCTTTTTATTTTATTTTATTTATTTGTTATGCAGGAATATGATACAATGATTTAAGCCACATTGTTCTCATCTTTTTTATGCATTAAATAAATGATAAATGTCTGTATCATTTATTGGTGGATTGATGCTTCTGTTAACTTAGTTTTCATATGAAGAATCATATGAAATAAGGGCTTCTATTCAAATGTTGAGTTGGACTTCATTCGTGTCAAGAAGTCAAAGTAAGCTGCCAGGAAACCCAGTTTTGACCGAGTCAGAAGACTTTTGGCGTCGTAGTCAACCGTCTCGACCAAGGAACGGAGGGGAAAACTACGCCTGCATCATCCCAAGAAACACATCACATCCATTAAGTACGTGAAGGCTCATGTAGTCAAGTCTGCGACGACAAGATTCTCAACCACAACTCCCATTCACTTTGGGTGTTGCCAGTGCTTTAAGAGGCCTTCGACGCCTTCCCGTATACTGTACTCCTTCCTTCCTTCCTTCTTCTCTGAGTCTGTTCCCCTGATCGCCTCTCTTCCCCGATCAACATGGCCCGTCTCTGGCTGCTGCTCCTCGCTGCCCTGCTGACAGCGGCGGGGTCGGACGCCGCCGGGATCGGCTTCGAGTTCCACCACCGGTTCTCCGACCGCGTGCGGCAGTGGGCAGAGGACCGCGCCATCCCCGGCGCCTGGTGGCCCCAGAAGGGCACCGCGGAGTTCTACGCCGCCCTCGCCCACCACGACCGCGCCCTCCGCGGCCGCTCCCTCGCCGACGCCAGCCCTTCCGAGCTCACCTTCGCCGACGGAAACGTCACCTACTTGTCCGGTTCCTTGGGATTGTAAGCCCTCTGTTAATCTCAGCTCCTTCACTCCTTTTCCTCTGATGTATGGGACCTAAATCAGAGTTGGGATTTTGATGGCGATCCGCGTGTTTCTTCTCCTCCTGTTTGGATCGGGAATCAGCTTGCATTACGCGTTCGTCGAGCTGGGGACTCCGAACGTGACGTTCTTGGTGGCGTTGGACACCGGCAGCGATCTCTTCTGGGTGCCCTGTGATTGCCAGCAGTGCGCCTCCACCCATCTTGTCGTAAGCCTCTTGAATCTAACCCATCTTTTTCTTCTAGTCTTGATACGATTGCACCTCGGAAACACTGATCGAACACCATCTCCACTCTCACAACATCTCCTCTATTGTTCCTGCTGCTGCATGATTCACAGAACATCATGCAGTAGTTTGTGACCATCCAATGGAACTAACAGAGGTAGTAACAATTGATATTTTGTGCTCCGATCATACCACCATTTATCGATGTTTCTGTCATCGTCATCAAGAATCTTGGTGCCTATGTCTCATGTTATGAACTCAAATTGCAGCAAGGCTTGGAGTTGAACGTATACAGCCCCAGCAATTCATCAACGAGCCAAAAGGTCCCCTGCAGCAACAGCTTATGCGATAACCAAAACGCGTGCACCGGAACAAACGGCAGCTGCCCTTACAATGTTCAGTACTTATCCGCTAATACTTCATCTTCTGGATTTCTAGTAGAGGATGTTCTGTACCTGACGACGGAGGACGCGACTCCTCGGATTGTTGAAGCACCAATCGTGTTTGGGTATGTCGCCTTCGATCAGTACGATCAGCTTAGGATTTAAGTGGGTTCTAATCTCCATTAATCCTGCAGATGTGGAGATAGACAGAGTGGTGCATTTCTAGATGGTGCAGCTCCCAATGGTCTGTTTGGGCTTGGAATGGAGAAGGTGGCAGTCCCCAGCATTCTATCAAGCAAAGGATTCACTTCTAATTCCTTCTCCATGTGCTTTGGAGAGGATGGTGTTGGGAGAATCAATTTTGGAGACAAAGGCAGCTCAGATCAGCAAGAAACTGCATTCTTCATCGACAGCAGACAGTGAGTCTCTTTGTGTTTGCTTTCGTGTTGTTGAGATCGAATCGTATGTTCCTCGAATCATTCAGCAGATCCCGTTCATCTAATGTTCTTCTGCATATATGTTTCTGTAGCCCATCTTACAAAATCAACATGACTGGAATTGCGGTCGGAAATAGTTCTACTGACATGGTGTTCGATGCAATTGTTGATTCGGGCACTTCCTTCACATCCTTGGCTGATCCAATGTATACGTACATCGCCGAGAACGTAAGCTACTGATCGCGGTTCCGAAATCCGAATTCTACTCGATCAATAATCTTCTTCTGTCTCATGTTTCTTTCTCCTTCTTTCGACAGTTCAATGCACAAATAAAGGAGAAACGGTACAAATCCGAATCGAACTCCACATTTGAGTATTGTTATGAACTCAGGTAACTCTATCTGCACAAGAAACAGATACATGCTGACATTTAATCTCAAGGAGATCATCTAATGCATAACACATGCTGCAGCCCCGGGCAAACTTCGGTTTTGTTGCCTGTGATAAATCTAAAAACACTTGGTGGAAGTGTCTTCCCTGTGAACGACCCAATTATCTTTCTCACAGGACCGGTAAATCTATAAAGATATCATCTATGCTTATTCTAATCTGCTGTGGATACTTACACTTCTTCTGTGTGTGATGCAGGAAAATCAAACTTTATATTGCCTCGCTCTTCTGAAGTTTTCTGGAGTCAATATAATCGGGCGTAAGATTTCTCTACGCCTTTCATGCATGTCCGAGTGTTTTGGTTTCTGAGACGATATTGTTCATGTTTAATCTTTATAGCAATTCATCAAACACGCTGTTTGATTACAGAATCTTCTTATGTGCATCTTTCTAGACTAGCTTTGCAAATCTTTATTTCCAGTTCGATTGTATCTGACATGAGTTCATGGGGATACCCTCTGCAGAGAACTATTTATCTGGACTTCGCGTGGTCTTCGACCGAGAAAGGCTCGTTCTGGGGTGGAAGAAGTTCGATTGTAAGTTGTGATTCCATTGACATTTCGTCGAACACATCGATTCCGAAGCAAATTTGAGTGATATGGGAATTGTAATGACTCAGGCTACACTGTGGACAACTCCACCGCTCTGTCCACGCCCACCTCGTCCTCATCAAATGCAGTTGCTCCTGTGTCGAGCAGCTACACTCAGGAGATGACAAAGACAGACCCAAATGCGGCTCAGGTGCCGGCGAGGAGTCCTCCATCGAGCTATTCACCGCATTCAAAGGCCATGTCAAATCTCTCCCCGGTGGTGTTGCTGATGCTCTCTCTGGCTCTCCTCTGGTGATCATTCTCCTTCTGACTGCTATAAGCTTCGTAAGCTTTACCAGCCACACAGGAATGCACACGAAGAGATCGATGGTTATAGATTTTTCTTAATTTTTATTATGTTTTTATTCTTTCGAATAATCCTATGTTTATATTGCAATCGATACTGTAGAGAGAGATTGTCTTGAATAATTTCATAATGGAGAATTGTGTTTCTTGTGAATTTTTAAATTACAGAAAAATAAATAGTTTTTATTTTCAGTGTTTGGTATAGAGAAAAATTATTTTGAAAAAGTAAAAAAAAAATTAGTTTTTTTAATTATCTGAGGTGAAAATTGATTTTCGAGTCAAACAAGATCTCCTTTTGTGTTTGTCTTATTTCAATCTGAGCCGATAATTTGTTTATCTGAGGGTGTTGAACCCTTCAAAATTGTGTCGAGATGTTCCTTATAAATGTTCTTTGGATGTTTAAGTTAATCAGAGTTCAAAAGAACATTTAAGTATGTCCGAAAAAAGCACCCGATGAGCTCTTTTATTATGGATTATTATGATCGTTACTCACATGATCGATTATGGGGAATAGTTGCACGTTTCTCTCTGGTTTGAATGTGATCAGGAATATAAATTATTATCTGTTGAGACGTTAGGTGTGTGATATTAGAGTGTCATCCGCGTGATCGTAAGGTATCGATTACACGATATCGATGTGTCGATATATGTTTTATATATCATTAAATTTTTTTAATTAAAATAATTTGAATGATTTACTATTGCTATATATATATATATATATATATATATATATATATATATATATATATATATATAAACTAAATTTGGCCCCTTCCAATTCAAACTCAAAAGAAGTCCAACGACAACTGCCGCCCTCTCCAACGGCTGTAAAAGCCTCCCAAGCCTCCTTGCTTCGATCTCTGTTTCCCTTGCCTCCCTCATCCGCCTCTTCTCCTTCTCATGACTTCCGCCGGTGGCCCCAGCGGACCCCTTCGCCGCTTCTGCCTCCTTATCGCTCCCCTCCTCGCCCCGGTGTGCTCGGACACCGCCGGGATGGGCTTCGAGTTCCACCGCCGGTTCTCCGACCGCGTGCGGTGGGCGGAGTCCCGCGCCATCCCCGGCGACTGGTGGCCCCAGAAGGGCACTGCGAAGTACTACGCCGCCCTCGCCCGCCACGACCGTCCCCTTCGCGGCCGCCTCCTAGGCTGACGGCAATGCCACCTACTTGCTCAGCTCCCTGGGATTGCAAGCCCTCCCCTCCCCCTCTAGGGTTTATGGATTTGGGGTTTCAAAGTTGGAATCTTTAATGGTGATTGCATGTTTCTTCTTATATTGTTTGGATCGGAATCAGCTTGCCTTATGCTTTCCTCAAGCTGGGGACTCCGAATGTGACGTTCTTGGTGGCGTTGGACACCGGCAGTGATCTCTTCTGGGTGCCCTGTGATTGCCACCAGTGCGCCGTCACCAAATTCGATGTAAGTCTACTGATTCCAATCCTTTCAAGCTCGAATCTTTTATGGGATATGGTTAATTACTAGTCATATCTGTAAACACAGTTCTTCTCTTGGATTAAGTGTTTGTTCTTCTTGCCGTGTGACTTCTTTCGATTGAGACCGAGAATGTTGCCCTGATATCTAAATCATTCGGTCTTATTTGAATAACCTAAATTCTCTTCTCTAGATTTATTGTGGGTTGACTTGATTCGAGGCAGACATGAATGAGATCTCATACTTCAAATCATACATTGGTGTTTCTACCATTCACATTAGCCTGCTTGATGCGTTTTGTTCTTCGGTGTTCTTTGTACTCTTCTCTGACGATGACAAGATTAGTCTGTCTGCCTATGGCTCGCGTATTCGGTGTATTTGTTTATCTTGATGCCTATGTTTCATGTTATGAACTCAAACTGCAACAGAACTTCGAGTTCGACATATATAGCACCAGTAATTCATCAACAAGCCAAAAGATCACCTGCAATAACAGCTTATGTGACAACCAAAATGCATGCACTGCAGAAACCAGCAGTCGCCCTTACATTGTCCAATACTTATCTGCTAATACTTCAACTTCTGGAGTCTTAGTTGAGGATGTACCGTACCTGATGACAGAGGATGAGACTCCTCGAATTATTGAAGCACCAATCGTGTTTGGGTATGTTGCCTTCAATTACTACAATCATCTTAGGCTTGAATGGTAATCGATTGATTGCCGGTATAATTCTGCAGATGTGGAGATAAAACAGGCTGGTGCATTTCTAGATGGTGCAGCTCAATCCTTCTCCATGTGCTTTGGAGATGATGGTCTTGGTAGAATCAACATTGGAGACAAAGGCAGCTGGGATCAACAAGAAGCTGCATTCATCATCAACAAAGCACACAGTAAGTGCATCTGGATTTGCATTTTTCAGCAGATCATGTTCATCTAATTTTCTCTTGCATATTGTTTTTTGCAGCCCATCTTTTAAAATCAACATAACTGGAATTGCAGTAGGGAATAAATCTACCCACATGGTGTTCGATGCTCCTGTTGATTCTGGTACCTCTTTCACAGCCTTGGAGGATCCAATCTATAAATATATTGCAAAGAGTGAAAGCACCTAACAAGATTCTGATACCCAAATTCTGATTATATAGTAATTAATTATTTTTGTCTTTTTTCATTTCTACAGTTCAATGCAGAAGCACAGGTAAAAAGATACAAAACAGATCCAGATTCTACTTTTTAAGTATTGTTATGAACTGAGGTAAATTATATCTACAGAAAGACAAATGCATATTCACATTGAATCATAAGCATATCATCTAATGATATACAATACATGCTGCAGCCTCAACCAAACCTCAATTTTGCTACCTGAAATAAATCTCACAACACATGGTGGGAGTGTCTTTCCTGTTAGTGATCCAGTTATCATCTTTCATGGGGATGTAATTTTGTAAAGATATCATCTATGTTCATTCTAATGACGTGTGCTACTGTATCTTCTTATGTGTAACGCAGACAAATCAATCTATATAGTGCCTGGCCATTGTGAAGATTTCTGGAATCAGTATACACCGGCGTAAGCTTTCACAGACACTACAAGAAAATTGCCTGCTGCTGTGGAACTTTTTGTTCCAGTACTACTAAGCTTATGTTTCACAAAGAACCCGACATGAGCTTCGTGGATGTACCCTTTGCAGAGAATTTTCTGATGGGACTTCACGTCGTCTTCGACCGAGAGAGGCTCATTTTGGGGTGGAAGAACTCCGAATGTAAGTGTGCTCCCACTAGTCATTTCGTCAAACACGACTTGGGAAGAAAATTTGACTGACATAGGGCTTGTGACGGCTCAGGCTACGCTGCTGACAACTCCACCGGCTCTTCCCCGCCCCTTGCGCCTAGTGGTTGCACGCGGGAGACGCAGGCAAGGGGAAGTACTGCTCAGGTTCCAGTGGTAAGCCCTCTTCGCCATTGATCTCACAAACGCACACACACCCACTCTCCCTTATTTTCTGATGATGATGTGATGTTTTCTTGGTGTAATACTAAGCCTTGTGATATCCAATAAATTGCATATGAACTGGCTGTCAAAAAAATAAATTTAGAATAAATAAGTACAGAATGTTTATGTAAATATCAAATTATGCAAGGCAGAAACTTGAAAGACTATACTTTCTACATATCAACTCCTAGAAATATATCATGATATTTCAGGATTTAAGTCAAACACTCTTAGATCCAACCTATAATGGGAGAACTCACAGTGCCAATGAAAAAGCCAAATACTTGACATTCAAGTTCTGAGGATGCTAAAATAATTGGACTTCAAATTCCCATGCCATTAAATGCCTTAATAGGTCTTTGATTCGATTGTATGTCTCATGTATCTATTCTCTCTCTATTTCAATGTTACATTTTCCTTGGATTCTGGTCTTTGATTCACCTTTGGATGTTTGATGATCAAGTCTTCAATATTTTTTTAGTACAAGCAAATGAATTCAATTAATTAGCTACTCTCAACATGAAATTGTTATAGTTCAAATGATGGAATTGCATTAACAATTCAAAAAGAAAAGTCTCCTAAATCACTAAATCTCAAAACTTTCTATTAATTTTGCCTTCTACAAAACATTTTTATATGGCCCTACTTGTTGGTTCCATGGTTGAAAGAAAAAGGTTGGGAAAAATATTTTTCAACAAACATAAATATAAATAATTCAAAATTACAACAAAAAAATCAAAACCATTTTCCTTTCTGTGTCATGTTTTATATATGTATGAAAATATATTTTTGGAAAAAAAATACCTATAGAAATATTTTGTTTTTTCCTTAAAATCTACAAATTAGTTTTTATTTTATTTTATTTTAATTTCCTAAAAAGAAAAATAGGTTTCTCCAAACATCATCCGCTAGAATATTTTTCTCTTTTTGTTTGTTAGCCTTAAATGGATAAATATCTTTTTATTTTTTTTTCATGACCATATAAATCAACAATTTTGACTAATCCACCAATAGACTGTCATCAAGACAGTCACATAAAATAATGTAGTGGATAAACATTGTAGGGGATAAGGATGGACGTGTGGCATCCTCCCAATACACGTCGATTCATCGTATCGCCCTCGATCTCCGTACATCACGATCATCCAACGGCGGTCGCCTCTTTGTCCTTGATGGTAATTAATGGGCTTTTCAGGGGCTTTCTTCTTGATTCGAAGACGAACCCTAACCCGGAAGGTGACCCGTTCGCCCGCTCTCACGCGGATTGGTATATGAGGAGGAGCGGTCGCAGTTGGAGCCTTCTTCAGGGCGGAAAAGAAGTATACGAGCCGTAGAGGGCGAGGAGTGGGAGCGATATCGAGGTAGGAGACCGCGGAAATCCCTCTCAATCTTGTTTCTTCGTCGTTTCTGGTTCTCTTCGTCGCTTGATTCATTCCTCGCTGCTCTCGGAACAGTAAAAATTCGATTTTTTCCTCGTTTTCTTCGCTATAATCTTGCCTTTTTTTTTTTTTTGTTTCAATCTTTCCAAGATGGTTTCTTGAGTTGATTTCTGTGGCTTTGCTCGGTTTAATTTGGTTCTCTTGGTTTCCGTTCGCTGTAATTGGCTTTCTTTTTTCCTGTTTTATCGCAGGCGTCTTTGTTTCCTTTGTTTTTTTTTTTGACAGTAGTCTGAGGTTTTAGGGTGATTGACTAATTTGTGTTGCCCAAAATTTGATCGTTTTGGTTCTTTTGATGGATGGGAAGATGGATCGGTACCAGAGGGTGGAGAAGCCGAGGGAGGAAACCCCGATCAATGAGAACGAGATACGTATCACGACTCAGGGGAGGATGCGCAACTACATCACCTATGCCACCAGCTTGTTTCAGGTATATGCCATATGTTGAATCTTATAGCTTGGTCTCAGGTTCGCTGTCATTCTTAAGATCTGTTTATGAATTCGTGTGGCGAACAAAGTTATGGTATTAAACTAGTGACATTTATTGTTGGATGCTAGTTATTAACGTGGAATTGGAAAGTTAGGGTTTTTCTTCTAACCGCATCATCGTTTTCCTATGTTAATCAGAGGACAGTACTTCATAAATGAACTATCCTTGCGTTTTTTCCTTTTTCAAGGATGTGTACATGTAAGAGTAGTAATGTGATAAATGGTAATGCAAATAAGCACCACATCAGTACACCATCGGCTGATTATGTACAAATATTCTTGGCATTGTGTTGGTATATATGATATTCAAGTTTACTTAGTGGAGGTGTTTAAAATGCAACATAATTATTACCTAGACAACTCAGACAATAAATGGTAGATCAAAAGGTTGAAACCTCTTTGATGAAGCATGTAGACAAAAAGAATTCTATCTGTTGTCTCTATTGAGACATCCGATTGGTTAGTGCATTGTTGCACAAGTGATAGGTCTTAGGTTTGAGTCCATGAGTGAGCGTCATTTATGCAATTTAATGTTATGAATATTTCTTTCAATTAAAAAAGAATTTATCTGCTGTTGCAGCTGATATAGTTTAGACTTCTTCTGTAGGCTCCCGTCAAAAGTCTTGATAGAGTCAATGTAATATGTCTCATCCTTATAACTAGAGTCTAGGGTGGTTGATTATTTCCGCGACTTGGACCCTGATTATCTAGATCTAGAAGGAGCAACCTTACTGATGTATTAACCTTGTAGAGGACATTTGCTGTCTATAATGATGAAATTGATGGACGAACTAATCTGAGGTCAATAATAGAAGGGATTTGTAATGAGATATTTGTGGACATTTGACTTATGATATGAGGATCTGAGGCAACTCATAATCGCTATGTTTGTTTAGAAGTATACAAGTAGTACTTATTGTGACTCTGTTTTTTTGTTGTATTTGTGTGTCTAAAGTTTCACAGGTGTCTTTTTTCGGTACAACTAACATGTTTATGCATTATTCTATAGGAAAAAGGTTCAAATGAAATCGTCTTGAAGGCAATGGGTAGAGCCATCAATAAGACTGTTATGATTGTGGAACTGATCAAGGTATTCTCTATATCTATTCTATTCTCCTCTTAAGTTCTTAAGAATTAATCTTATTAACCACATCAAGTTACTTTGATTATGCTGATTTTTCTACCATAAAACAAAACTAAATGTAAGAAATTTTTGCACTCATGTATTTTACTTATAATGATGAACAGAGAAGGATAGTTGGTCTTCATCAAAATACTGCTATTGGATCTACTGACATAACCGATACATGGGAACCATTGGAGGAAGGCCTACTTCCGTAAGAAGACATATTTCTTTTTCTTTTGATTCGGAGAGTCTGGTACAACGTTGTCATGCCTAACTTGCAAAGCTGGATATGTTTTCCCATGTGTGGAGCTTTGAAAATTTCCCTTATTTTGTATCTCTCAATTATTATTTTCAGGCTTGAGACTACTAGGCATGTCTCTGTGATCAGTATAACCTTGTCAAAGAAAGAATTGGACACATCAGCTGTTGGGTTAGTACAAGACCTCCTTATAATTGTATAATCTGAAAATTGATGATTAAAGTTAGAGAACATTATATTTTCTGATTCATGACTTTAAGTTATAGCACCACAGACAAGTTATTGCATGTATCTTCTTCCTCTGTATTGGAGCTTTATTTTGGAATCAAATAGTTGTGATTTTTCTTGTCTCTTGTTGGTTTTCCTCCGTACCATGTGGCCTTGAATTTTGATTTATATAGACATTTCTTAGATTCGGTTTCTGAACTTGGCATGTGTTTAGATTTTGTTTTTTCAAACCTTTATACCGAACAAGTGAGTGGAGTGAAATGATAAGAATCGTCTTACTTAAATTTGGGAAATTTTTGTCTTAGTATTTGAATGTTATAATTTACCTTTTAGTCATGTTTATTTTGTCATGTTAGGGCCTGTGTTCATTTTTTTTTTGTATTAATTTTTTTGTCATTCTGGTAAGCTATAAATGACAAAATCTGAGGCAAGAAACTTCAGTTGATAATACTGGTGCCACTCTTTTAGAATAACTTGGTCATCGGTAGTAATCTACTGGCCTTTGTCGAGGTTACCAAAGCCAAAATGGTCCATTTTCAAGATTGGATTTTCTTTCCAAAACCTTTGGTTCGTTGTGCATTTCTTTTTCACTTACCCTGCATCATTGCTCATTAAGACATTTGAACCTGATGGTCTATACATTTTGTGCATGTTGACTCATCATCAACCTTGTTATCAGTAGTTTGTTACCAATTATGCTCCCATTACCTTTGCTTCACTGGAGATATTCATTTAAGCAACAGGTAGAAATCAGAATGTGCATTCATGAATCAGTAGTGGAATAATTCTCTATGTTTTTTCTTTTCCTTCTTAAGGTTTCCTTACTGACTGTACTTGGTTTTAGAATCATATTGACTCGACATCCTTCTTTAGGTATCAACCCCCCTTGCCCAAAGATCAGGTGAAACCCTTGGCTGAATTTGACTACGAAGAAGGTAAATTATAAGCAGCAAAAGATCAAATGCATTTAAGTGCTTTGATGAAATGTTTTTCTGACATCTTATTTGCAAATATAGAGGGCTCACCTACTGGTCGAGGTAGAGGCCGTGGTCGCCGTGGTGGCCGTGGCAGGGGAAGGGCTCGAGGTAAGCATCTTATCTCTTTTCAATCTTTTGTATATGGAATGCATATATTTTTGGGTAGGTTCATTCTGGACGATGCAACTATTAAGGGTTTGGTTGTGTTGTACATTTAGGAAATGGTACAACAGACTATGGTGATGGAGACTGGGATAGCAGGGCTCATGGGTATGGCAGAGGTGGCTATTCCCGTGGCAGAGGTCGGGGTTTTCGTGGGCGTGGCAGGGGTGGCTATGGTGACCAGCCTGACTATCAGCAGGAAGCCAGTGGCTATGATGACGAGTCTCCTATACCTGCCCGTGGTAGAGGTTAGTTTCCATGAGATTATAAGCATTTAGTTAACGGCCAATTCTTGTGAAGACTACCTTAATGAATATAAACCCAGTTTTAGACCTTTTTTTGTATTTAGCTGTCTTTGATTGTTAAAGCAAGTCCATATCCTATGAACTTAAATTGTTGCAGGTCGTGGTCGTGCGAGAGGCCAAACTCGAGGAAGGGGCCGTAATTCTAGACCAAACGATCTGGTCCAAGCTGATGCTTCCGGTGCGTAAATTAGATCGATCTCATCAGCAAGAGTTCTGCTTTGTGATTTGATGGATGCCTGCTCTCAAGAGTTTATCGTTCGTGGTGATGGATCATCAATCAATGTATCTCAATGATTCTAAAAATTTTTAGGCAGCTATTTGTTTCTTCCATATAAGAAAACTAACTGTAGGACCTAATTAATAGAGCAGTACATTCTTTTATTTATTTAAGAGTGTGGTAATTATTTAACCATGATTTCCTCTCTCTCTCTCTCTCTCTCTCTCTCTCTCTCTCTCTCTCGAGTTAGCATCGATATAATTCTATCGTGTGTGATCTTATTTTTTCTTCATCACAGTGACAATTTCCGAAAGTTGAGTGTTGGCAGCTATGTGCAATGGATATGCTCAAATAGAATTATCTTGGAAATGCTGTTTCTTTTGGTATATGAAATAGATATTTTGTGTCAGGTTTTACTACTTTATGGTGAATGAAGCATTGAAAGATATGTCCATTCTGCTACTGATCATATTCCACAACAATTACATGAATCATACTCAACATGATATATATATATATATATATATATATATATATATATATATATATATATATATATATATACACACACATCAAGACTGGGAGAATTTCCCAAGAAAGAACAGCCTTTTCTCTCTTAAGAACCATTTCTGCTGTGATCATAATTTGTTCTCTAAATTCTTGTTGATGATCTTTTTTAAGGTATATGATATGTTTGATAGACTTATATCCTCTTAGAGATGAACCTTTAATATCTTGATCTTTAATATCTTCAATCAAGAAGATTATGATCTCCAATTTATTATTTTTATTTTTATGTATTTATTTTTTTTGGGGATAGATATTGTCTTATAATATATACAAAATGTTTCTAAATTAATCAAATTTATTTGATAAAAAAATAAAATAAATTGGATATGCATCATATACAATAATCATCATTCTGGCCTCTATCAAATGAAGAAAATAAACCTCCGTTGAACTAAGCAATGTTGTAATGGAAACCGAAGGAATCAAGCCATTCCCTTGGCCGCTACAGCACCACCTTCCATCACCTCCTGCGCCACCATACTTCTGCTCCTGTTGATGGTGATCAGGCACAAGTAGACATGCTCCTCCAGCTCTTCCAGCTGCTCTTCCACCCGCGCCGCCCCGCCCTCCACCTCCCTGGCCACCTCCCTCGCGAGCTGCAGCTCCCTGCCCCTTAACGCCATCCTCGCCATCTCCCGCTCGTGCTCCACCTCGTCGTGCGCCCGCCGCACCGTTCGGCTTATCGTGTCGAAGTCCCTCCCCACGATGTACGCCCCCTTGGCGGCGGCGCCCACCTGCGCGCCCAGCCGCTCCAGGTGCCTCGCTCTCGCCGCCCTCCCCCGCCTCATGGCCGCCCGCGGCCGCGTCGTCATCACCATCGGAGCTGCCGCCGCCACGACCCCGATCCCGATCACCGTGTGCGCCGCGATCGCCAGTGCGGCCGCCACGGCGATGCTGCATGCGCTGACGACTACGATTCTGGCGGCCTTCTTGGTTAGCCTGATGAGTCGCACCATTCTGAGGGTTCTCCGGTGGGCTTTCGTCAGCTGCTGCATCAGAATTCTATACTGGGATTGCACAGAGTAAAACCGGGCAAGGTTTGCCGAGCAGAGTGGGTTCTCCAGCCGAAGGAGAGAAGCGAGATGGTCGACGTCGGCGCAACAATCATTATCATCGAAGCAAGCAGATGATACCTTGGCGAGAAGATGGCGGATCGAACGGTGGTGCTCTCTAGCGCGGCTGAGGGAAGCCAAGAGCTTCGCGCATGCATCACAGGCCTGGAAGGTGACATCAAAGTACTCGAGGAGGAGGGAATGGGCTCGGAGGTGGGCGCTGCGGCCATGAACGGTGGCCATCGCCGCGACAAGGGATTCTTGACTGGGTTCAAGAAGGTTGGCGTATGAGACGTGAGAAGAGTCGGTACATGGGCTTGTATCAAGATGACTCGCCTCCGCCCTATCCTCGTCGCCATCGTCACCGTCCTCCGAGGACGAGGCGATAGATGAGACAGTCCGCTGCGGCTGTACTCGATGGACTCTGGACCACATGTCAAGGAAAGACTTGGTTCTGAGAGTCTTCTCGTACTCCTCGTTGACGTTTAACGGGATGGAAGAACCGTCAGCGTTGCTCGCCACGAACAGCTCTTCTCCTGTAGGTAACGAAGGAGCTTCAGTGTCACTACTCCACAACGAGGAAGTCTTAGCTACGTGATGCTACTCACCAGTTGCTAACGAGTTGCAGGATTTGGATGAGGAAGAAGGCATCAACTTCCACCACATCGTCATGTCTTCTCTATCGGTCATGCAGCGAGTTCAAAGCTTCAAAGCATCAGCTGCGCTGCTGTATATATACTGCAAGAAGGAGAGGAGGATGGCGAAGGGTAGGCACGAAGGAGGCAGTTGCTTTAAAGGCAAGGGAGAGGGGGAGAGAAGGGGAGGCGGCAACGAGGCCACGCCGCCACAAAACCGAAGCCGCGGCACACGTAAGAGAGCTGGCCATCTCCTCCGCCACGCGCCTCCATCTCACTCTCTTCTTCCTCGCCTTCCCTTCCATCCCCTCCTCTTCTTTCCTCACCAAGCAAAGCAAGTCCTGTCTGTAGCATTCACAGACACGTAGCTTCTGCCAAGGAAGTCACAGTCAATTTAGTGGCTCCTCGTTCTTCACGTAACTATCATGTGGTCAACGTGAACCCTAAAATTAATGGTACTTGACGCAGTTTACGACATGACAATATATTGCATTTGTTACAGAAAATAATAGAAACTTCGATGAAATCTGATCTAAAAATCATTCTTTACGCTAATATATATATATATATATATATATATATATATATATATATATATAATGGTGAAATAATACTAAATTATTATTTTATATATATATATATATATATAATATTTTTTTTAGAAAAAGATAAGTGACGAAGACACGAATTGATCGAAAGATCTTATTATTAATATTTAAAAATTTTATCAACTAAATTAATTAATATTTAAAAAAATTATGAGATAAAATTTTATCAACAAAAAAAAATTCGAACATTCCACCTCACCTTTGGTAGCCTATAAAAATGCTGCATTCAAACCTAACAATTTTCTAGCCAAATATTTACCAAGAGTTAATGATTGAAATGTTAATAAAATACTGCCACAATAATAAAATCATGCCATTGATTATTGCAAATCTGTAAGTAATAAATACTG
This sequence comes from Musa acuminata AAA Group, assembly GCF_036884655.1. Classification (NCBI taxonomy): domain Eukaryota; kingdom Viridiplantae; phylum Streptophyta; class Magnoliopsida; order Zingiberales; family Musaceae; genus Musa; species Musa acuminata. The sequence continues at coordinate 2,065,929 of NC_088327.1, forward strand.
CAACACTATGCTGTTATATTATTTTTATTGTTGTAAGAGAAGGAAGACTGTCTTGTATTGATTTCATGATCATTAGTTGTAATTAATGATTGCAGAGGCAGACGATTGAAGGAGAATAGGGATCACAAGCTTTAGGGAAGATGACAAATTGGTTTTGATTGGAATGGAGTGCACATAAGTAGCCACACATCATTTCATGAATCCCGGCAACAATTATATACGTGAATGAATGAATGAGCTTCGCAGAGAATTTGGCAATATTGGGGCCCAAATCATTGGCTTGTTGGTGACTTACTTGGTTCATCCAATTTCCATTGCTCAAGAAAAGGATTTCGTGCGATGGCCGGCAAGTAAACAGAAGACTCGGAATACATGCAATATGATCTGATAACAAGTGGCTGATGATATTTGGGAGTTTGCTTTAGTGATGATTACGATAAATATAAACTCATAAACTTATCAAACTCATATGCAATGGTATCATGTCATTGCGACTAAATGATAGTGATTCACATAGCTTCTACTTTACGTCCATCCGTCTCAACGTGAAATGGTATTAGACGAAAAATGTTTTGAGATCGTCGATTCGGAGTTATGTCGAACCCTGCAAAACTGTGTTCGATATTTCTCATAAAACTTCTTCGAAACTTAAGTTAATGTTTAAGTCGCATAATACACTACGATGCGATCGTGTTATGCATCTTTATTATTGTAAGATTCAATATCATTGAGCTTGCGGTCGTGGTTTAGTATTGAAAATGATGATGCATCTTTATTGTTATGGGATGCGATTGTGTTATGCGAAATCCAGAAAATATGATATGATCATAAATACGTTCCAAAAGTGATAATATATTTCTCGATAAGACATTGATCATGTGGTAGTGAGGTATTGATAATTAGACACTGAGGTGTTCATCATAAGACACTCAAATATCATTCATATGATAAAGTGTTGACAGCTCCACTGCTTATTATACTCATTACGATTCTTAGCTTTCAATGTCCTATCTCTCTCTCTCTCTCTCTATATATATATCATTCCATAACAAAAAACAGTAGAGATGAATGAGTATGGAAACCCATATTAATGGTCCTCGGAGAGGGCATTTTGAGTCTCACATCACATGATGATGGACATACTAATCCAAGTTTTAGGAAAACAGGGGGCAATCTTCCCAAGAAAAATCACAGTAACTCATTCATATATCACTTTAACATGCATGCACTGACTTCTACATCACCAAAGATTCTTCCTAATCTGTAACCAAATCAAAGAAGATATGATGGCCTAAAAGACACCCCACCATCCACACTTACACCAAAAGCTGCTCCACAACTTCCAATGTTCCAACCCGTCAACGAATCTTTGTACCACCATACAAGAATCTTTCGATCACCGTCCACAGAGAACACGTTTTATGGGTCGATCTTATTTATCGAGAGCATACGAGGATTAAAAACATGGTAAATGAGCTGAAACCATACTTATCGTGGAGTAGCACACCGCTGTGTTGCCGAGCTATGCTTGGTGGTGAAGGTAACGAAGGTGATGATGGAAGCCGAGCTGCTGCTCCGCTGCTTGTGCAAGCCCTGACCACCCTTGCGGATCTCGCGTCACCTCCAGCAATGAGTCCCTCACTCGATCTGCTTCCACCACTTGGGCATCTCTTCTCTGCAAATGGATCGTCCATGGATTTAAGTAAGCTCGATTTACATGAGATTTTAGCCTGAGAGTTCGATCGTATCCACCTCGACTCTGAAGACGTTCAAGACTAGGCTTTCGTATGAGGTGACACTGGCGTTGGTCACTTCCAGTCCCAGGGAGCTCATCGCCTCCATCAGCCTCGCGAACCCTCCTTGCTTGTGCTCGCACAGCACCTTTACGAAGAACTCGTTCGCCTCCAGTTGCCTCACCTCCACCTGTGGCTGCTCATTTGCATCTAGATGCAGTAAGGAGGGCTTTCTTGCGTTGCGGCAGTAGAACATGTAAAGATGATCGATCACCTCCATCTGCTGACCCTTGTCGGATGATGGCTTGTTATCGTCGGCCGCGGCGACCGGCCTCGGATTGTTCTCGGAATCGTCGTGATCCGTCCACCCATTTGCGATCGGGACATCCATTTGGCTGTTGCTGTTGTGGAGGTTGCTTCCGATCTGCTTGTCGTGGCCGGCGTCCTCCTGATTCGTCTCCTCCAGCTCGTCCTGCAGATCCTTCACTTGCTTCTGCAAATCCATCACGTACTCGATGGCGTCTCCTAGTATCGAAGCCCTGTCCATCTACCCATCGCCAACATTTCTGTCATTAGCATCGTTCGACGAAGTAAGGTATATGATCCTTCGGCTAGAAGATGATTCACAACCTTTGTGATCTTTGGAACCAGTGCGCGCAGAGCGAAGAGCCGATCGTTGAGCTTCTTCCTCCTCTTCCGCTCCGCGAAGAGGTTCTTCGAGCAGTGTTGCTTACCGGACCTCCTCGCCGGCCGGTGCTCCTCGTCGTCGTCGCTGCCGTCCGAGCCCGACTCGGTTCGGGCGCTGCCTTCCATCTTCAGCGACTCCTTACCGTGGCCAACCATCTCCCCAAAATTGTGATACGCCGGTGCGTCGTCCGGGATGCCATCGTCGACCATAGACTCCGACAGCGGAGGTGGAGGATTGCCGCAATGGAAGAAGTTCCTGGTAGAGCCATCGTGGAGGATGTCGTCATCCATCGTCCTGTCGAACAAGTTCGACTGGGTGGCGTAGAGATCCCAAGGAAGAGCTTGAGCGCCGGTGGCGACTAACTGCGGGGCAAGCCATGGCTGCGAATCATCCCCACCACCACCACCGCCACCATCAGCACTCGGGTATCCACCGTTATCAGCCATGGGCATATCGATGGAGCGGTCGTAGGAGTTCGAGGTGCACTGAGACATCATGAATTCTACGGTGTGCAAGATCTGCCTCTGTCAGTGCATGACATGCAAATCTTATTTAAGTCTATTTAGAACACAAAAGAGTGTTCATCAAAGAAGGAAAACAACTTGGTCATTCGGATGGTGTGTGTGAGCTCTCAGTGGATTGATCGAGGAGGAAGTTAGGAAACACTTTACGTGCTTTGAAACCAGCAGCTCAACAAGTCCACCGGGCATGGGAACCAAGACATTTGTTCTAGGTCTCACTCTACTCTGCAAGTCTGATTACCACAGGCTAGGAGAAGCAGAGGGTAAAGGCAAATCGCATGGAAGAAGTGATCAAGAGAAATGAAACCTTGGGAGCAGTAACAGCAGGAAAACCTCCTCCGTTCACTGCAACAACAGCCATTCCACTCTCAAGAACTTGGGACATATGAGTGACAGATGATAGCTCAGCAGATCATACCTCAAGCTAGAAAGCCTCTTGGATTAATTGTTAGAGAGATATCCCATGCCAGAACATGTAATTTCTCTGGGAACAACTTCGAAACCAGCTACAAGCATAGGAGGGAGGATATGGATGTCAGTGAGGGAGGAGAGGCAATAAATCTCAAAAGCAAAGTTGTAGTTGTGGTAGCAGAAGTAGTAATCCATGCGAGAGAACAGTCAGGGGAATCCTACACACTTACTTGTAGAACTCTTCCCCCTTCTTTATGGCCTCTTTGACTGTACTGAGAATGTTGAGAGATAGTGATAGAAAGGTACGAGAACATGCAAGGAAGAAGCGAATCATCTGATAGCAATAGGTAACTGCAGCATCCTTTGGGGGACAAGAATGGATGCATGTCATACCACACCATGTGGCCTCTGAATTAGACTTAGACTTCTTTCCCCAGTAGTTATAGAGAAGTAGAAAACACTTGATTCCATGTGGCCTTGGAGACCTTCTAAGGTCAATTGCACTGCTATTGAAGTGTGAATAACCAGTAGTGATTAGAGAAGGAACTAATATTACTCTTTTTAGAATGATAATGGCAAGATTTTCTACTCAGAAAATTCTCATCATATATATTTTATATATTATATTATATTATTTTGCCGTGCATCCCAAAAGAACTCGATTACATTTATCCTTCTTTTGCTCACTGGTTTGGGACTGCGTGGGAAACGCCGTCACATTGGCCATGGCTACTGAACTGACAGAAGCTGAACTCACTTGCCATTGCTGCTCCTGAAGGAGCTCAAAGCCTTCACTGCCGCGGCCAGCGCTCCGGCGAACGGGCCCACCCAGAAGATCCACTGCACCACCGCAACTCAAATCACATGAACAAGCTGAGTACTAATGCTAAAAGCAAACCAAGTGCGGCCTACGAGTTCTGCGGACAACTCACGTGATCACGCCATGCCTTGCGCTGGTCGTACAGTACCGCCGCTCCGAGACTCCTCGCCGGGTTGATCCCCGTGATCGGAATCGTCCCCAGGTGGACGGTGAACACCGCGAACCCGATCGGCAGTGGCGCCATGACCTGCACCGCATGCAGCTCCGAAGCGTTTGTGGGAACACACTCGTGGAGGAGATGCAGTGTGGCGATTGGTGCAGACCGGGACGTGGGAGCAACCATGACCTGCGCTTGGGGTCGGTGGCCGAGAAGACAGTGTAAACGAGCACGAAGGTGCCGATGATCTCGGCACCGAGAGCGGTGCCCTGGGAGCAACCTGCGGCCACTTGGTTGGCTCTGCCGCCGAGGGAGTTGTAGGGGTGATTCATGATCCCCTTGATGATTCCGACGCCGCAGATAGCTCCCATGCACTGCAACACCATGTCAAGCACCGCGCGCAGGAGCGAGATCTTCCGGCCCAGCAGAAGCCCGAACGAGACCGCAGGATTGATAATGCTCACCTGGAAGAAGTCGCATCCATGAGTCGCCTTGAGATCAAAAGAGAAGAAATCATATGCGTGAGAGAGAGAGAGAGAGAGAGAGAGAGAGAGAGCGGACGGTGCAGTAGGCGAGGATGGCGCCGCCGAAGTCCCAGGCGGGGCCCGGTAGAAGGACCAACGGCGAAGCTCGTGGAAGCCGAGCAGAGGCGCCGGTGGCGGGTCTTAGTAGTCCACCGGTGGCCGCTCTGCCTCTGCCGTTCTTCTCCAAGGAGTGGTAGCTTGAGATTTATAGTGCAGGGAGGGATTAAAATGGCATTATACGATGCTCATACAAGCTTTGGATAAGATTGTTTTTGGCCCGCAAGGATTGAGCCCCGACAATGTTCAAGTTCCCGAGGTGATGGAGCTGGGCCCATCTGAGCAAGAAAGGGTCGAGTGGACTTGATTCATGTTATTTATATCGAACAAGAAATCATGTTCTTATAGAATACATATACAAAGCTGGAAGAAGTAATCTTCCATTGAGATGAAGTCTTGTTCTGTCTGCGGACCATTGAGGATCCGCTTCAGTCATTGTTTTATTTCGGACCATGCAATTATCATCTCAGTTGTCCATGTCCACTATGATAAGGGCCAGCACGACGATCGCTGCTTAAAATCGTATCGATTTACGTGCATGCGATCCACAGAGAAGACGCCACGTCACGACACGTAGCGGTTGTAAGCACACCATCCTCACCCCCCACCGCAGATTGTTGTCTCATCCAACGGCTCGTGATGGTTCCTACGTCCAAGAAAGATTGATCGAACGGATATATATATATATATATATATATATATATATACGTGAAACTACTTGATCTCAAATTTAGTTGTAGGATTCTAATTCCTATTTCCATAGACTTATAAACGAATATTATATTTTAATCCGTATAATAAGATTGCATCATGAGAAAATATCTTTCTTATTTTATTCAAATTTTTATTTTAATTTAATAAGACTATGCATCGATTGGTAGGTGATTTTATGTATACACACACACACTAATTGAGTGAATAAAATAAGAAAAAAAATATAAATTTTAAATCCAAAAAATGGTTTAATAGTTTGCATCTTTTAATTCATTATTTAGTGAATCGTTTACTGATTTTTTACCTATGTTTTTTACAGTTATATGTATATGTATAATACATATATATATGTATATATATATATATATATTTTAAATTTAGAATTTATCACAAAATAATTAAATAGGGGATGAAAGGCAAAGAGGGAAACGGACAAATGGGTTTGGTGGTGGAGACGATAACGTTAATTCAAGGGATTGTAATCCGACTCCACTGCCTTTGTTACTGCCGACTTAGCAGATCCAATAAATAAAGACCCTTCTTTCGCAGTCTGTTTTAACCCTCGCCTCGGCGCACGCTCTCACCGTCGCACAGAGAGAGAGAGAGAGAGAGAGAGACGCGAAGGTTTCCCTTCGCCCGCCGATCTCTCATCTGATCTCTTGTAATCTTTGGAGAACTCGCACCGCATTCCATCGATCTTCCCTTCCATCTCGTTACTCTTTGTCGAGATCAAATCTTGATTCAGCTTTTTCTTCTTGTATTCTCTCGCTCTCGCTCGTTCTTTTGAGAGATCGCTTCTTGATCGCCGTTGGCGGCGCAACCCTAACCCTAGAATCGACGATCATGACAACGGCCTTCGATCCCTCCACCCCCGCGTCCGCCGCAACCGTCAGACGAAGCCCTGCCCTCTCCTGGAGCCGCGTCGTTTGTGGTGAGCCCCGAGCCGCCGCCCCTTCCACCTCTGACCCCGCCGATCGCCCTCCGACTCCTGGCACTGCTGCCGAGACCGTTGTCGCCGGCCGAACGTCTCCCTCGCCGCCGCTGGAGGGCGCGGAGCGTATAAACGACGGCAATGCGGCCGGACAGAGGCCGGGTTGGAACGTCCCGGCGAATGGGGCGAGCGAGGGGGATTCCGTGATGAGCGTCGGCTCCTGGCCCGCGCTCTCAGAGTTGGCCATGGCCTTCCCCAGGCCATCCTCCTCCTCGCAACACTCCAACGTCCCCGCGGATGGATCGAACGGCGATCCAGTGGTAAGTCAAGTCGTTTTCATGGATCTTACTGCTAGTCGCAACTCGCTAGAAAACTTTGATGTTTATTGTGGTGTTGTTCTTGTTTGCATCCTGGTAGGGGTCTGTGATCGTAACTCCGCCGCCGATGGCAAATTCTAACGATCCTAACCCACGTTCTAGCCCGTGTCGGCCGAATTCCACACCTAGTTCAATGGATACGAGCAGCACTAGCAGTGCTTCATCGACCAATAGTGCACCCGTGTCACCTCAACCAACCCGCACCTTGGAGGAGGCCTTTCCCGTTGGTATGGAAGTAGGCTGGGAACCTTATCCCAGGGATCACAATAGGGTCAATAACACATGGGATCGCAATCGAGGCAGTGGTTTCGCACCACAGCACCATAGCGGCAGTGACCGCCATGGGGGATACAATAGAAACCGGCAGCGAAATAATGGTGGTGGGGGATTCCATCATGGAAACCATGGAAGAAGACAGGATCATGAGTGGGGAGGCTATGACTGGAATGCTTCTCAAGGTTTTAATGGTAGAGATCCACATATGACTACCCCACTGGTTCCGCAGTGGGGCTATTCACGGCCGTTCCTTCAGCAATCCCCATATACTCCGGTACCATTCATTGGCATTCCTCCGCATGTCCAGCCCTTTGTAGGTGGTCCCATGGGCTTCACGGGTAAGTAATCTTGTCATGGATATTATGATTTGCCTTCATCATGTATGTTCCATAATTTTGGCCTTTGTGCTCTTTTTTTCAGATGTTCGTTCTGTCTATTATGTTGCGCCAGTGCCACCTTTTGATCCAATGGGAAATGTGACATCGGTTTCTCATCAAGCACCAACTGCAGCACGTCCTACTGTGTTTTTATCCCCATTGGATCATACGCGTAATATGTTAATGAGGCAAATTGAGTACTATTTCAGGTATTATATGGTTGTTATACAGGTAATCTGTTAAGGTTTGATTTTGTTAGTTCATTCTGTATCTTTTTTTGTTCTTTTGCAGTCGTGAAAATTTGTGCAAGGATTCATTCTTGAGGGTGCATATGGATGACCAGGGCTGGATTCCTGTCTCCTTGATTGCATCCTTCAATCGAGTGAGTAGTTTATGGTTACTTCTCTGATAACCTTCCCTAGTCTTAAATTGACTTCTATTATCCTTTTGCTCTATTTTGATACAAGTAGAGAAGTTGCATTATGTTTGAAAAATGTTTCAATATATATTATATATATGATTATTATGATTTATTTAACGTAGCAGAAATCATTTATGATATGGTTATTATGATTTTTATAATATAGTAGAAATCATTTGTGATTTTCTTTTTCTCCTTTATACTATTGGAGTAGCATTGACCCTTTCCATCGGAGGAGTCTCATGCACCGTGTACACCCTATGGATATTTATGATCGTTTTGTATTTGATTTGCACTCTTGTGCTTACAAACTAAATCAACATTTTCTCCATTTTTATGAAAACAATTATCAATATCTATTTACTAAAACTATAATATAATTATATGGAAGCTTAATTTCTCATTGCCAGCATATGATGTGGATTGTTGTGCCATATTGCATGGTGCACCTCAGTATATTCCTTCTAGTTTGTGCTTGATGATGTTGAGAATCAATTGAATTTCTCCCCAGAAGTTCACTTTGGACATGCATTTAAAATATGTTTTAAATATATAGCTATAAATTTTGTTTATGTGGAAATAGTTCATTCATTAATTTCAATGAGAATACCAACTACTGAAGATAAAATTAGGAACTAATTTCTTTGATATATTGAGCAATATACTTTGGATGTTCGTCATTTGAGAATGTTTGTTTATGCTGTTCATATCGTCCATACATAGTATTTTGATCTAAGATTAGATTATTTCGTGTTTCATTAATAGCATATTTGTTTCATAGAGCCAAGGTTCAAAATATGAAATAAAAAAAATGTTTTCACTACTCTACCACCATTTTAAAATGATTCTATTTGAATATTTAAGATGTTTCTCACATTTGATGATATTACAACAAGATCAACAATAGAGTCGTAAGTCCCAACTATATGGGGTTGGCACATGAAACCTCTATCGCCATTGAGATATGTGAAAAGTGAAATAAGTTAAGACCAATGTTCATGAGACCAGACGTAGTTTTGCCTTGGCTGTTAATGACCTAACACAATCTTTCACCTTTTTCATCCGAGCTTGGGACCGGCATTGCCAGTGTTACCTTGGATGATGTTATGTTGGTTAATTATTTTTAGATTCAATTCTATGTTTTATTGTGTTGTTAATATCATGGCCTCAAATACTGATATGTACTAATTTGGGCAAAAATGGTCAATATTATTATTTTTAAATATTTTCTGGGTGATATTGAACTGATATATTAATACCATGGTTAACATTAATGTTAAAATATAGTTCTATATTTATTAGGGTTTATTTTATCAGCACATACAGCTGCAGTGGTATATGGAAACCTTGTACTTGTTGAAATGGCCAATACAGATTATCAGATCAAGAAAGGACTAGTATGGAACCATATAGTGCGGTAATGGTTGTGATATATATATGTATATATGTATGTATATATATATATGTATATATATATATATATACATATATATATATATACATATATACATATATATATATATATATTTATTTATTTGGTTGTTACTGGGCAGTATGGATCATACACTGTTACCACACCGAGTGCGTAGATTATTGAAATTGGTATAGGACCAAGATTTAAAACCTTATTACAAACATTGAATAATTATTAATAGTATGTTAATAAAGGTTTCATCACAAGATATTTGTGGTTTTATTTTAAATAATTGTATATTATTTTAATGTACTAATTACCTAATATTAGGAAATAATCCAGTTAGATTGTCTGATGGCACGATGCCACATAAGACTTAATGCCAAAAACTATGACATAAGTGGTGGAACGATGTGTTTGAGAACCATCAGATGGCATTGCGGGCATGGAGCAAAATTGTGTTTGCAAGCCTTAGATTATTTGTCCTGATTACTGATTGCTCAAGACATCATCAGGCCTTTTGCATCATCACATTTCTGTAAAACCGAAAACCTTATTAGTCCATTTCCTGCCAGGAAATATTGCTTATGGACAGCTTATTATTTGTTTCCTGATCTTTCCAATAAACATTCGTTCTGCATCTAAATGCTACTCAATTAACCACTAAAATAGGTAAATACTTTAAGAAAACAAGGTTTGATCCCTATGTATTGCATGCTTTGGCTTCAGAGGAGTAAGTTTATATATGTTACTAAGTCAGCATGCAACATGTAGAGATGCAAGGGAATAGTTAGTTATATTATTTGTACGTGACCTAAAGCTAAGTGGTATGCAGCTGTGATATGCTTGATCTCATTATGCTAACTTGTGATCTAAAACATACCACTTGAACTACCTTAAACTGATTTTATTGTTTGATATTGAAGAGGTAAGACAATCAGTTGTGCATCCATACAGTGTACATGGATTTGGCATTCTTGTGGTGGCCACGTGATCCTTTTCTCTTGTGTTTCACTCATTAGTTTAAGGTTTTTTAGGAGTTATCATTAGTTATTAATATTAGCTCAACTTTTAAGGATTTAATTATTAAAATTTAGTGAACAATTTGCTGATTTTTGGTAAATTTGATCATTTCAATAATTGTGGTTGTTTCACTTGAAGTTTCAATGGATTTTAATCTATATTAATTAGGATGATGATTTTAGTTAATAGTGTTCACTTTTTATGGAATCAATTTAATAGAACCTATTTTGTTTTTGTGATATGGCAATTTCTAGTTTCAACAAAGGTATACTTGAAATTCTAAGTGGTCAAATGTGCTTTAGAAGAAAAGCAAAACTTCAAGGTAGATTTGGATTTGGACTAGTCAATTCTAATGTGTAACACCCCCGATTAGTCCCACATCGGAAGTGGGTAACATTAAGATTAGCTTATAAGGGTCTGACGAGTGTAATTACTATCAACTTCGGCTTAAGCATTTTGACAAATGATTTAGATTAAACGAATTTGATGGGCTAGTTAGCTTATCAGGCTCGAGTCGTGACATTTGGTATCAGAGCCGACCTAGTATTTGGGCATGGTGAGGGGGCGTGAGTAGGAAAGGACTACCCGTGGATGGAGTCGAAGGAGTCGTCACGACGTGGAGCCACCACCAAGCTATGCCTCACATGCACCATGCTAAGGTTTGATCTAGGCTATGCTGGGTTTTGATGAAGACGTCAAGCCCTTGAATGAGAAAAATTATAACATCCCACTTAGTCCCATATCGGAAGTGGACAAGACTAAGATTGACTTATAAGTATATGATGAGTGTACTACTATTAGCTTTAGCTTAAGTATTTTGACCAGTGATTTAGGTCAACTCAGATCTTGCTAAAAGAAGATTGCTGACTAGGAAAGATAGCAGACAGAAAGAAAGAGTTACGCAGATGTGTGAATGTGACCAATTAAGCTGGGAAATTTTACTGTTTTGGGGGTTCCTCTAATTGGGCTTCTTGTTTGACTTTTCAGCATTGTTATTAGGAAGAAAACAATGAATTGAATTGAGTTCGGTTCAGTGGAGAGCTTTATATCATTCATTCTGTTCTCTCTCTAGATCTCTCTTATGTATCCCTCGGCTTGGTAATTTATATTACAACATGCGTCACTGAGACATGTTGCTCCTATGGTGGCCCTCCATTACAGTGAGCCTGGAAATTACATCATGTGACAAAAGCTGTGACTTTTATCATTTCTCCTCCCTTTTGCTTGTTTCTGGTACTTGTTTCTCTTTTTTAGCTTATGTATCTGTTGTGATGGGAGCTGAGTGAATACTTCAAGATGTTTTCTTTCCGGAAATGTTGGGGATAATTTTTCAAATATATGCTAGCAAATGCCACCCTCTTTTTCACTATGCAGTTATCTTAGACAAACCAAAGGTTAATTTCTTTTTATGTATCCCATCTAAATTTTTTTTTCTTCAGTTAATTCAGATGAAAAGGAGTAACCACAGAAGGTGTAACATTCAGTGATCTATTTATGTTTCTTGGATGCTTATTCATGTAGCAGTTTCAGTGAATACCTCTATTTGTATATTTTGTTTGCATCTGAATTCTTGTTTTTGCTATGCCTTGCAGCAATTTTGGTCTGCTGTTATCATGTGGAAAGTGTCTTTGTTGTTAGTGGCATTGATATTAGTATCAATGTTATATTAATGTTATATTGATGTGGTTCTAATTTTACTAAAGTTATGGCTGTTATGCAATTATGTTTTGATTGATATGTTGCTTTTGTACAAGCTTTCTGGCATTAAATACTGAGTGAAAATAGTTTGTCCTGCTTAGGAAAATGTTTTGAGATATAATGTGGTTGTACAGTAAAGGAGTACTTCATATGTTCTTACTTTCGGTCCCAAAGCCAAGGCTCATTTGCATGAGGCTCTCTCACCACCATGTTTATGAAAAAGTGGGTGGACAAAATTAAACATTCTTTGAATTTAGATGGGACTACTACAGATAAATTCAGATCGACGGCAGTTATTATTTTTTGACAAGTATCTAAAACTGAAGTGTGAGCAAACATCTCTCTACCTTTTTTCTCATGATTTTGTTTAGTTATGGTAGCGCTAAACTTGGTTTAGGTGAGTTTCACTGGTGTTCCTGCTGTGGTGTATTTACCCCACCAGCTATGGTAGTGTTTTAACATATTGAATTTTTACAAGGTCGTGATGACAGAATGTCTGTTTGTTTAGCAAATTATAGAAGATGAATTGAATTTCCTGTGGACTTGATATGCAGACTTTCTTTGTATTGTATGAATGTAAGAAAATGTTTGCCATTATTGAAACTTGGTACTCTGTCATATCCTCCTATATCACTCACTGAATGGTCTCATTTCTGGATTCTTTTTCCTTTTTTGGTTGTTGTTGTATGCAGGTTAGGCAATTATCAAGTAGCATACCATTTATATTGGATTCCATCCGAGGCTCATTGGTTGTGGAAGTACAGGTAGTAATTACAGCTGTTTTAGCTTTTAGCTTTTATTTCAAATGTCAGAACAGTCTTTTATTAAACTTTCTTGACTGTGATATCGCAAACCTCCCCCAAGGTCGGCAAGTTTTGTGCCATTAGTTAGACTTGATTTATGCAAATCTTTTATCTGTCATGACACTGTTATATTCTTACAGAAAGAGTTTAATAGGCATTTGGATGAGTATATTCTTCCTTGGTGTGATCTGGTGGTGCAGGGTGAAAGAGTCAGAAGACGCAGCGATTGGATGGATTGGATTCTTCCTCGAGCGCAGGGGCAAAATGGTGTTGTTGCTTCTCCACTTGAGTCTCCAGCAACATCTGCCCATGATTCGGTGACTGCCCACGACCAAAGTCTTGGATTGGACGAGGGTCCATCTTGACGATGGGCCAGTCAGGCGCTGAGGCAGTACTTGGTAGTAGCTCAGTTGACCGGCTGCGGGATGGAGGTCCAGTAGGGAGCCAAATGGGTAAAGGTTTGAGGCTACTCAGAATCAGAATGATCCAAGTGTGTGAAATTTTTTTTGATTTGGGAGAATGTGGGCATTCATTGTGAATTGGAGAGCAGTGGCGGGACTTATGGTAATGTTCCTTTTGGTTTGAGATTTTTTGGTACACTCAAAGGGGGAAAAAAAAATTAAAAAATTAAAAAGAAAACATTAAAAAAAATCTAAAAGGACAAATTTAGATGGAATAGGTACATGGAATTTTTTATTTTTATTTTTTTGTCGATGGTGTTTGTTGGATAAATAATTCAGTTTAAGAGTCGTCAGAACTTTTGTTTAGAATTTGTGGACAGATGGATATGTGTGTATATATATCCAGGAATTTTGAATAATGAAAATGAGGTAGTTTAGTGATAATTTTTTTTTCATGTTTAAGTAGCATTGTTATCTAATAAATTATGTTTTATATTTTCCCTAACACATGGATAGATGATAGCCAAGAATTCAGATTTGTAATTGAGATTGGTCGCAATTTTGTTTTCTTCTTTCCTTATAACGATATTTTGTATCTTTGTTTCGTTTATATGCTGTGGGAGCAGCTTTTGGAGGGAGAATTCATGATATATATTATTTATTAGCTATCATCTCAAGAAACCCAATTACAGCTAGAATAGATATTGTTGTTATCTATTCTTGTCGAGGACGACAATGCAAATATGTTAGTAGATCCTCCTTACAAGATACTGATGTTAATACTACGGACTTCCAGTAATCAGCTTGGAGACCGAGTGTTGGGTCCGGTGAAACAATGGTTTTCCATGTCAGCAGTCCTTCTATACTATCGCACGAGTGATGTTATCCAATGGACCTACAAAATTGAACCAACAAGCATTGCTGAATTAACAAAAAAAAAAAAAAAAAGGCGTGAATTGAACTCATAAAAAGATGTCCCGAGGAAGTAAAGAAATTATTGTATGGGGCACAGAAAGCATAAAAATAATGGATAATGGAAAGCTGCATCCTATCATTGTACAAAATAGGTTTCTGCAGATTGTATTTCATTACTGATATGGATATTGCTTCAGATGGCATTGGTTTACTCACAAATTCCCAATGGTTGGAAAATCTTAAAGCATGCTGCATCCTTGTCATGGATGTACATGTGCAAGTTTTACATGTATGAAGAAAAACTAGCATATATGTTCATTTCAAAGGCACATACAAGAATATAATGTTCGTTTGAAAGAAAGAATGAGAAAACGATATATCCTTGTGATGTTGGAATATAAAGACGAATAAAACGATACAGAGAGTAGAAATGTCATTACATATGTGGTGGGTTCAAGCAAGCTATATAACATTTAACATAGGTGACCCAGCATACAGTAGAAACAAGATGGACACCTCCTATTTGCCTGTAACATTGTTATTTTTCTGAAAGTGATATGATGATGAATGCAAATTTTTTATCATCTCATTTTTATCTATAATTATGTAAATCCAAACCTTATTCAAAATTTTTGCTTACTTTTTTGTTGAAAATAAATGAATAAGGTATTAAGTCCTCGTATTATCATGTCTCAAAATAGTTTTTCAAGAATGAAGATGGAACTTAGCCTCCACATTTAGTACTCTAAATGTAGAAAGTTTGGCTCCACTTTCAGTAAGTTTCCAGAAAAAGGGAATTTGACCTCACACTTGGGTTCGCTAGAACAAAATCACCAACTAAAAGTGTTTGAGAGGGTCAAGCTGGTAGCCATTCCAATCAAGTAGAGAATTTGCCTCCACGGTCAATTTTTGTCACCCTCACCAACTCCACTGCCACTTTAGCCACACAATAATCACCACCTTTGCCACTATTGCTATGTAATAATAACCCATGATCGCCAGCAACACTCCATCACTATGACCATCATACACCACTACCACCAGCTTCCGACCACACCAACAGCGCTATGGCCACTATCACACCAACAACACCATTGTGGTTGCTTCTGGTGTTGTTATCGTTGGTTTGTCACTACCAAGAAGTTCAAGGACGAGAAAGAAAAAAAGAGACATTTTCCTAATTTGAATAGGAAAAACTAGTTAGGAAACAGAAATGAAAAATGGAGATCAAAGTTTAAAAAATCATTTGCTAAATTAAACATGCCCTTCTAGTCAAAAGTGAAAATTACTGATGTGAGACTTACAATGTTGTTTTTAGGGTTTCTCCAGTAAAACCCTTGTAGTGCGATGACAGCTATGTTCGAGGCCACAAGAACAAAGATGCAAAGAGAATGCCTTCCCATCCACTCAAACACAAAAGTAGGACACCTATATCCATAAACATCCACCTGCATAAAAAAGAACAAGGCAAGCAAACAAAATGAAACATAAAGAAAATAGTAGATTTAGTTACAAATGATGAATGCACACAAAATATGTCTGAGGAAAACATATTTCAGCAAAAGATGTCCACTCCATCTGGTACAACATTCCGTTAGTCAATGAAAGATCTCTACACGGTTTCATAGAAGAAAAAGAAGCCTATTCAGCTTCTAAAGGGATTAGTTCTCATCCACCCTCGGTGGAAGTATAATAGTGTTTTTTGTTTCCTGATGTGATTTTTGGACTGACTTTATTTATGGTTTTCTAGCAGCTATCTTTTAGAATCATGAGAATTGTCTTTTGAATCTAATTGGTATCTCAGGTCAGACTACAGCTATCAAATAGGTGGCAACCTCTCTTCCTTCCCTTTCAATGTCTCTAAGGTGGCCTTCTCAACTTTAACAATACCTAGATGGAGGGTCGTATCCTATCACAAAACTCTTCACTCTTTCACATCAAATGTCTATTTAGATAGAAAATACACTTGGAATGAACCCAACAACTTGAATGGAGCAGGCTAACTATGTAGCTCAGCAAATTTTTATGTCAAGGCAGTAGATGCAGCCCCATGCAACATATACAAGATATTCCTTTTCTCCTTCACATAAAAAATTAAATTACATGATTTTTCACTATCAAATTCCTGAAGTCTTCTTGAGGCCACAACATATCTCAGAGGTTCTAATGCAATAATACTTAATCTTCTTTCATCATGTTAAAATATCCTTGGTTCTTTTCATGGGTAAAGTGTAACCAAGTTTGTAAATAACAGGTGGCATGGTGCCTACCAACTGATATTTACTAGTCCGATGAAGGACCGGAATCGGACCATATGATCTGTACTTATCGATACTATCTCATAATTATATTTTTTTTGACTGGTATCGGACGGTATGAGTCTGTATACCACCCAATGTACCGATACGACACTGTCAAATATATTATGAAACCAGTACAGGCCCAAGATAAAACCTTGTGTAACATTATCTGAAACATCACTCTAGCCCTCGAAGGCCAAAGGCCCTTATAAATTGTACCAGTTGTTACGATCTAAGCAATTTGGCCTAATAAGTTGGATAAAAATGCCTAGGTCTACATAATCTATAGCCAAACAAATTCATTTATACAAGCCCATAATATATGGGCGAGCAGGAGAAGTCATCAGTTGAACAAGCCAGCTAGCGGATATGGTTTGCTCTGGCATGATGACATGGCAGAAAACCTGCTGACATTGGCTTTGAAGGTTTTGCAAAAATGAGCATCATTGTCATCATGATAAAAAGCTTAAATTCAAATCAAATGTCTGCCCTCATATAACACATCCACGCACTATTACAAA
Source organism: Musa acuminata AAA Group (assembly GCF_036884655.1). NCBI lineage: Eukaryota > Viridiplantae > Streptophyta > Magnoliopsida > Zingiberales > Musaceae > Musa > Musa acuminata. Next base: position 2,083,011 of record NC_088327.1, read on the forward strand.
TTTATTATTTTTTCATCTCTTCAACTTTATAACAATCTTAAGCAAATAGAAAAAGTTGCTTTCAAGTTGAAATTTAGATCTTCAATATTCTCCTCTCAAGTACTTCCTCTATTAATAATACATCAAGAATTCTTTCCCCAAAGACAAAATTAACATTATAGCAGAGGATAAAAGAAAGAGAAATAGAGAAAAGAGACAAAGATAAATGGAAGAACAAAACCATGGAAACACACGTCAAAGGCCATTTTACCATCATCAAGGAAACAAACTTTTTTAGATAAATGTACAATAAGCCTAACCAAGCTGGCATATTTTAGCAGTAAACAAGGAAAGCATCAAAAATTTATATAATCTGTGCCTCAAAATTCAAATATTGTCCATGTGTGAAAAGGGCTGAACTTTCATACTCAATTCTGGAGCTTACCAGTACATATAGAGCACATAATACAAATCCAGCGACACCCGTTGTAAGTAACATGTAACTGATTGTATATAGTGATTTGTTCAGAGGAACTCCTACAAAATTTTGAATCTCTTTCAGCTAATAGAATATAGAACTAATTCTATATTTCAGAAAAAGTCAATCAGGTCTAAGCGTAGGAAAGCAACTTGAGAATTACCCATAAATGCAAGAAATAGCCCAAGTGTGAAAACTGAAAGTGAAAACAGTAGCCATTTTGTTAGTCGATCCTTGTGATCCTGAAATATTGCCATTGGTAAGACATACAAATGCCAAATTAGCTATTGAATTTGATTTAATGAACTGGGAACTTCTTCTGGAAAAGAATTCTAGAAAAATGAGCATACATATATCAACAGAAAAATGTAATCAAATGTTTTCAAAAGCATACAGCAAAAGAGAAAAATTAATGGAATTTGCAGGATTAACACAAGTTTCATCTCTGTTGAGACATCTGATTGGTTGGTTAGTGCACCGTTGAACATATGTCTCATGTTCAAGTCCATGTGTGAGCTGTATTGTACGTCATTTAATGTAAAGAAAATAGCTTTCATTTTCTTTTTAACACAAGATAGAGTTTCACGAAAGCATTAATAGCAGAGACTAACCAATACTATCAAGGCTATAGTTATCTTGACATAGTGTTCATACCTCCAAAAGAACAAGAATATGACCAAAATGAAGCCCAAATATGCAAGTCACAACAGCAGTTAACGAGCTGCAAACAGATTTTTCATACATGATCAGATATCAGTAGTCTTGCAAAAACAATAACTATAGATGGGAAACATGTAGATATGTCCTTGATTAATAAATAAAGTATATATTATATATACCACATATGAAATCTGACTATACTAGCTAGTTTTTGTTGATTGAATCAACCCATGTTATCTTATGCAACTTACTCCATCGGCTGCTTGTTAGAAATGAGATATGATCTCGATGCATGCTTTTTAATGAATTTCTAGGCACATAGTTTATACAAATTTGTGTGAAACTTATTCCATCAGTTGATATGCTATGGAGTTTAGCAAGACAACCAGAAATAAATGTTTGATCTTTCATGTGGAAACTTTGTTAGGCTTTTAAACAATTAATAGTTATGGCATATAGAACCAAGGATTTTAATTTTAAAAAATACCACCCATACTGGGCGGTACATACTGGTCTGCTAGTAGACCGGTATGCGGACCGCCCGCTACCGGGGGTACCGTCGATTGGGGTTGCTTCCGCCTCGTTACCACCCTAAATCGATCGGTGATGGTCGATTTTGACCGTCGCTGCTTGCTACCAGGTGGTATTAGCCGAGGGAGAGCCGAGGGAGAAAAAAAAAGAGAGAGAAGAAAAGGGAGAACCTGGAGATTCGACGCCGCTCTCCCTCGATGATCTCGATTTGTCGCCGACCTCCCTCGTCGGATGCCACAGATGAGATGTCACCTCCTAGGCGACGAGGCCTCGACGTCGTCGGTGACTTCTCCTCATCTGCGTGGGGAGAAGAATCCTCTGCGTCATCGCGGGGAGAAGAAACGGAGCATCGTCAAGGCGATACACCCTGGTGTACTGCTCGATACTCTGTACCGTACCGAGCTACACTCGAAACTTCGTTATAGTACGAAATTACAATCCTTGTATTGAACACATTGTAAATTCGGAGATGAGTTTAGAACCTGATCATTCTCTATTGGTACTTAAAAGCTGTGCATAAGCTTTTGTTTGGAAGGTTTGTCTACACACCTATGCTAGGCCTAACCTCCCTAGTATGAGTATTCACCAAGTCCGAAGGTCAACGACTCAGCTATAAATAAATGGAAGAGTAATCAGATGAATAAGCTATGAATATAGTGGATTGTGTTTCACCTTGTTCCTGGTGACCTAGGGAGTTGAAAGTTATACTTCAAAGAGAGGCTATATAGGAGCATTAGTTTTTTTTTTAAAGGTAAGGTATAATGCTAGTCAAAGGACTACCATCTAGATGATGAACATGATTTTCATTTAAATTTTTAGTGACCACTGAAGATCGGTCATAGTTTATAGAGTTTGCTTCTTTTTAGTCATAAAGATCTTCAATAAAAAGAAAGCAAAGCAAAGAAAATGAATTTAATCCATAATAGGAGTAAGAATGGAGTACTATATTATAATGTTCGCAATTTCGGTCCGTACCGACATACTGAGCCTTGCTTGGTATAGTACGTACCGACGATATACCAGGGCATACCGAGCGGTACACCAAACATAGCTAAAAGGTCGATAATGGTTGAAACCACCCAATACAAGTCGGTAACGATCGAAATCGATCGGTACTGCCTGGTACAAGTTGGTAACGGTCGAAATTTCAATCGTTACCGCCCGATACAGCCTCATATCGCCTGATACAGGGCCAAAAATTTGGTACCACCCGGTAGTGGCAGTTCGCATGTTGAGACGCTCTCGGATCGGTACATACCACCTGTACCGGGCAGTGCACATCGAAATTAAAAATCATGTTATATTACAAGAGATTCAGTATTTGCCATGACTGGCTAACACGTTCACTGAGCTTTATAGGCAAGCTTTTCTGGAAGCTACCGAAAGAGATTGAATGTAGGGATTATACCCATGCAACAGGGAAGAAGCTGAGCTTAGGCCTACTACTCGACACGGATGACAGATACAAAGTTTGACCTTAGTAGTGAGGAAGAGAACAAAGAGAGAAAAAACTTAAAATAGATGATTGTTGATCATAAGTCAGTTAAAATGGTATTCATAAGGACAAAATAGAGCCATTTTCAATATTTTCAAAGGACCAACCAACCTTTATGACCTAATGAAACTCATGATTTAGCTCAGAGTGCTTAGAACCCTCTTTACTTGCTAATATGCCACGCCAAATGAAAATGAAGCGGTAAGTTTGAAGATTGTCAGTCTGCCACATTGTCTGCCACCTTGGGCAGTCCTAGACAAGGTCTTTAGTTGGACTTCCTATTTTGCTTTTGTTTAGAGATGTATTTTGGTCCATACTTGTAGTTAATATAATCAATCAAGTTCCAAAGTTGAGATGTATTCTTATCTTTGGGTCCTATTTTTCTTAAGGAAGAATAAGATGCCAGGAGCCCTGTATAGATTTTTAGAGGTGTCTTCTAATAAGATCTCATGGGATTTTGTGATTTTCAAATAAAGAAATTTTCTCACATAAGTTGAACTTAGCTTACCAATATCTATAACTCTAGAGGCTGTCTTAACATTAGCAATTTCATTACTGAAATAGGATTATCATGGTTTAGTGGTATATTCTTTCTTTTCTATCTTTTCATCCTTTGGATGCCAATTATCCTATAATTGGACATTACCCTGATATGAGGCTATCATCCTATCTTAAAACAGCAACTGTGTACTCATGATAGTAGGACATCTTTAATGATTGATTGACATTGAAAAGTACAGGTTACATAATTCAATATACATACCTTAAGATGCCTTCCGGATCAAAGGGTGCATGGCACCAGGATGGGTAAGTGTTCACTCCATTACCATCCTTCGGAGTCATACATTCCTATTTGTTAAAAAGACAATGGTTCGAAAAGTGAAATTATCCCCAACATCTAGATAAATATCAAATGTAAGTTCATTACCTTCAAATGTCTATATACAGGTGTTTTATGCAGGTGTTTGATGCCAAGGACATTGCGGTCAATCATTCCAGCCACATTACATGCTGGTCCAAGATCACCTCTTACTTCACATTTAACCTGAGAATGAGAAAATTAATGTCCAAGTACATGTATAGCTAACATCATATGGTACCAATAATACAGATCTCTTAAACAAAGCAAGTTCATTGTATAGCCCTGAAGAACATAATTACAAAATAGAAACAATAAAGAGATATTACCGTCTCAATGGTGTAACTAGTTGGCAGGGAAGAATTTAATGATATTTCTTGCATTTCAAACTGCCAATCTGGAACATATGCACCATACAACAGCCCCAAGTATATACCAGATAGTAAAACCACTATGATCCTAAGAAGAAATTAGTAGAAATAAGTAAAAGACAAGGATAAGCCTTTTGTTGTCGAGCATTACCATGCTTCTGCATGACTTGAGAAAATATGCAACCATCATCTCAACCACAAAGAAAGATTTTGCAATGGAAGATAATCTCATGTTCCACATATTTGACAATAGCTCCAAGTATATGTCAAACAGTAAAAACACTATGATTGTAAGAAGACACCAGAAGTAGTTTGTAAAAGACAGGGATAAGCCCTCTGTTGTCATAGGTTGTCATGCATCCTCATGACTCAAAATAAAATGGAACCATCATCTCAACCACAAAGAAAGATTTGGCAACAAAACAAAATCTCGTGTTCCACATAGTTACTACATATGATCCACTTCACAGAAGCAAAATTATTCACATTGGATATCTTTAATCTAGATGCTATTAGATGCTGATAGACAAAAAAGTATTCATATTGGATAACCTACATATTCTCCCTTTCCTTGGCTCACATATTTACTTCAGTAACAATACCTACTTTAATAACTTTTTCTTTTGCAATATAAAATTCAAATCTGCATTCTTCTTAATATAAGATACATGTATTTATAAAGTCTTTGAACCACTAGGTGTCTACGAATATGTGTTGCAACTCACAAGTTTCTTGTGTCTCATGGTCGAACAAAACTAAAAATGAATTTCCAATCTGTTTCACAGAACTGGATAGATCTAATTCTCCATTCCCTATTGTCAAAACACTTACCATATTTCAAGTGACAAATTAAGTCTGTACTGCACCCCAAAAATAAGTCCTAAATTTGAGACATGTAGGTTTGAGATTGAGCCCAAACCCAAATTATGCCCAAGTAAAAGTACTACTGTAATAGCACAATTTAAAAAAATAAAAATAATTTCCATCTTCTTTCAAACCTAGAGTGATTGAAATCCAAAAGACACTGAGTAGCCGTATTAGCAATAGTGCAAGGCAAAATTATGCGATTGGATACGGATTTACGCATGGAATATTATTTCGCTCAGACCAGTACAAAATGAGCAGTACATACTGGTTCAGGTATGAACCGATACAAGGACTGCCCCATTTCAAGAGGTCCAATCCGACCCATTAAAAAAATAAAAAATAAATAAATGTCTTCTCCGTATGCAGGGAGTGCAAAATCATGAGTCACCACTATCGTTCACTGCCACCTATCTCCCCACCGGCCACTACATGTTGTTGACCACAGGTCTGCTTCCTCCACTCCTCCTTTTCCTCCATCGGCTCCACTTCTTCCTTCCTCTTCCTCCTTATCCTTCACTGGCTCTTTTGTTGTTTCATCTTCCTCCTTCCTGATCCTCTTAATTTACCACCTCCTCTTCTTCCTACCTCCTTTCTCCTCCACTTCCTCCACCACTATTTGTTCCTTCCTCTTCTCGTTCTTTTTCCTCTTCAAGTCACTGGTGCGTATCGATATGTCATGTCGTGTGTCAACACAACAGTACCAACCAGTACCAATTCGGTCAGGGACCGACATGGGTCCCGCATTCGGTATCCAAAATGGCATTTGGATTTATGGGTAGCAACCCATCTTGGCTCAATTGCAAGTATCAACTTGATCTTCAAACTAATTTGGCCTTAGGTTTCCACCCAGCCTAGCATGTCCTTAACCCTGACGACTACTGGGCATGGCCTACTTCAAGCCCATATACATATAAATTGCAAATTTGATTACAAAAGTAAAGTAGAGACTTACCAAGTCAAGTGCAATGGCAAAACTATAAATCCAAAAGTCTTATAGATTTATAATACACAATCAAACATCAAAGTTATCCAAATTAGATAAAGATACACATGCCTAAATAAAGTAACTTAATTGACAGTCACCAAGTTAAGATTGTGCATTATAACCCAAAAAATAACAATTTGCATACCACTGATATTGATAATTCTTAAACATTCCACGTTCAACGATCATAGTTCGGTTGCTCGAAAACCATATTTCACATAAAGCAGCAACAATGTACCCAATAGCTATCCTCTGTTTTTCACGAAGATGAGAAGCAATAATTAACATAATAATCAAAATCTTAATATCAAGGCATTTTTAGAAAAAAATAATAAAACATGAAACAAGTATTACATTAAACAATATATCAGGAAACGAAGCATTTACTCTGTAATAAACTAATACCTGTAGAACACCAAACAGACGAATTTTCTGAATATCAACACCAAAAGTCAGCGAATTTATTCCATGAAAGTAACCACCTGAAATAACAAATGACATAACATGGTAAATATTCAACTCGGTCTATTGTTAAAAGAAAATAAACTAAACAAACTTGATTATGTTACATAGAATGTTCAGATAAGACAATATGCTACAGTAGTACCATGCTTCCAATAGAACAGCCAATACACCTTGATAAATGCAACCTAACATTATAGTTCATGAACATAAGAAAGCATCTCTAAAGAGATATCAATAGCATTAGACCTTTAAAAAGGATGACATCCTTAATAGAACTGAATGGTAGGAAGGACTTGTAGTGAAACTTAAATAGCTGGTGTAACAAAAGTAAATCAATGGCACATATGAAACAAAGAAGAGAACATCCTGATACAAAAGGGCATCTAGTTGATTTTTACTATCATTGTCTTATACAGCGCATACCATCAATATACTCTTATCCCTAGAACCTAGGGAGAATAACAGGAAGACTACACTAAAAGTAAGAGAAGTGGCATCTAGTATGTAATACTTTACAAGGTCATTAAGGACCATATTTCTAAAAACTGCAGGAAGAGGAGAAATTTATTTAGATATCCAAGGGTTCAACCACTCAAAAGTATGCTGAGATTGTGTGTGTGTGTGTGTGTGTGTGTGTGTACTTTTGGGAAATTGCTTCAATTTCCACCAGCTTTGCAAACTTGACCATTATAGTGAAGCTATTGGATAGAAATCACCCCTGCTTTTCTCATTTCAATCTCATATCTCATTCTGCTGCCTATTGAACATGTTTCAAGAGTGCACCATCAAATACCTACATAAACATATAACAAAGTTGAAAAAACTATGTCCATTGACTTGGGAAGTAGCAAATTAACTCTAAAGTTCATATTGGCAGAAATGCTTGGTGAACGGAGACCTAAAGAAGCAAAATTTCGATGGAAATAAAAGAGTATTACAGACTGTATAGAGTTATGTCCATAAACTACCTGAAAATTTTCCATGTCAACTTTGAGGAAAAAAGATTCATTGCAGTCAACACTCGAAGATTATGGAAATTGGATACAAGGGCAGAGATGTCATGCACAAGAGAATGCCAGGACGGAACTTATTTAGGAGTAAAGGAAAAGGTTGTAAGAGAAAAAGCCGCATTCATCATACAGAACAAAAAAATAATGGATGCACAAACATTGACAAGTGACATTTGCAACCAAAGAAAGGGAAAGATGTAAATGGTTAAATGCAAACAAGAAACAGACCTCACTAAATAAGTCACCCTAACAAAGTTAAACCTCGCAAGAAACACTTGAACATTTTAAAGAGCATATTTAATTAAAAATGGTATAAAAAGTAATGGAATGCAATGGCAGATCTTGATCATGAAGTAAGAATCATTTTCTAACAGCAAACCAGTATAGCACAATGGAATTGCCAATCAGAGAGTATGAACCAATGAACGATTAATTAATTGTTTGTTTTTTGTTTTACTGTCTGTAATGAGAGAATCTTGCTGGTACATTATATAGTTATATGTCATTTTATTATTTATTTAAATAGCATCATTTAGGTTATAAGACACAAGAATCAACACTTTTTTTCATAAAGTATTAATCAAAATAAGAACAAATACATATTCAAGAAATTACATAAGATAAAAAGCACCTTCTGAAAAAGATAGAGAGAACATCTGATACTGTTACCTTGGAGAAAAATACCGACAATGAAGAGTTTAACTGCCTTTATCATTGCCTTCCATGTTAATTGAAGTTTTCTGGATTTGTTCTGAATCAAAAAAGGGATTTTCATTTAATCATGGAACATTCTGATGTGTCACAAACAGATCCCTGGTAACTTCATAGATTGTATAAAGTATAAACAACTTGAAAATACATTAAAAAATAAACCTTTTTATTCTAAAAACAGAAGAACAATATTAGGAAAAATTAGCATATTGCTTTTGGAGAAGATTATCTACAAGATCTGCATTTAAAATCCTAGTAAAATCCAAATTTAAGTGGATTTTCATGAGTAAGCAATAGTCTGCTGCAAAATGTATAAGAACAGCTCATTTGTATATGACTATACATAAAAATGGCCCTCCAGCCACCCCATTCTCAAATTTGAAAATAAAGCGCAAAGCTTTTTATACTAGAGAATAGAGAGTATATGGTAAATATCATAAAAATTAGGACACAATGACTCTAAAGAAGAAAAGGAAGAAAAAGGTACAAAATAAGAAATGGAACAAAGAAACAGTTAGAACTGTCCATTCATAAAAGCAGTTATTTAGCAGTGATGGTTATAATAGAAATACTGTTCCTAAAGCAAGTGAACTCAGGGCCTATTTAGCATGGGGAATTCTTATGAAACTGCAGAATTTTGGCTAAACAACAATATTATTACGCCCAAGGATCTCCACACTTAATAGCATTATGCTAGTCTCACCCTCCAAAGCTCACTTTCGTTTAAGTTCCAAAGATGAAAACCATTTGGCAGGGAAAATGCCATTATAATAATGCAGAGTGAGATAATCAATCGAAGTCAATTGTTTGGTTTTTATTCATCCAGAAGTGATTGAACTAGGCTTAAAAAAGCACTATCGCACCAAGTAAACTACATTCACTCCTTCCCTGTTTACGGCTACAGGGCTGGATACCCTCTAATCTCACCATCAAATGGACTCAGCTCTAAAGGTACTGCTGTGTAGCTTCCAAATCCTATTACAAATCCCCATCGACATATTTTCATGCGTGAAATACCAAAATTAACAACATTAATCATTAGTTAGAATTTAGAAAAATTCCAATTTGAATTTTAGATCCCCACTTAAATTTTTAGAGGAACCTAGATAAAATATATTGTGTGCGAGCAAAGTGCATCAATGCTTAAAACTATACAGTATGTGGCAGAAGATATAAAAGAATTCAATTATGATTAGTCCTTATATAAATAAACATTACTTTGTCATCTTGCCACCTCATTGAATCCTATTAAATCTTGGATTCGAACTACAAAGATTTTACTTTTATATTATAATTCTAATACAACTAAATTCTCAACAAATTTAAGACTACACTTTAACCTAGCCGATGGCCAATTTACTTACCGAGATATGCAACTCGGTCAAGCATTATGGATTCAGACAAATCATGAACATGGATTAAATCTCATGTTCCAACACAGTGCCAGTCACAAGTTGGTAAAGTAGCGAACCCCAAGATTAGAGAGGTTATCTCCGTGACTCAAACCCACCCCGGTCTCCAGTTACAAAGGAACTTGGTGCACTAGGTAAGCCCATCAGAATTAGCTAGATTGCACAATAACAAACAATCCTAGTGTTTGGACCTACTACCAGACTAATTCTAGCTAGTCAACCTAGATTGGTTAGCATATGTCATGCATATATATGTATTTAGTTCATCCCAGATTACATTAAAAGATCCAGATCAATGATGATCTTGCATACCTAGGGCAATCTATGTTACTAGAGCTAGAAGTTCAAAACAAACTTTTGGAAAGAGGAAGAAAATAAAAAATGAGTGCAACTTTGTATTGCGTAACGTTACTGGCATTATAAGTTCTCTCTTTTTTTTTTGTTTTGAAGGCATCTTATGTTTTTCAAGCAGTATGACCACTTGAATCATGAGAGATACTGTCATCAGTGTCATGTGGATGTGGCAATATATACTTTTTAGAGAAACTTCCAATAACACTAAAATTATTCCAAAGAAAAAAGAAAAAGGAGAAAATAACTAGATTTAATTGAGAACATGTCAATTGAACTTGAATCCAAATTCATCATTAATCCAAACAGATTTGGTTGGTTTTTTCCCTTCCGTGTCTACTGTAGCATCAAAAGGTCTCCCAATTTACATCACTTGTACCATACCAATTCTAGTAATTATCGAAACCGGTTATTGAACCAAGATTTAAATTCTCTACCTCAAAGTTTGAATATTTGTAACATTTTATTCAAGGATATTGGACGATACAGGTCTATGTATAGCACAGTTCTCTGGAACTGTATCATTCTAGTAGGTCACTGAGCTAATACTGATCCATATATAAATCTCTGATTTATTTTCCAATTTACTCTAAAATTACAAAAATCACACCACCAATTGATCAGCCAAAGTGTTACACCAAATTCCTCTTAGAAAGTCCAAGTCAAAGTGAACAAGTGCTCAGTGAATTTGGTACTAAATTGTCTAGGTGACTTTTCAAATTTGACTTTTTTTTTTTGACAAAAAAGAGTTTCCAGTTGTTTATTTTTCACCTCTTCCTCTATCCTCTGCCATCTTTATCTTGGAATTTCTATGTTCCTTCTTGCTCCCCTAGATCTATACCTTCCCTGCCTCTATATTGCAGTCCATCAATCACTCCACCAATATTGTAACTCCCCCGGCATCATGTCTGAATGGTCATCTCCAATTGGCAAAGTTCTCATTTTCAGAAAAGAGTTCCTAGTTGGCTAGCCCTTTATCCTCATCTCTGTTCCTCTGCCTTTTTTTTAATTCATCTTAGTATCTTATATCACCTCTACCTCTTCTACATCTCTTTTCTTACTCTAGTCCCTATTATCACTGCAGCCAGTGATCACTTTATTAATATTTCTGCTGCTCCTGCTTCATGCTTATTTTATTTCACAAGAAACAATGGAAACATGAAAGTGTATATATACACATGAATCACTCAACAAGAGGAAAGGGAAGTACCTCCCTGTTAAGTATTGATTTCTTTGTTTGCATGGGTCGCTAAAAGTATGCATACATATATGTATGTTTGTATATATATACACACATATGAACAATCCACAAGAAAAATGGAAATTACCTCCCTGTTAAGTATTGGTTCCTTTGTTTGCATGACTCACTAACTTTGCAAAATTAATAGACAGAAATTAAACATGTGGACAACATATGATTATCAGTTTATAGATAAGAAACATGTCACAGAAAACTTGACATCACAAGAGGAGGAAAGACTTCTTACCTTGTAGACAATTGAAACAGAAATACCAGCGATGAAAAGAAAAAATGGCATCACAAAGTCCGCAAGGCGTACACCAACCCAAGGAGCATGAGCAACAAATGGCAGTACAGAACCAGCATAATCAACAAATATCATCAGCTGCAACAGAAATTTGGGATACATTCTAACAATCATCTCAACAAGGATATCAACTATAAAAAAACACCAAGCACAGTTTCAAGAACATTATGGAGCAAGAAACAACCAACTCCATTAGAGACAAATTTTTAAACACAGTATCATTAGCTGTTTCCATGAGAGCATATATAAAATCCTGATAACATAGTGCACATTTGATTTAAGTAAGGAACTACCAGATGTACTCTATTAGAAATTATGATACTAATATATGCCGAATAACCTATTTACTTAAAAAAACAAAGTTACAAGTTATATATAGAAGTACAATTCCAAATAAGATTTTAGTTAGGCATTAGTAATGAGGAAACAATTATCATAAAATATGTAGAGACTCATATGTAACACAAATTAGTCCCACATTGGAAGTGGGCTAAGGCTAAGATTGGCTATAAAGGTGTACTATTATTAACTTTAGCTTAAATATTTTGACCAGTGGTTTGGAGTCAGTTATCCTATCATGTCGGATCATAAAAATTGGTATCAAAACCGACCTAGTATTGGGGGTATGGTAAGGGGTTCTAGTAGAAAAGGGCTACTAATGAGCAGGGTCGGAGGATATGTCATGGCATGAAACCATCACTGGGATATGTCTCGCATGCACCATGCTAGGGTCAAATCTGAGCTATGTTAGCCTTGACGAGGATGTCAAGCCCTTAAATGGGGAAGATTGTAACATCCTGATTAGTCCCACATCAGAAATGGGCTAAAACTAATATTAGCTTATAAAAGTATAATAGGCGTATTATTATCAACTTCAACTTAAATATTTTGACCAGTGGTTTGAGCTCAACGAAGTTAATAGGTCAGTTATTCCAAAAATTATATGTATCAAAAGAAGATATATATCTCCATTGTGAATCTGGAAATCTTTATTAATGATATATATATGTATATAATTGTATATTGATATCATACCAGTACATACATATATAAGGTAGTATACAGACTTATGATAAGATGTGCACCTATCTGCTAACTATACTAAATAGGAAACTTGTTGTAAGAAACAGTTTGTTTTAATTTTAAAATGCAAAATATGTTGATTATTGAACCTAATTACCTTAATTATACATATAAATAAAAATAAACAGCTCATGGGACAAAATAACTCATGCACATAAAAGTTATCAGTTGCCAGGAAGGAAGGAACCAATCAAGCTATTTACTAAAAGTTCAAGAATATCTTGTTGTTCTTCAATCAGCACATCATTCTGCATGATTTGATTGGGCCAATTAGACTATGCAGTTTCAGCATGCGAAAGAAAAAAAGGCCATATTCAAAAATCCACCGCAACTAGTATCAAAATACCCTTCATCAAGAGAGAAAGATGATGTTCAGTGTTAGCATGTCACTCTCCTATGAAAAATTTGGTTAGTTCTGAGAATAGGCTCTGCAATTTCTTGATGGTTTCTGAATCAATACCAGAATTAATTTAACCATTTCAGTATGTGATCATTTTGTTTATATCTGGATTATCATAGAGAGCGTTGGAACTATTTGAATAAGGTCATGATTAGATAAATGATAAAATTAAAGCCTAATTAAAACAGTGACTAGCTTCTTTAAATAAAGCAAGTTAGATAACTATATATCGGTATCGTACCAGTCCAGCTATTGCCGAAATCAATATCAAACTAAGATTTATATCATCGCTTGGAATGATTTAAATCATAACTAGATATGACTAGATATAATGCATTTGGTATTTTATATCTTAATAATTTTCTTAAGTTAGCTCCATAATTTGCTTGTCATCCAATCATCTCACGTTAGAACACTCAGATAAACACGTGAAGGAACCAGAAACAAGAGCAGATATTCCCTTTGCAAATAAGGTTCCATAAAATTGGTGTTACGTTTATTCTAATATATTATCACACTACAAGGTGTCTTCACTCCTCTCAAATTCTTGAATTAAGCATCGAACTTGTCATAGCTACATCATACTATTCCCACTGCAGGTTATCTGCATAAGACTCAAGAAATGATTACCTTAATCTGGACACAAAACAAAATAATTGAATTAATAGTTCGAGAAACTGGAAGATTCATGCGGTCGTGAGTCAGAACATACAACTTATAATGAATCTCAAGATTAAGAAACCGACTCACTAAAAACCTGATTCTTTTTCCAAGCATTCATTTATCAAGATAAGCGTACAATTTGCCACCAATCGACTGGCTCAACATGTCGCATTACTCTCTGCGTAACATACCAACAAGTCGCAAAGATCAAGAAATAGACCATGACCTAATTCTTGTTCAAGAAACGAGTACCGCGACCTTATCACGGACTAAACGACCGAAACAACAGTTCAAGAAATGGAAATGTGCCCGCAATCGACATCAAGATCACGAAATCGACCCACTAAAACCTAAATCTATCTCAAGAAAAGAACAGCATGACCTAAATCAGGAGACCAGCGACCGGAATCTAGGGGTCAGAGAAGCTAAGAGAGAGCTCACAGCGATCGAGAGACCTCGGAAGACGTCGAGAGAGGCGACGCGAGTGCCTCCGGCTCTCCTGCCTTCCTTCCTCGAGGCTTCCGCTTCCTCGGGGCCTGGGCTCAGTGGAACGTAGTCCCCCATTTCTTCTTCCGTAGCGAACGCCCCAAGATTTGGGCGAGACGACAGGGAAAGCGGAGAATGGTCGGAACCGATCAACTTTTTCCGTGAGTGGTTCACTTTACGCTGAGGTGAGAGAGCTGGGAATATGCGCGTACGTTCCACTCACGTTGCTCCGCTAACGAGCATGGAGGCGTTAGTTCTGGTGCCTCGCCGTTCGCCACAGGCCTTTCGAAGATGGTCCAACGGTCGTAGGTAAGATGAAAGTCTTAGAGCGGTGAACGTACTCGCCGAATGTGATAAGCGACGCTACCTCTATTAATCACTACCCAGTTTAATATACCTGCCTATGATTGGACGAAGTTAGCAACACAAGGCAGGTCGGTGCTTGGGTTCGACTACGGAATGCCAAAAGTAATCGCTGTTCAGGTCGCCGCCGTGCGAGACTTTATGATTAGCTGACAGTTGCGGGCCCCACGGAAACAAAAGCTACATTTATATTCTCGAATCTGCTCCGTCCAGCCATCGGGCCCTCCTATCTCAGCCGTCCATTGTAATCGTACGAGGTGGTATGAATGTTTGGGGTAGGTGAGAGTGTGTCCCGCCGTACAGCCGAAGGAATTGGTTCACCGTGCAGGGAATAGTGATGGCAGGAGGTGATAATAACGTCCAATAGCTTTTCGTGTTGGCCCCACCCAGCAAACGATAACCATGGCAAAATGTGACAAAACAAAAACAATAATAATCATAAAAAATATTATACTAAATTATAGTATTTTTGGGGTAATATCTAAAAATATTATAATATTGTATAAAATATATAATAATATTTTTATAAAAGTTATATTTATAATATTTTTATACTAAATTATAGTATTTTTCAGTAATATCTAAAAAAATTATAATATAGTATATAATATATAATAATATTTTTATAATTTTTATAAAAGTTATATTTATAATATTTTTATTTTGTGTTATAGTGCTTTCAAAAAATCATAAAAGGATTATAAAGAGAAAATATGGGGGGAAAAAAAGGATTGTCAATAAAGATAAATGCTAATTATCAGAAGTCCACACAAACTGGTGATGACATGTAACTGAAGCTCTGGGAGAATTCAGAGTCTATTATCAAGCACAAACAAGAAAGGACAACACTGATGATGCTATTGGTGTAGATGATAGGATCAACTTGTGATGACATTTGGTTACAGATCTAAAAGAACTCAATTTATCAAGTTCAGAAAAGACACTAGAAATTAACACATTAGGTTTTAATAAGAATAAAACAAGGACAGCAATGGAAGACCTTTGCCTATAGAACAGATTTGTGCATGGTTGCTACGACTAAAGTAATCCAAAAGAAACAAATTAATAGTAGTTTTTGTCATACAGCAAACTCTGCAGATCTACTAATAGCTTCTTTGCAAGATTTTAAAGATGAAAAATCAGTACAGACTAAAACCAAAGAACTGGCTAATGAGAATGGCTAGTCCCATGGATATTGCTACAAGAGAAGCAGCCCATGTTAGCTTCTCTGTAATCCTAGGAACCCTTTCTTTCAGTGCCTGAGTGAATGAACCTATGAAAACTGTGTAACTTGCCATGGCAAACACCGTGCCAACAAGAAACATACACAAAAATGCAGCACCAGCCAAGCGCGACGGAAGTGCTAGCGCTGGCAAGACCATCATGAGTGCATCAGGCTGCAGACCATGCACAATGCCGGTAGCAAAGGTTGCAAGTCCAAACTTCTTTTTCCCAGTCGGACCTGCATCCAAGTGCTCGTAGATACTAACATCACACTCCCCATTTTCTAAAGCGACACAAGGCGTGGGCACCTCTGAGGCCTCTCTGAATCCAATTGCACCAATGACAAGCAGAGTTAAACCAACAACTCTTGTTCCCCATGTACGAATGACCTCAATGTGCAGACGATCTTTGAGCATAAGGAACAGTAATCCAAATACCACTTGACCAGTATCATGGCCGCATCCCCAAAGGGCTCCTACTACAGCACTCTCGATCCTCGTTCTGCCAATGGATAAGGGAGCCAAGGCAGCAAGATGGTCAGGGCCCGATAATGTGTGTAGGCAACCAGCAAGAAAACCAGTCCATGCACTGCTTAATAATTCCGTTCTAATGAGCCTTCCACCAGATCTGGCAGCAGACTGCACTGTTGCATAGGAGGGCGGCACTAGAATTGGTTGGATTATTGTAAAAATTATTGCTGATGTGAGAACAAGCACTGCAGAATGTACAGCCTGAGAGGAAGAGATCTGAAAATTTAAATACAACAACAAAATGAGAATTTCCAATTATAAGGGGTCAGCTACATGGACTTTCCCCACCATTAAGCTTAGTCAAGGGCAACAACGATAGTCAAACTAAGAACACATCAGACAATTAAATATGGACAAAGAACCATCAACCAAAATGATCACTCAAGTGCACCTGAGACATGGTAGAATACACACTTTCATGAAATAGATGCATGAAAAAGATCCACAAAAGGCACTAATGAACATGGTCTTTCCATTAAACAAAGATTGTCAAAACCACAAATCACTAAACAAGCCAAATCAACCAATACTTGCCTGGCAATTAATTGATCGCAACGTGGAAAAAACAAACTAAAATTGGCCATGTGCCATCTATACAAATTAACACAATCTTTTAACCATGCCATTATCTTTGCAATTACTGGTAAAAATTTAATGCCACAAATTCACATAAATTTGACTAGTCTGAATCTGTACTTTTCAAGACACACTACGAAAAGAAAACCCATATTCACATGAAATGTATCTTCAGAAAAAGCATCTGCATATGCCAGAAAATGGATAGTAATTTATTTTGTTAAGTAATTAGACATCATCTGAACATAGAAAAAGAAAAAGAAAAAGCTCAAGCATACACAAGGAATTGATTTCAATGCTACAAACCAAAGTCTTAAGACTTTGAAGTAAACATGTCCAATCACTATTCTTAAATAAAGCATACTGTTGATTTTCGAGCGCCGAGATTCATCTTGTGATGCAGCTTAGGTAGATTTGGCTCAATAAATCTAAAAATAAGCTAACCCTAGTTAGAAAAAAAAAAGAACCCAATAAAGAAGGGTTTAAAAAAGTTTTGCTTGGGAGTCCAAAACAGGTTATCTAGACAAGTCTGTGCGAATGAAAGGAGATCAAACATGAGCTTCTCGACATGTAAGGTTACTTTAAGTCTCTATCCTGGATTACTGACCATTGTTGCTATAAAAAGAACCGTTAGAATTTTTATTCCTAAGTATATTATTATTTATCATTAGCCCACTGATATTGTGTCTCCCAGTGTACTCCTCTGTCTCTCCCTTCTCCTCTTATCACTCATCCCCTTTTCTCTTCCCCTACTATTCTTGATCTATATCAAAAACTTCAGATCCACATCATGTTGCATCACTGAACCTCTGGACACCTTGCAATTCCTGAAAGCACAGTTGTCACAGAATCCCCAAGCAAACATCTGCATCATCTACCAAAATTGAGCTGAGCAAGGGGGTGCGCACATGTGATTAGATCTATCCATTTACGTTCTCTAAATCTAATATGTTCAAGGCTCCACATTTTTTTATGCAACTATAACCCCGGACATTATGCACGCTAGGAGTGTCATACAGGAATAATAGGAATTCTAGAAGACCGTATTGCTTCCAACACGTTCAGTGCTGCAAAAATTAGGTCCTTGCTAACCATACACTACGATGTAACATCCAAAAATTCCAGATAAGAAACAATTCTCCAACGAATGCATAAAAATTTGAGTCCAAAACATGTTATAAGCACAATTACATTAAAAGATGTAGCACTTATCCGTCAGTCACGCCCAACAAAGCAATCCTAAAACCCAATCCGAAGATAAAGAAGTGCTAAAGAAATCACCTTTCGCAGGATAGAACCGGCGGATGCTCTTCTTTCGGGAAATAGCTCAGCCTTCCGGGCCTCCTCGGCGGAGCGAGAAGCCGAGGCATCGGAGAGGGAGGAGGAAGAGCTAGGAACAGCAGGCGTGGGATGCGGCGGCGGCGGTCCTACTCGTTTGGAGACGAGCGAAGCCACGGGCTTGAAGCCATTGCGCGGGAGCCAAGGAAGGCTGTGCTTGGGGTACGATGGGGGTCGCCGGAGGAGGACAGGCGGGCGAGGCCTCGCGAAGGGCGGAGCCGTTCGACAGGGGGAAGGGATAAGCCTCTCCATGAGAAGAAGGAGAGCGCTCAGCGAAAAGACGGTGGCCTTTTATTGGTCAGAGGCGGAGAACGACGGATCTATAGCTCCACAATAAGATCCGAATCCGAAGTAAGCGGTTTATGTGAAATGAAATATTATATTAGCAAATTCATTTAGGTGAATTTAATTGTTCGATTTAATATCGTGTGAAAATTATCGAATAAGATTTGAAATTCTTGATATTCGAGTTTGGATTTATATAATATTTGATATCGATATATCATGATAAGTAAATCTGATACATAATAATTACATTCATATTTTGATAATTAAAATTAATATATCACGAATAGCGGCGTTTTATGTATAAAATTTATCGGATGAGATTTTGGATCGGTTATGTTTTATAAGTATATATTACCAGCTTTATTTATAAAATGTATTGAATAAGATTCTTAATAAGTTTCTCTGAAATATCGATCAATATTTAAGGTGTAAAAATTTATTATATCAATATTTGAATCTAAAGCATTCATATGTATCACACTATCAGATAAATCTTTTAGATATATAAATTTATTAAAAAAGTTTCGATATTTATTGAAATTTAAATTTTATGAAATGTGATTTCAAACATAATGGGTCTAAATGACATAAAAAAATATTATAATCATATAATGGATAAACATAATAATGCTTTTGCTCTTTATTATATGACGCTCTCATGATTAGTTTTTACTAATGATATATTATTTAAAAAAACTCTGATAATATTATTGAATTAGGTTATTTTAATATATATATTTATAAGTCAGTTAGGTTTAATACAGTCATTACGATTGAAGTTAGGTCAATTCGGATATGATCAAGATCAAAATGAACTTTACTAAATTTACGAACAAGTGTAACCCGGATTTAATATAAGTGTAACTCAAATATAACACTTGTAATCAAGATACATTCATCAAATAATCTATTAAAAAAAAAAAACTACAAGCACATGATTCTAAGATATTTAATATTAATTTTTAATATTCTATGACTTTACGATTAATAATTTTTAAATAAGATATTTGTTTGGTTGAATCAATAATCGAGTGTAACTTATTGAATTTTTACCTAATTTTTCTAAACTTCTCAAGAAATACTATGATAAGATGATAATATATTCAATATCATTTTTTTAATTTTTGTATTAGTTCAAAATAATTAAATTTAAAAATATCATAGTTTTATGTTAAATGTGATTTGAGTGTAACTTGATTATAACTCTTTAAATTTTCATCAAACTTTATTCAATTTTTTTAAAAACTGATATGATGAGATATAATATATTTTTTAATATTTTTTTTTAAAAATTAATATGATTTATTTTTTAAAATAACATATCTTTTTATGTTAAATCTATGATTGAATGTAACTTGAGTATATATATATTTTTAATGTAAACTATAAGGAGAAGGAAGAGGGATGGAGGAGAGCAAGAGAGTGAGATGAGATGACGGAACTAGAGAGAGAAAGAATGTAGTGTTAGAGTTGGAGTGGGAGATTGGGAAGAGAGGTCGAGTGAGAAGAGGATGAGTGAGAGAGCTAGGAGGAGAAGGAAGAGTGAGGATGAGAAAGTAAATGAGGAAGAGGAGGAGGTGGTGGTGGCCGAAGGAGATAGCAAAGAGGGGAGGGGGAGAAGATTAGGATAATTTTTAAAAATTAAAAATAATTTATTATTAATTAAATTAAATAAAAACAGTTAGGATTTAATTGATTCGATTTGATCTGATTCATTTTAAAAAATGATTTAATTAAAAATCGATTCATTTCAAATAAAGTTAAAAAGATAATCATTATCTTTATTTTTTAATGATTGTATCATTATCTTTATTTTTATCTTTATTTTTCCGGTAAATTGCCCCTTTTTCTTTTTCACTTCAATATTAATATCAAAAGCATCGGCCATCAGGGGGTGCGGATTGAACGGAACACGCGCAACACGGTGCAGCAAATCTAACCAATGCGCTGCCCCATCGCACTGAAGCATCCCTTTGTCATTATTAGTGATGACGTCAATCTCCGAACGAGTGGGGCCAAGCGCGGGGTGCCTTTACGAGACGTGACGTCACTCATCCGGACAGCCTACATCGCGTGCGATTCGCGTCAGTCACGAGCAACTGATGCCACAACGTTGTTTACGAGTTCGCTTACGAGAACTGTGTATGAAGTGGCACCCATCCGGACGTGCCCTACTTCCCGGGACCCATCGACCTTTGGACTCCTGATTTAGACACGTCGACTTCGTAGCGCCAGTCGGAAGCTCATTCTGTATCATATTGTGGAGAGCAATACTTGGTTACCCGTTTATACGTTACTCGAATGTCTACCCGCGTAAGGATATGATTGTTTATGTGGGGTCCTTCTCCGGAGTCGCCACCACCCTGTTATTTAGGAAGGGGACTGCGGGCGAAGAGCCGGCTCGATTTCCGTTTGAGAAGCATGTAGAAGGCGGAAACTGCTGCGCTCCCTTTTCGCTCTCCCGTCACTCTCTCCGTTTCGTCGAGGGTTCCAAATCTAGTGTTCCTCGTTCCAAATCTAGAAGGCGGGCACTTGGATTTGGTCCGGAGATGGAGCCAATCGCTTCCGTTCTGGATACGATCAAGGGTTTCGTTCAATCCGGTGAGCAATTCGTCAAGGGCGCATTCCAGAGGTGCTTCGATCCCCACCGCAAGAACCCAGTATGGACGACCCTTTTTCTTCTTTTCTCTTTGAATCAAACCCTAATCGCTGTCTTCCTTGGCATATCTGACACCAAGATCTTTGCTTTCAAACGATCCGCTTCCATATCCAAAATTTCATTTGGTGTGCAGTGGTTTTGTGGGGCATACATGCGAGTTCATCTTCTTTATCTCTTCTAGGTTTACTTAGCCACACCGGTTTACCTGGGAAATATACAATATCAAGTTTGCAGTGTATAAAGTAAAAGTTGCTGAGTCGAGAAGGTATTCCGAACATTTTCCGGCAAGTTAGGAGAGTGTCGGAGTCATTTTGGAGTTACGATGTTTGAGTTAAAATGTCTCCTTGTGTCTCTTATGGCTTGAATCAATCTCAATTGCCCAAATGTAAATGTGTCATTGCAGTTTGTTGGCAGATTGATTTTTTCCTTTAGAAATGAAATTAGCGACAAAGTAAGATATGATTATATAGGCTTGCAATTAAGTTCATGTTGTCACACTGTTGAGTTCAACTTATTGGCTCATTCTAAAACAGTCATCGATAACTGCAAAATGTACCTTAAACTCACAACAGCCAAGTAGCCAACCTAAGTCTCTGGTTAACCTAAATGAGGTGATGAGACTAATTGATCTCTTAGTCGTTTGAATTCGACCACTCGAAGTCCTTGACTTGATTGTACCACAATATTGTTTTATAATGGTAACATCCCTCAATTCTTTTATATTGTGAGACATCACGGCCATGGTACAGCAACACAGGCAAACTAGGAGGGATATTTTGTTTTTCAGTTTTTAGTAATCAAGAGATAATGGTTAAATATGAAAAATTTTAAGAGGGCTTACAAAAACTTATGTGGTGGAGCTTATGTTTTTATTTTTATTTTTTTTGAAACTTATAGCTGAATTTTTTGGGCAGAGTGTAATAAGGAATGATGTGTTCTACAATATCGTGATAATTTAAAAGGTTACACTTAACTTTATCTTTTATTTTGTCTTTTTATGGAATCATTAACTCGAGTGTAACTTCTTTAGCATTCAATGCAATATTTTTGCTCTCTGATGTTTACATAGATGTTATTTGAAGCATTGCTTCTTTCTCTGGGTTCTTACATGTCACATGCATTTTTGTGGTACTTTTACTCTCTCTTACTCTTATTACTTTCAGATAGAGATTTTAAAGCGTTTGCAACGGGAAACATTTTCTGATTTGATGAAGATAAGAGATAGACAAGATAAAGTTGAACGCATAATTTCTTCATTCATGTCTGGCAAAGGAAACCCTTTCCATGAAGCTAGCACACAGTTGAAAGGGATAATCAACGTTGATGGTGCTTTGCTTTTTCAAGATGATCAGCAAGCATATCATGCTCTGGATAGTTCCAGAATAAATACTGGCATTGATTCAAGGTTTACTTTTAAGATTAATCTTAGACAGAAAGATGCTTTGTTTGCAGAGTTTGCATCTCATCAGAACACGTATCATGGCAATGGAGTTACTGGCAGCCCTCTTGTACTGTCAAAAGTGATGTATCTGGCGAGTATCAGTGATTCGCTGTCTGTGATTTCAATACCATATGGAGCTACTTGTAATGATTTCCTATATGATTCAGATCATACACAGGTAAAGTTTTTCTAGTAATGAGATTTATCTGTATGCCTCTGGAAACAATATTGTTGCAAATTGATCCATTTATAGTTTTGACAGGGTGAGTGCCTTACTGTTAGGCCACCTTTGTTCAATTTGTATCATGCTTGTGCGGTCGGCTTATCTGTTAAAACATCAAATTTTGCTGCTGCTTTTGCTGAACTGTTCTCTGGTTGGAGAACAGAGATGGGTCCTGCTAGTCACAGTAATAAATTGAGCACGTTTGGGCAAATATCCTTTCAAAATTTTGGAGAAACTAGATTCACACTGTCTGGTGTGTGGCACATGCCAAGATCGTTCTCTCTTCCAATTAGGCTTTGCCGTTGCGGATCCTGTTCTAAACCAGATGAAATGGAGCTAGCATTTCCTGTCACTGGAAGGCGGTCAACAGGAAGTTCTGGTGGATCCATCTATATGTCAATAGATATTGATGAAAGTTCAAAATTTGGGGTCTGGTTTGAGGTACAGAAATTAAACCCAACTATAACAAAGTGGGCTCTCTCCTTGTCTGACATGCCAGAAAGTGAGATTGGATGGGGCATTACAGTGGAAGGAAGCTCCAAAGGACAATCTAATTCAGTTCTGTTGGAGAGTTATCTAAATTTTAGTGTGGGCAAAAAAGCCAGTTTGCAGCCAGGTCTGGCCTTTATCATTGACGAGAGAAGTCGAGCACCTGCACTGGTGTTTCGGTCTATGTGGTCTTTTTGAATTTTTTTTTGTTAATGAAAGCTTATCATTAGTCATGAAAGGTTGGAAATTACGGTGATGCTGAGGTTTAGTAGGCACTTAATCCTCCTGAACCAGGTTAGACTATTTATTTGTTTTTCTGCAGTCTTGTTTCTCTCATAACTATTTTGTTATATACTGTGATAAAAGAAAATATCAGTGCAGATGTCATTCTTTTGTCATACAAAAATGTTCCAATATTTTCCATGTTTGTGTGCCATACATATATTGGATGCCCAGGATTTTTGTTATTTTAGCTCAATTCTTGTGCTAATCGCAGAACATGTCACTGTTTCGTTTGATCAATTGTGCTCTTCTGTGAAAATGTCAGAAATTTTATGCTTTTCTGTTGACCTTCTGTATGACTGATTTTTTAGCTTTGGTAAGGCATCTTTGGTCTTTTTGAGACTGTGCAATGTCAATTTAGGCAATAAACGAGCTTACTTTTATTTATTCTGCCAAGCTACCACTTGGATACTTTTTCTTTTCCTTTTATTTTAGCTTAATTTAAAAGTGGCATCTTTACATGGATCTGAGAGATGGTTATAATTCCTTTTCTAATCTTTTTGCATAGTTCTTTTCAATTAATAACTTTTAAATTTATGATTACTTACGGTTTTCTTGTTGTTGTATTTGCACATCTGCAGTCCATCACAACACTGATACATGAGTAGAAGTGCAAGTTCAGGCATCAGGAATTCTGATAGTTTTTCTCAAGGAATTTTGAGTTCATGGACTGCTAGAGACTTTAAAGGATATGAGATGAACTTTGTCGGGGGGTTTAAAATTACTATGCGGACTATGTTAAATATGGTCAGTACTGTCCCACATGGTCTGCAAGACTATTACCAATTTCCATTGGAAAAGTAAATTTTGGCTAATTATTTTAATCTAGCAATTTATATTTTCATGGGCAACTCTGCTCAGATGATGTATTGGTCAAACCTGTGAATTCATTTATATTGCAAGTTCAATCTCGACTTATATTTTTGTTAACTATAGGGACATAGTTTGTCTTACATAATTTCTGTAATTAAGATATAATCCTCTTACAGTTATTTAGCAACTCAATGCAAATCATTGTTGGAGTCCAAAACTTGATATCGATATACAAGAAGAATTAAATTTGTTTTCTTTTTTCTTTTTATCCTTCACGAGATTATTATTACGAGTGATGTGATGGATTAGGAATTAAGAAAAATTAAAAATATCTGTAATCTTAATGATTGATTGTTTTGTTTAGTTCTTATCTTTTTATTGGTGAAAATAAATGAATTAGGATAATAATTAAGAGAGTCTCCAATCAAGATAATTTTTTTAAAATAATTTTATTATAATTAATTTTTTGATAATTATTATTAAAATTTAATTAAGTCTATAATATATCTTACGACAATTAAATGTATCACATGTATTGTAAGTTAATTGACTTTTTAAGGGATAAACTAATTGTCTTTGGCTCATAATCATATAAAGTTTTCTTTTATATTTGCCAGAAAGTTTCTTGATGTGATCTCCCAACTCAGAAAAGGTCGTCATATTTCTTCTTCTAACTTCGACACAGCCTGTGACTTGAATTTGATTGATGCCCATTTGGTAGATGGAGATTGGTTCGGGAATCTCTGTTTTGGTTGATCAAATTACCAAAAGTTAGCCCATTAAAATGTTACTCGTCGCAAAATTGTAATCCTAATTGTTTGTAGATTCATATATTAATTGTGATTCATGTAAATCATCATAGTCCTGTCATTTTCTGAAATCGGACATTGGAAGATCATTGCAAGGCTAAAGGAATCGCTGAGGGAGATGCATTCGTACCGCAGCCTTCCAAAACCCCTCGAATCCTCCGTCTCATCGTCCTTGCGATCGAGCTCTCGATCAGGCCTGATGTTATCCGCTTGATATTAATGTGCGTGCGAGAGAGCCAAATGAAATCAGCTTCCGAAGAAGGATTCATCTTTAACATCGGATTCGAGCTTTATAGTGTGCTGATGAGGGATCGATGGGTTCTTCTCGATGGTCGCTTCAGAGGTTTGGGGGTGGGCTGTCGGTGTTCTGATGCTGGAGGAAAGATTTGATGGAGATCCTTCTCGGGAACCATCAAACCTTTGGAAAATAAGCTATCTTTGGGAGCTTTAATTGCTCTCGCGTTTTCTGAAGCACAAGCTCTCGAGTGTGACATCCTCTTCTCCCAAACCTTCTTGTCGGCATCTTGAGCTGCAAACCTCTGCTGATGTTTCTCTGAATCCTTCTTCTTCAGTCGGCGTGAAAATGGCATCCTGAGAACAGCTCGGGGAGCTCCCGAACGTGGCCCAACTGGCGGGCCTCAACGCCGTGCAGCTGATCGGGCTCATCGTCCAGGCGGCTAACACTGCCCGCTTGCACAGGAAGAACTGCCGGCATTTCGCGCAGCATCTGAAGCTGATCAGCGAGCCGCCGGAGCAGCTCAAGGTCTCGAGCGGCTTGAGGATGCGCCACGGCGGTCCTACATTCTGGCTGGACAGCTGTCAGAACCGGAGTTACGTCTACCTTCTTGCAATGGCTCAGAATGAGATTGATCGGTGCCTCAAGATTATGGTGAGGGTTCTGGCTTTCCATCCTCTCTATTTGTCAATTCCATGTCACATATTGATTGTTAGTCCCTACTTTTAGTATATTACAAGGTGATGCTTTGGTTTTTGTATACTTTGATGATGACATTGTGGGTGCAGTCTCTGTCAACAGATGCTGCATGCTCAACCTAATATAATGGGGGTTTGAAGAAGCTTGGATTGTTCTCTATTAATCGATTTAAATTTCTTAATAAGTTCTCTAAATGAGTCATAATGACTAAGCAAATGGCCTCAGGTTTGATGAGATAGATTCAGTATCTCTTGAGGTTTTGACGAGCTTTACTGTTGCTAACAGCATTGTGTTCCAATCATCTGTAATATGATCAGTTTTTTAGGTGGCTAAGGGAAACTTATCCAACCTTTTCCCCTTCTTCAAGGATGTTCTTTTGGCATTCTAGTGCCAAATCAAGATTTACTGTAAGTATAATCGACATGATCAACTCAAATTTTTTCTCAAATTATTACACTAAATATTTCATATACATTCTCATATGCATGTTCTGATTTAGTAGAACCATCTCAGGGACGGAGCAGCTCCTGGCCTCAAACCATGGCATGCTTCTGGGTCCAACTGCGAGCAGTGGATTCGTATCTTGAAGAGTCATTCTTGCACATATGAGCAATCTCAGGGACCAGTGGACCATCAGGGTTTGGATCTGTGAGCAAGGAACATACGGAGAGTAACACCTGCATCCAATCCATGTCGTAGAGAAGTTGAATACAATGTTAAAATCCAGGTATTCTCTTTTGCCTACTTGAGATTACTTGTGCATTTGGTACCTTTGAAATGATCTGAGCAGGATTCCACTGATCCTTGAGTATGTCCGAGCAGATGTTCCCATTGCTGTTGATGTTTGGATGGAAAACCTTCGTTTTGAATGCTACCGCATATGCCATAATCTCAGTGAACAGAGGACTTCATATGAGTTTCGAGTGTTGCTGATACCCTGGGAGGCTTGAATGGAGAGTCTGGAGCGAAATGAATGGTGACAAGGAAGACTCCACCACAATAAACTCAGTGATCATACTGCACTTAGCTTTCTGATTCTACTAGTTAATAAATTGAAGTTATTTTGATTCAAATTTGGAAAATTTGTACAGCAGTTTGTTTCAGTTGAGTTGCCCTGGGAAAAACTTGCATTTCCAACTTTGTTACCTTTATAAATTATGGGAACTAGTTGGGCTTCTAATTAGGAGTAAATTAGGCCCAGCACCATGAAGGCTACCATGACTACAGAAGTCGGAAATTTTAACTGCAGATTGCAGAAGCAATCTTGAATTGTGACCCGAAAAACCCGATTAAACTAGAGCACCAGACTATGACGGAAATTATGACTGCTGAAGTCAGAAATTTCGAGTGGAATAAGTTGTGACTTGAAAATTTAAGGAACCAACTTACCTGGTGGAGAGGAATACAGGAACTATAGTTTCATGTTTAGGTATTGACAATTATAGTTAGTGGCAATTGGAAATTATAGTTTCAATATATATTGGCACATAGTCGAATAATTGCTCATATATGTTTAATATTCTTTTTGTCTGTTATTGTTTTATGAAGGGATTTAGATGCTGCAAGCATCGTCAAAACAAATGAGAAATATTATTTTTTCATAGTACCAAATTAAAAAGGGACAATAATTATAAGGTTGCTCCTTTGAACTGTGGTGCTACACTTATTGAAGTTCCACGGTACCACTGCAAACCTTGGTGTCATGGTAAGGTTGCTCCTTTGAATGTGGTGAGCAAATTTTGATCATGAAAATAACTTCGATGCTTGTAGGGCGTAAAACTGGATATATTGATGCTTCCTATACCATGCATTAGCAAGAGTCTTATATGCATTGGGCTGCCTCATTTTTCTTTGGACAATGTCTTTTTTATGTGTTTGATTTTATTTTGTTATCAGATAGCTATGAACCAAAATTTACTAAAATTTCATGATATCCAGCTCGCTGGAGTTGTGGCTATTGAAATGACTGGGAGGGCCAACCATCAACTTTGTTCCAGGAAGACAGGTATTTGCTAACATGGTTCTTTGTAACTAGCTGGTTATCTGATGATTGCATATTGGATAACACTTTCATTTGTTGTACCAGGATTCATCAGTTTGCCCAAGAGAAGGACAACTTCCTGATGCTAAGCAAGGTTTAGCAAGATACCTGTTTACTCATTTCATCGTCCCAATAAATCTAGCACTTTGCATGCGATGAATACTGAATATTTTCCTTAATTTATTATGCTTGTCATTTTGGAAACAACAAAAGTATCTCACTTTACGTATATGACTTTATTTGAACTATGTTTTACATTATCTTTCAAAGTATTTCTCACTGATTAGGTGCAATATTACATATTCAAACTATGGTTTGCAGAATTTTCTAAGCTTTTCCTTTGAATTATTTGCCATGATATTTCAATATTTCAAATTCCATGGGGGTAATACATTTGTTCAGTAGATTCAGCCTGCAATTATTATTATATTCAGTGTTCTGTTGTTGCATTTATTTGAAGTACATTTTTTTTTGTGGGTTGCAAAGCATTCCTTTTGTCATATTTGCTTGAAAATGTCAATACTTAGAGACCCAGTGAGCATTCGTGGTCATTTTTCAGGGAGACTAAGTTGGTTATTATGGTGAATATGCTTGATTTTGTTCTTTGAGATGTTTCATGTGATTGATATGGACTACATCCTGTTTTAGCATCCTTTCAAAATTCTAAAGTTGATGATGAGGGGCATACTGATCATATACACATGCATGTATCTGTTGTTTATTGCAGGTGCGCCCCATCTGAGAGCCATCTTTTACAGGATGGGTTTGTCAGATAAGGATATTGTAGCACTTTCTGGCGGTCACACACTGGTAGTGGTGTTTCCATTATATCGGTAGGACACTGCATGATGAACTCCCAATTTCCTCACAACTCAATTGTTTTTTCTCTTGAAGGGAAGGGCTCATCCTGAAAGGTCAGGATTTGAAGGTGCCTGGACAAGCGAACCCCTCAAATTTGATAACTCTTATTTTGTGGAAGCAACACAAACTCGTATGAATGATCTTAGTGCCAAAAATGTTTTGTCAATCATTTTCACCATCTTTTAATTAGAACACTGAATATGTTAGAGAACCATACTTCAATCTGTGAATAAACAGTGAGTTGCTCAAGGAAGAAACCGAGGGACTTCTCAAGCTTCCAGCCGATGAGTCTCTCTTGGGTGATCCTGAGTTCAGACACTATGTCGAGATGTATGCTAAGGTAATTCTTGATATGTCCTGTACGATAAGGTTACATTATGATTCGACACTCGAAATACCAGCATGATTTCTTCTTTTCCTCATTTGAATATTTCGTTCAGATTTTGAGCCGATAAGAAATTTCCTTTTGCCAGGACGAGGATCTCTTTTTCAAAGACTATGCAGAATCACATAAGAAACTATCAGAATTGGGATTTACCCCACGACACACCGATTCTGCCACCAAAACCATTGCGAACAGTGCTGTATTGGCACAAAGTGCATTTGGAGTTGCTGTTGCCGCTGCTGTTGTGATCTTGAGTTACCGCTATGAAGTTACCAGGAGAAAATGAATTATTAGCTCAAGCTCACATATATAATACATCCAAATATACAACTCACATACAGAAATTATTGAAGTGATGGATTCACTGTATGCCACAATTTTAGATCTCTTTTATGGTCATGTGAAATTGTAATAGGCTTTAAAGTTTTGGATGCCATTTCAGACGAACAGAACTTTCAGATTTTGAACTTGTGATGAGCTTAAAGTTGTCTATATTCTTTTTGAAAAGAGATGCTGAATTGAATCATAATTAGACTCGCCGTCTGCATCGTATGTATACATGTTAACTTGATCTTAAACCCAACTCAGGTACAAATTTTTTCGTCTGAATTCATCCGAAATCCGATTAAAAGGATATCAAAACATTATATTACATGCGTCGAAACCGACTAATTATTTAGGTACCCAAATCAAATCATTATATATATACATATATTTTTATCCACTTGAATCCATTCCAATTCCAATTATGGATACTCGAACCCAATTTGAATGGATCATATGGATCCAAGCACTGTAAAGAACAAGATCTACTGCCATCGTTGCATTCCCCATGCTCTTGAATTAAACTGAACTGCCGGGCAGAGGAGTTGACAACAAAGTATGTGTTTCATTTCTTCTCGTCTCTCTCAAAGTCTGAGAACAGAGAACAAGAGACGAATTGGAATCTGGAATGGAGGAGATTCGACAACACAGCATGAATTTTGATCACCGATTCATGTTCTTCATAGTCGTTGACTGGTTTTTGATAGAAGCCGAGTTCCCCGATTTGAGTTCCACCGGTCTTCCGCTCAACTCTTTAAAGCTCTTACTTCTACAACGACTCCGCGACAGCATTCACAACCTTGACGAACAACTTCTGTCGGCACTCGTTTGGTCCATCCAAGCATTGAATCTGTTAGGTTGGATTGTTGGGTTTAGGACCGTGTCAAAACAAATCGAGACCAATAAGCGAAGTCAACGGATGCTCGGGTCCCGAAAGTGCAATGAACCTTCGTTGACTCCGTGTTTGGTTTGACCCACCACTAACTCCATCCTTTTCCCACCTACCTTCACTCCTTAATTTCGTTGAGTGGCCAGCTGGGTTGGATTTGACTGCTACCTATCGACAACAACAATTAACAGATCTACTACTGTACTTTTTTGCTGAAAAATTAGATCTATCTATCTATCTATCTATCTATCTATCTATCTATCTATCTATCTATCAGAGCACGTTTAGTTCGTGCGCCTAAAGATCAAGAGGAAGAAGAAGAAGAAGAAGAAGAGCGACGACCGTGGGATAGACAGAAGAACAGCAAAGGTTGGTCTACTCACCTTGAAGAAGAAGAAGAAGAAGAATGATGATGATGTGAGTTGACTACTGATCTTTGAAACATGAGAGAAATGGTTATGCCGGTTAGTCATCATCAAGTTAAAGGAAATGCGTATGTTGCGCATTCGTTTTCTATCGATCTGAAGTCAACTATGGGCCAGAATTCCAAACGGGGAAAGGTCAATTTTCCTTGAAGTTGGAATCTTTTTTTGGAGGATTCAATACTGCTGTTGATTCTTAAGACGATTGGAATCTTACAATTTGAAGTCGGGAAGATTCAAAGAAGAAATTTGACGTCTAATGTTCATTGCAAAGGTGTCAATAAGTCAACGCGAAGATGGCACAAAACATCGACACTAAAAAAGACCCAAAAAGGATTGAGGAAAAGAGTGGGAAAAATAACCATGCAAGCTGCTCTTGATCCTGTCCATTGCTTCCATGATCATATTGCTGCAAGTTGTTGAGATCACAATTCGTTGACTTTTGTAGATCTTCACAAGGCAGCATGAAGTTGACAAATCGACTTCACTTGAGTCAACACATGGAATCGACAACCAAAAATTGGAACCCTAAAATGTGGCTTGTTGTGATCTAGTAATACATCCAGCAAGTATGTCATCAATATCTTTCATAGTCATCTGAAGTATTTGGTGAACCTATCACATCATCACTTTTGCACATCCACAAACTGGACAAGAACAATAAATAATATGTCTCTACATGTAATCCGAGAATGTTTCATACCTCAGAAGTCCTTTAATCTTAAACTCAATCAACCAGTAAAGTGACGAAGAACATTCAGAATCTGAACAACAACAACAACAACAACAACAACAGAGACTTGATTTCCCAATTAGTAACTCAAAACTTGCCATCAGCATAGTTTTGGTTCAATCACTCATCACTCCTTATTTGCAGCAACCTTGCATTTCACTGATGACATGGATGCTTCGATTCTGGAAAGTGAGGTTGCAGGTGAGAAAAATTGATCTTTTTCTTCTCTTTAATTTCAGAAGATGTGTGTGTGCTGATTGTCTCATCAAATCGAGTTAATGGTATTAATTTGTATTATTCCAGATTGGATAGGATTAATGGGTCAGAAACTACTAAGTTCTTTCTAATGAGCACATTTATGCTTGACTGATAAGTTTGAATGGCTGTATTAGTCTTGAGTAACAATCAACTATGATGATGTTTAGTCCTATCAAATGGAACATGGTTGATCAAAAACAGACAGAATCCAGTGTAGGGTATGGAGATCCAAGTGTAGGTATGGTCTTCAAAGACTTGTTTGTGCATGTGACACTTTTGTTCTGCATTATTGTTGGCCCTACCTAACTCCAAATGATTGTGACAAGAACTAGTTGTGGAGATATTACACAAGTCCTTGTCATATACTGGGAAAGTTGGAAGATCAGAGGAGCTCCACTTGGATGCTGTTTTGACTCTTGTAGTGAGTGGCATATGAGGAGTGGAGTAGGGAAGGAAGGTAGGAGGGCCAGAGACAAAGAGAAGCATCAAGAGAAGTGGTGGTGTGGGGAACACCATAGAAATATTATTGACAAGAAGGCCAAAAGGCCATACCTACCTTGTCTACTTGTAGCATAACCTGCACCACAAGAATGTGGGGAAAGGACTTGGCAGATAAACCAAAGTCCACATGAGAAGCACTACCCACACCATTCCCAACTCTACTTTCCCCTACAACTTGTCTTGTGCTCCCTAAACTTCTCTTTCTCTCTCTCTCACAAGAAAAAGAAAGAATGCAAACACTGTGTAGCAATTGATAGGGAAGACTGAATTGAGTCAGATTGCATGCTTCCCTATCTGTGAGTGGGCAGTGGATGGGGTTTTTTTCTTATTTAAATTGGGTTTGGATGTTCTTTAATAGGATTTGAAATTAGGTTAGAGAGAAAAATAGATACTTAGGTTAAGGATTCAGACAAGAATTACACTTGTAAGGCTTAAGAGTGTGCTTTACATATGTGTATATGAAAGCTGATTCTTAGTATCAAACCAATTAGAGAGACCTTCTTATTGAAGAGGTGCTGCTGTGCTGTCTCTTAGAACACACTCCACAAAGGAATTGGAAGTCATCCAAATGAGATGATTGTAGGAGGTCTGTGGAAGACTCTCAAATTTAGTCCCTTGTGAATTGGTGTATGGCTAAGGCCATATCTTTGGATAAGAAGACACTACTCAATTGTCCAAATCATAAATAGAACAATCATGACAAGATGAGATCAAAATGTTTTTACTGTAAACTATAATCAAACTTTAATGTTTGGACCAACTTTTCTTTTTCTTTTTTTTTTGGGGTCTAATTAAACAAGTGATGCCATCCAATATGTCTGATTGAATCAAACTTATGGTTTTGTTAACTGCTAATTGCACAGATTCAGTGAGTTGGATTGCAATGATTCTAATAAATGGTTACATTAAACAAGATTTGACCAGACATAAACTGATGCATGACTTGCTTTGAGTACTTCTCTAAGACTTCCTTTTGCTGGCCATTTCCAATCCAAAAATTAGGATCAAGCTTAGGTCAAAGTAGATCTACCTAACCATCCCAAACTTTGCACAGAAAAAGTGCAATTGATACTTTAAAATAAAAAAAAAGGCTTAGTAGTAGGTGAATATATATATATATATATATATATATATATATATAGAGAGAGAGAGAGAGAGAGAGAGAGAGAGAGAGAGAGAGAGAGTAAAGTGAAAGCTCAACATATGGTAGGCCTATGGTGGAGTGGAATCATGAGGGTTCCATGGAAAGCCAAGCAAATGATTTGGGATATTTGGATCCACCACTCTTTGTTCACCCTCTCAAGACAAATTATTTCTTATTTAGCTAAGTTTGTCTAGATAGATAGAATGGTGTTTTCTTTCATATATTATCTTGAATGAATCCTAATTATTCGACACATGAGAAGACGGATATCAAATATATTTCACAAAATGAATATTGATCTATACGGAACTCAATAATAATAATAATAATAATAATAATAATAATAATAAAAGATTCACATAGTAAACTCTAAATAACTAAAATTATATAATTATTATTATCGTTGTCGATGTGCCAGTGCCCGACACATGAATCATATTAGTCCTAAATGGATATCAAACAATCTAAACATGAATGAGACCAAATGTTTACAGAATTGAATAAGATGCAGCTGCATCCCGACCTCTGTTGATGCTCATGGAATAATTCTCCGTTTGTAAGACGTCTATATGAACTAATTTGGGTGCAAAGTCCACATAGGGGACCCCTC